>NC_141537.1:146659141-147259141 GCF_021556685.1 Rattus norvegicus | reverse complement strand
ACTAGAGACAATAAAAATGCAGAGTTGTAGGACATATTTTTCAATCACACAGTACATGTTAGGTACTGTTGAACTGCCGGGTGCCATTCCAATGGATACGTCTACAATACAACTCATCCGCTTAAGGCTCAGAGATCATTTGGAAAGATGAGGCAGAAAGGTTAAAAGACACAGATGATCGATAAGTTTTCTGTGAGATTGTGTCTCTTACAGAGGTCAGAAGCTGCACCAGAAAGTCTTAACAGCATGACAGTGTAAGCATGAGGCAGTGAACAGACACAACAAGACCTGGAGTGCTGGAGTAGTTGAGAAAAACCCAGAAGGTCTCAACCCTACACAAAAACTACAGGCAGCTAAGGAAAGCTGAGATGGGGAGGAGTTGTCCTACTCAGGGAAGAGCCCACCAATTGGTTATTTAGTACCAAATGGTCACTCCTAAAACATACCTACAAGTGATATAACATAGACTGAGCAGATTACATTTAGAAACACACACACACACACACACACACACACACACACACACACACACACACACATGTATGTGCAGGTAACGATAATTAATGAAAAAAAGAGCCCATGAATTTGAAAGAGAACAAGGAGGGATATATGGGAGGGTTTAGGGAGTGGAAAGGAAAGGGGGAAATGATATATTATAGTCTCAAAAATATTACCATCCTTAGAGCCACTTCCTATAGGTAAACCCTGAATAGGTGTGACTTGTGTGTATGTGTGTTTTGATATGTGTGTGTGTATGTGTTTTTGTGTGTGCCCCAGAGTCCATGTGGAGATCAAAGGACAACTTCAGTGTTAGTCGTTACCTTCTACGTTACTTGTTCACGTAGGCCAGGGTAGCTGGTTTACAGGCTTCCAGGAATTCTCCTGGTTTTGCCTCTTGTAACATGATAGTTCTGAGTTTACAGACGTGTGCTTCTGTACATAGCTTTACATAGGTTCTGGGGATTCTATCTGAGGTTCCTAAGCATGCATGACAAATGCTGGACCCACTGACCCACTTTCCCAGCCCTCGGGTTCCCGAGCATGTATGGCAAATGCTGGAGCCACTGACCCACTTTCCCAGCCCTCGGGTTCCCAAGCATGCATGGCAAATGCTGGACCCACTGACCCACTTTCCCAGCTCTCCTGGCATATTGTTTAAAAGAGGCTCTCAAAGTATGGTATCCAGACTGGCAACTTCAGGAGAACCTAGTTGTATAAAATTTCTAGCGACAACATGGAGGCAGATGTAAATGATCCTTTCCATGCATCTTTACGAAGATACGGGTTGTTATGAACATTTCTTAAGGGTTCCATAGGTCAGTTTGTCCTATCTAGGCGGGCAGTTTATATCTTTATCAATTGGTTGTGAGTTTGTTATGTGGATGTGTTGTGGATTGAGAATTTAATACATAAATCTGATAAATTACAGCTTATTGAGTCATGATTTCACCAGGTAGTTGGGAGTTTATACCATAACTACCAGGGGGCAGTTGCTGGGGACGTGAGCAGTGTCTGTGGCAGGGAGCTGCAATAGGCCAGCCCATGCTGGACTTCTAGAGCCCCAATTTTACCAGGTAGCTGGAACCAGAGAGCTCTCGGCTAGTAGAGGGCCGCCAGGAGAGATATTATGGTTAGTTCTGTATGGCCCCACAGGTGCCGGAACTACTCTAGAGATCAGCGTGGCAAGGTGCCATGCTGGAACGGCTCACAGACCACCTGGGTCAGAGAATAATTGGGGGCAGTGTGGAGTCACTGAGATAAAGATACCCCACAGTGCCATGCGGTCCTATGGGTGTCGGCGCTAGCGCAGAATAAAAGGTTACCTGTTTTTTTAATATTTACCACAACAGAGAAATATCCTTTCTTTTCGGTCCTCTAAGGACACTCATCTCATCTTGAAACTCCCTAATCTTATGACCTACCTCTACAAATACCATCATACCCATATATGGTTTTGTAGGGGACACAGTTCAGCCCATGGCTAATTCTCTAAGATGACATCTGTGGTTTTGATATAGACTATTGGAATGAGGGTCTCAGATCCTTGCTTTGTGTTGGCCAGCAACCCCTTCAGCTTTTCACGAGTCTCTCCAGTGTAACATGTGACTTAACCTCTCAGAGCCCAGCCTTCACTCTTTCTAATCTGTGAAATGGGGATATTATAGTTATTTTAGAGCTGCTGTGGCAATTCACTGTGATTGTATTAAAAGGGATTTTGTGTTCAAGTTTGTACATTGTCAGGGCTTCCTAAATGTCAACATAGGTGATTCAGTGCACCTGTACTCTGAGTGCTGCCAATGCCATCCCTCGGGGTGTACCCCATCCCCACTGCATCACAGACACTTTCCCTCAGAAATGCCAATGCAAAGCCTGATATATGGGGGGTAATCATAGACACCACTGGTTTCCGCCTCCTCACGGAAGGGAAGTGGCTCTGTCCAGTGCACCAACCCGCGGCCACATGTAGCTCTTTACAGTGCAATCCTTTAAATAAAACCCAGGTAAATATTCAGTCCTGAGAGAGATCTGTTTTGCTGTGGGACCCTAGATCATACCACAGGCAATTCTCAGAGCTGTACCTCAGAAAACTAAATAGTCACACTTGACTGCTATGATCCCTTCATAAGTGAACCCCAGCCTCTTGGGTCAGGCCTTGGGGTTTCCTTTTGATCCTTTAGCCCTGGATCCCTTCTCTGGGACACACAATTTTTAAGCCATTTTGGTGAGGTTGAGCTCAGTTTGTCCTGTCTCTTAAACAATTGCCTCTGGACTCTGGGATTCTTTGTTTTGGTTGACACCTCAAAACATCTGTGTCTACCTGTGAGCCTTAGACGCAGTTTTACAAGGTACTTTCTAGAAGCCCTGGAGGCTGAATCTTTCTCACTCATCACTTAGGGGTGTTGGGGTGGTGGTGGTGCTGGGGAACGTGGTCTTAACACTGCGGGTTAACGTAGACGACCTAATCCTCACTGAGTTGACATAAAACTGGACTTAACGTCTGTTCTGAATTATCTTTCTGCTTAAAGGGAGCCCAGGAGGGACCCTAACTTGCAAAAAAATATATTATTCAGTCTGATGCTGATTTCATTTCCTAAAGTGATTGAGTCCAAAAACCATTTTAATTGAATTCAGCCTCTTGACCTGACACTGACTTATTCTCCCTCCCCTTGCCTTCCAACATTACACAGGGGGAGGGGGGGAGGGAGAGGGAGAGAGAGAGGGAGGACGGAGGGAGGAGGAGGAGACAAATAGAACAATTCACATGGATTTATAGGCCTGGCTATTTCCACATTCCACAAAGCCCAGATGACTGGATAGGAAACAGCTGCAGCATTTACCGGAGCCTGGTAAGGCCTCATTACCACCCCACCTCCACACAGGGGGCGCTGGGCTCCAAATGGAGTGCAGTGGAGGGAGTAATTGACTCCCCTGCCCTGGCACCTGGTGCTCCTGCCAGATACCTAAGGTCAGTGCAGCAAACAAACTCTGGTGGTGATGGGGTGCAGAGGCTTAGTGACAGGGGGAAGAGAACCAAGCAGAAGTCCCAGGGGTGCTCATTTGTCTGTATTTGTGTAGGGTGGACACGTTTTTCAACCACACGGTACATGTCGGGTACTGTTCTAGGGGAGACAGTCACAGACATGGCCCTGCCTCCTTACATCCTTAGAGAGCTCTGCTAGGGCATTGTCTTAGTCAGTGTTCTATGGCTATGAAGAGACAACTCTTCTTCAAAGCTCACCCGTAGTGGCCCACTTCCTCCAACAAGGCCACACCTACTCCAGCAAGGCCACATCTAATAATGCCACTCCTATGAGCCTATGGGGTCATTTTCATTCAAACCACCACCGGCACTCCCCTCCCCTCCCCAGCCACATACAACTCTACATTTCAACTCCCTAAAATAAAACCTAAATGAAAGTTCCTTCTGCAGTCAGATCTGTTGTGTTTGGAGTGCTCAGTAGCCACCCCAAATAATATCCCAGTGGACAGACAGTATAGTAGGACATTTCTGCCATCACATAAGATTCTCTCAGACACTCTGGCCTGCTGGGGATCTGGGAGGTAGAGTAGGGAAACAGTCATTGTGTGAACTAATGCAATAGTAATAAACTTCAGATACTATCATGCAATGAAGAAGGCAAAACCTGAGGTCTGCTGAAGTTGCCATTTGGAAAGGAAGTGTGGGCATAGCTCTCCGAGAGGAGGATATCAACAAACTCCCAGGGGCAGCTCCTTGAGCAGCCGATACTTGAAGCATTCCAGAAAAAAGTGTATGTATGTATGCATGTATGTATGTATGCATGCATGCATGTATGTCTATATATGGCAGGGCTCAGGGAGCAGGGAGGGAAGAGGTGTGTGTGAGATGGTGTCAGATACTGGGTGGAGGCCCAGCCATAGGAGCCAAGGGGAAGAGTAAGCTTTCAATTCCAAGTGGAAGCCACAAGAAAATGCTATGATTTGCCGTACATACTGGCCTGGCTCCTGGATTCAAAGGTTAGTAGAGAGGCAAGAATGGAGGCAGAGAAGCTGGGAGGGAGCTACTGAAGGTGCTCTAGTGAGAGATGTTGAGGTCTTGGCATCACAAGACGAAGAAGAAGCAGCTAACCCCAGAGGGAGGCCATGTTCCTGATGGTTATTCTGTGGGAGGCAATTTCTCATCTGGAAAAACGAGAGGAAGAGAGAGATAGAGAGAGACTGAGAGAGAGAGAGAGAGAGAGAGAGAGAGAGAGAGAGAGAGATCAACAACATCTGGAGGGTGACTCCACTGAGGAAACACCGGAAGCCAGCGAGGCAGGACTTTCCAGCACAACCGCATATGTCTTATCTGACTCTGTTTTGCTTTGAGACAGGGTCTTACTGTGCTGCCCTGGCTGGCCTGGGACTTAGTGTAGATCAGGCCGGCTTGGAACTCACAAAGATACACCTACCTCTGCCTCAGTGCTAGGATTAAAGGAGGTCACAACCATTCCCTTCTTGGTCTTTATTTATTTTCGAAGTCAGGTTTATGTTGACTTTGAACTTCTGACCCTGCTGCTTCCACCTCCCTAGAACTGGGGTATAGATGTCTGTCACCACAGCCGATTTTATGTTTCTGGGGCTCCAACTTAGGACTACCACCCTGAACTTTTCCATTATGCTAAATTATTATTGCTTGTTTACTTGTGATCTTTGTGACAGTAGGGACAACGTCCTTCATGTTTAACTCAACATCTACTTCATACTAGCTACTTAAGAGATATTTATTGAATGAGTATATTAATTCATAAAAATTGTTATTCACCCCATTAGGGTTAGCTGCTTTTCCTCTTCAGTGACTTTGCTTCCCTTACTATTACAGTGTTTCCCACATTGTTGAAACAGTGACCTCTCAGGCTTCCTGTTCCAAGTGCCACACTGCATCCCATAGACCGAATGCCTTATCTAACAGCACATTTCCCTGCAGTTGTAGAGGGCGTAGTAAGTCTGAGGTCAGACGGCATGGCCGTGCTCTGGTGAGGGCCTCTTCTTGGCTTCTAGATGGCTACTTTCTCACTCTTCTGTTTTTAAAGGGGAGAGATGGAGGGAGGCAGGGGAGGGAGGGAGGGAGAAACAACAGAGGGAGGGAGGGAGGGAGGGAGGGGGAGGAGAGAGAGAGAGAGAGAGAGAGAGAGAGAGAGAGAGAGAGAGAGAGAGAGAGAGAGAGGGAGGGAGAGAATAGTTGAAAATAGTTTCTTTCTGGCTTTTCCGGCTCTCTCTTTCAGGAATACTAACCCCAGTATAATGATACACCCCATACCCTCATAACTTCATTTAACCATGATTTCTTCCCAAGGCCCATCTCTAAATCCTGTCATACGTGTGCTCAGGTCATGAATATATGAATAGGTGACATATTAACATCTAACCATTGCATATCCAGTACTTTAGAATTAAAAAGGAAAATCTCTGGCAGGGTGTGGTTTTTTTTTTTTAATTTAAAATTTTTTTCCTTTTTTTTTTTTTATTAACTTGAGTATTTCTTATATACATTTCGAGTGTTATTCCCTTTCCCGGTTTCCGGGCAAACATCCCCCTCCCCCCTCCCCTTCCTTATGGGTGTTCCCCTCCCAACCCTCCCCCCATTACCGCCCTCCCCCCAACAATCATGCTCACTGGGGGTTCAGTCTTAGCAGGACCCAGGGCTTCCCCTTCCACTGGTGCTCTTACTAGGATATTCATTGCTACCTATGGGGTCAGAGTCCAGGGTCAGTCCATGTATAGTCTTTAGGTAGTGGCTTAGTCCCTGGAAGCTCTGGTTGCTTGGCATTGTTGTACCTATGGGGTCTCGAGCCCCTTAAGCTCTTCCAGTTCTTTCTCTGATTCCTTCAACGGGGGTCCTATTCTCAGTTCAGTGGTTTGGCAGGGTGTGTTTGTCATACACCTGTGAACCTGGTTTGAGGCCTGGGCTGCATCAAGATTTTGTTTTTGTTTTTTTTTTTTTGTTTTTTTGTTTTTGCTGTTTATGTCTGTGCGCTTCCTGTTTGCAGTGCCTGCAGAGGTCAGGGGAGGTCATCGTTTCCCCTAACAGTTTGAGACTGTTGTGAGCCACCATGTGGGTGTCAGGAATCAAACCAGGGTTCTTTGCAAGAGCAGTCAGCACCCTTAGCCACTGAGCCATCTCTGCAGCCACAGAATGTTATCTTAATTAGGAACAAAAGCCAGGTCGCAGGACATGGTTTGAGGTGTATGAGAAAGGGCAGCCAACCATCCGAGGATTACACACGCTCTCCCATGTGACTGCAGGCTCCAGGAGTCTCCTCTGTACCGGGACCCGACAATGCTTCCTCCAAGCATGGTGATCGGGAAAGAGAGAAGAGGGGATAATCCCAGTCTCTTCTCAGTAATTCTCAGAAGCACACTGCACACCCTGGGGACCATGAGAAGAGTGGGTGGGGTGGCTGGTGTGCTTGCACAGATAAGATCTCAAACACGACGGATGCCACAATCCAAGAGCCTCATTCTCTTTAGAAGTGTGCAGACTCTGCTGGCCGTGAAGCCAGAAGCTCCAGTGTTTGCATGCCTGTTCCTCTGTTCATCAGGATCAGGAGTTGGAAGCCATCTGTGAATCACTGTCCCTGGGGCTGCTCAGTCCTTAGATGGTGAAGGGGGACATCTGGGCTGTATAATGGAACATGTTCTTCTTGGAAAGGCATAGGACGTCTGCAGCATCCCCTAGACACTACCACATGCTCAGTGTCGGGTCCTGATGGCTAAGAGGTGAATTTCCTGGTCTTTCTTTTCTCCTTTCCCTCCCATTCCTCTTCCCAACTTGCTCTCTCCCCCAACTCTTTCTCTGCGTCTCTGTTTCTTTTTTCCTCCCTCCCTCCCTCTCTTCTCTTTCTTTTCTCCTTTCCTTTTTTTTTTCTTACTTTTATTTGTTTGAGACTGGATTTTACTGTGGAACTCACTAAGTGACCAGACTGGCCTTGGACTCACACAGGTCTACCTGCCATTGCCTTCCAAGAGCTGAGACTAAAGGCATCTCTGTTTCTGTCTCTGTCTCTCTGTCTCTGTCTCTCCCCTTTCCCTCACCCTGGCCTCAGATTCACTATGCATGCAGCTGAGGGTGCTCCTCATTTCCCATCTCTTACATCTGTGCCCTGAGTGATAGGATTGGTGTGTGGGCCACCACTTCTGCCTTATGCAGTGCTGGGGATGGAACGTGGGCTTTGGACAGAGAAGACAAACGCTCTACCAACACAGCCACATCCTTACCCTCACCTGCTATTTCTTCAGGCTTCAGGTGTCTTTCAGCAGGTGCCTGGTGTGCCTGTGCCTGTGCGTGTGTGTGCCTGTGTGTGTGTGTGTGTGTGTGTGTGTGTGTGTGTGTGTGTGTGTGTGTGTAGACAGAAGGACACTGACGCCAGGTCAGATGTGCTGAATTCCTGCCTAGCTCTCCCCTTTCCCCGTTCCTCATCTGTAAAGTGGGAGCAGTCTAACTTACAGGCCTGGCTCAGGTTGTGGCTTTGGATGAGAAGGTTCCAGAGGATGTTATGCCACTCGTGGCACTTATGCTACAGGTCTATCCTGTACGTTCTATTCTAGGTGGTCCTTATTCCTGCTAAGTGCTTCTTAGCAGACAAGATGTTGTTTTATTATACATCCCTTTCCTTCCGGAATAGCACCTTGATCCTCTTATGGGAACTCACCCTACCTCTGGGGCCAAGTTGATTATTTGGGACATAGCCTTTGGGCAGGCTTACTGTGTTCCTACCCCTCATCCATGATAACCATGGTTCTGGGCTAACCTGTGCTAGTTGACCATTCCCAGGGTATTTATAGGAATTTCTGGGAAAAAGTCTTTAATGCAGGGATTGACAGTCTAGGAGAACTTAGAGCTGCTGGGGGCCACGTTTTCCATTTTATGGGGAGAGCCTGCTACCCTACAGGAAGGTAAGATGAAGAGTTAGAGAAAGACACAGTGTCCTGTTATCTGGATCTAGCCATACCTGATAGATGTTGATCATGAGCGGAGTGTGTAACACTGACATGTAGCTCCCTTTCTGTTGCCTGTCAATCACAGCCTTCACTGACTTTCCATCTAGACTGTTGGTGTTCTTCTCATAGACCCGAAGAATTGATTAGTTAATTACAGAGGTGAAATGCATAATCTAGAAAATTAACCACAAAGGCTGGAGGGTGGCTCCGAGGTTAAAATCACTGGCTGCTCTCGGAAGATCTGAGTCCAATTCCCAGCACCCACATGGTGGCTCATCACTCTCTGTGACTTCAGTTCCAAGAGATCTGACATACTATTGTGATCTCCATGGGCAATAGGTACCCACGCAGTACATAGTCAAGCATGTAGGCAAAACATCCACATACATGAAATAAAATTAAAATGAAAAATAAGCACATTGAAGCATAAAATCAAAGGATATTTAGCACATTTCTAGAGGGCTAACTAGCGCCTATATTTACTTCCCAAGTGAGTCAGCACCAAAGAGACTCCAAACCTCTAATATTTCATATAAAAAATCTTTATATTGTGACTTTTTGTGTCTTTCTTCTTTCACTTAGCACTGTGCTTTCAAGATTCATTCTATTAGAGCTGGAGAGATGGCTCAGTGGTTAAGAGCACTGACTGCTCTTCCAGAGGTCCTGAGTTCAATTCCCAGCAACCACATGGTGGCTCACAACCATCTGTAATGGGATCTGGTGCCCTCTTCTGGTGTGTCTGAAGACAGCAACAGTGTACTCATATATATAAAATAAATACATTAAAAGATTCATTCTACTAAGTCACATATCAATACTTAACTTTATACATGTGTTATATAATATATAATGCTGAATATATGAAAACAAGAAGATGCTATTCAAATGTGCTGATATTTTAATCCACTCATCTGTTTGTAATATGATAGTTTGAATGTAATCGGCCCCCATAGATCCATAGGGAGTGGCATTATTAGGAGGTGTAGACTTGTTGGAGAAGGTATGGCCTTGTTGTGTCACTGGGGGCAGGTTTTGTGGTCTTATATATGTTCAAGCCACGCCCCTTGGGACAGTCTTTCCTTGTTGCCTGCAGATGAAGATGTAGAACTCTCAGCTCCTCCAGCACCATGTCTGCCTGCAGGCTGCCATGCTTCCTGCCATGATGATAATGGACTGAACCTCTGAAACTCTAAGCCAGCCCCAATTAAATGTTGTCCTTTATACGAGTTGCCACGGTCACGGTGTCTCTTTCACAGCAATGTAACTTTAATGTGGACATTAAAGTTGTTTTCAGCATTTAATCATGGTAATAGTGCTGCTAAGAACATTTGCTGTATGTACTTGTTAGCATTGTATATTGGGGAATTTGTATATTTTTTAAAAAGATTTGTTTGTTTTCGTTTTATGTGTATGGGTGTTTTACCTGCATGTTTTTAGACTATGTACATGCAGTACCCAGGGAGGCCAGAAGAGGGAGTTAAATCCCCTAAAACTGGAGTTACAGACAGGTGTGAGCCCCTGTGGTGGTGAAGAGTACCAAATTTGGATCCTCTGGAAGAGCAGCCAAGGGCCTTTAACCAATGAGCTATCTCTCCAGCCCTAACATTCCTATGATTTTGCAAACTGGAGGGATCAGCCTTTGACTTGTCATCGGAATGGTAAATGCAGAGTTCTCTTGACTTTGCTTGTACAATTTCCATTTTTTTCTTTATTTCTGAGAATTTCAAGCATTTGTATGATGACCTATGAGCATGTCTACCCCCTCACTTCTTTCCACAACGCATCTACCTCCCAACCTCATACCTTTCTTTTCTTCTTCTTCCTTCTCCTTCTTAATATAGCCCACTTGGTCCAGGTAGTGTTGCTCATAAGGCAAGGTCGTGGGGATTGAACCCAGGGCCTGCAGGTGCTAGCTAGGCAGAGCACTTTAGTACTGAGCCACACCCACAGTTCCATTGTTACCAACTGGCTGAGTTAGTTACATTACATCCACTTTTCAGAACTGAGTTTGAAGGCCAGACTTCTTTGAACTGACTGTGGATGCATTAGCTGGTGGCAGCATGGAAAAATGTCACAAAATTAGTCATCTTGAGCTGGAGGCAGGGAGTGTTTCTAGTTGACCAGAAAAATAAAATTGGCTTAAACCAAAAACTATTCTGGCCACTCTTCCTTCAAAGGCAGTCCTTCCCCCCACCCCCACCCCCATTTTTTTCCTTCTTTTTTTTTCTACCAGGAAAAGAAACCGGTTAGGTGAGTTTTGTATTATTCCACTGCGATTGTAATTTAAGCCACATCAATGGTCATTTGTGATGTTTTCCTTACGTTTTTAACCTCCAATTTGTTTAATGGAAAACTTTCACTTGAAGCTATTAAGATGAAGCTAACCGTGGATGAGAAGCTATGGAAAGACTTGAGAGCCATAATCATGATCACAATTTCTTTTTCTGTTAGTTCCTTGGTTCTTGATATTGGTCAGAGCTGCGCTTCAGTGAGTTCCAAAGTGGACGTGGTTACTAGATGGTGCTCCGTTCCTGGGCAAATTGCTTTTCTGCTCTGTACCTGTTTCCCAATATGAAAATAAGGATTTTTTTTTTATACCACCAGACCTAATGAGTTCTAGCAAAGACTTGTATCTATCAGATCTATATGGATCTACTGGGCTCTCATCTAAAAAAGTAAAATTTGAGGGCCGGGAGAGATGGCTCAGTGGTTAAGAGCCCTGGGTGCTCTTCCAGAGGACCTGGGGTTGTTTCATACCCACGTGGCAGCTCACTACTCTTTGTAACTTCAGTTTCAGGAAATCTGACACCCTCACATAGACCTGTATGTAGGCAAAACGCACATAAAGTAAAAATAAATAAGTCATTTTTTGAAAAGTAACTTTGGTACATTGATTAAAACTGTTGGCTGCTCTTATAGGGAACCCAGGTTAGGTTCCTGGTACCTACATGGTAGCTCATAACTCCGGTTCCAGGGAATTGACACCTCTTTTGGCCTCCTTGGGTAACAGGCATGTACCAGGCACACACACACACACACACACACACACACACACACACACACACACACACACACGCAAGCAGGCAAACATGGATACAAAACAAAACAAAATAGAATAGAATAGGTAGGGCTGGAGAGATGGCTCAGTGGTTAAGAGCACCGACTGCTCTTCCAGAGGTCCTGAGTTCAATTCCCAGCAACCACGTGGTGGCTCATGACCATCTGTAATGGGATCCGATGCCCTCTTCTGGTGTGTCTGAAGACAGCTACAGTGTACTCATATATACATTAAATAAATAAATCTTTTAAAAAAATAGAATAGAATAAAATCTCAGTACCATTGAGGCATATCTAAAGTACTTCAGGAGTCCAATCGGAGGGAAATAGAATATTTCCAGGACGGTTCTAATCCTTGGTTGGGGGTGGGGACACCCATCAAATCACATGGTTTTGCTCTTTTTCAGTTACAAATTTATGGTGAGGGGGACTGGTTTCTGTTATTGGCTTATGAGGAGTAAACATTGGCAATAGCAATTGGTTTCATTCAACAAAGAACAAGGCCATTTGGAGGGTTGTTGCAGAAGGGTAACAGTCTGAGTGACCCAGACCCAAGGGACAAGATGAGGCCACAGTGCAGGGCCTGCCTAGGCCACACTGACCTCTTCCCAGGAACAGAAGATTTGAGGCAATATAGGTTCATCGATAGCGGACAACTTTGTGGCTATATGAGTCTTCCCTTCCCTTCCCTCCCCTCCCTTCCCTTCCTTCCCTTCCCTTCCCTCCCCTTCCTTCTTTCCCTTCCTTCCCTTCCCTTCCCTTCCCTTCCCTTCCCTTCCCTTCCCTTCCTTCCTTCCCTTCCCTTCCCTCTTTTCTTCTTTCTCTTTCACTTGATCATGTCCCAAGTGTCTGTGAAGCCCCCAGCTCTGATGCTTGGCCCCTTGGTGGGGTCCCCGTGGAACTGTCATTTGGTAGACGAGAACACTGAAGTTCTGAGAAGGCATGGTGGCCACTTATGGAGGCCACACAGCTGGGATGTGGCTAGGCCAGACTGTAAATCACCATCCTTCCAGAGACAGAAACCCAGCCCTTGTTGTTCAACAGGCACTTTCTGACACATCTCGCTTTATTATCTCATGGCTTCTTGGGACATTCCCATGGCCCAGTGCTCTGTGTGCATCTCCGACAGGCGTGTGTGGTTTAAAAATTCTCCTCATGGTCGAAATTGCCATTTACTGGGTTCCTGCTCCCGGCAGCCACAGAGAGCAGTCAGAGTCACCTGCTCTAGTCTTACAGGCTCCAGGCTCATAGAAGAGGCAGGAAGGAATCTGGTTAGCTGCGTGTGCACATTCCAGGGCATTCTGCCCTGACTCCATTTTTCTTTGAGGATCTAGGCTTAAGACAGAGGGGTTAATCTCTGAGCATATCTTCCTCTAATGACACTTGTGGCTTCTGCATAGCAGAGGGCCTACATGTCCCAGGGAAGGGTGAGGCAGGAGGATGTGGGCTGTGGCATCTGCTTATGAACTCCGTGACCTCTTGTCTCTGTGTCCAGAGCTATAATAAGCGTATGATTCACCAGGTGGACTTCTGTCAAGCAGATTCTGTTCATTCCCCTCTGAGCCCTTCGTGCTGGCCCACTGCTCGCATATGCTCTATGGAGGTCTGAGGAAAGGGGATGCCTGAGCGGGGCCATGCTGAGACATCCCTTCCCCCTAAGCCACACAATGACTATAGTATAGAACAGAGTTTATTCAGGGTATGGGGAGGGGAGTTAAGAGGGTGGTAGGGCAGAGAGAAAGAGAGAGAGAGAGAGAGAGAGAGAGAGAGAGAGAGAAGAGAAGAGAAGAGAAGAGTAGAGTAGAGGCGCTAGCCATGAGCACATGGAGAGAAGGGGGAAGGGGAATGGAGAGAAAAGGACAAAGGGGGAAGAGGGTAAGAGAGCAAGAGAGTGAGGAGGGGGCAGGCAGCCCCTTTTATAGTGTCAGGCACACTTGACTGTTGCCAGGTAACTGTGGGGGCGGAGCATATCTAACTGTTGCCAGGTAACTGTGGGGGTGGAGCTTAGGCAGAATGCTAACACCCATTCTAGCTACTCCCTCCCTCCCTTGGGGAGCTCCTAGGGGCCAGTGGTATGGATAACATGTCTTTCTTTTTTTCCTTTTAATTAATCAATTTATTATATATAAGTATACTGTAGCTGTCTTCAGACACACCAGAAGAGGGCATCAGATCTCATTACATGTGGCTGCTGGGATTTGAACTCAGGACCTCTGGAAGAGCAGTCAGTGCTCTTAACCAGTGAACCATCTCTCCGACCCCAATCTGTTCATTTCTAAACCCAAGTCAAATTACACGTTGGGTCATTCCAGAAGGAGTAGTGAAAGATGTACCTAGTTTGAGAAAGCGATGGAAGTTTCTCTCAGTGAACTCTTGGGGGACGAGACTCCCTCCTGACAGTTTATTATCCATCATCCTACTGTACTTGGTATCAGTTTGACCCACCACACTGGACTCTGAAATGCCAATGAGATTTGGACTCTCTAATGAAATGCTGGAGACTCCTACTGAGTCTTTACCACTGGTGGATTCTGTTGTCTGGGTTGGAATGCTGGTACCCTGGTAGGTCATTTTCCAATATGTAGGTTTGTGCTTTGTCACTTGTGAGAGGACACTTTGGTACTTAAATGAGATGTAACCCCCCACCAGGATGCTGGGGTTACCATAGTTACTACTATTTATAGGGGGCTTACTGTGTGCACAGGTACTGGGCCGAACTCTGTTAGTCAATCCCCCCAAAAGTCTTTTCCATTTGCAGTGCCCTGTGTTCTGTAATATTTTCAATTCTTCTTAGCACTTGTCATTTTCACCCATTCTATCTTTCATCACGTAGTTAAGTTGTTTCATTGTCATATAAAGTCTCTTGCCTTTAGAACACCAGTGGGCCCTTTAGTAAGCTTTTCGGATGTATTTGTTGAAATTGTCCAATTAAAAAGTCTCCAAAGAGAGCTTATTTTATTGATAAAGAAATTGAGGCCAGGGAAGGGGAATGGCGCTGTCCCACCCTTCTGAAGGCAGCCTTCCCTGCCAGATCTCTCTGCTAAACTGAAACCTCTGGCACTGTCCCTGTTATCAAGCAATTCTTTCAAAAATATCAGTGCTGTCCCTGCGTGTGTCAGGCCCTCTGCTGGAGTCTCAGGCAGAGTGACAACTCGTCATATAGTGGCTGGTTTGAGGGCTTGAATTCATTTTCACGAAGCAAAGATAAGAATCTTCCAATGTTTGTTAGGAAATTTCTAGCCCAACTACTACTAGCTGGAGTTTGCAGGAGCCTCCCAGGCCTTCCCAACCTGATTTTCCCCCTCCTGCCGCCTTCCCTTTTGTGAGCGTTTCTTCCCCTTTTTGCTTGCAGGCAGTTCAGCTCTCCTGTAGGCTACAATGTGTCAGTTGTTATAAAATCCAGGAGGCGGAGTCTAGTGACGAGGGCGGTGGGGGAGAGCTCAGCCAGCCCTGCAGGGTGAGCAGTCCAGCCCTGGGTCCAGCGGAGCTAAAACGCTACAGCCAGAAAACTTCCTTCTCCCTCTCCTGGTTTTGATCCTCACCGGACAGCAGACCCGAGGCGCCGATCGACCGGAGGGAGGATGAGAGATGACCGGTCCTTTGGCAACCTGACCATTTCCTTAGCAGAGCCTTCCAAAGCGAACCGGAGACTGGCCACACGACCCTGGAGGCGCCGCGCCTCTTGTGGATGTGTGTGTGAGTGAGAGTGTGTGTGTATGTGTGTGTGCGCGCGTGTGTGTATGTGTGTGTGCGCGCGTGTGTGTATGCGCGCGCTTGTGGTGTGGATGGGTGTGTGCACAGCACAATTGCGTGGAAGCGTGTCTGGGTGAGTGTGTGTGTGTGTGCACTCGTGAATGTGTTTGTGTGTGTGTGCGTGTATGTGTGTGTGTTTGTGTGTGCTCTTGGCTGCTATTATTATTATTATTATTATTATTATTATTATTATTATTATTACTTTGGAAGAAAAATCCTGGAAATCTGGGGCAGGTTATGGTACTCCCAGGGTGATTTCTTTTGCAAGAGGAGCTGACCAGAGCAAGCCACTAGAGCCATTTCCCTGCCAGCAGAGAGCATTTTCCTCCCAGTAGAAGGATTTCAACCCCTGGCTCTGCAGCCAAGTAAAAGAGATTAGCCCTGAAACCTGTGAAATCAACCATTGCTGTGTGACTGACTACCCAGGCTTGGGAGAGGACTTGGAAAGAAAAGGAGAAATAAATCAAGCAGCCTGTCAGTTCTTTTTGCCACATCGGAAGATGTCATCTCAAACTAAGTTCAAGAAAGACAAAGAGATCATTGCTGAATATGAAGCCCAAATAAAAGGTGAGCTGCGGGGCTGAGGGACTTTGCCTTCCCTCCCTCCCCTCTCTGTCTCTCCCTCTGCTGTCTTTCCCTTCGCCTCCTTGCCTTCTCAAGAAGTTGCTATGCAGCAGTAATCTTATTGTAAGGAGGAACGGTGCTGGGTGCTGGCTGCACAAGTCCAGACTGGCTCCCGCTGCAGATAGCGCCTGGGCTGGGAGCATGAATTACAGAAAGGGCAGAACTCTCTGCATTGCAGGTGTGTGAGGAAGGGACTTTAGGAGTGTCGCCGGTACTCCATCATCTTGACAGTGATATGTCACTCTAAGGCCATTTTGACAGTCAAGGTCTCCTCCTCCCACTACCCCTGCAAAAGCCCTTTGCTATTTATGTATATATTTTTTGATCTGCTCTCCCAATCCCTTCTTTTAGCTTTTGTGGGTGGTTGTTTTTGCCTCTGCTGCCTTCTCTAGGCTGAAATTCAAATGCATGAGTATGGGCTGCGGGAGGTGGGGGGGGGGTGCACACAGCATCCTTAAGTAGCCCTTCTTTGTCAGTGTTTCTTGCCTGGTCTGAGTTGCCATGGATTAACTGTTATGGGACATATTGATCCAGACTAATGCAGGCATTTAAGCATAAAGAGAGTTCTGTGCAGAAAATGTATCATCTTCCAGCGTGCAGCCTGGTCCTTCTGTCCACCGGTGTTTTGGGTCATCAGCTTTGGTTAAAAGCCAACACCTCAGTGTACAATTTGGACTGGTAGGTGCTGCGTGGCTCTTGTGGTTCTGGGGAAAGTCTGCATGCTAGGAGAGTGAGATGACCTTTGGGTGCTCGCTGGTTCCAGCTTTGGTGGCATAGAACCCACACTTGTGCAGAAGCCGCTCCCTAAATCCTTGCTAGCTGAGAGGAAGAGAAGGACCACAGTTGCACAGCTGAAAGAAGGCAAGCAGTGTCTGCCCTCAGGCTAGACGGAGAGCTTCCT
Organism: Rattus norvegicus; assembly: GCF_021556685.1. Classification (NCBI taxonomy): domain Eukaryota; kingdom Metazoa; phylum Chordata; class Mammalia; order Rodentia; family Muridae; genus Rattus; species Rattus norvegicus. The sequence goes on along the minus strand of NC_141537.1, from coordinate 147,242,346 downwards.
TCACCCTCAGGCTTTCTAAGCACAGCTTCAGCAGGGAGAGCTGAAGGTTCCTTGCTCTGCAGAGCCCATGCCAGGGAGAAGTTGCTGTGGCCCTAAGCACCCATTTTCTTTCCAGTCCTTGCTTCTCCTTGCTGCGACACAGGGTGTGTTGTGCTCTCACACAGCGGGCAAACTGCATCTTCAGTGGGTGTGGAGACCAGGTTTAGAGGCTGTTGAGCAGGGTACTGCTTTGAGGTTCTGGTGACCAGAGGATGCCACGCCTGTTTCTATGCTGCCAGAAGGCTCCATGCTGCAGGAAGCCAGTAGCCTCAGGCTGTCTGTCTGTCTGTCCTGTCTGTGCTGCTTTTAACCTTCTGAATTGGGGGGAAGCTTTGGAGAACAGGCATAGGTGGGGTGGGGGCTTTGTGTTTTCCTTGTCTTTTGGTTGTGGGCCCAGGCAGGATGTTAACCGTTCCCGGGTAGATCCCAGGGATAAAGGAAGAGAGATCGCTCCTCTTCCCTGGCCTCCTCCTTAGTTTTCAGCTCAATGTCAGAAACAGAGACTTAAATGTATCAGCCTTGCCGACAATTGAGAAACAAGCCCTTTAGCTGCCAGGGACTGGAATTCACCCAGCCATTCAGAACAAAAACTGATTTTCAATTTTGTATATCTACTTTTTAGGGAGTAAATTTACACACACACACACACACACACACAGACACACACACACACAGACACACACACATGTGTATATATATATTCTCAAAACATACACACATATATTCTCTTTTTCTTTTTCTTTTTCTTTTTTTTTTTTTTTTTGGAGCTGGGGACTGAACCCAGGGCCTTGCGCTTGCTAGGCAAGCGCTCTACCACTGAGCTAAATCCCCAACCCCACACACATATATTCTCAAAACACACACATATATACACACAAAACCATTACATATGTGTGTGTGTATATATATATATATATATATATATACATATATATATATATATATATATATATACACACACACAAATATGTTTTGAGACTATCTTGACTACTATTTTTTTTTTTTTGGTTCTTTTTTTTCGGAGCTGGGGACCGAACCCAGGGCCTTGCGCTTCCTAGGTAAGCGCTCTACCACTGAGCTAAATCCCCAGCCCCTTGACTACTATTTTTTAAAATTGAGATTCCCATTTAAAAAATGTTATGTTAGACAAGACAGTGTGTTTTGGTTGGAAATCTGCTCACCTCCTCTTTAAAGGCTTGCTAGCACCAGGCAGTCAACCTTTCCTGAGGACCCACCAAGCATCAGTTGTTCCAGCAAATTCTCTTCCTTTCACCTTTTAACCTTTATGTTAACGACTGACCAGCACATACGAGGCGATGGCAATGAATTTCTTCAGGAAATTAGCCCAAAAGATCTGGTCTCTTCTAGATTCTGGATGTCTTTACACTCTGGTTGAGTTTAATTTTTTCTCTTCACCTGTAGTTGGCGTCCATAAGATTCTGATCATAGGACGGATGTACCTGAGGCCTTTGACATCTTTCCTTCCAACGGGTTATTTGTTGGCCTGGCCTGGCATATACTCAGGTAGAGCACTTGCCTAGCGTGTTCCAGGCCCCAGCTTCCATCCACAGCCGTGTTTGTTAATTGCTGGTAAGGGTCGATGTACCCAGGGACCTCCAGGTTCTGGGGCTCAGTCCCAGACTCCACTGCTTTTGACCCACGTGGTGTACAAAAGGCTTAGTGTGAGCCCAGGTTCAGAGATAAGGACCTGAGGCCTGGCAGTGTTCAATGACTTACCCAAGGTCGCAAGGCCGGTATCTTCCCAGGCCTGTGTTCCTGGTACATTGTCTGGCTGACACTTCCCCTTGAAGGATTGATGTCAGTAGCAGATGGCAGTGTTGTGCTGGGCACTGGTGGCCTCTTGATGGCGTCCCATTGTTCCCGTCTTACTTTCCTCCCTCGGCCTTTGTGGCCTGTCTCTGAGGAATGTTTGATCCATGAGCAAAAACAATGCTTTGTGCCAGGGACTGTCTTCCTGGCATTTGGCCAGGTTGGTGCAAACAGTCTACTCTATTAGACAGATCTCATGAATTTTGTGGGGGAAACTTCTGATTTTTTCGAAGTGATGTTGACTTTCACTGACTAACAAAGGAAAGATACTTCCAAATAGCATTTCCATTGTAGACATGTTTAGATTCAAGCCTTCTCTTGACTCCCAGATGCCTGAATCTGACTGTATACCTATGCTCGTGTATTCCAGGGATAGAAAACCCAGCATCCTCTAGGCTCATAGACTTTATGTTCAGCAAGTTGTGGTTCATGGAATTTTTTTTTTTTCCTTAGACAGTATCACCTAATGGTTCTATAGGTTTTTCTTCTTGGAGATTTCTTAGAACAGGACAGACACAACTCTGTGACTGCCCACTCCTGGGGGTTGGGAGCCTCCAGTTGTGCCCCTGACTGTACTGCAGTTGCTTTGGTAACTTCCTGTTGCTTTGGTAACATGAGCTACTACTGTTTGTTGTGTTCATTGCCTCACTTGTGTATTTGGGGGCTGTGTGTGTGGGTGTCTCATGTAGCCCAGGATAACCTTGTACTGTCTAGCCAAGGATGATTTTGAACTCCTCATCCCGTTGCCTCACCCACCTCCTGAATACTGGGGTCACAGCATAACTACACTGGGTTTATGCCATGCTGGGGATTGAACCCAGGGCTTCCTGCATGGTGAGTGAACCGTTCGACCAACCAACGGAGCTACACCCCAGTCCTTCCTTCACCTTAGGTCTACTGCTTCCTGGGTTGCAAATCTCAATGTGTTGGGTGCTTTTGGGGTAGAAGGAAGATGACTCGTGGCAGATGGCACACCTTACTGACAGTGGTAGAAGGGTTGGTGACAGTTATGATAGACCTGAGGGCACACATCCTGTCCAGACGCACAGTCATACTTGAGTGCAACCATTTGTTGCCACTTTTAAGCCTGCCCACGTTTTCAATTTTCAAGGCCTCAGGTCCTTGCAGGGGAGCTTCATGATTTTAAAGAGGATTTCTAAAGGGATGTCCCAAGGATTTAACTTTCTGGACTTTGTCAATATGGTTGAAGAAGGACACCAGCTGTCCCTCTTTTATGCCGCCTGTAACAGTTCTACCAGTATATCCCAGGTCTTAGCTTAGCCCTTTGGCTCTGCTCACTGCCTTCGCCACACATGTCCACTGTGCATCCCTAGGCTAGGTGTTGGGAGGAGTTTGAGCGAGCCTCATTCTTGATTCCTGACACGGGCTCCAAACAGACATAACTTCCTGTCTTAGGTGGTCCTTTACAATCTGCTTGAGAACCTTGCTTGAGAGTGACATTACATTCTCTAGCAGGAAACTGGCAGGCTGTCGCCTAGTCCCATTTTTGAAAATCAGAACATTTGCCAGTCTCCAGCTTCTTGGCATCCTGCTGTCCTCCACAGTTCCCTTGGAGATCACTGACAGCATTTGGGGATCTTATCTGCCGAATTCTCCCTACCCCAAGCTCTAATTGCTCTGGCTGCCAGACATAATGGTCACGTTCACTCACCATGTTCCCGTTCCGTTTCAGCCCAACAGAGAATTGAAACAGGAGTGCGGTGATTGGCTTTAGGAACATTCATATCTATCCCAGCTTTTTAAAAGTAGAACTGAAAAAAAAAATGGGCAAAGAAGAATACGCATTCAGGAGTGTATACTACTCAGTCGGTCACATACTCACTCAACCAACATCGAGCATCGATCTTGTCCTCAAGCCTTGCGTGGCGTTTCATAAGAGCTTCCTCTATGTGTCTTAGCATGACTGGAGAGCCTCCTTAGGCTCTTCAAGCATTTCAGCAGGATAAAAGAAGGAAAGAACGCTAGATGGGGTGGAATTGTGTGGAGCAGTGGGGACTGTGGCCAACAGGGCAGTTTTAGAGGCACAAGTGCTGCTCTCTCCAGCTTGTCATTGACGGGCTAGAATGTGAGTGGCAGTTCTCCCACTGTTGGGAGGAAAGCTAAACTGAAACAGAATCTCTCGGCTGTTTAAATGATGGCCCAACTTTTAAAAATTCTACCCTCTCTAGCCAAACACATTGGTGAAATAGGGCCGAGGCAGCCCATTTGGCCACCAGCTCACAACTTGTGGCCTTTAAGCTGAAGACTGTAAAGATCCTGGGTGTGTAGCCTCCACCACCTTCCTCTTTAACTTTTGTCATTTTTTCCAAGGCAGACCCCGCCATCTTATCGCTATAGTCGATGGCTTCCCTTCCCCCTCCCCAAATGCCTCACTCTCCTCCTCTACCACCAACTGTTCCCCATCCTTGCCTTTTCTCTTCTTCCAATGTCTCCACTCTGTCAGTTCAATTACCCTATTACCTTCTAAAGGCTGCTGGGATGGCCTTCCTCCTCATATGATGCCTTCCCAGCTCTCTCAGGGCAGAATGAACAGTTCCCTCCCTCTGCCTCTCTACCCTAAACATTATTACTCTTCATCAAAATCTAAAGATCAGACCCTCACCTATGAACTCCCAAGGGCAAAAATGCATGGAGCCATCTTTGTTTCTTCAGTGTGCTTAGTGTACAACTGGCTGAGAGTGATTGGGACGTGGTTCCTTTGCCACCTTCCTTAGCCTGGACTGTACACACTGGCTGTGTGGTTTTTACCTCTTTCTCCTAGTTCAGGAGGCTGGCAATTCCAAGATCAAGGTGCCAGCAACTTAGGTTTCTGGTGAGAGGCCATCCTGGCTTCTACACAGCTGGATCCTATTGTCTGCTCACCTGCCCTTTCTTCAGAGCATGTGCACTCACATCTGGAGGGACCTCACTTCTCAGTACCATTATATTGGGGGTCAGGTGGGCTCACATATGCATTTTGGAGGATACAAACACTTGGACAAGAATATCATACTTCCTGTTTTATCGAGAGGAGGTGCTTTACTGGGCGAAGAAATACTCCTGTTTGCTGAGCTTCCCTACTTTGTCTCTGGTGTTTGTTAGTAGAGATTTGGTGAAGGGTGTGTTGGGACCTAGTAGGTCTTGCACAAGTCTTGATGGGGTGCAGCTTTCCTTCTAGCTGTCCCATCAGTAGATCCATATTGACCATTTCTTGAGGGTTTTCCTCTTCCATTAATTCCTTCACCCACCCACTGGGTAGGTCCTGCTATTGGCCATGTGTTGGTCCACAGAGCTTTAGTTAGTGGAGGAAGGCAATTGCATTTTCTCTTGTTTTGCGACCCCTCTATCTCTGCAAGAGGCTCACCAGTTCTCCAGATGAAGAGACGAAATTTAGCGAAATAAAAGCAATTGCACTAAACTCCTCAGGGAACCCTGCAAAGCTGGGTTCAAGAAAAGAATTCACTTTCCAATTTCCACCGGCACAGGAAGGTAAGATGCTGGTGGGGACAACATGGTGCGTTGGGTGAAAGAAAACAGTTGTGTTCCAATTCTAGGATAAGCCAGATGAAATTGGCCTGTTTCCCTCGGGCTTCTGACATCTTTGGCCGTGTTAGGGTTGAACTGCACAGTCAGATCTTTCTCCCCAAACTTTGTTCATCCTGAAAGCCTCTTTCCCCAACTGGTTTGGGAGATCCTTCCTTGGTTCATGGTTTGAACCAGGTCAGCCCGTACAGCTCATGAATTATCCATGTCTTCTGTTGTCTGTTACCCCATTCCCTGATTCCTACAGTGCTTTCCTCAGGAGGCAGTTTGAAGAGGGGCTGAGGGAAACAAATGCATGCCCAGTTCTGCTAAATAATGTCAATGTGGTGCTTTGTGGTCACTTACAACATGTGAGCTTTGACATTTTCAACTGCAGAGTGCTCAGCTACTGACTTAAATGGCAATTTGGAAACAGCTGTGTCCTGATCAACACGTGCTGCCTGTAGGCTGTGTGTGAGTGGGTTTGTCTGTGTGTAACAGTGCGATGTGTATGGCGGTAGGAGATGTTCAAGGTGTCTTGAGTGGACTTTGCACTGCCCCTAGAATTCTATGATCTCTGCTCAGTGACAACTGTGTAGATAAAAACTGGGGAGCCCATGACCCCTGCAGCTCTGAGTAAGTCAACCTTGGCCACAGTTCAGGGGCATAAAAAATATCCTTTCTTTTCTTTCTTCTGTCACTTGGTTTCCAGGCAGTGTCTCTGTTTTTCTGGGTGGTGACAGAGATACATCTGGGCCAATTTGGGGTCTCTCTACTGATTCCTGTAGGATCATGGCCTAAGATCCAGAGCGACTGTGGATCGTTGGTTATAATGTACTGTCAGTCCGAGTTTGTCACCCAAGCTGGGGTGATAACTTGGGTCTTCAGTGCTTAGTCCATGTTAGTAATCATTGTTTGTCCTTCAGATGTCCACTTTCCTCAGAGACGGAGGGACATCATGTCAATCACATGCATACTGACTCTGGATGATTGTCCTTGGTCCATCTCGGTTGTCCCTGTGTGAGCCGTGATCTCTGTTCAAACATAGGTTCTGTCTCTTTTTAGTTCATGTCAATCTGTTTGGTAACCACTACACCTTCCTTCCCTTGTGATGGGTGGAGCAGAGAACAAAGCTTTTTTCTCATAGACCCATGACTTCTACATTCACATTGTTTTACTAACTCTCTTCTCTGGCATAGGAAATGTTTATCTGAAGACTTGTACATGCATGTGCATATGTGCATAAAACAAGAGGAAAGGTGAGATCCTCATGCCTCATATTTGTGTGTGTGTGTGTGTGTGTGTGTGTGTGTGTATGCATATGTGTGAGTGCAGGTGCCTAAGGCTTCTGAAGAGGGCATCAGATCCCCTGCAGCTTGAGCGTCAGGAACTACTTGGCTCCTGTGCACAGTAAGCATCTTAGCACTTAGTCCTGAGGTCTTCCCAGGCCTCTTAAGGACGTCGACATTCATTTTTCCTGGTGTTTTGTTTTAGACAGGGACTCATGTATTCTCAGCCTTGCTGAACCCAGAGCCTTGTATATGGTAGGCCAACACTGTGCTAACTGAGCTCCATCTCTGGCCTACCCACATTCTTTCTCCTCTTCTTAGGACTAAGCACTTAAAAGCTCAAAGTCCAGAACTGGCTCTCTCTCCATATTATCCCTGAGCTGACTGAAAATGCAATGTGCTCTGGATTGAAAAAGGACAGGCGTGACCTTAGGAAATACATAGGAAACCTTTGACTATTTCTTCATGGTCACAGTATGACATTGATCAGCTCTTGGTGGGATTGATGTGACCTGGGTCTTTCTTGGTTGAGAGAATGTAGTTGTATAATGTAGCCTACGTCTGCTAGATATCAGTGACCAACCTGCCTCAGTTTGTGACAACCAAACATTTCTCCAGATACTACCAAATGACTTCCAGGAGACAGACTCATCCACATAGACAGCCATACTTCTAATTGGTCTCCCTCTCTTCTTTTGTTCCCATGGTCTGTCCCCCAACCCCAGGGCATCTAGCAGATGTCCTTACAGTGAAGTCGGATATCCTCTGTTTAAAACCCCTCAGTAATGTCCACTAGAGAGGACCCTAGATTGGATTTACAAAGCCATGGCCTTATCTCTTCCCTTGACTATCTGCTCTCTCCAGTTTTCACTTCCTGGTTCGTAGGTCTGATTCCTCTGCTGATTTCTCAACATCTCCAATTCCCTCCTTTTCTAGAATGCCCTTTTCTGGATAGCCACTTGCTTGGCTCTTTGGTACTCAACTCTCTAGCTATCTGTTACCTCCAAGAGTCACACAGTAGCCCTTCATCGGTCAGCTGCCTTCATCAGTCAGCTGACCGGAGTTCTCTAGCGCTCAGGCTCCACAGTGAGTCCCCTCCTGTGGTTATTTATTTTTTCCTCTAGAGCTAAAGCTGCAAGAGTGATGCTGAAGTAGTGGTTCACACTTGTATTTCAGCCCCAAAAGACTGAGTCAGAGGGAGGCAAGATAAAAATCAGAACTTCATGTCTCTTGTTTGTGTTTTTTTGGTAAGCAGAGGTGTCTAAACGGTGCTCACAGCAGGCGAACTTATCGGATGCTCACAGTAGGGGAACTTATCAGGTGCTCACAGTAGGTGAGCTTTTTTGAACGTGATGGACTTTGTGATTACACAGATGTTATCTCCAGAATGAAGCAGATCCAGGCTCCCGCCAGCACAGCTGAGGGATAACTCAGAAGATGAAGGGTCTGGAGATGGAACGCTTGCATCCATGCAGAACCACCTAATAGATGACTCAGGCTCTGGTAGGGTTGCTCCAGGGAATCGAATGCAGTTTATTAGCGGAATTCCTAATACATGTGAGATGGGAAGATGGAAAAGGCAAGGTGTTCCTCAAGCTCCTCTTTCACACTCACAGTTTTCTAGAAAGACGGTTATAAAAATGGACCTTGCAATGATGTATACTGTGCTAAGACTGTCAGGGTCTTGTTGCCTTGGAGAACTGGAGAACTTATTATAGGAGCAAGACATTTTGGGTAGGTTTTTGAAGGGTAAATAACAACTCTCTGGGGTAGTGGAAAACATTTTGTGACGAGAGAATAAAACGGTCACAAGGCTTAGAGGTCACCAAGGGGTCTGGTGTTTGGGAAACGCTGAGGCATCTGATGTATGGAAATGGGAGTCCAAGCTGGAGAGACTGAAACACTTTCCAACCAACAGGTCCCATGAGTCATTGACCACGAACAGGGTACGATGAAATATGGGCTCGGTTTATTTTCCCCAGCGTGGAAATGCAGACCCATGTTGTAGCATTTGTCAGAATTTTCTTACTTTAAAAGTTTTATTTGAAAAATTTAAGTTACATGTATGTATGTATCTATGTCTGAATGAACTTATGTATGTATATGGTAGAATGTTCATTCTCTCCTTCCATTGTGCTGGTTCTTGGCAAGCACCTTTACCTACCGAGGCGAGCCTTGGACCCTGATTGCTCCTACTTGTAAAGGCTGGTTTATCATTCCATCATGTGGGCAGATGACATTTTGTTGTTTGTCAGTGGACACTAGAGTTGTTCCTGTGTTTCAGATTGTATGAATAATGCTGATATGAACAGAGTGACCACAAATCACAGTTTTATTTTTTGTAACTTCATTTGTGATTATGGGTGTTTTATACATTTGTGGTTTCAAAAGCTTTGAAAAGAAAGAAAAATATAGAAAGAAGGAGAAGAGCCTAGAATCCACTTTTGAGGTAACTGCTACAAGTACTCAGTGTATTTCTTTCCAGACCCCACATGTCTGTCCTCTGTCAAATCTGTTTTATATCTGTATGTAGTTAAAAAAAAGAGAGAGAGAACACAGCTCAGAAATATAGGCCTAGGGCTTAAAACGGAGCAGGCCTAACAGTGCCCAAATGCCCAGGTGAGGGCCTTGTGTGTTTGGATGGGTCTCTTAAGGGACTGTTAAAGGGAGCTTGAAACTTGTTCTATTGTGGTGCATGGCTTGTCCTGACCCTTTCTGACCCAGCTCTTTGCAGATTTTAAAAGCAAACTGTATAAAACTGAGCCTTCCCATTAAGATCTGCTTCCAAACACACAGCTATTCTCTCCCCTTCCACTTTCAATGTCCCCTTTCCTAGTTCCTGCCAGTCTCACTTCCCTTCTGGTCCCTATACCTATGACAGCTCCTTGTAGGTAAGTTCCTGTGGGCATTTCCTTGATTAGTGATTGGCATGGCAGGGCTCAGTCCACTAGGTAGGTGCTCTTGGGAGACAAAAGAAAGCAAGCCGGCAAGACCGTCAGCAGCGTTCCTCCACCGCCTCTGCCTTAGTTTCTGGCTTTAGGTTCCTGCCTTTGGTTCCTACCTTGACTTGCCTTCAGAATGGATTCTAAGCTATAAACTGAAATAAACCCTTTCTTTCACAAGTTGCTTTTGGTCACGATGTTTAATCACAGCAAGAGAGAGCAATGTAAGAAAGCCCCAAGAGGTTGCAACCTAGCATCCTCTTCCCACCACGGATGGCAGAATTTTCATTCTATGGTTTACTGCAAACCAGTTCATTCCCCAGCCATCTGTCTAACTCAAAAAGCCTGGGTTTTCCCAGGACACAATAGCTCCAAAGGGGGAAAACTCCCTCTACAGCATGGAGTGCCATCGAAGGAAAGAGAGGGTGTGTGTGCGTGCGCACTCGAGCACGAGAGAGAGAGAGAGAGAGAGAGAGAGAGAGAGAGAGAGAGAGAGCACTTTAGTTTCCCTTGGGGACAGGTAAGCGGTAAGCGTAGGTAGGTGTCATTTCTAGGACTTAGTTTGTAATGATGACAGACACCTGGCTGGATGACAGGGCTGCTCTTGGGCCCTTGTTTCATCATGACATTTTCAAGCAGGAGTTAGTGTTATGGTTTGAATGTGTCACGCCCCCTCACAGACCATGTATGAGAGTTTGGTCCCTACTGGGAGATGCTGTTTTGAAGGCCGTGGAGCCTTTCAGGAGGTGGGGTCCAGTGGGTAGAACCAGTCTCTAGGGGCAGGCCTTTGAAAGTTAGGTCTGCCTCTGGTGCAGGCTAGCGTTGTCTGCTTTCTGTCTACACCATGAGGATAGCTGCCACCCCCACTCCTGCTGGCCTGTTGTCCTGGCTACGATGGACTAAAATCTCTCAGTCAAGATGATTCCTCTTTCCATCAGGGTTAGGTGCTTTGGTCGGACGTGCAGCCATTAGTATTGTTGGCCAATTGTATTGGCTTTACTTAGATGAATGGCTTCTTGAAAGGATTTATTTATTTATGTATGGAGTACACTGTCACTCTCTTCAGACACACCCTTGGCATTGGGTGGTTACAGATGGTCGTGAACCACCGTGTGGTTGCTGGAATTGAATTCAGGACCTCTAGAAGAGCAGTCAGTGCTCTTAACCATGAGCCGTCTCTCCAGCCCGATCAGTGGCTCTTTTAGACAGGATGTTTCAGCTTTCTTATGATGGCTTTTGTTTCATCGGGACATTTTCCTTGGTGGAAACTGATGCAGGAAACAGTCCTTGGCCCCAGATATCTGTTAATGGATTGGTCTTTTGCCCTCATCCTTCTTGAACTCTCACTTGGCCTTTGTTCCTTACCGTACTTTGGTGTTCTCTCCATGCCTGGTCCGTAGTTCAGGCCTTGGGCTGAGCATCTCTGTGTCTTTGGCTCCTACTTGGCATAACATTACCACTGAAACTCTGCTTCAAAAGTGGCAGAGGCCTGAGTTCTGTGTGCCAGAATCAGAGAATTGTGTTCCTGGGGTTAGTGTGATGGAAACGCTGAGACCGTGCTGGCCCACCTCAGTTGATTTAGTTTAACAAGTATTTATTGAGCGCCTGCTGGGTTTGCTGTGTTTGTAGACTTTATCATTCTATGGGGAATACACCTTGTAACTTGTAATTACTAAGGTGCCGAATGTTATGTGAGGGGCTGTGCAAAATACAGGGAGAACCTGCAGCAGACAGATCTAAACGGTTGGAAGTGCTCTTGGCGATTTTCTGATATTGATCTTCAAGGCTGGATCAGATTGGCCAAGCTTATGTCATAGCCATTATTTCCAGAGCTCTTTAGGACCCAGACAGAATCTTCCTTCCATTTAGAACAGGGTCAGAAATCATCCAAATATTTAAGGCATCCGCAGGTCTAAGTGCTGCTAAGAGAAAAATACAACTGCAGGTGTGAATGATCTGGATAGTTCCCGAAAGAGGACAATGTAATAGCTGTTCTCGGGACGGTGAGTGCAGTCACAGAATAGGTGTTTCTGGGGTGAAGTTATAGCCGTGGATTAACTGGAGAGATGAGAAGCATCATGGGTGTGTGTAGAATTAGGTGAAAGTCACACTAGATGCTGAGGGATCTAGAATGGGGAAGGGGGCTCACAGTGTAGGCACCGTGCACTGCACAGATGGGAATCATAGCTCATGACTAGTCAGACCGAGGATAGGCTCAGAACATGTAGTGAGAACATCCCCTCCCCCCTTTTTCAGAATTCTATAAGATAGATTGATATAGGAATGGAAAGCAAGCTCACATCCGATCTTTTAACTCTAGTTTAAAACAGGGAATTTGAAAGCGCTGTGGGCAGAGCTTGGGGCTAGCAGTCTATCCCGGTCTGTCTTTCAGATGAGCCATATCTCTGTTCTGGCAGTAGATTTTCTTTGCACTGTTTTTCTTTCTGTTTGAGAAAGAAGGGTCACGATACCTCACTGTGTGTGTGTGTGTGTGTGTGTGTGTGTGTGTGTGTGTGTGTGTGTGTATTAAAATGACACATCAGAATTTCTAGTACAATCCTTGGCACACAATGGCATTTGAAAAAAAATGTGGAAATGTTAACTAACCAAGTGGGGTGCCATTGTTTACCACCTGGGGCTGTGAACCTGAGCTTCCAGAGAAGCTCTTGTAAAGGAGATTAAAAAATATCACAGGTTCCCAGCAGGATTGCTGGCGGAAGAAAGTTCTAAGTGGTGGACAGCTTATCTTTTGCTTTGCAGTAAAGTCTCTGGAACAACTGGGAGGGGCACGTAACAACTTTAGATCCGAGTTCTAGCTCCAGGGGAGCACACTGGAACCTTGGGTGGTGGAGCCCAGAAACCTGCATCCCAGGTTGCATGGTCGGGAACAGAATACCTATAATCTGCCAACAGTGCGGGGGTGGTCACGCCAGTTGTCTGTCTTCACATTGACATTGATGTCTACAATGTAGCCTTCTTGGGAGCCTGGGCACCTTTGGGAACCAGAGGTGAAGCTGCAGCCTCAGCCTTGGTTTGAGCCTTGTGGCCGGCCTTGGCCATGGAGCCACAAATCTCCTTCTGAAGCTTGGGGTGTGGGATTGGGACTCTTTGGTGTCTGGGGCTGAGCCCCCTTAGTCTTCCCTGGGGCCCGGATGGCCTCTTCTTGTGCATTCAACGACTCCACATTGTTTGCTAGCATTTTCTTCCGGCCCTTCTTGTGCTTCTGGGCAAAATACATGTTCCTTAGGAACTTGGGTCCTCCACCATAACAGTTCATAACTGTTGAATAGAGGTTTCTTGGTGCCATTTTGGGGACTGGTTATGTGCAGTGTGGTTCTTGCACTTGACCAAGTCTGCATGGTAACCGTTAGCTCCCAAAGCCCCTGGGATGGAAAGGCACCTCCCCACCCCTGTGCTGGGAATGGAACTCAGAGCTTCATATATCCATCACTGAGCTACATCCCCAGCCCTGAGTGCTTTTGAAAATAGAAATTTAATAATTAAATAGACTATTAAGTTATTAGTCTGGAGTATGTATATTACTAATAATTCTGTTAAAAATAAAACGTATGTCTGTTTAGTTAGGTGTGTTTATATGGTGATTCTTTCTGATTGATATGGGGCTTACCCTGGTGGCTAGGCGGGGCGGGGACAGACATGATATCAGTGACAGAACATAGTAGGAAAGGGAATTTGAAAAGAAGCCTTCATAGTCTTTGATTTTGAAGGACTTCCAAAAGGGCATGCTATTTTTTAAAACAGAAGCTTTAATATTTATTTGCAACCTATTACTTATTTATTATGAACCACAGGGGATTAAACCCAGGACTGTATGCATGCTAAATGTGGGCTCTAACAGCAAGCTCCTCTCCCAGCCTCAAGACATTGATTGGAAAAAACTGCCCAAAAGAAAGCTCAGCCTTCAGATGAACTGTGAAGGGAAAGAAAGAGCGCTCTGCGAGAGTTACTGTCATCTTCCTGAGTGCTTCGATATGTGTGGTAAAAATGGATTGGATGCAGCGATCAGTCATATTTCCCTATTTCTCCATGTAGTGGGAATATCCCCTCCCTGACTTTTTCAGGATTCTATAAGATAGATAGATATAGGGATGGAAAGCAAAGCTCACATCCGATCTTTTTTTTTTTTTTTTAATTAACTTGAGTATTTCTTATTTACATTTCGAGTGTTATTCCCTTTCCTGGTTTCCGGGCAATCATCCCCCTAATCCCTCCCCCTCCCCTTCTTGATGGGTGTTCCCCTCCCCATCCTCCCCCATTGCCGCCCTCCCCCCAACAATCACGTTCACTGGGGGTTCAGTCTTAGCAGGACCCAGGGCTTCCCCTTCCACTGGTGATCTTACTAGGATATTCATTGTTACCTAGAGGTCAGAGTCCAGGGTCAGTCCATGTATAGTCTTTAGGTAGTGGCTTAGTTCCTGGAAGCTCTGGTTGCTTGGCATTGTTGTTCATATGGGGTCTCGAGCCCCTTCAAGCTTTCCAGTTCTTTCTCTGATTCCTTCAACAGGGGTCCCGTTCTCAGTTCAGTGGTTTGCTGCTGGCATTCGCCTCTGTATTTGCTGTATTCTGGGTGTGTCTCTCAGGAGAGATCTATATCCGTCTCCTGTCGGTCTGCACTTCTTTGCTTCATCCATCTTGTCTAATTGGGTGGCTGTATATGTATGGGCCACATGTGGGGCAGGCTCTGAATGGGTGTTCCTTCTGTGTCTGTTTTAATCTTTGCCTCTCTATTCCCTGCCAAGGGTATTCTTGTTCCCCTTTTAAAGAAGGAGTGAAGCATTCACATTTTGATCATCCGTCTTGAGTTTCATTTGTTCTAGGCATCTAGGGTAATTCAAGCATTTGGGCTAATAGCCACTTATCAATGAGTGCATACCATGTGTGTTTTTCTGTGATTGGGTTAGCTCACTCAGGATGATATTTTCCAGTTCCAACCATTTGCCTACGAATTTCATAAAGCCGTTGTTTTTGATAGCTGAGTAATATTCCATTGTGTAGATGTACCACATTTTCTGTATCCATTCCTCTGTTGAAGGGCATCTGGGTTCTTTCCAGCTTCTGGCTATTATAAATAAGGCTGCTATGAACATAGTGGAGCACCTGTCTTTTTATATGTTGGGGCATCTTTTGGGTATATGCCCAAGAGAGGTATAGCTGGATCCTCAGGCAGTTCAATGTCCAATTTTCTGAGGAACCTCCAGACTGATTTCCAGAATGGTTGTACCAGTCTGCAATCCCACCAACAATGGAGGAGTGTTCCTCTTTCTCCGAATCCTCGCCAGCATCTGCTGTCACCTGAGTTTTTGATCTTAGCCATTCTCACTGGTGTGAGGTGAAATCTCAGGGTTGTTTTGATTTGCATTTCCCTTATGACTAAAGATGTTGAACATTTCTTTAGGTGTTTCTCAGCCATTCGGCATTCCTCAGCTGTGAATTCTTTGTTTAGCTCTGAACTAGCAGTGTATCTGGGTCTGTCTTTCAGACGAGCCACATCTCTGTTCTCCACTGGGCACCTCTGACTGTGAACAGAGGTCTGTCCTACATCGTAGTTGCTGCGAGGCTCAGATGATGTGGTGTGTGAGGAGTGGACACGATGCTCATTATTTCTGGGGTTTTTTTTTTTTTTTGGTTTTGGTTTTGGTCTGGTTCCTCCCCAAGATGCACTGCTACTAGTGGCCTTGTTTATGTGTCTGTCTCCCCGTGATCTCATTGAACACAGGAACCTCCTTCTATTCATTCTCAAATCCTTGTATCTGGAGCTGCCGCACAGGAGGCATTCGAAATAAGGTCTGGACTAGCTATCAAAGGCAGATAGAATAAGACTATAAAGGAAGCACCAAGAAGTCAGTGCAGTCCTGTGAGACATTAAGATTGTTTTCTAGAAAACATCACCTTGCGCTTCTTTAAAAGGGTTTAAGCTTAGTCTGGGTCCTCGGCGGAAAGACCTCGCTGGGACTGAAGAGAGAACTTCAGGATGGAAAATTTAATTGGCCGGTTTTGTGAAGAGATAGTGATGCTCCCCCTCTCCGACCAATCAAACGCCTGCGTGGTTTCCAGGAAGGAGAGAGTGGGTGAGAAGAGCTCCTGAAAGGCAAATTCTGGTCCCCCTGGAGAAAGATCTCCCAAGAAACACGAATGCTCCCCACCTCCCGCAGTCCCTAGTTTCAACCTTTGTCAGAGGGTTAGAAAAGCCTTCTCAGGGCTCCTCAGACAAAAGCCGTTCTCGGCTTTTTACTCCAGACGTTGGTGGTAAAAGCATGCCTCCCACAAGTGAGACCAATTCCATTTGCCTGACAAAGTTGGAAGGATTGTCTGTGGCCCAGTGAGGGGCTCTGTTGTCTTCCAGACACCGATGTGTGTCGTCCAGAAGGGCAATTGGGCCACTAGAGCAAATCCAGGGGAGTCGCTGTGCGCAGGCCTGCTGTTAGGAAAGAGGCTCGAGCTCAGCTTTGGGATGCGCATCCTCGTTCATCTGACGCCACACACCTTCAGCTTCTCTTCCCTCTCCCTTACGAGTTGCCTAAGCGCCGTTAGCCAGGTTCACAATTACTTAGACACATGCTGATTATTGTTCTTTAGTTTTTTTGAGACAGGGTTTCTCTGTGTAGCTTGGCTCTCCTGGAACTCTCTCTGTAGACCAGTCTAGTCTTGAACTGAGAGATCCACCTGCCCTGCCTCCTACATGCTGGGATTAAAGACAAGTGCTACCACTGCCTGGCAGTGCTGTGTTCTTATATGCATTATACTTCGCCTAAGGGAAGCCTCTAGTAGCCTGCCAAAGGGCTTGTTGCTTGGGATTTTAATTGGATGCTTGGGTAAGGATGTGAGTGTGCCTATCTAGTGTGAGTGGCAAGAAGCCAATGAAGGCAGGCTTGGCACAGAGGCCCAGTGTCTTGATAAACTCATGATAAGTTAAAAATATCGTAAGTTAAACCAACTAACATTGCAGCCACGTCCCGCCTACCTTAAATGTGTTCTTAACACCTACGGCAGCCTACAATTGGTCAAAATAATCTATAAAGCGTGTGTTGTAACAGAGTGCTTTATGTCTCACAGAATTTATTGAATGCTGGTATGTAGACGTTTCTGCATTGCAGAATGTTGGTTTTCTCTAGTGATCTCAGGCAGCCATGGCTTGCTGCCAATGTCCAGCATTGAAACCCAGCATTGGCATACTACACGTTACTAGCCTTGGGAACGATCAAAATTCAAAATTACATGTAAGGTTTCCTGCTGAGTTTCACTTGTGTTCATACCATGGTAGCAATTCATCCCAGTCAGGGACATGATTGCTGATACTGAAGTGAAGACAGTCTGTTGTGGCCCAGATCTGCTAGTTTCTAACTTGGGGAGTCTTGCTACCCCTTCGATCCTCAGGTCCTTATCTGTTAGGTGAAGAAAATGATCTGCCTAGATGACACGATGCCATGCTTAAGATCTCTAGCACAGTGCCCTGCACACAATAAGGACCCAAATGATGAGACTCATTTTTATTAATAGTCACAAAAATGCAGGCTCTGCAGTCTAAGAGATCCAGGCTCAAGTTCCAGTTTTACCATCTATTAATTTTGGGAAGATTTGTCCTCTTTGGTTTTTGTTTTGAAGAGGTACAGAGATGTAGATACACGCGGGCATCACTGGAGAGCACCAGGCCAGAACAGACATGGTAGATACTCATTACACCGTGGTCGTCATTCAGAAAACCACCATCTCCTGTGGTACCCCATCCAGAAGAGAGGGGGTCAAGGAGAAGGACCCCAGTGAGCTGCTCTTCACGTGGAGAACTCCTTTAACTGTAGGTAGAGTGGAAACCCAATCCCCCACAACCTCCAACTCCAAGCATGCCTGAATCATGGCTCTGTTATTCTAGGGTAACTAAAACAGGTCAGGAGTCTGTGAGCCCACTGGAGAGCTGGAACACCTGCTATCTTCCTGTAGAAACCAGTCTGGACACATGCTACTCTTTCTAAAACCCTACCGGGCCAACCAGCCACAGAGAGGAGAGAGAAGGTCTAAACCATCCAGATTTAGCTTTTGACCCCTTGAAAACACAATCTCTAGGATTTTGGTTCATAAGCTATCTTGCGAACCAGCTGTTGCATAGATCTAATCTTTCCTTCCAATGGGTAGATACTTTCTTCTTCTCTCTCTCTCCCTTCTTCCCTCTCTCATTCCTTCTGGCAGAGTCTAATATGTAGGCCAGGAAGGCTTGTGATGACCCACCAGCTTCCTTTCCATCTCCTGAGTGCTGTGTTTACAGGTATGTGCTACCATATCCGACTCAGTGAATAGCTTTCTATGACTTTCATTATGACCTTAATCTGGTGAGGAGCAAATAAATAGACTTGACCTTGAGGTCACTGATGTTCAGTGTCCTCTGTCCCCTCCTGCTCCAATCTCATACATCTTTTACTGTCTTGAACATTTTACAGCATAGCCTAGAACCAGCTCAGGCTGAGCCTTCAGGAAGAAATGGACAGAGAACTGGTTGAGGGCTGGTCTGCATCTCCAGCCTATAGGGTACCTGACTTGAAGCCAGCAGATGGGTCATGTAGTCCTTAAAGACAAAACAGTGCCTCTTGGACATCTTTGTCTCTCTTCATGGTCTTAAAATTGTTCATTACCCACTAGGACAGTGGTTCTCAACCTGTAGGTCAAGATTCCTTTGGAGGTCAAACAACCCATTCACGGGGGTTGCCTGGGACCATCAGAAAATACAGATATTTACATTCTAATTCATAACAGTATCAAAATTACAGTTATGAAGTAGCAACGAAATAATTTTATGGTTGTGGATCACCATAATATAGTGTATTAAGCGGTTGTAGCACTAGGAAGGTTGAGAACCACTGCGCTAAGAGAGAAAATGAACAGACACCATCCCTATTCCACTCCTGGCCCAGACTGACACCAAGCACTGGACAAGAGATGGTCTGTGAGCCAATGACTTGTTTTGTTGAAGAACAGAGGTGTCAACTTCACAGACATGTGCACGTCTCTGATCTTTTCAGATCGGTGACTAGCTACCACCCGTTCACAAGATGATGTCATTGGCCAGGAGTCATTCAGTCTCCTGTATTAGTTACTGTTTCATTGCTTTGACAGAATAGCTTAAGGAGGAGCTGACTTTGACTCACGTCTATGAGCTCATAATCGTTCTGAGCCTGGGGCCGCCCATGGTCAAGACATCCAGTGAGAGCTGAGTTCTCGGTTTCACCACTGCAGGACCCTAGCAATAGACCCGGTGCTGTCCACATTAGAGTGGGTCTTCTCTCCTCAGTTAAATCCTTTGGAAATGCCCTCATACACTCTTCCATGTGTTTCCATGGTTACCTCCATTGAATCTCGCTGCCAATCAAGATTAGCCATCACAGTGCACACAATCCCTTCTACCACACCTGCTGCTTCATATATTTGCTCAAGCTGCCTAGTTTCTCTAAGCTTCTGGATTTCCACTTCTGCACCAGCCTGAGACATTCTATTTTATTTTCTGTCTCAAACGGGGCTCTCCAGGTTGGCTTGTATAATGAGCAGAGCATGCCAGCGTAGCACACAATTCTATGTCTTTTGTAAGGAAATGCCTAAGTTGCTGTCACCTTTAGTGAACAACAGACCACATACGTAACCTTGTCACATGCACTACCACCTGGAGTGTACACTCTGATGTTTGCACAGTGAGATTGTCTAGTAAGTGTTCATTTCTCCACACGTCTCCTCATCAGCAACGGGTACACAATTGCATTTATCTTTGAGGATGAGTTGGAAGCTGGAGTCATGGGCAGGATGCTGTTAGTCAAGGACTGTTAGCCAATGACTTAGCATTGAGGAGGACTGGGGATGTGCCTGAAGCTGCTGGAGGCCACTGAGGACCTAAGGATGTGGTGAATAGTGTCCTTAATTATCCCTGTAATCATTATCATAATATGTTTTTTATTTATGTGTGCATATGTGTGTGTGTGTGTGTGTGTGTGTGTATGTTCGTGGAGGCTTGAGGTAGACATAGGATATCTTTAATCACTCAGGTGCTCTCTACCTGATTTTTTAGACGTAGTTTCTCACTGAATCTAAAGCTCACCGTTTGGTTAGATGCTTGGCCAGTAAGCATCTGGGGCTCTTCCTGTCCTTGCCTCCCCACTGGGAAGATTACAAGTGTGTGTTGTCACGCTCGGCTTATACAGGTGCTGAGACCTGAACTCATGCTTTCACGACAAGCACTATATTGACTCAGCTATCTTTCTAAGATGTGTCTGTGGTAATTGAAATTCCTTCAGTGTAAGGTGACAATTGCTTACCATTGGACTGTACACAGAACGATTCTGCCCAGCCTGCTCCAAGAACTCTACAATAGACTGTCAAATCAGACCTAGACTGAATCAGACCCAGATTCACCAGTTAGTTCTTTCTTAACCTTAGTCAAACCCGTTTTCTTTCTCTGCCTCAGTTTCTCCCCCCTCACAAGTGGACTTTTGTGAGGATTACATAACATAGTCCAGGTTCAGTTCTTATCTAGTGTCTGCAGCATGGGTCACATTGTGAATACTCCGTTATTGTTAATACCCAGATTTTCAGGGTTCGATTTTCAGGGTTTGATCGGATCCAAGAATGAAATTTAGACCAGTTACAGCAACCGTGACAGCTTGCAGGCAAGTTAGACTCACCAGCATATTTTCTTTGGCTTTGTAGCACTCACAGAAACTGATTCATTTCCAACCTTTAAAAACCAAGAGGGTTTCTTTAAAAAGAGAACAAACAGGAGTGTTCACATAAAAATCCAGACTTTTGGCATTTCACACAAAGCAGGAATATCATTCTTAGAGGGAAGAATGGTGGCCGTGCTCTTCCCAGGGACAGGGGCTTACACTTGTCCTGGTGTCCACTGACCTGTTTCACTCTTTGCTGCCTGCTTAGCTCTTTGGGACATCTGAGGTCTTTGATCTTGGAGGAATGGATCAACCTGGAGTCAACACTCCATAAATATGATCTCCTGCAGAGGGCTTGGGAGAAGTAGAGAGAAGGTTGTGTCTACTGGCAGGGGTCCACTGTACCATCTGTGTTATCGATTAAAAAATTTGCAAATGCCGGGCAGTGGCAGGGGCTTGGTCCTTTCAAAATGTGCTCAGTTTGTACCTGTGAGCACAAGGCCTCCTCCCTGGGGCACGTAGGTGGGCTGAAGTTTAATAGGGGAAAAGTGGAAAGCTTCTCCCTCGTGTCTGAAAACCCCTCCAGCCAAGTGCAAGCCGCAGAGCCCTGTGCTCAGGGACAGTCCTTGTGCAAAAGACTTGAGGTTTGCCTTGACTGTAACTTTCAGTGTGAGTCACTAGGAGCAGCTGCCAGCAAACCTAATCTGATCTGGGGCTGTGTTTATAGAAGTCTAGTGTCGGCAAGATCTTTCTAACAGTTAGAGCTGTTTCGAAGAGACAGGCGGGCGGCCTCAGGAAGCCTTGATCTCTCCTGGATAGGAGGTGTTTGAGGCTCAGTGAGATGCCCCTGCCCAAGATTGTCACAGTGGGGGATTGAGGCCTCAGAGGGATATTTGTTAAGGTGACATGGAAGGTTGCTGTCATACCCGAGCAGCTCAGCAGAGGAGAGTACTTCCTATAACAAACCAGCAAGTCTTATTCTCAGTGGGAGAAAAAAGCAGGATGCACTGAAGAGGCTGACTGGGTGTAGCTGTGTGGTCAAAATGGGAATATGAACGACTGTTTCTCACCAAGTAATGCAGACAATAGCAGTCACTGTCTATACTCCTCCCCCTACCTGACTTGACTTCCGGATGCTTGCCTGACTCCTCGGAGATGCAGGGGACAGGAGCTGTTTTCTACATTACTGGCGATTTTTACAAACTGGGCTCCTAGGCGAGCTTTTAGTCAGACAGCACGTGGGCCAAGTGCAGACTCAGATGTTTTATTTGGCTTAGGCCGTGTCTTTTAAAAATGCGAATTTGATGCCAACATGTAAAACTGAGAAGATTTCACATAAAGTCTGGCCTCCCGGCACCTTTGTGAAGAGTCGGGCCTGGCAGCACTGGCCTGGCATTGCACACGGCAGCTTCAGCTGCATGACTTGAGCTCTCGCTTGGTTATTGTTCTCTACTGGCTTATGTGAACTCTTGTAACTGCTGGGCTCTGTGTGGTAGTCACTGTACGGCATCAGGGTGGGTTTGGGGAGTGTGGGAGCCATCTGTAGTTGCTTGTCTGCTCAGTGGTGTGGGCAGCAGGGAGTCCCCTGGGGAGGGGTGCCTGTCTAGCTGCTCCTGAATTGATCCTGTGACTTCTATACACTAATTCACAGTGATTTCATCTCAGAAAACGACCCCGTGTGTCCTCGGAGTGGCTCCGAGGCACCCAATATTTTATTCCTAGATTGGCCCAAGTCTTCATCCATAGAACTTGTGGGCAGTGGGGCTGGTCTGGAGATGTGCAGAACACTGGCATCCTCTTTGGCAACAAATCCCTCTAGCCGTCTGTACATAGACGGTGGTCTTCCATTTAGCAGGGCTGGGAGAATGTCCTTGCTCTGAGAATCTGTATCTAGTAGGGGCACTGGGACTAAAGAGGCTCGGTGTAGTTGCTCTCAAGCAGATACTGAGCTGGTGGGGGGGGTGAGGCGGGGTGAGCATTGGAAGGCTTCTGCTCAGAGCCCAGGTTTCACACAAAGCACTGTGATAATGAGACATATATATTTGGCCTTTTTCTCTTTCCTGGCTTACAACTTCTAAAATCCTTGGAAGTTTCAAAAGGTTAGAGGGCTGAGACTTCTAGTTCCTTCCTTCGTTCACCTTCCAGAGAGAAAGAGGAGTGGGTTGACCGCCAATGGCCAGCAATGTGATCAGTAATGCTTATATCGTGAGGTGTATAGGACACCTCTCCCCACATCTGGTGTCTCAAGTGTGACAGGAGAATGAGAAGAACTGAGGCAGGGTGTTTCTGCTCAAGCACCACCCTCTCTAAGAGCCACCCAGTCTGGCCTCCAAACCTGTCTTAAAGCTGCTGGGGTCTGGGAGGAATAAAGGAAGATTTGGCTTGAGTTGGGAAGGTTTAGAATTTGGTGGCACCAATCACAGGAACTTAACCTAGAGCATGAGTCCAGTGGAGATGAGGCCTACCTCAGCCTGTTGGTCAGCTTCCCTGCTCCATGATGGAATGGGCTGGACTTCTGTCTGCATCTGTCTCTTGAGTTCTCAGACCAAAATTGTTCAACTTGGGACTTTGAAATTCTTGGGCACCTTCTAATACACTGCCTGGTATAGCCAGTTCTTGCTGGGTCCTTGAGCTTGTCATTAAAGAAGTGTCCTGCTGGTCTGACATAGGGTCACCTGCTTCAAGTGTAGACATAGGGTCACCTGTCTGGCTGTCCAGGGGATAGCTGTCTGGTGGCCATTTTGGATTTTATTTTATTTTATTTTTTTACTGAAATCATCCCAACATTTTCTTTTAGTGAATCATCATTCGAGTCTGATTCCTCATTTCTGTTTTCCTGAAGTTTGTTTTTGTTTGCTTGTTTGTGTATCTATTTATTTATTTTATGGGCAGTTTGCCCAAATACATGGCTATGTATCACATGCATGCAGTACCCTTAGAAGCCAGAAGAGTGCATTGGATCCTCTGGAAAACCAGAGCAACAGATGGTTATGAGTCGCTATATGGGTGCTGGGAACTTAATCCTGGTCCTCTGCAAGAGCAACCGGTGCTTCTAACCACTGAACCATCCCTCCACTCCCAGCTAACCTTTGTTAGGAGTGGATCATCAGAGGATCCTTCTTCCATGGCCATGAGCAGTTCCATGAACTGTGGCAGTGTCACCCCATAATCACTTGGCATCTGGAAGATGTTGGGGTCTTAGGAGAGGGATGGTACAAATGGGCAGATACCATACAGCCTACCTGGACAGAGCTTAGTCAGCAGGGTTGCGGAAGAGTGGATTGTGATCTCCTCTGTGTCTATCTTCTTCCAGCTTCCACAGTTCCCACACATCTCCAGAAGTATTCAGAAGAACTAGCTTCGGGCAGTCTGGAGTTGGTCTGCCCTTTCACTTGCAAACTGCATCCTAAGCCTAACATCCTGCTTCTTGGTTTAGAGTCCTGACCTTTTCTCCCTGATCTGCTCTGTCTTCCCAAGGCACTTCCGTGAGTCTCAGTCAGAAAGTAGAGGCATCTTGGGTCTAAGCGAATGTTTTATGAATCGGGTTGGGTTGGGTGATACTTGGTGACAAGTCCCCCATCTTTGCTGCAAATATGCTGAAGGGCCAAAGACATGGAGTTAGCCATGAGAACATGGAGAGGGGTCTGTTGTAGGGTGGTTGACGAAGCTGTCAGAAGCACCTTACCCCTTCAGAGCTGCATAGCTTGTGAAATGATTTTACACAAGGAAACTTCTGGAGCCCATTTCATTCCTGGGCAGCGTGAGGAGCTAGTCAAACATGAGAGAGGCATCCTTGTCTGCTATCCAGGTGTTCTGTAAAGGCAAACTGATGTGATGTTCTTCCATGGAAAGGGATGAAATCACAGCACAGCCCTCCCACTAGCTAACAATTCATCATGCACTTTTCTGTGAAGGCCAAGGGGCACACCTCAACCACCAGGTTCTTGGAGACAGACAGGTGGCCTCTTAGAGCCTGTGTCTGATCCCAATGGTTGCTGGTGAACAGAAATGGCTTCCCTTTGAGGCAGACAGGGTGGAGGAAGGGGTAGCTGCCACATGCCCTGTGAACTGCATGGCACATCCCTCCTCATGTGCTTGATTTCCCAATAGCATCTCAGGGCTACTTTGGTCTTGGGTTGGCAGATGAGGACCTCCTTAGACTTCAGGCCACTGGCCCCTTCAGAGGTTGCTGAGTAAAGGGCTCCTTCTGTTCAGATGAGTGTAGGAAACACTTTAGCAAGTTTCCTCTTGAGAGATCCCTAACTTTTATTTATGTCCTAACGGTACTGTTAAGTCCTATGGGGAAGGAAACTAGGGCCAGTGGGGTGGCTAGTGAGCAAATTTGTTTGCTCATGATTCAGCTTTCACCCCTAGAACCTCCATGGTGGGAGGACAGAACCACCTCTCAGAGTTGTCCTGCAGCCTGCCTATCTACATGTACACACACATACGTTTACACACACACACACACACACACACACACACACACACACACACACACACACACACACAGTATATAAAGGTATAATATATGTAAACATTTAAAAAAATCTACTCAATTGATTAGTATCTGAAGTTGTTAGCTTATATACCCTTATTGTATGCCTGTTAGCCATATCCTTCTTCTGAACGTGTCAAACAGTAAATATTTGAGATTGTGTAGACCATATAGTCCTGCAAAAACATCCATAGCCAATAGAGAAAATGAGTTGACGAGGTCAACTTTATTTATAAAACAAGCTGGGGACCAGATTTGACTCCTGAGCTGGGTTTGTCATCCCCATAGTCATTCAAGAACAAACATTCCACAGTACATTGCTGCTGCTCTAACCGGAAAAGGCCTAGGCAGGGACTTCATGCTTTGCCCTCAGACATGAGGTCTGGTGGTGGTTATCTTTACTGGATGAACATGGCAGAGGTTGAATGCTTTGTCCAGGGTTTGTGATTACTAAATGCTGTCACAGAGATGACAGGGATGTCTCTGGGATCACGACTATGAATCATAATCCTTTTTCATTATTTGTAGGTTTTTTTTGAGCAAAATATGGGGTTGGGGTGGGAGCTCGATGCTCGAAATGCTTGCAGCACATCATCGCGATGTGTGCATAGAGGTGCATGACAGTGTTATATGGAAGCTGGCATCTGGGTGACTGGTAGTTGTGTAATTAAGCATGAAGGTGACTGACTCACCTAGCTAGAGCTCTTTATTTCAAAGTGCTTAGTGGAAGATAGCAGCCGGAAGACTCCCTGGAGCTTTGGGAATCTCAGCCTGTGGCGATGAATCAGAAATATAGTCAACCAGTGTCCAAGAGCTCACAGAGCACCTAGTGTGTGCCTTTGCTTTAGACAGAACTCTAGATTGTACGCAGCAGAATGTAGCAGGAGCTGTTAGCAGTGCAAGGAGAATTGACTACATGGTCGTGTGCTGACCTGATAAACACAGGTAACAAAATGCAAATGGCCCCAGGACAGCCTAGCACCAGGAACTGGGGTGCTAGGGATCCCTGGTCTGCTCCCAGCAACAGTACTATGCTTGCTGTCATTGTTTTCTCCTCTCTACACATCTGCTTCATTCTTCTTTGTTCAGGGAAACATCTGGTTTTATATTTAAACCTCATGTACGGTAGACGATGTTTGCCCACTGACCTCTAAGACCCCTGCTTCTACCCCTCCCTCCCCCCCAACTTTCCCTCTCCGCTAGTGAAGGGAATCTCATTGGCTCAACTTAGGTCAACCCTGACCCCATTGTTATACCACTGCTTTTTATCAATGACAGAGCTATGTCAGCCAGACGCCTACCTTGTTTGGTGGGGCAGGCAGTTTAGAGGAGGCCTCACAGAGTGGATGCAAAGTCAAGTGGAATTCTTCAACTCCTCCTGTGTTTATAGACCACTGGGACATAAAACAAACACCTAGGAGTGAGGACACTGGTGGATGTTCTAGATTACTTCATTAGACAGCAGAGATGATGGTAATGGAGGTGAGGAGCTAATTTTCTGAAGACACTGAGTGTTCTTAAGAGGTTGTATTGGGGAACATCACTTGGAAGCACCTTTATGCTTTTAATTTCACTTTTGGGTTACCCATAATAATTATGCAGTGTGGCATCTCAGAACACGCATAAAATGTGTCATAGTCGCATAGAATGTGTCATAGTTCACCAGGATATCTGGTCACTTTAGGTGTACCTGTCATTTTAACTACTCATCATTCCCGTGTGATGAGAACACTTAAGATGTTGCCAACTAGATGCTTTAGAACAGCTGCTGATGTCTAGTCATCCATGTATGTAGAAGAACACAAAAGCACGCCTCTTATGCCTAGTTGTAACTTTACCAGTCTCCCTCTATCCTCTACTTAGCCTCCCATCCCCAGCCTCTGGTAACTACTGTTTTCTTTCTCTGAGAAGGATATTCTCAAATTCCACAAAGGAACGAGAACATGCCATATTTGTCTTTCTTTGCCTATTGTATTTCACCTAACACAATACTCTCTGGATTCGCCCATCTTGTTGTACACAGACAGGCCTGCAGTATTTTTTTTTATTTTTATTGTGATATGTTTTCCATTGGGAATATGTACCACCCAATTTTCCTTATTTCTTATCTTCTGATGGGCAATTAGAGGATTTGTCTTGACTGGTGTGAATGGTTCAGGGATCTCTTCAGCACCAGGAGTTTATTTCTTTTTGATGTTGTTGTTAAACTTCTTTCCCTGGGAGAGACATAAGCAGTGTCTGATCCTCTTCCTAAGGTGCAAGTCCAGCAGAGCTTACCTGAGGGGATCAATGAATTCATCAGGCCTCGTTACAGAGCAACGGGTACTGAGGTAGAGGCAGGAGCACAGGTGACCTTGAAGTAGCTACACTGGAAGCTACACTGCACCCCACAGTCATGATGGCTTCCTCAGTGCTGCATAGATGGAGCCCCATTCCCTCACCCTTCCACATCTATATCCTCTGGCCCCTGCCCCAAGACCATGTGCACTTAGAGTAGAATTGCATACACGTGGTTGGGGGAATGTGTTAAGTCACCTGAGGGTTCCATGAGTCTCCATACCCCTTCCTTTTATGAGGGACAGTAGACAGCCAATAGGCCGACTATGGTGATTTTTTGACAGAAGGCCCAGCAGAGCTCCCAAAATGGTGGGAGTGTGGATCTGAGAACGGTCCTGTACAATTGATGTGTGCCCAAGGAAGGCTTTCTGCAACAATTATCCATTCCCAAAGCAGAGGCAGAAGCAGAAGCAGAGTTTGAGGGAGATTGGAAGGATAAATCTCTAATTGTCATGCAAGCAGACTCTGGAAGAAGGTTTAAATTGGAAGGGCCATTGGCCAGAACTGGGCATTGTTAACTAACTCTAGAAGTCAATGAGAAATACACTCAGGAAAAGCAGGCTCCATGGCAAGAGGCCCAGTCTACATGATCTGTTTACAGTAACCAAAGGGTCTTCTAGACAGAGTTACTGCTACATGCAAGACAAAGTCCAGTCTGGCAGCTGCATGGCCTGGCCACAGGGCTGGGGAATTTCAAGGATAAGACGCAGACACTGGGGACAAAAGGACATGCATTGCCATCAGAATGGTGCAAGGTGGAGTTTGAAGGAATAGGGCCACAGAGCAAGATAGAACCCCTGGAAATGAGCAGTGGACTGGGGGACAGCAGCAGGTTGACAAGGAAATGTAGCCTCTGCCTTTCCCCTTTCTTCCAGTCAACTTCTCTTGAGAGAACCTTCCTGTTGTCTTCTCAATGGTTTAGGACTCCAGCCCAGATTAGCTGATTGTCTCGAGAGCCTGTGACTGATGTGGCTTGAGATTCTGGACCAATTTAGTGACCTTTGCCTTGGCACAGATGCCTGGAATGCCTTGACACAAAAGGATAGAGCTTGGGATTTTAGGATACAGATGCTAAGCCTAGTGTCAAGGGTACCATCTGTGTCCGTGTGGAGCCAGCTCTTGTTTTGGGGATGTGGTGATCAAATAAGATGCCTGCTGACCAGCAGTGAGGGAGGCGAGCCCTGCCCTCGATGCATTTAAAACAGCAGCTGCTGGGTCATGGCCTCACAATCTGGGCAGCATCTTCAGTGGTGAGAGAACAGCCAATATAGACTCCATTGAGGATGGTTAGCTTCTGGGGGTGTGGGGCACAGCATCTCTGATGTCTGTAGCTTCTCATAGAGGCAGACAGCGAGGATGAAGGTCCTGGAGCTGTGAGGATAGTTCATCCCACTCCAGCCCCATCTGTAAATGGAAACAATAACACCTACCACAGTAACCCACTGGCTGGCTCCTGGAGGCAGGAGATGATGCAGAGGCCATGGAGAAGTGCTGTCTACAGTCCAGTAGGCATAGCACAGTCCAGTCCAGTTGGCTGGCTTGCTTCCTATGGCTTGCTCAGCCTGCCTTCTTATAGAATCCAGGATTACCAACCTAGGGATGGCATCACCTACAATGGGATGGGCCCTCCCTCACCAATCACTAACTAAGAAAATGCCCTACAGGCTTGTCTACAGCCTATTTTATGGAGGGATTTTCTCTTTTGAGGCTCCTTCCTCTCTGATAACCCTAGCTTGTGTCAAATTGACATCAAACCAGCCAGTACATGTTCAAATTCATGAGCCCACAGGGGACATGTCACATTCAAACCATTATTGTGGCCTCTTCCACCTAGTTCATTTCTATGGTTGTGACCAGTCAAACTCTCTGGCTGTTACTGAGCAGTGTTTTCTAGGAATACGTCTCACAGTGCTCTTCAGTACACTGATAAACCAACCTCTTACAGGACTGACATTCCTCCTCGCATTTGAAGTCCAAGCTATACACTGAGCTACTTATGGAAACCATGGAAACCAATAAAATCGACAATGCGGTGGAACCCAGGCCCTAGGAGCAAGCTGGAAAGCTACACCAGCTTGGCTTTGTGCTCCAAAGGCCAGAGCCCCAGAATGTTCTGTCACAGAAGTGAGGTTGTATCCAGCCACCACCGTGCCAACTCCTCACTCCCCACTCCTCTCTCTCCCTGGGCATTGACAGTGTGAGTGGCTTGATGCATGGGGGAGAACTTTGGGTTAGGGTGAAGAGCACGGTCCCTCCCTCTGAGCCACTGTGGTCTTTTCTTCTCCCATCCCAATCTGGCCTCGGTGACCCGATTGGGCTATTTGGCTTCAAGTCAGGAAGTTGATGGGAGGAGGGGGCACAGGTGGCTCCGGCACAGTGAAGTCTCTTTCTGTCATAGTGAGGTTGCTAAGTTATAGTTTTCCTTTTGAGTTCATTCATGTGTATAACTGTCCTTCCTTCCTTAAACATTTGAGGCATTACCCCCCTATTGAGGGTAACCCTTCGAGGTTAGCTGCCCTTTGAAGACTCCCCCTATGTCAGTCACCTTTCCAGGCTGTGACAAATACCAAGGCAATCAATTTAAAGATAGAAAAGGTGATGAAATCTGCAAATTCAGGGTGGAGACTGGGTTGGCCTTGAGGTTAGGCCACGGGCATATGGGCAGTTCTAAATCATCCAGCAGCTCCCTTGTGCTGCAGACCCAGATTAGTGAAGCTCTCAGGCCTCTCAGAGAAGTTCCTCTGTGCAGGGGATGGTGGTTAATACAGAAACTCACCGCCGGTCCAAGAAGAGAGAATAAATGTCTGTGGGATGGATGCCCAGCCACAAATGTCACATCTGTGTCACACTCCTTCCCCAAAGACCAGAGACCATAAAGGAAGAGGGACTGGAAAGATTGTAAAAACCAGAGGTCTTGGGGGACAAGATCTAAATCAGCTGTTCTCAAGCTGTGGGGTCACATATCAGATATCCTGCAGAGCAGATATTTACATTATAATTCATAACAGTTGCAAGATTACAGTTATGAAGTAGCAATGAAAATAATTTATGGTTGGGGGTCACCACAACATGAGGAACTGTGTGGAAGGGTTGTAGCATTAGGAAGGTTGAGAACCACTGCTCTAAATAGTAACATCTGGACACAACAGAACGTATGCATTCACAGCAGCTGTGGCTGCCTGCATGGGGCCTGTATAGGTCAAACTAATCAACATTTTTGATTGGAGTGGGAAGGGGTTCACGAACCCCACCCTGGCTGAGGAGCTACGGATAGTTGACAGCTTCTGGAGGGGTGGAGAAGTGTTTTTTTTTTTTTTAAGGGTATGGATCTTGGCAGGCTGATCCTGCTCCAGTGGTTGGTCCCCACCCCACACCCAGGAGTATATATATGAGTAGCAGAAATCGGACTTGATGGGTTATTGAATAATAGTTAAAATAATGACAGCACAGCATTATGGAGTGTGGGAAGGTGGGGCAGACCTGAGAGTTAAGGGGAGGAGTTGAGGGTGAATATGCTAAAAATACATTATATGAAAATTCCAAAGAATTAATAAATATATAAAAAGGAGAAAAGGATCATTTTGGGTTCACAGACTTGGAGGTGTCAGGCCATGGTTGGTTTGGGTGCATGGCTTTTTGGCCTGTGACAAAGTAGCAGATCATGACAGGGACATGTGATAGACCAAACTGTTCCCCTCAAGGCTGGATCAAATGCTCCATGACCTCCTGGCTTCCTGGGCCTCTTGAAGATGCCATGG
The DNA here is from genome assembly GCF_021556685.1 of Rattus norvegicus. Classification (NCBI taxonomy): domain Eukaryota; kingdom Metazoa; phylum Chordata; class Mammalia; order Rodentia; family Muridae; genus Rattus; species Rattus norvegicus. Next base: position 147,211,473 of record NC_141537.1, on the reverse strand, counting down.
CCTCCCAATAGCATGAGGCTGGGTGACAAGTCTTCAACAAATGGGACTCTGGGGACACTCTAGGTTCACACTGTGGTACCCTATCTCATGCTTTAGAGAAACTAGAATTTTATTGAATTGTGAAACCTGGTTTGAAACCCACAGTCTTGTCCCCAGTAAGGGCCATGGGAATGCTATCCACCTCCTGCAAAGGCTTCCAAGAAGCACTCTTGGGGCCAATGAGATGGTTCAGTGGAGACAGGTGTTGCCACCAAACCCGATGACCTGAGTTCAATCCTTGGGAGCCACATGGTGGAAGGAGAGAACCAGTTCCTGCAAGTTGTCCTCTGGCTGCCACACACACACCTATTTACGTTCACTCATACACAAGTAAATAAAGACGTTAAATGTTAAAAACAAGCTGCAATTTTCACATGACTCCGAGGTACACCGCAGGGCCATGGTAACTTTTATTTTATCAGATTTCCTTCAACCTGATTTATTTCTGAGGCAGCAATGTTTTCATTTGGTCCTAGCTCTGGGATATTGTTTAAGAAATCTGGATTTGCATTTGGGAGAATTGTGTAACAGTTGCCAGCCTTATCAAAATCTTTATAGTGGTAAAATACACAGAACACAGAAGTTACCATCTTCACCCTTTCCCATGTTTCAGATCAGTATTACATACACGTATAACATGGGCCAGCCACGATCGCCATTGCCACAGCTGTTAGAGCTCGCAAAACTGAAACCCCATCCCCATCAAAGCATAATTCTTCTTTGCCTTCCCCATTGCCCAGATCTCTGTGAGTCTAATGATTCTGGATGCAGCACAGGAGTAGAATCACTGGGGGTCATAACTGGTGGGTCTCACTTGATAGAGCTTCGGGGTTCATCTCTCTGAGAGCGTGTGTGCGAACGCCCTTCCTCTGCAAGGCTGAATGCATATAATACCACACTTTGAATACCCGTTTGTGTGTCAGTAAGTGCTCAGGTCACTCTCCCAGGGAGGCTCTTGTGAACAACTCGAGGTGGCCTCGTCAGTGTTAGCTGTGGCTTTGACAAGTGTCTAGCCTCTCTGTACCTTCTTTTAGTCATCCATTAGATCAGAAAGTGTGCTTTTCCCATGATGGTTGCTAGGCTTGTTGTGACACTATAGACTGTCAGACCTCCATTGGATTCTTCTTGTTAGTGTCATTTTCCCAGAATGCACTGAGCTATTGTACCTCAGGCATCTGCTCCAGATGTTCATCTTTGCCAGCCTGTGGCATGGGAAGCAGGTGAGAGAGGATTCTGAGAAGCCACAGAGAGATGATGAGGGAGTCACCATTACATACACTGACTCTGGGGCAGTGTAAGCCTTCACTTTGGGCTAATGGAGATATTTAGTATCCTGGCTTCTCTCTGGTCATTGTCACAGCTTCGAACATACCCCACACAGTCTATTCTCTTGGGGCTTGGGCTGGCCCAGCAGAGGCTGTCTTGTTTCTGTGGTTGAAGGCAGTAAGCAGATACAGCAAAGAAAAGAAAAGGCTGCTGAGAACAGATACTTCTAAAACTGTGGTTCTCAACCCATTTGTCGAGACCTCCCATGGGGTCACATATTGGATATCCAGTGTGATGGTTTGTGTATGCTTGGGCTTGGGAGTGGCACTATAGGAGGTGTGGCCTCCTTGGAGTAGGTGTGTCACTGTGGGTGTGGGTTCAAATACCCTAGTCCTCGATGCCTGGAATGAGTCTTCTCCTAGTGGCCTGCAGATGAAGATGTAGACCTCTCAGCTCCTCCTGCACCATGTCTGCCTGGATGCTGCCATGTTCCCACCTTGATGATAATGGACTGAACCTTGGAACCTATAAGCCAGCCCCAATTCAATGCTGTCCTTATAAGAGTTTCCTCAGTCATGGTGTCTGTTCACAGCAGTAAAATCCTAACTAAGACATCCAGCATATCAGATATTTATATTATGATTCATAACAGTAGCAAAATTACAGTTACAGAATAGCAATGAAATAATTTTATGGTTGGGGTCACCACAATGTGAGGAACTGTATTAAAGGGTTGCAGCGTTAAGAAGGTTGAGATTCACTGTTCTGAAACATACCTATCACTTGGCGTTCAGGCCACCTGGGTGATGGTGTTGGGCAATGTTCTCTGGGTAGACAGAACAAATGGACACACATTCTAGGGTTCACTTGGGGAATGTGAAAGTAGAGGCGGAAAAATCCCAGACTAGGTTGTGTGTAAGCTGGAGAACCAGGGAAGTTGCCAGTGAGACTCCATGCAAGCCTGGAGGACCCAAAAGCAGAGATGCTTTGAGGTCATTCTCAGTCCAAGACCTGAGATCCCAGGAGAACGCTGCCACAGTCCAGGAGAACCTGCCCAGCCACATAGTTCTGACACTTGCTTCACACACAAATCTGGGTTTTCTGTGTTTTTCCGTTTGGTTGACTGCTAACATCTGACCATGTTTCCTAACACTGAAAGACAGAACTGTATTCATTTTCAAAGCAAAGGGAAACTTGCAGCTTTGAGACCAGTTTAGAAATCACCAAACCCATAAACGAGTCTCTCTGCTGGGCACACAGAGATTGTGTCTCAATTTCATCTGTGTTTGTGGAATCCCCTGATTCCAGAGATGGCCAGAGAACTCAGGGCAGAAGCTGAAGAGACAGAGAAATGGACGGTGTCTCCTGCCACAGGGAGCAGAGAAAAACTATGACTAATGAAAAGAGATCCCTGTGGGAAACTTGCCACATACTGTAAGAGGATTGGGTTTCTCATCCTTCACTCCACAAGTTATTGGCACACATGTGCTCATATGTGTACATGTGTACACACACACACACATACACACACACACACACACACACACACACACACACACACACACACACCCAAGACATGTTAAAAACTGTCCCCTTGGTTCTGGTTCAAAGAAAATGAGAATCTAGTAATTTTGAGGGAATGAACTTGAGATTTGGGGGTTGAGAGGCAAACTCACTCCCTTCCCATTTGTAACACGTTATGTGTGTTTTCGGTATTATCCCGTGTGCCTATTTTGCATCTAAACCAACAAAGTAAAGAGACCTGGGGCAAGGGGACAGGTTAGCATTTCCAGCTCCAGCTTCCCTGTTAGACTTCCTCTTTTCCAACCCTAACCCAGAGAGGGAGGCAGCCTCTCTTCTTTGGTCTCAAGGAAATCTAAGCCACTGTGTCTTTAAACCCTGGAGCCCCTTCTCCTTAGCCCTCCATAGCCTCCATAGCCCATAAGGCTCAGAGAAAGGAACAGATTTTTTTTAAAGTTAAGTCAGTGGCAAATAAGGGGTGGGGGTTGGATACAGGTCTTACCCTGAATGTGTGTGTGTGTGTGTGTGTGTGTGTGTGTGTGTGTGTGTGTGTTTTGCCTCCCACCATAACATCTCCTCCCTGTTCAGCACGGACCAGGGTAGGGATGAATGGCCGTAGAGATTTTGAATAGAGGTGACATGATCAGATTTCTGCTTTGGAAGGATTCCGTCTAGGATGTGGCTACAGGTTGATGGTAGGTGAGTGGGTGAAGAGAGACCAGTTAGCAGTCGTTGGAGGGGACAGAAGAGCAGAGAAGCAATGTTCTCAGTGCATCCAGGTATGAAACCTATAGAAGGGTTTTTGTTTGAGAAACACAGTGTTCTGGGGTGAAGGAAGATGGTCCTCATTTTCCTTCTCCCCCCTGGTTTCTCTCTTGGGGTATGTGTGAGCATAGGTGGATTCTAGACGCTGTTGTTTTGTAAACTGTAGTATCCTGAGAAGGTATGTGCTTGGTGACAAGGCGGCGGTTCTCAACCTGTGGGTCATGACCCCTTTAGAGGGGGGGATGTTGAATGACCCTTTTACGGGGGTAGCTTAAGACTGTCAGAAAATACAGAGAATGCTATTATGATTCATAACAGTAGCAAAATTACAGTTACGAAGTAGCAACAAAAATCATTATATGGTTGGGTCATCACAACACGAGGAACTGTATTAAAGGACCGCGGCATTAGGAATGTTGAACTCCACAGCTCTAAAAGCTTGGTCACTCTCCTCAGCTTCAAGGTGGCTGGGAAGCAGAATTAGGACTCAGTCATACTTTCCATGGGGATCTTGGAATGAGAGAAAGACAGAGCTGGGTGGTTTTCAAACTTTTCTTTTTTTTCCAGGCTGTGGTGGGGCCTGGAGAATTAGGGATTCCATACGGCTTGTGACCAGATGTGCTATCTTTAGCCAAGACGAGGCACCATTAGAGCAGTCAGATTTCAGCAACCCCTTTTTACCTACCTATTATTGTAGTGTGTGTGTTTGTGTGTGTGTGTGTGTGTGTGTGTGTGTGTGTGTGTCTGTATGTCTCTGTGTGTTCAAATCCAGCCCTGTGTACATGCTAAGAATAATGCAGTAGCTCTGAGCTACACCTCCAGCACCTGGGTGCTCATTTTTAGATTATAACCATAATACACTTCTCACAACATTTTATTGATGAAATGCTTCAACATATAGCTGATAAATCAGGCTGGGCCTGGCGGGTCAGGTGCGTAATCCCGACTACTTGTGAGGCTGAAGCAATGGAAGTTCAAGACCAGTCTTGGTGGTCCTGTCTCAACAAAAAAAAGCAAAAGCAAAAGGAGGCGGGGTCATAGCTCAGCTGCAGCATCCTCACCTGGCACGCCTGAGGCTCTAGGTTCAATCCCCCAGCACGCAAAACGCAAGAGCAAACATAAAGCAAGGACTAGGTTGAGATCATAAAGAGAGTAAGATGTAAGTGGGCCGTGCGGACACATGCTAGTGATCCTAGAGCACAGGAGGTAGGACAGGCAGGCTGTAGGTTTGACCTCAGTTTTAGAAAACGGGGGTGGGGGAGTGGGGTGGGGGAGGGGGCTGTGGCAGGAAAGAAGACAGAAAGAGAGGAGTGCAGAGCTGGTTCAGCATTGAGAATGCTTGTTGTTCTAGCAGAGGACCTGAGTTGAGTTCCCGACGCCCGCCTTGGGTGGCCCACAAGTGTCTATAACTCCAGCCCTGGGGAATCCCATGCCCTGCTCTGGCTCCACAGGCACTAAGTGCACACATGCACTGACTCAAGCAGACGCACACGCATAGGCACAAATGAAAATCGAACGAGTCTTTAGATAGTAGGACACAATAGTGAAATAAATGGAGGCAGGAAGTGCCCAGTTCTCCATGTCCTATCTCCTTAGAGGGCGTCACCACCACCACTGTACTGTGGGGTCGTCCACAGCTTCCCGAGTGCATACCAATGTATCTTAGCATCGCTTTAAAAACGACTTAACAACTTATCTGGAAATCTTAGCAATGGAAATTTATTGAACTCCCTCCCTGTTTTATTTTTTAAACACAGGTTTATTGAGGTTTTGCAAACCATGCCCCATGAAATGCACTTGTTTTTAAGTATATAGTCCTTTGACTTTTTAGTTTTGTTTTGTTTAAGACAGGGTCTCTCATTGTAGCTCAGGCTGTCTTCAGATTCATAGTGATCCCCTTGCCTTAGTTCCTCAGGATTGTAGGTGTGAGCAGTTCATTGATGCTTTTGGTAAAATTTCAGAATTGTGCAGCTAACACCATGGTGTAAGAATGTTGCATGTTCCCTAAAATATCCCTTGAACTCTTCTGCAGTCACCTCAAGTTACCTCATTCTAGGCAGTCACAAATCTGTTTCCTGCCTCCATAGATAGACTTACTGTGGGTATCACACACAGAGAAACTATAACATGTCTGTTCTTCTGTATGTAGCTTTTTCCTGAACATAATGTTTTTGAAGTCCACTCAAGGTAACCCTATGTTACAGCACATGTAAGTTTTTTACTGGTGAATAATATTCCAATTTATGGTCTACTTTATTTTATTTATCTGTGTACCTATGTGGGACATCTGGAGTGTTTCCATCCTGGGCCTGTTAGGATTCTGCTATGAGGAGTTATTGACCCATCTCTGTGTGGACATATTTTCAGCATGTGTGAGTGTCTGGGCGAGATAGAGTGTATCCTATGATCATGTCTTCAGACGAAAACCACTGATGGCTCTTTACTTGATGGTTGTGCTACTTTGGACAGATATGTTTGCATCTATTGGATAATGGTTTTGAAGGCTTTTACATATCAACAGATAGAAATATTTGAAATTTGAATTGCAATTTGTATAAGACAAGTTGCTGTTACCCATGGCAGGGCCCAGGCATGACTGTCCATAAACTTGCCTAGTGCAGGGCAGGGTGGAAGGTTCAAGGCTTCCCAGCCTCCTAAGTGACAGTCTCTGTGGTACCTGCACCCCTCTCATCCTCAGGCAGGCTGATCTTTGCGCTGTTCCTTCATTTTCTATGGCGCTTGCTTAGCCTTTGTTTTCCTTTTGAAAGAAAAGATGTGTTCTGCGAAGTTAGTTCTAACCTTAGTGGACCCACTGTAAGGTTCTGACTTTAGTTCACAGCTTATCCACCCTCAACCCTGTTCACCATAGTTAGGCTGTACAGATATTCTACGTCTCTGCATCTTAAAGTCCTCAGATCCATCGGGAAAAGAACCCCGGCCATATCTTACGATGTGCAGTACCCCCAGGGGAGCTGAGAAGGTACAACAGTGATGAGGAGAAAGCTGAGGAATGCAGTATGTCTCCAGCCAACACGCATCCGGGTGACAGGAGATCTTCGCCAACTTTTTTTTTTTTTCTTTTTAGTTTCTTTGGTGTCACATAAACACAGTGGAGTCAGAGAATGGTATTGGTGTATTTGTTGCCTCCCAGTCCTTTGCTGGAATAGCACTGATAGTCAACATGAACTGAAGGCACACTGTGTGCTATTTGAAGGCACACTGTGTGCTATTTGAAGGCACACTGTGTGCTATTTGAAGGCACACTGTGTGCTATTTGAAGGCACACTGTGTGCTGTTTGTTCAGCTAATCCTCAAGGTGACTGTGGGAGAGATAATTATCTTCTCACAGAACAGATATAAGTAGCTTGCTGTAAGCTTTACAGTAAATATTGAGCTCAAACTTTGATTCAGATTTGCCTGACAGCATACCTCCTCGCCAAAAAGCATTGGGTGGACTCCCTCATATTCTCCAACATGAGAAGGTCTAACATCCTCAGGAAGGTTCTGTAGTGAGAAGGTTGGCTGGCTTGAGCTTGACTGACAGGATCTCTGGTTTCTAGTCTTAGCCCTCTCTCCTCTCTCAATGAGATTGTAGCATAGTTGTCTGCAGTCACAGGAGAAGAGAAAAGTCCCCTAGACACTTTTGGGTTTTCTGTTTGTCTTGTAGCAGAAATTAGTTGTCTTTGGCAGTTGGAGTTTGTCCTTGGTCTGTGGAGGGAGGACTGAGTAGCAGAAGAATGGGGGTGGAGGGGACATCAAGCCCAGCCACAAAGCCTAGTGGTTTCTAGGTGAGCATTGCTTTGCCTGGGTGCAGTTTGGCCATGGGACATGTTGTGGGTGTGGATGTTCAGCTGAGAAGCAGTGGTGATACGGAGGGCTTAGGAAGACTGTGGCCAAAGTCCACAGTAATCTCAGAGAGCTGGGAAAAGAGAGCAGTTCATTTAGGAACTGCCCTGGAAGCCCGAGTGTGCCGTGTGCGATATGGGAGGGGTGAGAAGTGAGTCAAATGTGGAAACTGTGCCATGTGATAGGAAGATGGGGTCCATTCAGAAGCTGCTGCGCTGAGGGCAGAGATAGCAGGGACAGGACAAAGGGCTGAGGTAGAAGAGAAGAGAAGCCCAGGGGACTTCTGCTGAGACTTCGGAGTGAAGTTCTGTCATGACTTTATTGGCTGGGCACTTTCTATCTGTGCTACTTGTAACAGATGTGGGCAAGAGTGATGGTGCACACATGTAATCCCAGCCACTGGGGGGTGTGTGTGGGGGTTCTGACGCAAGAGGATGTTGGGTGTGAGGCCAGCCTTGGGCTATATGGTCTCAAAAGAACACATACAAAAACCAGGATAGAAACAAACATCTCTTTCATTATAGGCAGCTATCTGTTGCTCTGACAAAATACCCGAGATGGTTGATTTATAAAGATAAAATGTTTCTTTGGGCTCAAGCCACAATCACCTTGGGCTTGAGGCCTGGCAGTATATCATGTGTGAAATGCATGGTAGTGTAAAACTGCCCATTTCCTGGAGAGGAGAGGAGAGGAGAGGAGAGGAGAGGAGAGGAGAGGAGAGGAGAGAGAGAGAGAGAGAGAGAGAGAGAGAGAGAGAGAGAGAGAGAAAGCCAATCTTATCTTTTGACCTGTTAAGATCTAGACTTGCCTTGGAGACTGGCCTCTGCACATGCATGTGGGAGATTATCTTGATTAGGTTAACTGAAGGAGGATGACCACCCACTCTGAGTGGAACCATTCCCTGAGCTAAGATTCCAGACGCTATAAAGAGAAAGTGAGCTGAGCACCAGCATTCCTCTCTCTCTCTGCTTCTTGACTGTGGATGCTCTGTGACTAGCTGCCTCTACACCCTGCTGCTGTGACTTCCCCTCCATGGTGGACTGTAATCTGGAATTTCCAGAAGTAGTCCTTTCTCCTTGTTGGAGTGTTTTATCATAGCAAAAGGAAGAGTAACTCAGACAGAGAGAATGGTTCCCTAATCTCTTTCTAGAGCATGGCCCCTTTCCGCTCAGCCTGATGTATTAATGACTTCTTTGCCTCTAGTATCTCATTCCCTGGGACCAGACCAGAGCCCAGGAGTGATGGTCAAGATCTAAGCTCTAGGATTCCTTCAAGGCTGAAGATTTTCCTTGGGTCATGGAATGATAGCATCTGCTGTCTGCCTGCTGAGGAAAATGTCCACATGGATGAAAACAGTCTCACCCAAGAATGTGTTCCATCTCCCCAGCCTGGACCAACTGTGTAGTGACATCTCCGAATCTGGCATCCCTTGGGAGCCTACAGAGGCCTCACTGGGACTGCTCCATAGTCAGTTTGGGCACAGAGAAGGACTTACATATACAGACACACACAAAGGAATCTGTCAAAATGGAGACCCCGCATTTGCCACAACATAGAAAGACCTGGGGAACATCATGTGGAGAAAGATGAAAAAAGATAGATGCAGAAAGAAAAACATAAAAATAAAAGTCTATGAAATAAAAGAATGAAAAATACAGAGACAGAGCATACAAGTCACTTGTGAAATCCTTTAAAAGCCAACAGAACAAAAGCAGAGACTGAAACACCGGTGGCCAGGAAGAGGGTGGGAGTGGTCGTTGGGCAGAGGACAGAAAATCACAGATGTGAAGGAAGAGCGAGGCTGAGGTTTGCTATGCAACTGGGACATGGTAATTAGTAGGAATGTGCGTCTCGCCCGAAAGGGGTTCTACTAAGGATTTCGGTTAAATAAATAAATTTTAGCTGCTCTTGACACAAAAAAGCAAATGTTCAAGTGACAGGTATGTTAGCTTGCCTCATGGTAGCAAACTTTGAAGTATAGATTTATCCTGTCACAGCCTGTGGTAAACCTCAGATATATATAATAAACTTTCCTCTGAAAGAGCTGCACCTCACAGAAGCAGAGGCTCAGTGCTAAGTACTGCAAGCTCCTGCCCAGAACAGCGCCCAGAGCCACAGAGAAGGACCCAGGCAACTGCTACTGAGTGAACACCGGGCAGTCCTGGTTGGTATCCCTGGACTTGGGCGGAAATGAGAGTTTGAGCTAAAGTTAAATGAAACAGTAAGAAACATGAAAAAGTGAGGGGGATTAGATTGTCGGAAGGGAACTCAGAGTTGACTTGGTCAGAGTCCTCTGTCTCCGGGTCTCTGGATCTGGTTTTATCTGGTAAAACCTGTCTCATGGACCTGATGCAGATGCCTTGAGGATAGATAAGCAGCTTGTCCTGGTTTACCTAGGACTTAGCCAGTTCCAGTACCCAAAGTCTCCCATCCCGGAATCCCCCTCAGTCACTGGAGAGCAGGACCAGGGTTCCCTGTTCAAGGATTAAATAAAGCACTCGATGGTTTCCTCCTCCCCATTCATTCAGCAAATACAACTGAGTATTGACTATGCTCTGGGTGCCAGCTTGGGGCCTGGGACTGTAGTAACCAATATGGATTCCCTGCTTCTTGAAGATACCTTTTAGTAGGGGGAGGAAGAGGGTCATGAAGTCGAGAAGCAGGACATACTGTATTGTCAAGCAATGGTAGGTGTTGTGTGCATTTATAATCCCAGTGTTAGGGAGGCAGAGGCAGGTGGATCTCTGGGGTTCACTGACCAACTAGCCTAGCCTGGTATCAGCAAGTTCCAGGCCTGTGAGAGATTCTGTCTCCCAAAACAAGGTGAACGGTGTCTGAGGAATGACACTGGAGGGTGACCTCTGGCTTCTACTTGCACACACATGCACGCACGCACATCCCGCGGTGAGGAATATAAAATGTTTTATTACTACTATTTTATACTTATTACATATGTAAGTAATAGCTGTTTGGACATTCAGGGTAAAGAAAATGCATTAACATGACTTTCACCTCCCTTTCTTTGTGACTACTGGAGCATCTGAATTGAAATGGCGGGTGCGACTTGCTTTGGGTATTGGTTGGATTTGTGCCCTGTCTGGAGCTCCATCCACATCTTCTGATGAGAGACAGCCACGCTCCGGATGTCCCTTCCCCACTCTGGGGTCTGAAAGGAGAGTCTTTTCCAGCTGTCCAGTCCCACACGTGGTTTGCACTGCTAAGTCCCTACATCCTACACGGGGATCAATATTTATGGCTGGTGGAAGCTTAAACAAGTCACAAATAGGCCTGGGCAAGGCCACCTCTAAAGCTTGTACCACAAGGCCCCTGGCTGCCTCCACAAAAGGAGGTTCCCAGCATCCCCACTCTGCTGGGAATTTTGATTTAGCTTCCCAGGGACAATAGATTTCTTCATTTCAAAGCCTCACTCCTATGCTGCTGAGGCTGGGGGCGGGGAGGACCAGCCTTTCCCAGCTTTAGGTCTCTGTGTATCACTAATTGTATTATCACAGTTTCTTTAGGGGGGAAAATCATGCATTCGATTAGCGCTTTAAAAAAAAAAAGGGACCTCAGAGAGGTTAAATCTGCTTGGTACTGCATTTGGGTGTAGAATTGTCCCCCACTACCCCCACCCCCATGGGGCAGAAGAGAGAAGATTTTGTATTTTGTAGCTGGAAAAGGGCTTTTGTGTGCTGGCCCCTCCCTTTCCCCCCATTTTATCTCCTGACTGATAGGGTATTCAGGGAGTGGAGACAGCCAGTGTTCAACACAGAAACAGAGATAAGTTGCGAGCTGAAGACACCAGATGACAAAACACATCTAGTTAAAGCCCAAGAGGGAGCTGGGTGGCAGCCATGATGGGAGGTGTGGGTTTATAAACTGGGGGAAAGGAGCTGACCGCTCCCCTCCCCCAGCGCTATTGAGGCTGCCTGTTAATGCTCAACCCAGAGCGCTGTGTGAGAGCCTCAGGATTTTATGCCTCTGGCTTCTTCATTATGCTGTCTGCCTCTTCCAGCCTTGTTGAATGTCACAGGACCCTGTTGGCTGGAATTTGGACTCATGAAGTCTTCAGATTTGAGGTTTAAGTGCCTTCCAAATTCTAATTCTAATTCTCCCATTGTTTTCTGTATGTCACCCATTCATTGCTAGGGTGTGATCGGCAAATGAGGCAGTCACAGAAACAGGAGACGGCCAGGTGGTAATGGGGACAGACTTTGCCTGAGATGTCTTATCCACTTCTCTGGGGTTTGGTGGGAGGTGGGGGAAGGAAGGAACCCTGTGCATACCTGGCGCCAATCGAATATGCCCTTTGCGTCTTCATCTGCAGGAAGGGGTATAAGGTTGCTGTGAAAATCAAATGGAGTCTTGACCTGTGGAAACCGTTTGTAAAGGGCTGCGTTGATTCCAGGGTTCTCTGACTTCATTACTTAATAAGCACATTGCCAAGTATATATATTTTCACACGTGTCTCTGTGTGTGGTGTGTATGCATGTTAGCATGTTTGGGTACATATGCTCATGTGTGGGTAGGGACCCAAGGCTGACATCAAGTCTTTTCCTCAGTTGGTCTCCACCATGTTTACTGAGGTCTTTCAATTGAACCCAGAGATTGCTGATATGACTAGTTTAGCTAGCAAGCTTTCTCCCTGGAGCCATTGTTTCTGTCTTCTGAGTGTCTGAATAATATGCCACTGAACTCACCAGGCATGTCCATGGGCTCTGAGGGTCTGAATTCTAGTCGTCGTGCTTGTGAGGCAAGGACTTTGTCTGCCGAGCCTTCGCTCCAGACCCTCTAGATATTTTTGAAGTACCAGCATGTGCCAGGCTCTGAGCTTGGCACAGAGGGATGCCAAGTGCACAGCCACATTCCCTCCTGAAGCTCCTTGGCAAAAATCGGGTTGTTAAAATGTAGTGAGTAAGAGCTATGTTGAGGTATGGGCAGGAACTAAGGGAATGCAAAATGAAGTTTATCTGTTCTAGCTTTAGTGCTGCTGAGGCCTTCTGGGAGGCAGGGACATCTAGGCCAGAGTATGTTTAGTAAATGGTAAATGAGTAATATAATTTAAGTTGCTGTGAGCTGCCAGGATAACCATTCCAGTACTCAGTGATCAATTTATAGCTAAGAAACTGGTTCCGACAGGTTAAGTAAATGTGCCAGCATGTATGTGGCACAGTTAGTATTACAACCCAATTCAGCCCTTAGGCTAACACTCCTGAGCCTGGGAGCATAGGTGATTATTTTGGTTATAGGGGGAAACAATAGCTTCAGAGACAAGGCTAGGAGGAGCCTGGGCTCTGGTACCCTCCAGTTTAATGACGACATTATCTTTGTTGCACTGAGTTCTCCTGGAAATAGTCTGTGAGTTTGAGACTTCTGGGATAGTCTTCTGGAGGTTTCTCTCACAATGAAGATCTGCACAGGAAGGAAGGGGGAGAGACAAGGGAAGCGGCTAGGCTAGACTCAGTTCACTGGAAGCCTCCCGGAACTCTCAGGGGCAGCTGAGATGGGTTTGGCTGTCAGAGTTGATCTGTGTGGAGAGATGTGACTCAGCTCTGTGCCTTCCAGTCAACATGTCTTCAGAAAGGTGCCTCTTCTGCTTTGGACAGCATAATCTGGAGAAAGGTGGAGTGTTTTCCACTGTGGAGGCATGATACTCCTGTCCTGAGTGGGGGTAAGCTCTTACCAGAAAAATCAGTAGCGGCCAGGCTGTGAGGCATATGGGCTGACGGCTCCATGGAGATTTGGACTCAGTGTTACCTTGAGATGGTCTTGGAAATGATGTCTCCAGTGGTTAGGGATAGCTGGGTTAGAATGCAGGAGGAGGCCTATGGATGAGGAGGTACAAGGAGACTAGAGTTTGGGGGTCTGGGAGAGTCTCTGCTCTAGAAAAGAGGCCATGATTAGGGCCTGATCTTGCTAGAGCAGAGCAGCTAGAGAAAGATTATCCAGGGGCCACCCCGAGGGATTTTGGGGCTCCCTAGAATTGGGTGTTTTGGAGGGAGACAAATACTTGGCCTCAGAAATCCCACTGTCTGTACTTATTGGCTGATGTCTTAGTAGGGGACTGAGCCTTCAAGTGGCTCAAGTGTGGGGGACAGGGAAGGCTGAGACCAGCAGTAAGGTGGGAGCTGCCACCAGTCTCTTCGTCAAGGAAGTTTCCGGGGCTCTCATCTCACCCGCCTCAGGGTTGAACTGATTTGGCTGCAGTGTCTAACCATGGCTGTTTCCATGGATACATTTCAAGCCTCCGTCTGGCCATCTTGAAAAGCATCAAAAGCATTGAGCCCCATCCATGCATAATCTTTTGTCAGAGTCCCACAAATGGCTTTTGTTGTGCCTGTCCCGCCTACCCTTCCCACCCATCCTCCAAAACCAAAGCCAGTGGCTTTGGTGGCACAAACACCAGCAAAGAAAGCCAGCTGGTTTTTCTGAAAGTTGGAAGATCTGAGTTTGAAACCCCGCTCTGTCATTTGTAAAAGGCAAGTAACGATCCCTAGGGAGTAGACTTGGGAAGATAAGAGGACAACATCCTTCTGAAATAGCCTACTTCATTATCTGGTCCATGAGGAACTCAAGACATGAATTTGTCAGGTGGGCCTCTTAAGGAGTCACTTTGCCCCAACAACACCCCTCATTGTCATTTTGTCTCCTCGGGTATCACACACACTTGATTGGGGAATAAGTACTTCCTTGATGTTGGGTCGCTTGCCTCATAGAAACATCAAGTTCTGTGACGGCATCTCTGTGAGATGTCTCCTGACCATGGTCTTGGCAGCTCCCAACTTTGGAAGGAGTCAGAGAGCTCTGAGAGCAAATGGAATTGTTCTCTTCCGGTTTCTGCTCAAGGCCAGGCCTTTTCTGGGAGCTTACAGAGATACCCAGGGGTGGGGAAGTCTTTGCCTCTGGAGTCTGTTCCAGCAGATGGCTCCGCTGTAGCTCTTGCTTAGGGGGTTAATGAACAGCAGATGTCTTAGTGGGCAAGCTTTCAGTTTCTCCTAGAACTGCTTCATTTGGTTGAACATCTGTCTTGGCTTCGAGGTTTTTCTGTCACCTGAGCATCAACATGGCTCCCATCATATATGGGCTCAGAGCAGCCCACACTTCCCCTTGTGTGCTTACAATCTTGGGGGTCTGTCAGCCTGGGGATGGTGGTCTGTGAGAGGTTGAGACAGTGGTTGAAAGAGGGCAAGAGTGGGGCACAGCTGGCTTCTGTCATTGTCCTTCCTGCTGCTCTGATGTTATTGAGCCTCCCTGTTAGAAACCCAATTTTCAGACATCAAAATGGTGTGTGCCAGATTAGGGAATCTGTCCATCTGGACAAGCATTGGCTGTCTATCAAGGGCAGAGTATATGGGTCTTGGAACTTGGCTTAAACGGGATACCACCAGCCTCACATTCATGGCCTGCACTGTATTTTGCCAAATCACCTATATAGCCAACGAGCTCAGGCCACATTAAGAAAGTACCACACCATTACTGGTATTGATGGATTTCAGACTTCGGCCTGTGTGATGTTGCCCTTAGTATGGTGTTGATCGCTGGACCCCACATGATATTCAGCTAGTTCAGGAGTGGGCTATTTCTTCATCTTTCTGTTTATCTCAGGATTAAGTAGAAGAGCCTGTCATAGCTGCCAGTCATTCATGGACTGAACAGAAGGGTCCTTGACAACTTCCTCCCTTGTTACATAGCGTATATAGGACCTTTATAAAGTCTATTCAAATAAGGCAAATCTACTTTCTGTGATATGGCTTATTTATCTTAAAAACACCACATCTGTCATATTTAAAGGGCACATAGATTTTCTTCCCACAGCTAATGACCATAGCTGTGTGGGATGTAGTTTCACTTCTTCCTGACGGTAGATCTCCATCCCTAAGCACACAGATCACGTGGGTAACTTCTGTAATGTCTACCTCTACTCTTGTTAGATGGCTTTTACAAATTATTAGTAGCCAATTGACAGCATGATATTGCATCATATGATTCATAAAGCCCTTTTGAAAACTCCCCTTGTCTCCTGAGGACATTTAGCATGGTACTGGTTTTGTTTTTGTTTTTTTTTTTTTTTTCTTTTTGTCTTTAGCGTTCTGTTTAATAGCTGTGGTGATGTCAAGGTTTCCGTGGATGGGAACAACTGTTTGGAACTCCTTTAGGACAGGCTCCAGTGGATCGGGAAACAACAAATAAGTGTTTACATAATCCATAAGGAACTTTCTGCCCTCTGTGCTATGAGCTGGAGAATATCATTGCTTCTCCTTAAGGTCTCACACGCCAATAAGACACAGAGCCAAGATTTGAACCCCAGGCTCTCAAAAGCGATAATTAATGCCTAAAATCTAAACCCGAGTCTTTGTCCAGTGGGGTAACTAAATTGAATGATAGCATACCATTCATTTCAGAAAAACTAGATGGAAAGATTTAGAAACTCTCACCACAAAGAAATGACAAATATTTGAGACAGATAAGCTTATCCTGAATTGAACATTACACTCTACCTAGGTACCAAGATATCACGTGGTTGCCCATAAACATATACTTTTTTTAAATTTATTCTCAAGCAAACTAAATTTTTTTAATCACTGATCCCGTTTCTCCTTTTTTTAAAAAAATATTTATTTATTTTTCATGTATGTGAGTACACTGTAGCTGTCTTCAGACACACCAGAAGAGGTCATCAGATCCCATTACAGATGGTTGTGAGCCACCATGTGGTTGCTGGGATTTGAACTCAGGACTTCTGGAAGAGCAGTCTGTGCTCTTAACCACTGAGCCATCTCTCCAGCCTGCAAACTAAATTTTTTTTTTTTTTGGTTCTTTTTTTCGGAGCTGGGGATCGAACCCAGGGCCTTGCGCTTCCTAGGTAAGCGCTCTACCACTGAGCTAAATCCCCAGCCCCGCAAACTAAATTTTTAATGTGTGGAGAAATCAGTGCCACCCCGGACCAAGGGTTCACCGGAAAGGGTGGTTGAAGATCAGCTAGTGTCTGAGGACGGGGCTGGAAGGTGATAGATCCCAGAGTCAGGTAGAACCAGAGACACTGCTGAGAACCTGGGGTCACATACCAGTATTACAGTTCGGAAAGAACACACAGCAATGCACATAACTACAGGGGGTGTCCAGGCCTGCTCCATGTAGTAAGTGGTTACTGCTAAACGGCAGCCATGTTGACATACCAAAGCTCATCCCCGCATATTTGTACAGCCGCTAAAGGCCAGCACGTGCAAGGTACTCAATCACTGTGTGCAGTGACAGGTAAAGGAGCAGAAGCAGGACCACCAATGGCAGTGCTGTGCCACATACACACAGGCAGACAACCTCCAGGAAAACCTTTGCTGAATCCCCAGGGCCATCCAGCCAGCAGCATTTACATGGTGAAGGCCTTGTAGGGCATCGAGGTCTTGCTGTGAGGTAAGAGCATAGCATAACCACACCTCCAAGTTCTGATGGGTTCTCGGCTGACCAGTAGCCCCAGATCGTTGGCTATGGCTGTGTCCATGGTGAAACAATGCTTGAGTTTTTTTTACAGACCCAAACCAATGCCACTCCTCCTGCACTGTGCCCTTTCTATGGCATGTAATTTAACTGCTGTAGGCTAAAGCCATGCTGGCCATTGAATTCCCAAACAGATGGTTGACACGGATGGCCATGTTGGCTCCTGGGACTGGGTATCCACCTGGCTGGTTAGAATAGCCACCACTGTGTCACTGAAGAAGGGAGCAGGATCTGAAGCTGTGTGGGCCCTGTGCTTGGAACCGTGGCGTCTGGTGAAGCCATAGGTGAAGCGTTTGCTATCCCCAAGGACCAGCTGCACTCATAGGTACAAACATTAAAGGAACAGCTGCTTTTGTCACTGGGCATTGACTGAAGTCATCTGACAGCCTGACACATCCCTAGGACTGGGAAATTGTGGGTGTTATGTTCACTAATATTACATATTCTGAACATGTATATCCCTTAAAAGAACGAAGAGAAGCAGAACGTGTAATGCCCAGCTGAGGAGACTAGTCACACGTTGGATGGACGCAGCCATTTGGGGGGATATGCTAAAGCCATTAGGAATGAGGCCTGTGAAGGTGATGTGGCAGCTCGGAGGAGAACGCTTATAGCCATGACATAAAACAAACAAAGAAAGAAACATGGGCCATTGAAAATCATTTGATTGACAGTGGACGGATGAAATGCCATGACATTTAAAAAACCCAGTCCGTCGTCTGGAACCTTAGTGTTATTGACAAACAAGACAAAATTGCATCGGCCCCCAAGCCTTGCCGGGCTGCATTTGTGCTGATGAGTGAGAGGCTGCTGAAGTGGCAGCCACTTTTACTGTGTTCCTTTAAGCTGAGTGTGAGTGGCTGAGTCACGGGAGTGCGGTCTGATGCGGATGATTAAGCCCGTGGCAAATGCAGAATTAAGCAGCCCTGATAACAGGGCCCTTGAGCATCCTTCTTGGAGATTAAACCTTTCAGGCTTTTAGCAGATGAGAGGTGCTGGGGCTGGGAGATAGCTGGCTTAGGAAGGGAAGGGGAGGGGCAGATATTGGATGGGGACAGAAAGGAAACTGTATCAGATTCCGGTTAAGGTTCTTGGCTGAAATTGGCTGTTGCCTGGAGAACTACGGGAAAATGTCCCATTTTGAGTGAAGAGGACGAAGCACCTGCCTGCTTCCGGCTTCTCTTTTGTTTACCTTCCTACGGGCTGAGTTTTTAATGTGTCAGCGCTGGCCTGTTTCTCCGGCCCCATGTGTGAGCGTTTATCCCTGCTTGGTGCATATTCTTCAGAGCAAAGAGAAAGGCCCCAGCCTCGTGCTTTGTGTCTTCTCCTTGCATGGATGGATTCTGTCTGTACACACTTTGCACGCTCTCCTGCTAGAGACAACACTGGGACAGACTGTGGTCTTCCCTGACGTTTACTGTTAGCCACGTTGATTCAGCTACATGACATGCAGGGCCCAGAGCAGAGTGAGAACGTGTGCAGCTCCCTGTTCACAAACGGAGTTTTAAGACAGAACTAGAGGCTAGGGGGCTACGCATGTCCCGTGCCCTGGAAATGGGTCCTGTGGTTTCCTAGGGGAATCTTGTATAAAGGCAGGGAGGGAGTTACTCTCTACGTATTACTTCCACCCTCCTTTCTGCTGTGTGTAGGAAACAAAAGAGTAGACCACAGTTGAAAAGGAAGATGACTAAATACTGATTGACATATACAGCGAAGGCCTTGAAGACATTTATAATAACTTGACCACCGAGAGCACCAGCATGGCAAACCGTGGTGACGAGAGGTGTTGCCATGCAAAGTTTGCTCCTGGAGCAAGAGCAGTGGTCAGTCTAAGGCTCTCAGGCCTGGAAGATGGCACACCTGTCTGCCTCCGGCCTCTCTTTTGTTTACCTTCCTATGGGCTGAGTTTTTAAGAAGTCCTCAGTTTCTGTAGAACAATGGGCAACTCCACAGAAAGCAGTGATGAGACCAGGGTCTCCAGGAGAGGGGTTTTCGTGTCTGCGATGCTCTCTGGAGTCAGATTCTCTCTCTGTTGGCTGATTTCACAGGTCAGTTTTAGAAAGGGCTCACATTCATATCCTATGCATGTGAGCTCCCTCTTGGAGTTCACCTGAAGGGCCCCACATCAGTAAGGCAGCTCCTTTCAGCTTTTTTTTTTTTTTAAAAAAAACAACCATATGATTTAATTCTAAAAAGCAGTAGTAATTCTTTCTCTTTGCACATTTTGTATATATATTGTATTGTGTGGCCTAGTCCAAGAATCATAAACTGTTGTCATATACACAATATTTGGTGGTTATTGAAATATTGATGCTGCTGGGAACTATTGTTTCTATTTGAAAGTGGGTTTACGGAGGCCTTGAGAGTCTAAGAAGGGTGTCTGGGATTCCATAGCCACCTCATAGCCAAGCCAGTCTCCTAGTTTATAATCTCAGCATGATGATAAGGCCCAAGCTGGTTCCACAAGTTCTGAACCGATTCTGCCATAGACCTTTGCTTGGAAAACAGGCCACTCCTCTGACAGGGCCCGTGCAATAGCTAGAGGCTAATGCTGGCATCAAAATGCCAGCTCCCCTTTCCTTCCTGGTGCTTATAAGTGATGTTAACAGGCTGATGAGTTCAGGAGTGACAGATTTCTGCAGGATTTGTGTCCTCTCCAGGCCAACATTCCCTGACATCTGAATCCCTCTTTTCTGGAGAGTTGATATAAAAGGAAAGGCAACCTTTTCTGATCACAGTGAAAAAGGAGCCTAGTGGGTTCTCTGTTGTGTGTCTTTCAGAGAGGGCAAGCATGTGTCCTAGAAAACACTGTTTCTCTTCCTCCCTTAAGGAGGAAGCAAGGCGAGAGTAGATGAGTACAGCCAGGAATGGCAAGACCGGAGTTCTAATCTCATTTCTGTAATTGGTCCATGACCTTTGGTGGCTCTCTTCTTCTCTGGGCTGTGCAGCCATCTTAAGACTGAGAGTCTAGCGCTAGCTTTCAGAACTAAAGCTTTCTGTGTCTTTGCTTTGAACTTTCATGGGTCTGTATTGTATTGCCTGCATTCTCTCCTGTCTGCTAGTCTTCAATGAACTCCCTCTTGACCTATCATTTTAGAAGAATAGACTCTATGCTGTAGTTTAAGGTCTCTGGAAAAGTACCATAAAAGATTGTTCCTGATATATATTTTCTGCAACTAAAAAATTTTAAAACCAACCAGCCAACCAGCCAACCAGCCAACCAGCCAACCAGCCAACCAGCCAACCAGCCAACCAGCCAACCAGCCAACCAGCCAACCAGCCAACCAGCCAACCAGCCAACCAGCCAACCAGCCAACCAGCTAACCAGTCAACCAGCCAACCAGCTAACCGGTCAACCAGCCAACCAAAAAGAGTAAAAGCAAAGGCAGCACAGTGAGAAAGAAATCATATCAACCCTTTCTCTACCTCAAAACTCTTATCTATCACTGCACTAGAAAACCTAAAAAGGACCTTTGAGCCCTAGGGCTTTTGGTATAGATGATGCTTCAAGTACAAATGACCTTGGTAAAAAAAGACATGTCTTTTTATTTTAAACAATTTTTTTAAGGTGCTGGGTATGGTAGCAGTTACGCTTTGGAGATGAAGGCAGGGAAATCAGAAGTTCAAGGTCATCTTTGGTGACATACTGAATTGCTGACTGGCCTAGGTTACTTGAGACCTTGTCAAAAACAAAACAGAACAAAACCAAAACAAAACGGGGCAGGAGAGATGTCTCTGAGTACTGGTTGCTCTTAAAGAAGACCAGGGTTTAGTTCCCAAGCACTCACATGGGAGTTCACGGTCATCTGTTCCAGGTGATCCAGGGATGGCTTCTGGTCTTCATGGGCACCAGGCATATGCATTGTACACGTTCATGCACACAGGCAAAACAACCACACATACAAAATAAATCTAAAGAAAAAACAAAAACCCAAACAATAAATAAACCAGTCTTTCTGAGAAGGTGTCTTATGTAGCCCAGGCTGCCCAGAGCTTTTTTATGTATCCCAGGCTGTCTTGGACCTTATGATCCTCCAGCCTCTACTTGCCAACCAGCCAACCAGCCAACCAAAAAGAGTAAAAGCCAGTATCTAAAGGCATATGGTATCTTCCCCAGGGTGTCACACATCTTGATAGACCATAATCTACTTTGTTTGTCACAGTGTTGAGAGAAGTCCCCTCTTCTTATTTTGGTGATACACTCATGGGTAGTTCAAGGCCCCTGCCTTGTTTCTAGGAAGTTCTGTCCTATATGGTAGATGGGTCCATCAAATGCATGGTTGTTGGTTTGACTTGGATTAATCTGCTTCCATTCTCCCGGAGTAGCCTCCTGTCTTTCCTTTTTAGTCCTAAGCCCTCACAGTCTCTGGAGACTGCCTCCTTGAGAAGCACCCATCATCCATGCAAAGCCATGGTGGTCTTTTCTGCTGTCTCTCTGAAAGTCATTCTGCCCAAGTATTTCAGGATGGGTGTAAATCTCTCCTTAAATGTAGAGCCTGATATGGGTCCTCACTATGTGTCTTCTATTGAAGAGCATCCTTCCAGAAAACCCTGGTGGGTTGATGTTCTTAGGTCATCCAGCCAAGCAATGACCAAGCCCAGACCAGAGTAGGCTAAGGGATTTTATTCTATCATCTTGTTTTTTTTCCCCCAGAAATTCATTAAAACAAAAAGAGTGGGGTGCCTCAAAACAGAATGTGGATAAAATGGCACATGGCGGTTGTAGAGGGAAGTGTTGGCCCTCTACTCAAAG
Source organism: Rattus norvegicus (assembly GCF_021556685.1). Taxonomy (NCBI): domain Eukaryota; kingdom Metazoa; phylum Chordata; class Mammalia; order Rodentia; family Muridae; genus Rattus; species Rattus norvegicus. The sequence continues at coordinate 147,189,788 of NC_141537.1, read as the reverse complement.
TCCTCTATCCAGGCCGTGAACTCACACTGTGAGAGTGGAGATCATAGCGCTCTAGAAATTTCTGGTTGTGCTTGGCTCAGTCTGTGTGCTCGCAACCATTCCGCATGAGTGAGGAGCACTGCACAGAGCATACCTCCTTGTGGACCCTATACACCTTAAAGCGCAGAGGTCTATACTCAGACCTCCAGGCTTAGTGAGCCAACAGTAAAAATAGATGATATTTACTAGCCCATGGTGCTTTAGACTTCAGTCCGAGAGATCCATGCACCTACTCAAGGATCAGGCTTTGCTTCACGTTGTACAGATGAAAAATCCAAGGGTCAGAAATACATAGTGGTTTGCCTGGTCCCACAGCTACATTGCCTGTTTGGATCCCAGGCCTTGTCTCCATTTCAGATCCTCTGTTTCCAACCACCAACCCTACTGTCCTTAGAAAAAATACATAAGAGGCTCTTTTCTCATTATGGTTTCCATTTGCAATCCAGAGGCTGGTGTGTCCCATTCTGCCTTTCTCCTTCTTGACCTTTGGGGAGACTAGGATGTCATTTCCTTTGTAACCTTGTCACTGTAGAGTAAGCAAAGAATGAGGAAGGCCTAGAGAACCAAAGCTAACTATGCATGTACTGTGTTGTTTGTGGTGCATATGGGATGGGACAAAAAAACAAAGAAGGCCAGAAATGAACGGTCTCTAGGGTTACCTCTAACAGACCTCAGTGTTGCTCGTTGGGACTGTTGGAGCCATTCCAGCAATGGCAGGAACATGGGATTCAGCGTGCTGACAGGTTGGAGCAACTTAATCCAGAAAGTGTGTCACTCTGTGATGTCTGGAGGGAGCACAGCTCACATTGAGACCTTGCTGGGAATTGCCACTAAGCCCTAGGCAAGTGGACAGTTTCAACACAAACCAGAAAGTCCTTCTTTGTCACTATTTAGCATTGATACTTCAAGATCTCTGGGATCACAGTGTCCCCTGCCTGGTGCCACACCCCTTCTTGATGTCTGAATCTGCTTATATGTCTGTAGTTTCTTTTGCCTTTATCACTGAACCCAGCCACATCCTCACTCCCCCAACTCCCTCTCCCATTTCACAAAGCTACTAATGTCTTTCTTGTGATTCTGCCAGCAAGAAAATCAAGGTCAGGGAGACTGGCCAAGTGCTCCTTTTCTGAGAGGCTTTTAAGGGAGAACGAATGATGTTGGTGAACACTGAAAGCAGAGTACTGGAGAGATGGCTTCTAGGAGAGAAAAAAAAAGAATGAAATGCCCTGCTGGGCTGTGGGGTGTAGAATGAACACAGTGAAAGACATCAGGCTGGCCTTGGGAGGTAGGACACTCCCCCCATCTCCTCAGACCTCAACTTCACTTCAGGACTTGGTCCATTATGCATCAGTTGTCTTGGCCAGAAGTCTGTGAGTCATCCTGGCTTGCTCTCAGTCCCCACAGAGTGACTGGTCATCTCCTTGTAGCATGTCTTAGCGATCTCCTGAGTTCGGCTCTCTTCTGTAGCTCCTGTTTGTATGAAGGGTTTACTAGCTTTTGCCTGGCCTGACTCATCAAAATCCTCTATGGTCTTTACCCCCTGGTCCCTCCTTCCAATCCACCTACAGCCGAAGAATCTTCCAAAAATGTGCATTTGACTTGGCTGTGACAGCCCTGGGCTAGGACCCTTCAGTTCCATACAGACTTAACTGTAGGGTAAATCCCGACTCATTAACCTTTTAGACACAGCATCTCTCATGCTGTCTCTGACTGAGCCTCCAGAGTGGGGACTTCTAAGATTCCTTGTTGAGTTTGATGATTATCTAGGAGCCACAGAACTCAGAAAAAGCTATTCTAGTATTGTGGTTTATTGCAGGAAAAAAAGTACATTGCTCAAAGTCTCAGAGTGACAAAGTTTTGAATGTTTCCTCTGTGTGGTCCCACACATGGTGTGACCCAGCAACAAGGAATGTCCCCTGAAAAGTGTTTCAGCTTCAGAAACACCCATGTGCCTCAGCATCCAGGGTTTCTCTTTGGAGACAGATAGTCCCAAAGGTGTGTGTGACTCATGTAACTGACCTCAGCCTCCTCATAGCGTAGTCCAGGACCCCAGGCAAACAAGAGCTGGCCTTTCCCAAGAAGCACAGCATTCGCACAAACTGGCTGGTATGACCCACACCCTGTCGATAGAGACATTTGGGCAGCTGAGTCTTCCAAGGGCTCGGAAGTGCCTCCCAGTTCAGGTCCAGGTCCAGATTGATTTCCTTCTTTGGAATGTGCAGAGTTTGAGGACCCGACCCCCCTCGGGCCAGTGGGTGGACTCCTCCCATCCATGCTTGGCCCAAGCACTTGTTCACTGCCTCTTGCTTCAGTGTTCTGTGAGTAGGTTGCACGTCTACTTCCCAGGCAGTAGAATATATCATGGACTTATTTAATTTGGGGAACATGTGGTCCATTAGAAAAGTTTGTTTTTGTACTTATAAAAGCAGTGCTGGCTCATGATGGAGAAATGCGGAGAGCACATTCAATCAACCTCAAGCTGTTTCCCCAGTGCTAACCAGTATAGCCCTGGTGACCATGGGGTGTGGCCCTGCCTTTGCCTCCATGTCCTGCCTAATGTCACCTAAGTCTCTCTGAGGCTGGGAACCAGGGCAGCTTCACACATGTGTCACTTCTGTCTGCCAGGGATGTGTGGAGTGGGCAGGGGATGAAGACCAGAATATGGAGGAAGTAATAAACCCATGTTCTTCCTCTCTGCGAGAGGTGGACACCTCGAGGGTACGAGCTTTAGAAAGTCTTACCACACATGCTGAGTCTTGGGCTAGACTGTGAAGGAATTTAGGGTTTTGTGCAAGAACTAAACGACAGCTTCCTAGACTACGGTTGTTGCATAAAAGGATGGCTAGTGGAATTTGCAGTGATGTGTTCCCCTGTCCCCAAGACCCCTACCTCCAAATGTGACATGTTTCAGGACTTACTTCCCTTTGGTTCCAGATTGGGGGTAGCCTTGCTGAGCCTCTAGTCTCAAGGTCTGTTTTAGTCTTTGAGATTCTTGGTCATTTTGGCTCTGGATATGTGTGAAATTCTAATTGAGGTTCCAAATAGCAGGCCGATCAAAGATGAATAAAACAAACAAAAACATGAGGAAATGTGCGCTAACGTGCATGTCAGGTAACCCCAGGTGGCTTCGGTCTGTGCCAGCCTGAGGCCTATAAATACATGGATGGGCTCCCCTCTCTCCTGAAGCAGCAAGCTATGGGGCTGGGAGCCAGCCTGTGATATTCCACTGTCCTTCTAGGTCATCAGTTGAGCAAATGTGACCTGTGGAGACCAACTTGTCTCAGCTGATATCATAGTGAAGCCTGTACCCACTTCCTGCCCAATGATCTGGTTTCTCAGCCTGTCCTTCCTTCAGTGCTACTTCCTGTTATAATGACTAGGACATTTTATTCCTTATTCAGCACCTTCAGTGGTGTTGAGGAAATCACCGAGCTCCATGGGGCATTTTGTTCAGTATGACTTTGTACTGGCAAAATTTCCAAACTCTTCTATTAGTTTAGGATGCTTCCAAATCCAGTTCTGTTATTTATTTATTTATTTATTTATTTATTTATTTATTTATTTATTTATGGAGTATAGGGCCATGTGGTTTTCTCTGTGTAGCCCTGGCTGTTCTGGAACTTGCTCTGTAGACCAGGTCTTTGTCCACTAGTCTCCTGAGTTTTGGGACTAAAGGTGCACACTTTAGTGACATGTAAACATTTAGAAACAGTTATGGGATTATGATTATTCTGTTGGACCTAGCCCCTGTCTTAAACTCTAGACTACAGAAGTGTGTGAGGTGCTGGGAGAGCTGGGTATGAACCCTAGGATCTCCAGAGATGTATCTGAGATAAGACCGATTCTCCCTTTTCATCTCAGCTTGGTCAGAGTAAACTGATAGGGTGGATAGGTCAGAGATGAGCAACTGATGGAGTGGATAGATATGAGATGAGGAGTAGTGGAGGACATTACCTGTCTAGACCTTGTCACTCATGTCCTGCTGACCCAGATAAGCTTCCCTCCAGGAAGGCCCTGAAAGTTGAAACAAACTAGGTATGGTGATCTATGTCTGTAATCCCAGCACTCAGCGGGTACTCAGCGGGTAGAGGCAGGAGGATCAGAAGTTCAAGACCAGCCTGGGGTACACAGAGAATTTGAGACATGATCTCCTGTTATCTGAGCCAGTTGACTTTTTTCCTCCTCCCTCTCCTCCTCCCTTCTCCTCCTCCTCCCCCTCCTCCTCCCCCTCCTCCTACTCCTACCCCCTCTTCTTCTTCTTCTTCTTCTTCTTCTTCTTCTTCTTCTTCTTCTTCTTCTTCTTCTTCTTCTTCTTCCTTCTCTCCCTCTCCTCCCCTCCCCTCCCCTCCCCATCCCCCCTCCTCCCCCTTTACTTAAATTTTGCCTCTGGCAGATATATAACTAATCAATCATAACAGTCTTTGTTGATACCTAACAATCCCCAACATGGCGGCTGTTGCCATAAACCAAGATTGACAGATGAAACAAAATCTGTGTACTGTCCTGCATTAAAATATGCAAAATACCTGCTATAATAAGTCAATATTAAAGTCTTGATAACTAAACAACAAAATGTTTATTGCAAACTCACTTTAAATTGGTGGTAGAGGCTTGGGGGAGGGGGGCGATCAGCCATTCAGAGACCCAGGCTTCTTCCAGTCTGTGGCTGGAGTGTACTTCAAAGCCTGAGGGATTTCCATTCAGCTGTGAATGGAGAAGAGAAAGAATAACATCTTCCTATGTGTGCTAGGTCTTGAAGGGACACTCCCTACTGTGTTAAGATGTCATTGGCCAGGACTCAGGTGCATGACCACATCTGACTGCAAAGAAGGCTGGGAAATGCAGTCCGGTTGTTTAAAAAAAATGCAAACAGTGATGGGCTCTAGCAATTTCTGTTACACACACTAAAACAGCAGGAAACTGACTTTCTTGAAGGTTGAGGTAGTGAGAAGACTTTCAAGAGGCTTCAGAAAGTTATTAAAGAGGTATAGGATTTGATCAGGCCAGGTGGAGAAAAGACCTCTAGACAAACGAAGATCAGCTAAGTCTGTTCTAGTCTGCTTTCTGTTGTCATAATAAAAAAAAGGTTAGCAAACTGGGAACCTACACACAAAAAAGAACATATCAAGGTCATAGCTCTATAGGATCAGTTTGGCTTTGGTGATATCCTCATGGTGAATGGTACCACAATGACAGGAGTGGCTACGGGAGGCAGGCTCATATTACCACGCAGAACACTAGAGTAAATCAATGGGTTCTTTTTAAAAATAACTTAGTGTTGGGAGAGGTAATTCAGGATCCTCTGAGAACTGTATTAGTCCCATATGAGAGTATGTTCCTAATTACCTAGAACCTCCCACTCACTGGACCCTACCTTCTAAAGCTCTTAAATCTCTGCGCAGTAAGGGCAAGCTTTTAGACACTGAAACCTTTTGTGGTATAAGAGGTGAGACAGCATGCTCAGACCTCCAAGGTCCAAGGAGAGAAAGTTGACAAGATTGCCAGTGCTATAGGGAAAATCCTGGACAAATGGGACAAAGTTATAGTGGGTCCTTGAATGTGACAATCTGTTCATTAAGCGGCACTCGATAGACAAGTAGTAGTAGGGTTGCTGTGACAGAGAAGCAAAGAAGGAAGAGAGGGAGGGAAGGAGGGGTGGGGCGGGCTTATTTCGGCTCCAGTGCCAGGGTGCAGACCATCATGGTTGGAAGGTACGGCATCAGGATACAAGGCAAGTTGGTCACACTGCATCTGCAGTTCAGAAGCAGAGCGATGAATGCAGGTGTTCAGTCCGATTTCTCCTTTTTATTCGTTCTGGGAACCCAGCCCAAAGGAGGACGGCTCATCTTCACAGACACACCCAGAATGTGTTTCCATGGTGATTCTAAATCCTGTCAAGTTGACGGTGAAGATTAACCATCACAACCTTGTAGCAGCTCCTTGAGTCTCTGTCAGCATCTGGTTCCCCTTCTCCTGCCGTACTTCAGGGGTGCAGAGAGAATCCCCCAGTGAGAAGAGGGTGGCCTGGGATGAGAAAGTTCCAGCTTTGAGGCCATTTTTTTGCATCTTTCTCTATTTGCATTTTATTATCATGCACTAATGATTCGCAGAGAGCCTTGCCCTTTGTGGGCTCCCAGTGTGGGCTCGCATTAATTTACATTGCTTTTGAAAAGCAATCAAGGAGGAATTAAGCGATCATACATCAAAGGGAGGAAAATGTGCTGTGCTGTAACCGGCCTGTTGGGCTACCCAGGAACCATGAGAAGATGCCTGAGCCCTTGCAGCCCCTGTGGCCTCAGTCACCTCACCTCTTGTCGGTACTGGAGTGCATGAAAAGGTAGAGGGGGAGGGCCGGAGGATGCTGGGCTGAGCCAGGGTCTTCTTTCTCATAGTTTCCTCCTTTGGTTAAGGAAAGGGTAGCTCAGATGATCTTTTAGGCCCCTCCCTCTGGGCCTTCCACTCTGCCAGGCTTTCTAAAGACAGATGATTGTATATTATCACAAATGGAGACAATTACCTGCTCATAATCCAGACAGTTCCCTTGTGCAGGCTTCCCTGGGACGTTTATTAGAACCAGAAAAGTGAATTAACATTTTTATTTCTCTGATCTGCTACAGTTGTTTCGTGCTGTTAATCCAAGCTGTGTGTGCTTTGTCACCGTTACTGAGGTGTAGCACACATATAGGAAACTGTATGCATGGGCAGACTGATGCTTGCTGTCTTTTGTCCTGTTTTGAAAAGGTCTCATGAGTCCCAGGCTAGCCTCCTTTGAGTTATGTACCAAGGATGGACCCTGAACTCCTCCTCCCACCTCCCCTGTTACCTGGATCACAGGTGTGTGTTGTGACACTCAGTTGCTTGTGCTTGGTATTTGTTACTTTCCTTTCTTCACTTCCTTCTGACATGGGATGGCTACAGAAAGAAACCCAGGCCACAGTCCCACATCTGTGGCCTCCGTAGGTTTCCGGAAGTGGCTTGTGCTCTGGGTGAGTGTGAGGTCTGGCTGTGGACCTGAGTTCTGTTTCTGTATTTAATGGCTTTTTGAGATATGAGGGTGCTCTGAGGATGTGTTGATCGCATAAGGCACATCTTATGTGGTTTGCATGAAGTCACCTGGGAGGCACACAACCGGCAGGCAAGAGGAAGCCCAAGAGAGGGCCTAGTAGATCAAAGTGATTTGCTGAGAAAAGAGTGACGGGGAATGGGCTCCATCAACAGAGAGTGACGGAAGAGGAAGGGGCAGTAGTTTAGGATATGAAGGTCAAGAGGGTTTGGGCAGGGACAGAGAGAGGCTGGTGGGAAGAGATGCTGGAACTGCTGTGAGAGGGAGGAGGGGCGGGTGGGAGGAGCCACTGTGTTGAGGGGGAGGAGGGTGGTAGAGGCTGCCCTGGCTCCAAAGAATGACAGGAAGGTGACACACACAGAGGATGAACACTAGGCACTTAACACAGGCTTTTTTGCCTGTGTTGGTGTGGTTCCCCCTTAATTACCGTTCATCCACCCTCAATTATGGAAACTAACGGTGATTAAATCCTCCCCTAACCCATTCCTCAGCTAATCTACCCACCTCCCTGATCAGAAAGATCGCTGTGAAAATTGTCTGCCAAAGGAAAGGGGCGATATGGGGAGAACGTAGCGTTCATTGGCTATGGGAAAGGCCAATTGACCGTGCCCCAGGGCTGTCAAATTACCAAGCTGCTCCTCTGTAGAACACTCTGCCCCCAGTGTTTATGCAAATGGAGCTTATTGATTGGAGTGACCCAAATTGAGTAGATTTCGATAAGCGCAAATAAAACATCTATCCAGGCCACCCAAGGGTGTGTGGTGATTATTCCCAGGGCCAGATGGGCCTGTGTGGGCTTGCGTTTGGCTGGTTTTGTTCTTTCGTCTCACTTCTTGCTGAGCTCGTATCTGTAAAATGGCGTAAGCAATCTTGGTTGGTGACTTATATGAGGCTTAAGTGTGGTTTTATATCTCAAGCACTTAGTGTTATTGCCAAAATTTCTACCCTGGGGGAGATGTAACTGTATCTACCCCCTTCTCCTAAGGTCCTACCAGCAAACCAAAGTACAGATCCATCACAGATCGCCCTGAGGAACCAGTGAGTTTATTAGGCTCACTTACAGAGAAGAACATGGACGGATGGAAATGTTGGGAGTGTGGTTGACCCCAGAGCAGCTGCATAGATGATGGCTTCCATAGTCACACAAATGTAACCTTTCCTCTTAGTCATCCCCAGCCTATAAACGCTAGGACCTTCCCTAGACCCCAAGGCTACATGAAATAGCACAAAGTTGCAGGCAAATAATTGGAAAAAGCAATTGGACTATCAGGTGAGGGTCCAGCGGCCCTTCCCAGCCCTCCTTCTCTGAAGGAGAGCTAGCAGTCCACAGGGCAGATGCCGATGGACTATAACTAGTAGGCACAGATGACCGCAGGGGGATGGTGGCAGTTTAGCTTGAAGGATAGCTCCGCCCAAGAGGTACATTTCGCACAAGGTGGTGTTAGGAATACGGCCTGCAAGTGCTTATGGAGTGTCCCAAGTGCTGTTACAGAAGGAGTGGCACGGCATCTCTGCTGTGGGCATTGCCCACTTAGCAAGGAAGACACATTCTTCTTGTAGTTGGCCCTCCCTTACACGGGTTTTTGCACTCACAGATTCCACTGACCTTCATTCAAAAATATTTGGAAACAAAACACAACGAAAAAGACACTTATCTGTACTAGGCAAAGACAAGCAGATTCCCTCGTCAGCATTGCCTAACAACAACAACAACAACAGCGATTTAAGTAATCCAGAGGGGCTGGGGGTCTGTAGTGGGGTCAAGTGTACAGCTTTTATGAAAATATGCATCGTTTCCTATTAAGAACTTGCATAATCATGGATTTTGGTGTTCTCTCTGCACCCTACCCCCCCACCCCATGTGTGTGTGTGTGTGTGTGTGTGTGTGTGTGTGTGTGAGAGAGAGAGAGAGAGAGAGAGAGAGAGAGAGAGAGAGAGAGAGAGAGAGAAAGAGAGAGAGAGAGAACTGTCCACAGGAAAATCATCACACAACAGTATGGTAAAGGTATGAGAGGAGGACCCAGGGCACTGAAACCATAGGTGGGGAAAGACGACTCTCTGCTCTCTGGGAGAGGTTGGCAAGGCTCCCTGGAGGAACCTTTTAAGCTAGGCTTTGAAGGCAAAAAGAATGGCATGGGAGACTCCCAAGTCCAGAGGCCATGGTATTGAGAGCTTGGTGTGCTCTGAGGTGTGGGAATGGTAGAGGACATCCTGGGTCAGGTGGGAGTTGGTGATTATCTGTAGCTGGCCCAGAGTTTGAAAAGGGTGGTGTGGCCGGGGAATGCTGAACTGACTGTTTTGGCAGTCAGTAGAGAATAGGGGTACTGGTCAATGAAGCACAGTACCATCTGCTTACGGACTTGCCCTCTATCCAGTCCTTCTGGGGAGTCTTTTGGAAGAAATCAAGCTTAAAACCCAATCTCTTTTTTGCCCCTAGAGGGTGTGTGAATCAGAAGACAACCTTGTTGTTTCCTCCCTTCTGCCATGTGTGTCCCAGGGATCGAAATTCAGGCCATCAGGTTTGTCTGCAAGTGCCTTTACCCACTGAGCTATCCTGCCAGCCCATACTCAAGCTCTTTTCAGTCTGTTTCTTTGCTTCTTTCCTTCAGAGGCTAGAGGAGGGTGTCAGGTCCCTTGAGATTGGAGTTACAGATGGTTGTGAGCTGCCACATGGGTGCTGGGAATTGGGCTTGGGTCCTCTGGAAGGGCATCTGTCCAGGTCCCGTTTCTAATCTTTATTCTTGTCTCATGCATCAAAACTCAACTCCTGCCCCTCAGTGCCCTTCCAAGTGGGAGCTCACTGATGCACCGGCCTCTCCAGAAGTCAGTCCCATTGACAGATGATTCCTCCCTCTGAGTGCTCCATCCTCCATTTGCTCGCCTTCTCTGGAGCGCCAGAGTGTCTAATGACAGGGGCTGGAAAAGACATAGGTCAAGTAGATGGGGGACGAAGCTCAACGTGGTGGAAAAGGGGCACGGTCTCAAGGGTGCTCAACCTGAGAGGAGCTGGATGCAGGCAGGTGAGGAGGTCTGCAGTGCTGGTGAAAGCTCATGTCTATCAGGTGGGTAGATCACAGCACAGGGGAGGTGGGGCCAGGAGCTCCTGGGAATCAGGGGGAAAGACTTCAGCATGGGGAGGAGGAACAAGAACAAGGGACATGAGGATGATGGCAACTTACATGTTCAGCCAGCAAACAAGGACTCCGGAACAAGCGAGGCCCTGACTGGTTCCTGGGGCTGGGGCTGGGGCTCATTTAGACCTCTTGCTTAGGGGCAGGAGTTGGGAAGAGGCGTCTGGGAAGAGGGGCCAGCATGAGGGGCCATGCTGGTTGGATCACCTTTTCTAACCTTTCCTATTAAGCCGTAAACGATCTCTCAATCATCTACTGGATCTTAGCTTCCAAATAATGCCTTTTACACAGAGACTCTGCCCGTCTCCCATTCCAGACGATAACTGCTGTCAGGGTAGGCTCTGTGGGTACATATCTGATGACAGTGATGGCATTCCTGAGAGCAGCAAACACCTGCTAAGCACAGTCACCTCAAGCCTCACACCGAACCTGAGCTCTGCCTTTTCCTGTTGTAAGAAACCGAGGCTCTCAAAATGTAAAACCTGGGGCAGAAGGACCCATAGCCAATACCCACTGTCACTCACATGTGTATCAAGGTGGATACAAAGCCCATTCCTTTAGCTCTGATGTCTTGAGAAAGAATCTCTTGTAGCCCAGGCTGGCCTTGTGCTACCAACCTTCCTGCCTCTATTTTCCAAGTGCTGGGATTGAAGACACACATCACCTCTGCCTTGCTACAAAGTCCCCCTTTTTACCCTGTGCTTTTGCTGTGAAATGAAATCATTTCAGACCCCGAAAGCTCATATTAATGGCCTCCACTGAGAGAGAGGAGGTGCACTACCAGGCATGGCTGCTGACATCACCTTGTTCCACCCCTCTGTAGATGGGCGAATTGATGGCTTGAGTTAGGAGGAGGCAGTAGATTCAGGCAGAATAAGGTTGCGTAGGGCGGTGGAGGGCTTAGGGGGACTGGTGAAGTTGCTTTTCTTCCTTTAGCCTCTATGGAGAGGAGCCCCCTGAGAGCAGATGGAAATGTCTGCAGAGAGTGTTTTTCAGACTGCCCCAGAAAGCATTCTGCCTGGCAACAAAGAGCCTTTCAGAACTCAGCTCCTAGAGGAGGCAGGAGCTTGCAAGCTGAGAACCGAGAGGGACTGGAATGGTTACTGCATCTGGTGGCACAAAGAGGCAAGCCCCAGAGGATTGAGTTTCAGCTCTGGGTACAGCTGGAGGGGCTGCGGGGGCTGGGCTGGGGGGTGGAGAGGGTGTGGGGGTTAGGGCTGATGCTGATGAGAAGGTCTTTAGGCAAATGTTACAGTGTGCATCTGTGATAGCAAATTTGTGTTTTAACATGATGGCATAAGCATGTGGGTGTGGAAGGACATGCTCAACTAGTTCCCTGGGGGAGGTATGTGCTTAAATTAAGAATAGTTTAAGATTGAGAAAGCAATACATGCTGGCTATAAATGTTCAGATATTTTAGAGGCAGAGAAATTGAAAGCCCCTGTTACCTGTCACAGATACTCCGTTAATGTCTTAGAATGTGCTCTCTCAGGCTTGGGTTTGTGCATATTTGTATACAATATTTTACATGTAGTGGCTCTTCCTATGGACATATGATAGTCCCATTTCTGTTACTATAACAGATGCCCTGGATAGTTAATTTATAGAGAGAAAAGGTTTCTTTCTTCTCACAGTTTCTGAGGTTTTAGCCCCTGCTGAGTTGATCTCATTGTTTTTCAGTCTGTGGTAAGAAGGCACAGCATGACAGGAGCCCTTGGCAGAGACCCATCACCCTCACACCCAGGAGGCAAAGGAGAGACAGAGGAAGGTTCCACAGTCTCATAGTCCCGTTCATATGTGTCTGAAATGACTTGAGGACCTCCTGAAGGTCCCACCACTTCTTGGTAGTGCCACCCTGGGGATCAAAGCATAAGCACATGGCTCTTGGGGGATGGTTAAGATCCAGTGACAGCAGGTGAGCTACTGCAGGAGGCCCTTGCTGCAGCATGGCATCCAGGCTGCTTGGCTTAAAACCAACAGAAATGCCCCGCCTCTCTATTCTGCAGACTGGAAGTCTGGAAGTGGGCACCTGCAGGCGTTCTTGCTGACAGCTCTGGGAGAGAATGCTTCCTTGCTTCTTCCGGCTTTGGGTGCATGCCAGCTGTCCTTAGAGTTGTTGACTGAAGCTTCCTCCTTCTAGTTCAAGGTGGTCTTCTCCCTGTGACTTCATGCCGTCTTTCTTCTGTGGTACCCAAGGATATCCACCATATTGAGTCAGGATTTGCCCTGGTGGCCTCATTTTATTTTGATCACCTCTGTAAGACATTATGATCAATGGTCACATTTAGAGACCTTGGGGATCGGAACTGCAGCCTATCTTTGGGGAAGATGACTCAGTGCACCCTAAAACAATCTTAAAGTAAGAAGATCATGTTGGATCACCTCCTGGGGCCACTATAGGCACATGAGGTCTTGAAAATGGAGAACTTTCTCTGGATAAAAGCAGAGAAGGGAACTGGCTGAGTGTGGTGATCCACACTTACATCAGGACTTAAGAGGCTGAGTCAGGAGGATTTTGAGTTGGGGGCTAACTTGGGCTTTAGAGTAGGACCGCCTCAATAAACAACCAAACCAAACCAAACCAAACCAAACCAAACCAAACCAAACCAAACCAAACCAAACCAAACCAAACCAAACCAAATGAGAGGAGAGGGAGGAAGAAAAAAGGAGGAAGAAGAGGAACTAGCAGACTCCATACGTACTGTCCTTGACTCTGAATTGCAGGAGTCCCATAGAAAGAGTGGAGAGAGGCCAGAGGAGCTAAGGGTGTCTTCCATAAGCTGGAAGCTCACCAGGAATTGGAGACCTTCAGTCTAAGTGCAAGTAACTAGATTCTGCAGCAACCATAATCTACCCAGAAGATGAGTCTTCTAGAATCTTCCAATAAGAGTTTAGGCAGCTGACACCTTGATTTCAGCCTTGTATGACCCTTCCTGAAAACCCAGCTCTACCCATCTGGACTGATGGCCTATGGAGCTGTGAGACCATAAATTTGGATTCTATTAAGTTGAAAGTCTGTGCAACTTCGTTCCAGAAGGAACAGAAAATGAACATAGTTATTTTCCCCTTTAGTTGGTCTTTCTATCCCTTAAGCCAAGGAAACGATCAACCCTAGGAACTTCTTGGGGCCTCATGTCTACTGTACCGAGTCTTTGAATAATGTCATTCACCCTAGTACAGCTGACTCTTTCTGCTACAGATGCCATTAGACAGTGTACTTGGGGCACTGAGAAAAGCCCTTCCATTCTGTAAAGGGGGTGTTAGCAGGTGCCCTCTGATGCCCTGTTCTGTCTGATGCAGCTCAGTTCCTGCAGAGGGTAGGGAGAGATCCTTGGTGCTTTCTCAGACAGGGACATTTCTCTGGGAACTCCATGGGCCAAGGACAGTCACAGAGTAGCCTGAACCCAGCAAGACTCTGAAGAACTGGCTGGATTTTGGGAAGTTTATTGGCTTTGGGTTTCTGGTGTGATTGCAGGGTTATGTCTTTTTGCCCACCTCTTCTGACTCTACTCAACTTTGTGATATTTGTCCATACTAAGTGGGTTAGATATGAAGTTTATATACCCCATGGTGTCTGGACCTGTTCTGACATTCCTTGATCTGGATCCTTCATGGTGATGAGGGTATATGGTAGTACTGCCAGCTTACCTCATCCTTAACCCTCATAAACTCTTGTCTTTCTATGGGTGGGAACTCAGAAGCCTGTGCTTTGAAGACAGGCTATTAAAGGTTTTTTAGTTGGAGCCATTTGTATGTGGGTATCCCTTCCTCTCTCTTTTTCCCTATGGGCTGACCATGTGCTTTCTCCAAGATAATCCTCCATTGAGATTATCAAAGCCAAATAGAGGGGACCCACTGCCATTCTCTTCTCTCTCTCCGTCTCTGTCTCGTCTCCCTCTCCCTCTTTTCCCTCCCTCCCCCTCTCTCCCCTCTCTCCTTTTAATAAAGGCTCTTATTTAGCCCAGGCTGACCTCAAATTCACTCTGTACCTAGGGACGACCTCAATCCTGCTGCCTCTACCTTACAAGTTCTGGGATTATAGGCATCTACCACCACACTTAATTTATGAGGTACTGAGGAACCAATTTTGTGCTTCATGAGTGCTAGACAAGCACTCTACCAACTAGGCTACACTTTAGCACTCTCCCACATATCTTGAAGCATTGGTCTCTTTGTCATATCAAACATCTCTTTACTAGGCCAAGAAATGGGACAGACACTCAGAAATGTTGGCCTATCAGCCTTCACCATTGGGCGGTATTGCTTGTAGAGAGATCTGATGTATTTATTGACCTTGTCTCCTGGACTTGACTTACGAATCACTTGCTAGTTGTGTGTCTATGGGCCCTCCACTTTACCTGTGTGTATTCCTAGCCTTGTCTTACCAGGACACGGTGACACTGAGGAATGTGCTGTGACCTGCAAAGCTCTACAGGGCTGGTGCTAGCTGCTGTTCTCTCATTGGACATCTTCCCTGGCCTATGAGACACACAGCAGGGTCAATAGGCCCATTGTACAGGTGGAAAAGTGAAGGTGTCAGGAGTACAGGAACTCAATGTCCAGCTTCTTTTTGTAGACTGGTTTTGGTTATTTTATGTTGTGGCTCCAGCCACCAGAAGCCCATCGGTGCCAACCTTAGGTGGCATTTTTAACAGCAGCATCAATAATGATCCTTTAGTGAGCCTTTAATGATCAATAATGAGCCTTTTGATGCCTTTGATTATTCTCACTTCCCAGATGTTGAACTCAAGACTTAGCTGGGATGAGTAACTTCCCTCAGGCCACTTTTCTAGGATTCAAACTCAGGTATGTCTGACGCCAGAGTGTTGACTAGACTGGTTACCTCTGTGCTACTTGCTTGTGTAGTCAGGCAGTCCAGCCTTCCTACTAAGATAGGGCAGGAAGGCATATGGAGAGCAGTGGAGAGGTCAGGTAGCCTGGCAGTGGCTAGGCTCCTGCCTCCTTCAAGAGGTATGGCCAAGTAGCTGAGGCCTTAGTAACAGGAAGAGGTGACTTCCTTGTTAAGTGAGATAGAAGAAGAGTTTAGGTTCAGACCAGGCAGGGACTTTCTCTGCCCAATAAAGTTAGGGAATGAATTTGGGGCTGGTGGGAAGATATGAAATGTTTGCAGATTTCATTTGAGTTAGGAGATCAGTTTAACTGATTGTGGAGAGTGGATTTTAGGGGCACATGTTAAACCTTGGGCAATGGACTGTTACTCAACAGATGACTTAGATAAGTGAAAGGCTGTAAGAGTTGCCATTTTAAGAAGGAAGAAGAGAAAGTTGAGGCTAGAATGAGCAAGGACCTGATCTGACAGGAGAAAGGCAGGGAGAAAGGCAGAGACAGGCAAGAGTCCTGAGAGGGGGGTGGTCAGGGCTCAGGGGACTGAAATTGCAGCAAAAGAGCTGAAGTTGGTTCAGGCAACCATTTCAGCTGTGGCCTGAGGGTTTGCCAGGCTGTTCCTGTCTCAGCCACAAAGAAGAGAGTCTCTGGGGGTCATCTCTGGGTCTATACCAAGAACAAACATCACACCCCACTCATTTCTCTTTCTGGGTCTTTGGGGTTAGAAAAGAAGAGGCAAAATCCTCCTTCTCACTGAGGTCTGTAGGGGAGGAGGGCAGTAGAACTGAGAAGCATCAAAGGAGCTGGTGGCTGATGGATGGGCTTTTGCCAAGCCTGGTCTGAGACCCACGAGGTGCCAGTGCTATGTGCCCATGATAGAGTGACATGAGCCATGAGTTCTGCCATGCATTTGCTTAAAACTTGAGATATATCAGTAAGAACCATTGGCTGCAGAAATATAATTTGGAAGTGCTGGAAAGAGGCACTTTTTGGCTTGTGTGATTGACAAGGGAGAGCTCTCATTATGGGCAGTCTGGATCTGATGGTTCACCTGGTGTTATCAAGGGAGGGCTCCCTCCAGGTTTGCAGACTCTGTGACAGCAGGCTTCATCCTTGGGGTTCTTGGGATGACGTATAGCTGCTCTGGGCTTGATGTCTACTAACCTGCTAACCATGGGAGAGCTCAGACTAGGACTTACTCCAGTGGTCCTGACGTCCATTGGTCCTGCTCTACATAGGCCCATAGAGTAGGGTTGCACTTCTCTTACGGCCAGCTTAGGGCCACATGATCTCTTCTGGAGTTTGAAGTACAGTTAGTTCTCCAGCAACAAGGTGTACGTATGGGATGGAGGTAAGAAAGGGGACATGGATATTTGTCAAATAAAAACTACAGTTGATCTCAGTGTCCAAGTTCATGGTCTGACAGTCCATGAAAGAAACCAATGACACCTACAGTGAGACTCTGACAACGGGGTCCTTGAAACTAAGCCAGGGTCACGGAACACTTGAGAATAAAATGGAAGCCTCTTCCTAGAAAGGCACACATATCAGACTCCTAAGCATGGACTCCAAGGTTCCAGACTGCCACGGTGTCCTCATGGTTACTGGAATGTACACTGCTGACTCCTCCTTAAACCTGTGTGAGGGCCTCGAATTTGATGTTCCCTCTGACCTACTTAATGTGTGTTCTTATGGTTCTTTGAACCTTTCCCCAACTCATTTCAATGGCAGGCTTAAATTTTAATATACACATAATCTAGTATATATTTTATGAGTCACTAGAGGAGAGGAGCTAAAAGGCTCCAAACACATGGTGATGATAAAGAAATGGACATGGCAATCACCTGGTTTCAGTCACCTGATGTCAATCACAGATGTCAATCACCTAATTGACTATTCCATGCTGTCCCATTGTATTAAAACATCATGCCCTCCCTCATAAATATATACAATTTCTGTGTATTATCAAAAATTTTAAAAATATTTAGGAAGCTGGGAATGGTCTCTCCCCTGGCATGATCATTATATACTGACTACATAGATCAGATTATCATCCTATATCTCATGAATTTATAGAGAACGTTATGAGTTTAATAATATATTTTATATGACTCCTTGGTTGGTGTCACTATCTCCTACCTAGTGGAAGACAGACCACTGCCTCAGAGGAGAGAGGGAAGTGTATGCTCTCAGTTTCCCTGGATTTTCGTGGCATGTCTCCTTGGAGCCGGTCTCAGCAGACAGACCGGAGCATAGCTGAGTGGTAGTACACTTGCACAGCACGGGGCAGCCCTGGGTTTCGATCCCCAGTTTGTAAAGGAGAGATTTGAATAGAGACTTTAGGAAGAGCAAGTAGGGTGGTTAGTCTCGATTGTTGACTTGGCAGGATTTTGAACCGTCATGCCTCTGTGTGTCTCTCTCTGCTTCTTGACTGTGCATACCATGTGACCAGTTATCCTTCCCTGACATGAATACTCCCTCAAATGTTGAACCCAAGTAAACTATTTTGTCACAGCGATAAGAAAGTAACCAACACAACAAAGTGTTAATGGCCCATAAAGCGGGGCTAGGAACCAAGGACATTCCGGACATAGACGAGAGAGACAAACTCATATTGATGTGTCCCTCAGAGAAGACCCACAGGGGATTGATTGGTTGTGGGTGAGAATCCATGTTCAAATGAATTTGAGAATGTGTAATTTAATACATTCTTCACATAATTATTGCTTATGTTAATAACCACATGTATATGCAATGACTGTGATTGTCACTGACATTTACTGGGGACTTTATATCTTGGAGACTTACGTTTTCTGTCATTGTTACCGTTCGCCATGATAAAGCAACTTAGAAGGAGGGAAGGTTTATTTTATTATAATTTGGAAGATTCAGTCAAGAAGTGTTTGGTTGTTTGGCTTTGGGCCTGTGGCAGCAGAGGACATGAGGGGGTAGAGTCGCTTACTGTACCAGGAAGCGGTCAGAAAGAATAAGGAAGGTTCCATAGTCCACATTTGGGGTCATACCTCTAATGACTTAAGGTCTCCCTCTAGGAGACACCACCTCATAAATATGCAAGCACCTCCTAAGAATACCAAGTGAAGGACCCAGCCTTTAACGCATTGGTTCTTGGGTAGTGTTCCAGATTTAAAATACAGTCATGTCTTATTGTCCTGTGTCACTCCATAATAACCTTGCACAGCAAACACCAGGTGAAGGGAGATAATCCCTGGAGGGTTATGAATCTTCAGCTGCTGTGTGGGCAGCAGTAGGTCTGGCATGTGTCCAAACTCTTTAATCACTGAAAATGTGACCCACCCTACAGCGGGACCAGCTGGTCTCTGGTTAACTTATCTGTGTCTCTCTCCAAAAGCATAGGGCATCTTAAGAGTCACACCTAGTTTGGGACTTGCTGGCAAAGTGCTGGTTTATACTGACCAGGACTAGCATCAGAAGAATGTAGGCTGGGCATAGCCCCAATTCCACAAATATTTTCTGAGCACCTCCTGTACCAGGCGTGGTACTCAGAGTGCCAGAATTATGGGCACAAAGCCACATCTCACTGTCCAGCCTGGACTGCCCCACCCATCCGTGAGACTTGCATTTCACAGGTTCCTCTCAGACCATCCAGCTGTGTCTTCCCTCTGGGAGTGCTGCTCCGTGTCCCTTTCAGGAGTCAGTTCAGCATGAAACACAGACTCATTCTGTAAATGTTTATGAGGGACTTTCTGTGGCCTCTGGCCCTGGGCTATGAATTGAGCATAGAAAAGCAAAGAAAAGCTATGACCTCTTTTTCTGTGTTTCCTGTTACCTGATTAGGGAGAGAGGACAATGCGTGTGAAGCCATAATAAACCAAAACAGAAGGTGGACTGTGGGGTGCCCTCATTAGAGAGATAAACCAACCTGCTGTGGAGGCCAGAGAGGGGACTGATTTCCTTTTCTCTCTTTAATTAGCAAAATTGATTTGGGGTTGGTTTTTAAGCCTGTGCCTAAATGTTGCGAGAGCATCTGGATAACAGGGTAGCCATTTGCCAGCCTCCTGGATGTTTGACTGGCAAGGTTGGGGATAGTTGAGTGTTCCTGAGCACCCAAGGGAATTATGGGGATTCTATGGGGTTGGAGGGCTGGCTCAGCGGGTGCTCTTGGCCTGTAGCAGCTAGTTCGGCAATGCTTGTGTGCCCTTATCCCTTCATACTACCCACTCTGCCCACAGGACTCCTTCCTTATGCCTTGGACTTACAGAGGAGTCTTGGGACTTCCCTAGTGTTCTCTTCTTTCAAGTGGGGTCAGGATTACTCTTCCTGAGACAGGTGGGAGGGTCAAATGAGATGCACAGGGGGCTTCACAGATGTCCTGGACTGTTCTCATCTTGCCTGGGACCCGGTGTGGTTCTTCAGGAAAAGTAGAAGATGATGGCCTCCTTGGCTTAATTTCCTTCTGTCACACACAGGCAAATTCAGGCCAGGTGGGGAGTTCTTTCTTGGTCCCTGGTACTTTCTGTGGCTCTTGTTTCTGGGCCTTTTCTGGCTTATTGAGTGGCATGCTCAGTGTGATGGCTAACATCAGTTGTCAACTTGATGAGATCTAGAATCAACTGACATGCTCCTCTAGGCATTCCTAGGGGGATTATCTTAATTGGGTTAATTGAGGAGGGAAGACCCAACCATGGTGGGTGGCACCATTCCCTAGGTTGGAATCCTGGACTGTACAAAGAGGAAAAAGTAAGATGAACACCCTCCTCCCACCTTGCTTAACTGTGGATATAAACCATCTGAGCTTCTACCCCCACTTCCTATGTCCTTTACTTTGCTCCCTCCCCTCCCCCTCTCCCACTTTATCTTCTTTCTACCTCCTTATTCCTTATTTAATCATTTGATATGCAGTAGCCTCATTTAAAAATGATCTTAACCGTGGTTCACCACACACAAGGTAAAGTTAAATCCTAGCTTCTCTTATGTGCACAGGGCATCCAGCTCAGTCCTGCTGCTGTGTTAGCCTCACCACTACCCATCTCTGGGAACTTTTCATCTTGCAAACTGAGCAGTGGCTTGCGGCCTCACGAACCTCTAATTCTCGCTTCCCTCCTCTGCCAGCCTTTAGCAGTCCTGTTAGAGTCTCTTCCTATGTCTGTGGTTTTGACTCATTTATGACCCTCATGCAGGTATAATTAGACAACATTTGTCCTTTTGTGACTAGGTTTCCTTAACTAGTATGATGTCCTCAGTGTTCACCCATGTTGTGGTAATGGGTCAGGACTTCCTCTCCTTCCAGGACTGACTAGTGTTTTGCTCTACAGGGTAGATGACATTTTGTTTATCCATTCATCCAGAGTGTGAGATTGGTATCTATTCTGTGAAGGCAAAGAGCAGGTTCCAGGATGGTGAGAGGAGGAGTGGTGGGGAGGGGTCAGGTAGGAGGAGCCATGTGTGCAAAGCTACTGGGAGTTGGAGGGGCTGAGTGAAGCTCGGTCCGTCCATATGCCTTCATTTCATTGTGAACTCCTGCAGGTAGCCTCTTGCCATTGCCGTGCCCAGGGATTGCTTTCGCCCCACCTGCCCTTTGCCTTGGCTTCTGTTTCCGTCAGTGCAGTGAGCTGCCAGAGTATAGAAGCTGCTATGTTTTCATTTCTGAAGCTGACCCCTGCTCAAGGAAGTCAGCCTTCTCATCAGCAATTCCTGAGATCATTAAAACAGAGAAGAGGGAGCCCCTGGCATCTGGGGACTGCCAGGTTTGTGCATACAATAAGCACAGGGACTTTCACTTTGTCACAGAGCCATGCCCTCTGTGTAATACCAGTGCACAGACACACGTGACCTGAGTGTGCCATGCTGACTGTTTGGTTGGTGGAAGCGTCCTCGTTCCATACTCCTGTGGAAAGAAAGCACTCTTTGCTCATAGGTGGGCTACATGGGCCCAAGCCTCCAGCATTAACCCTCGCAACCACACTTCAGCAGAGGTCTTTTCAGCTCAGCACTCTGGAGGTTGTGGCTGTGAGCCATACTCTGCCACCCCTCCAGTTGGCCTTGATAACTTCCAAGTTGCCTCTCACAAGATTCTGCTCCTTTTTCCTCTTCCCTCTGGCCTCTCTGCTTGAGGAGCCACCTTAAGTTGACTCTGCATTAGACTCAAACTCTGCAAGGAAACCTTCCTGAGATTCTTCCAGAGTGTTGCCAGTCCTGGGGGAGCCCTTCTGCTCTGCGTGTCTAACTGCCACCCCCAGCACCCTCTGCCATGTGAGTGGAAAGTCTGAGCATATTGTCTTTTGAACCTCTGACCTTGTATCTGCGGGTTTTCCACCAAGTGTCAAGAAAGGCTTTTGTCAGGGCCAGAGACCAGTGGGTCTTGAAGTCATGGGACTAACACTGTATAGTGCCAACCCAGAGCTTGACTGGAAACAGATGAGATAGAGAGGTGGGGAGGTGGGTACGAGCTAGGGATACAGCTCTGCAGAATGGAGGGAAGATGCTTGCTGGGTGTTGTTGCATTGTAAGCCGCCTAAAGATTTTTTTTTTCAAGTCCTATGACCAGGAGCTGTGAATATGACCTTATTTGGATATAGCACCTTTACAGAGGCAGCCAAAGGGTAATGATCTCATTAGTGTGTGCTCTGCTGCAAATTCTGAGAGGGGGAAGTTGAGTCAGAGAGACAGACAGGTTCATGAGAAGAACTGGAAGTCAGGGATGAGAGCAGCACTGCAGAAGTCAGGAAATGCTCACAATGCTGATAAGCCCATAGGGATCCGGGAGAAAGGTCTCGAACAGGCTTTCCCTCACATACCTGGAAGGAACCAACCCTGCCTGTGTTATCGTCTCAGACATGCAGCTCCCAGAACAAAGGCTACACATCTCTGGTACTGAGGTCGCAAGGTCCACAATGGCTTGGAGGGGCAGTACAGGAAGTGAGTATAGCATTGGGGCCTCCAGCCTTCTGGCTTGTGGATCAACATACTTTGGCCACTATCTCTATTATATGCTATGCTGAATTTTCATAGAGGGACTGTTTTGAGGCATCCAAGCATATAATCTGATGTTGTCATTGTTGTTATTGATGATGATGATGATGATGATGATGATGATGATGATAGCCCTTTTAGAAGAATAATAAAAGTTTCTATAAAATTCTGACAAAAATGTTTCTATAGCCTTCCTGGTCAGTAATGAGAACTTTAGCCATGTCATGTATGTTATTAGAAGGTGTTTCACTTCACACACTCAAAAGCCTTCCTTCCCCTGTGCGATGAGAGGGTGGGCCTGTCAAGTATTCACTGTGCATGGTCCCATTTCTGAGAGAACAGAGCTGCAGCTCACATCTAGGTGCTCTGGAATTGCATGATGTGGTGGTGGTGGGTCTAAAGGCTCACATTTCTCAGCCTCATGTCCTGGCCACGATCTCACGGATGGCCTTTAACTTGGAGCAGATCTAATGATATAATAGTTACTGAATCTTTCTCTGGAGGCTGAAGAGGGATATTACCTTGATCCTTTTGTGGAAGTGAGGGGATATTTGTTTGTCAGGACCTCTCTGGGGGCTTTGTGGAGGCCAGTGAGGGCCTCAGAGGTTCTTGGGATTCTGTTAGAATGTCCTGCAATATCTTGCTGTAGGACTTTTGGAATATAGACACAGGAAACAGGAGTGGGCTGCTCAGGGTGAGATTGGCATCTTCAGGCTTGTGAGCTGTCTCCTGCTGAGGGACAGAACAAAGCTGGGTCTCAGAATAACAACATGCTGTTCAGAGGCCTTCACAATGCCCCTTGGAGCTGCACAAACCTCATTTCTCTCCAGCAAATGAAAGACTGAGGGAGACAGACACCCAGGTAGGATAGTTCAAGGCCCAGTATGAGGCTGTGCTGTGTGTTACTTGGGCGAGTTCCTCTACCTCCCCAAGGCTCAGACCCTCCACCTTTGAAAATAATGTCATAAAGAGTATCTGCTTTGCCGCACAGAGTTTGGAGAAAGGACACAATGGGGCGTTTTGTAATGGCCCCTCTCCATGCTATAACCACAATTAAAAACAGGGACTGTCCATGTCCTTTGGGGAAAGGGATCCTATGGGGAAAGCCATGAGACCTTCTTCATGAGTGAAGGCCCAGGATTGGGTCATTTGGGATGCCCTCCAGAGATGTCCAGCCCTGTGCTCACCTCTGTTGGTTGTGTCAGGTTATGATATGTTCACTTGCTCTTCCTGTCCTTTTAGAATGCATTCTTTGTTCTGTCAACAGTGTCCTTAACCTCAGCGCCTCTCATCCCTTCCTACCATCACTGCCCTGGGTCTTCATGTGAATGCTCTTGTGGCACAAAGATCAAGAAAATCCACTGGAGCCAAACAGAAAGATCATAGTACAGAGTCTGAGGCTCGTGAACTCATTCAGTTGCCCGAGCACTGGGTTTTTGAAGGTTTGGAAACTTTCCATGTGCCCAAAACTTGGGTTTGTAGGTTTGAAGGTTGTTGGCCAATGGAGATCTACATTCTGCTGGAGGCCACTGACACCTCCCTCCAGCCTACTATCGAACCCAAATTTCAATGCTCTCTTTCATCAGGTCCTTTCTGTCTGCTATATCTTCTTCACAAATGCCAAACAGAGCTAGGATGACATTAAAGTCCGGAGCCCACAGAATCATGGTGCACCATCTCCCATTGTAGAGAAACCTTAGTCCAGCCTCTTCCTGCAGCTGAGGTTCAGGAGGGAATGGTGACTGGTCTAAATGGTTGGATGGAACCCAAGTGTCCTGAAGCTCCTCCCTCCTCCCCTGACCTTGTCCTGTAGGCAGTTCGTTGCAAAGAGCTACCCACTTACTCAGAGGCATCTCCAGTTTAGAGCCACACCCAGCAGACATGTGGAGGTCAGACGACCATTTTGTAGAATCAGTTCTTTGTTGCTGCCTCCATGTGGGTAGCAGGAATTGGAACTCAGATCACCATGCTTGTGTTATAAGCTCCCCTGGCCATGGTGCCATCTCTCCTCCCTGTGTTGAGTTTGAATGATGTGGACTCATGAGTTTGGAGCCCAGAGGGAGTTCTGTTCATGTATTATGCAGGGCAGCTCAACAGGGATGTATAATCAGCAGTTAGGACTGCAAAAATACCTCCTTGTTGGCAGAATAAGCAGTAGCACGAGGCACCTCCTTGTACACATTGTCCTTGTACCTTGTATGTCCTCCCTTCATAGTCCACTTCCTCTCACTCACCATCCAATTCCCATCTATCTTTCAAGCATGGTTTCCTGGGGCTGGAGAGATGACTCAGTGGTTAAGAACAGTGGCCGCTCTTACAGAGGACCCAGGTTTGATTCCCAGCACCCACATGGTGGCTCACAGCTATCAACGATGGCCGTTCCAGAAGATTTCACACCTTTTCTGTCTTCTCCAAGTTCTGTATATTAGCAGCACACACACACAGGTGAAACGCTCATATGCATACAATAAAATAAGTCTTACAAACAAACAAATTAAAAAAAAAAAACAACAGTTTTCTGAGACGTGTCCTGTCACATCTGCCTACCACTTTGGTCATAAGCAGACGTAATATCATTACAACATGTCCTTCCTTCTAGACTGCAGATTCCCTGAGGGCAGGAGCTGTGTCTTCCGTGGGATTGCTAGGATAGTTCTGTTAGTGCCTGCCTTAGGATACTTTCAGTCTGGACTGTACAGTGGTGTAGAGTGTACCTGTATGGTCACTGTGCCTGTTACACGGAAGTCCATGAATTACCTGAGCTACTCAAGCCTTTCTTTTGAAACTGGCTCTGCATTAGAAGGCTTTGTTCCAGTGTGGGTTAATGCCACTGTTCTGTGCATTTCCATCACAGGCTGAGCTAAGTGGTGTTGTGTGGATTAAGTATGAAGTGAATTTGTGACAGATCGTAGCTTCCATTCACATCGGGCTTTCAGGAGGTCACCCCATCACAAGCTGGGGAGCCCCTGCACGGGCCTCTTTGGACTGAGACTTTGGGCTTGTCACTTCCTATAATTCATTTAATTTCAGCCTCTGTGGCATTCGAAGATGCGTACTATTACTGTCCTCAGTTTCTAGCTGGACATGGAACTCAGAGAGAGGCATGGATTTGTCTGGGCTTGTGTGATAGGAGGCAGAGTCTGGACTGAAGCCCTGGATGGAAGTCTGGCTGTGACTGCACAGGGATCACCAGGT
Organism: Rattus norvegicus; assembly: GCF_021556685.1. Classification (NCBI taxonomy): domain Eukaryota; kingdom Metazoa; phylum Chordata; class Mammalia; order Rodentia; family Muridae; genus Rattus; species Rattus norvegicus. The sequence continues at coordinate 147,164,564 of NC_141537.1, read as the reverse complement.
GGGAAGGGCCAGCTGAGGCTGAAATCTTGTCCCCTTGCTGTGAAACTGTGAACCTGCATTCTTCTGCCTCATACCCAGCCACCATGAGAGTTGATGCCAGGGTGCCTGCTCTGAACCACTGCGATATAGCAGAATAGAAATATGTGTATTTGTGTCACCAGTGTCTAGCACAGGGCAGGAATCCCCTAACATGAGTGAATGGAGGATTTTAAGCCAATAGTTGTCCTCCTTCTCTTCCTCCAGTCTTTAGGTATGTGGGCAGGGGTAACTGGTCACTTCATAGGTTCCTTAGTATAAGAAGCACTTCTTACAGCTGATGGCCTTGTAGCAGGTACACAGAAACAAAGAAACAGCTGAAAGCCCAGAACTATCTCTGATCTCTTCCCATGACATTCTAACAGTTACTTGGTGTCTGTTATATCCAGCAATTCCTCTTCTGCCACCTCCAGACCTTGGAAAGCTGTTGGAGGAGTATTCAGAAGGCTGGTTGGCCTGAAACGAGGAGTTCGTTTTAAAATCAGCTCTGAGAACGTGCTTCCTGAGTCATGTGCTCACACTGACTCAGGCTCTGTGTGAGCTCTGGGTTCTCCAGCAGGGTTCCTCCCATCAAAGCCTGAGTTGGGGTGAGTGGCTGCTGCCCAGCCATAGACACTGTCTTCTCTTTACTCAGAGTAGCTGGGTGATAGCTGATTTTGGGGTACAGGCAACAATAGGGCTTTGAGGTGAAATGAATGAGTCTGTGTGGTTCTGAGCAAAGCGCTGGAGACGTCTGATCCCAGTTCTCACTGGTTCTCTGAGGAGGGAGGAGTGCATTTTGGTGTCCACTTCTGACTTTATGTTGCAACCTCAGATAGGTCTCTTTACCCCTTTGGGCTTCTGTTTAGTCCCCTGCAGAAGAGAAAGAATGTCGCTGACTGTCTAGGCCTAGATGTTTGTGAAGAAATCACACTGTGAGTTGGAAGGAAGTGTACCCATGCTGTAACGGCCATGGTCTGTCATTAGGAGGTTCTTGGTCATCCCTGGAGGCATTTTGCTCCATGCTTCATCATCTGAGCATGGCTGGGGGTGGTGTGAAGGGGGAGCAAGGCGGCAGGGGGCTGGAAGATGGCTGAGCTGTGCTCCTATTGGTAAGTGCAGGGAGGTTTGCAGCTGTCCCCTTCTCTTTCCCTGAGCTACATCCTTCATATCTGGGGGTGTTCCTCAAAATCAGCACTTTCCAAGGACATGGACAGCCCAGAGATAATGGCTTGGCAGAGGATGCAGGTCCGACTTCCCACTCCTTCTGGGCTGGCCTTGGCAGGCTGCCAGCTGCATCACCTCCTGACTCTCCCTTTTGCCCTCACTCCATCCAGGACATACTTTCCATGACGCCCAAGTCAAATCTAGCTAGAGAAGGCCCATTGTGTGGAGGACAGCAGAGAGTGGGTTTGTTTGTACTGCAGGGTATCTGCAGCTGTCCTGGATCCAGATCTTAGAACTAAGGAGCAAAGCTGTGAGGTGGATATTGGAGAACCCATCCAGGAAGCATTACTGAGCACTGTGGGCTAGATCCCTGGATTATAGGAGACAGACGTGGTGCTCATGGCCGGCTAGTGGGGAGGACCAGGTGACTGCCATAGTCATCATAGAAGAAGGTTTAACTCCGAGGACAGAGACTGACACTGTTACTGATAAGGGAGGTATCACAGGGTAGACCTGGGTTCACACAGAAGCAAGAACACTCACTCATTGACTCATTGTTGTGCATTCAACAAGCATTTGTGGATTGGGAGTATTTGGAATAGGCTAAAGTAGTGTTCTTTCTCATGAGGTTTTCTCCCTAATTGGGCTTTCTTCTTGTTAATCAGATACTCACAAATACAACATGTGTAACTACAGTCAGAGACAAGGCTTTGAAGGGGTGGCATCCTGTTCTGGGAGCACATTTAGAAAGGCATCTGGCTCACACTGAGGGTTTGGAGAATGACAAATGGACATTTGAAAAGTCAAATGGGAACCAGCCTAGTGGTTACATGTCGGTTAGCTCAGGACTCAGGAAGTAGAGGCAGGAGGGTTGTGAGTTCAAGGCTAGCCAGAACTTCATAGTGATTTTTCAGGTCAGTTAGGGCTACATAGTGAGACACTTTCTCAGAAAACAGAAGAGGAGGAGGGAGAAGAGGGGAGGCCTTGAAAAAAAGCATTTACTCCCAAGGGAAAGAGCAGTGTGTACAAAAGAGAGATTGAGGGGCAGCTTGACTGTGGAAATGAGGTGGTGGTGGCAGGCAGAAGGTGCAAGACTTATTAGCATCAGTGCTGGGACAGAATACCCAATAAAAGCAACCAAAGGGATGAGGGATTTATTTTGACTTTAGTTTCCTGGTGAGGAAGACATGGCTGTGAGCAGTGAGGAGGAACATTAGGGAACCTGAGGCAGGCAGTTACATCATTGTAAGGGCAATCCAGGAGGCAGAGAGACCTTTAGCAGAACCCAAGCCAAATCATAACCCACAGGCCCATCTCATAGCAATCAACTAGACTCAACTCCTGAAGGGTTCCCCAACCTCCCACAACAGTGCCATTAGACAGAGGGCAAGTGTTCAAGCCCATGAGCCTGTGGGGACATTTCATGTTCAATCCATAGAAGAATGTAGTCAGAGGCAAGTACACATTTAAGTTTAATGACTCTGTTAGAGATTTGGGCCTTTATCTTAAGCACCAGGGCAAGAGGGTTGGAGAGATGGCTCAGTGGATAAAAAGTACCTGTCTCCAAGGCTGATTGATGGCTTCAGTTGCATCTCCTGGACTCACTTGGTGGAAGGAGACTCCCACAAGTTCTCCTCTGTCTTCACATGTGAACCATGGCATGCCCCTTCCAAACCAACCAACCAACCAACCAACCATCCAACCATCCAACCATCCAACCAACCAACCAACCAACCAACCAACCAACCAACCAACCAACCAACCATCCATCCATCCAACCAACCAACCAACCAACCAACCAACCAACCAACCAACCAACCAACCAACCAACTATCCAAATGAATAAATATGATTTAAAAAACTAAAAAGGAAAGGGCCAGCTCTAGATGGGTTTATGGGAGAGAAGTAATATGATCAGGACTCTGGGAGGGATAATGCCTAAGAGGCAAACAGAAGACAGAAGGGGTCAGAAAGGGCACAGGCTGAGGGGACTGGAAAAATGGAGTGACTCACTGGGTGGCCTTTGTAGCTCACAGGGCTCCTGAGGGAAGGAGGATGTGAGGAACAGAGAGGTAGGTTGGAGAAGGTCTCATTCACCCTGACTTCCATGGAGTTGGACAGAGCTCTATAGCTGTTAACACAGTGGGTGCCCACAATGGCCTGGGATTGTCTTCTGCAGTCCCATGTGTCACACACAGGCTTGTCGAGCTGTTGGGAGATGTTGGAGCCTTCAGATGTGGGCTTGATAGGAAGTCTTCAGGTCACTGGGGCAATGTTCATGAATAGCAGATCTGGATTAGGACCTTCTGTCCTTGTGTTTGCTTCTTAATTACAATATGTTGAATAGATTTCCTTTACTCCCCCATGTTCCTATCATGGTGTCTTGCCATCTCTGAAGTCTTGAAGCAACAGAGCCAAGTGACCATGCACTGAAACTGTGAGCCCAAACAACCTTCCCTTCTTTAAGTTGACTCTCTCTGGTATTTTATTACAAGTAATGGAAAACTGACTGACAACAGTGATATCTTCTCCAAGTCATATGGTATGACTTTCCCTTCCCAGGAGGAGGACTCTCTGTCCCTCTGAACATAGCACTACTGCTAGAGGACCATAGGGACTCAGAATTCTCCCCATCCGAAGGCCTTATGAATGCCAGCTCGTCTGTGAACTTCCAATAGGAAACCACAGGTGTCGCTGGCTCAAAAACCAGTGGGTTTGTGGAGACCAGGTCAGCAGACATAGAGACAGGGACAGAAAGAGTTTCTGTAATGATACCACATGAAAAGCGCCCATCCAACATCTGGAATAGCAGGTGTACACTCGGTGGGAACTGTGGCTGTGCAAATTCCTCAGACATCAAATGGGGCTTGGCCCTGCCTCTGTTTTCCTGACTGCAGAAACAAGCTCTTTCTGTATGTAGGTGTGGAGGGTCAAATAGTGTGACAGTCTGGTGTTGGGAGGTTGGGGATCCAAGCTTAGCTCCAACAGCAGTTGCCAGGTGACCAGTTGTCCCTAATGTATGTGGGAGATTCCAGTGTCTAAATGCACAAGGTCCTGTAAAAGGCCTGCCAGGTCTCAAGCCCTGCTGTGTTATTTACTAGTCGTGTGGCCTGTAATGAAGAAACAGAGATACTTGTAGCATCTGGGAAAGTTGAGGACATCACTTGGAAGGCACCATGATGGCACATTGTGAAGCGCCTTGGATAATGGGTGTAGGCAGTGATGGAAACAACTTTCAACCCCAGCTTCCTCATATGCAAAAATGTGAGCTGAGTCTACCCAGTGGTGACAGTGACAAAGATTTCCATGGTGAGAGTCAGTGTCTCCGACCAATGTTTCTCACTGGTGCCATCCTGGGGTCTTTGACTCACCCAGTCCTCACTGCACAGGCCTTTGTTAAACCCCCCGGGGGAGGTTACTGTATAGATCAGGCCAGGCCGATGGCCAGGATCACTACGTCGGGAAGGTCTTTAGGGTCTACATCCCTATTCCTATGGGCCCACCTGACCTCCCCACTCTGCTCTGATAAGGGCAGCCATCCAGCTGGGTCTGGCAGCTGAGTGGCCTAAATTTAGCCCTCTGGCTTTAGTGGTGAGCCACAGGAAAAGACCAAGGGGAAAACCAACGGGCTCTACATTTTCAAAAGACCTACACTCCAGACCATAAGTGCAGCAAATGTCAGGCCAGCAAAGGGGCCCACGCCCTCTGCTTGTTTTTGAGGGAGGCCTGGCACACAGTCTTATTTCCTTCTCCTTCATCTTCCCCGGTTGAACTGCCCTGGAGAGTGGCCAGTCGGAAGTGGTCTCTCCCCTGGGAGTGGGTGCTGGGTGGTGGGAGTACCCCTGTGGCTGCTATTTGGTTTGGCCGGGTCTGCCCTGGGTTTGGCTCACACGGCTGGGCCCCTGTCATGAGAGCTCTGGCCAGCTTGTCTCAGCAGGGTGTCTGCTTTAGGGAGCCTGGTCAGATGGAGGCTTGGGGCAGATGATGCCCACAGAGCTATCTGTGTTACTGAGCCCTTGAGCAACCTTAACTATATAGATGCCCTTAATCTTAACCACCTAAGGAGATGGGGAAGTCTCCATCTTCCTTTTATAAATGAGGGAAATGAAGCCCAGGCAGGATGGACCACAGTTTTAAAATCACACAGTGGCTCATAAGTAAGCATCTGGAGCTGAAACTCAGCCTGTCCATGAAGCCTGTCCACTCACTACTGCAGGAACTGCCTGTTATGATAGCATTTGGACATTTTTGCACCAATCATTCAGAGCCTCAGTGTACTAGGAGTTAGGAATTCTGACTGACCCCATTGTATAGTTTTCGAACTACAGTTCATAGGGGCTAATCTCTTCACCCAGGGTCTTGACAGGACCCTGTGGAATGATAAGGTCAGCCATGTTGCTTATGGAGCTGTGGGACTCATGTTCCTTAGCTGTGCCCAAAGCCAATGCACCAAATGTGTGACCCGCTGTCAGCTATTTTCAGGCTGCCTAGTTGGGATTATCCTGGGTGCAATGGCCAGCAACTGAAATGGAGGGCACAGGGGCGACTTCAGATTTAAAATTGTGTCAGCAGGCTCCACAGGCAGACCTGGGTCCCAGGTTCCCAAACACTGGGCCCAAATTCGTCCATACATCCTTCAGCAATGAAGATAGTTTGCGGTCATCCTAGTGGAAACTAAAGGGTGTTTTAACATTGCACTCCTTCTTGCATCGTCTCATCATATTTAATGGATTACTTATTCATTGTGGAGATAAATATGTGTTTGTTTACTGTGCATGTGTGATGCGTATGTGTGAGTGCAGCATGTATGTGTTACGGCATGCATATGGAGGTTGGAAGACAATTTTCAGGAGTCCGTTCTCTATTCTACTCTGCAAACTCTGAGTATCTCTTATTGTTCCTGCTGTGCTGTATAGCCTGAGAGCTTCGGGGAGATGCTCCTGTCTTTCTTTCCCCTTCACTGCATGATTGCCATGATGTAGGATGTGTGCCACTGTTTCTTCCAGGTTCTTGGAATCAAGCTCTGATCATTTGGCTTGTGTGATAAGACCATATCTATCTACTATCTACTATCTATCATTAATCTATCATTAATCTATCATCTCTATCTAATCATCAATAATATCATCTATCTATCTTCCATCCATAATCTATTGATCACCTATTTAATGTATGTATATATGTGTGTATATACATATAGATACATATACAGTTAAATATATATACCATTAAATTTGTCATCTCAGTCATTCTCAGTGTTTTATGTGTTAGTGGCATTGAGTATGTGCCCAGAATTATACAACCATCACTATTATCATCCCTGCCCAGAATTTTTTTTCAACTTCCCAAACAGAAACCCTGCCTCCATTAAACATACTGACTTTCCTTTGTCTTTCTTCCCAGCTTTGGCAACCCCATTGTATTTTTTTCTGTCTGTGAACTTGAGCACTTTAAGGACTTCATCTGCATGTCCTTTCGCTCTGGGTGATTTCTCCTAGGGCTTATGCACGTGCTTTCAGGTGTTAGGATTTCCTTCCTTGCTGCATCAGGTGATTTTCTGTGTGTCTGGGTGGACTCAGGGCGGCTACTGGACAAAGCACTGAAGATAAAGATGCGAGCACAGATTCTACCCAATGTGGTTCTTCTCAGCGAGTGATAGAGGGGCCCCCTCTCTGGTGATATTGACATTTATCAATTGATTAAGATGGATTCTGTCAGGTTTCTGCATTGTAAAGTAAACTAACCAGTATTCTTTTCTTGCTCATTAATTACTATTTAATAGGCATTTTTTTTTTGTGGGAACGCCTTGAGAACATTCTCTTCTGGGTCAAATTTTCACTCTCTAATTTGGTGGTCCATTCAACTATAATTTTGTGATCCTATCATCCTCCAATGGTTTTCAGTGTATGATTGTGTGCACAAATATGCACGATCACATGTGAGTGGGCATGCATGTGCCATGACATGTGTGTATATGTCAGAGGCTAGCATCATGCGTTGGTGCTTGGTTCTCACCTTGTTCGAGGCAGGGAATCTCGTTTAAGTCCACTGCTGTGGTTGCCAGGCTGGTCTGGTCAGCCCACAGGCTTCTGGCCTCTCTTGTTTCTGCCTCCCAGCTTGCTGTAGGGGAGCTAGGATTATAGATGCATGTTACCACACTCAGCTATTTTAATGTGGATTCCAGGGATTCAGAGTCAGGTTCCCACACTAGTACAGCCTGTGCTTTACCCACTGAACCATCTCGTTGGCTTCTCCTCTGCATTTTTAAGTAGGGGATTCTACCCAGTGTGATTTTAATGTGAAGTAACCTGGTACTTTCTATACATCAGACACCAGAGTCTCTGTTCACTCTTGACTTACACCACTGTTTCACAGAGGAAATAGTTCTTTATTGTTGCAAGGTTATAACAATACATAGCAGGTCAGAACCACAAACACTATGCCACACAGCTCTGGGTCAGGAATCAAGAGCGGTTTCTCTGAGTGGTTCTGGCTCAGGTCTCTCTGTCAGCTCATGTTCTGGGCCTGGCTGGGCTGCAATCAGCCAAGAGTAGCTGGGACTAGACAGTTTGGGTTAACCTGTTGTCAAGGGGGATTCAGCATTAACTACCTGGGTAGAAACCCAGACCTTAGCCAGGCTGCAGTGGTGCACACCTTTAATCCTAGTATTTGGGAGGCAGAGGCAGGTGGATGTCTGAGTGCCAGGCCAGCCTGGTCTACAGAGTAAGTTCTAGGACAGCCAAAGGCACACTCAGAAACCCTGTCTTGAAAAACCAAAAAAGAGGAAGGAGGAGGAAGAGGAGGAAGAGGAAACAATCAAGCAAGAAAACAAACAACAAACAAATAACAAACAAACAAACAACAACAACAACAAAACAGAAACCCAGACCTTGCCTGCCAATGAGACACAATGAAAGAAGCTATTCTAGGCTTTACCTCCTTGGATAACACGTGGAAGAGCTCCTAAAACTTTTCTACAGATGCAGTTCAAGTTAGTGATCCGAACCCTCGCTTTGCCGCTTCTTGCTTGTGGGACGGTAGGCAGATGACATGGGATAATTCCCTGTCTGGGACATGGGATAATTAATACCCACCTCCTGGGGTTTTGAGGTGATCATTTCAGTCACACATGTGAATATAATTGTTCAAACAGCCAAGCGCCATGTGACCCCCAGGGAATATGTCTGCAAACAGACTACCCAGTCAGAGCTGAAAGGTGTCAGCAGCCAGAAGATGCTTCTTCACACCACGACCTTCGTCAGTCACACTGACGGGAGAGCTGTATAAATGACAGGCTTCTCTGTCCTATATGGCATTTGAGGAAAACCTCAGGGAAAACCTGGTGAAGAAAACCTTTAGTTTGGCTACAGTCCCTTGCCACCTCCAACTCTTTATGAAAAGGCCTGGTGTCATCTAGGAAAACATTGTTCAGAGCTTTCAGAGGCTGTGGTAAATGAGTGCCCGAGAAAACTGTGGGTTAGCCAAGTGGTTCCATCCCAGCTAGGAATGGGCTTTGTTCTTGCTGCTTTCATTAGAGACTTGAGTTGCTCTTGGGGGCCCTGCCTCACAATAGATAATGCCTAGCAGGGTTGCTTCTTACACACAGGTATGCTTGTGTGTGTGTGTGTGTGTGTGTGTGTGTGTGTGCATATGCACATGTGCATATCATTTGGATCAAGTCGAGGACCAGGCACTTACTAGGGACACACAAGCCACATCCCCAGCCTTGACAGTCATTGGTTGGACTTATATAGAGACACAGTAAATATAAGGTGCAAATAACACCAGTTATTACTCATTGACTAGCAAGAGAAGGACCTCTGAGTCTGTGTTTCCCCTTGAAGAACCTTCCCTCAACTGGAAAATATTATATTCATTTCCCTGGGTAACTTTCTGGTTACATCCTCAGTCCCCCAACCCCACCCCTGCCTGAAGCAATTTATGCTTTGTTTATCTGTGTGGCTCTCACATATGTGTTTATCTGTGTGGCTCTGGGTTTCATTGGCTTCTTAGGATTCTCTTACTCTAATTCTTACTATCTGCTAATGTGATTTAGAGAACTCAGCCTTGCAACATCCACTAACTTGGAGAGCCCTGGGTTAGACTCCACTGTTATTGGTGATGGGCCTTAGGCAAGCTTCTATTGCCTTCTATGAAATGAGGATAACAGGTACCTGCCTCACGAGCCTATTTTGAGGCTCAGAGCTGCTCTTCTGTGCAACACACCTCAGTAGCTCTGAAGTCTAAGGCATAGTGACACTCATGAAATTCCACTTTTCATTGTTCATGTGGCACTTATGAAACTTAATGCCCCTACCAAAATTTATCCCCTATCCCAAGACATCTTCAACGGTTCAAATAGGCCCATGGCTCCTGTCTTAGTCCGTAAGACAAATACACTACCAGAAGCTTGACAGTTTATAAGGAAAGAAGCCTATTTGGACTGACAGTTCTGGAGGCTGAGAAGCCTGGGGGCATGGGGCCACTTTTGCCTCTTGCTGCTTTAATAATGGCACACAGTGGAGGACCACACAGGTGATACTACTCAGGGGACAAGGGACATAAGAAGTCCTGTTTTAGAACAGCCTGCTCTAACTAACCCAGTCTCAAGAGACCAAGAAAGACATGGATCCATTTATAAGAGGGTCACCTCCATTGCCCAGGCACCTCTTACTATGCCCCATGACCTGACACTCTCACTGTTGAAGAACTAGGGAACTGACACGTAAAGTTTTGAGGGATACACCCAAACTTAGCAGATCATGTTTGAGTTTTTAAGAAAACCAAGTAGGATATTGATATGTTTATCCACTTGGAAATGAAGGGGGCAGAGGCACCTCTGAGGGCCAGACCTTTCTTTGGTCACATGTATATATTGTTTGAAATATAATCAGAGGCATTTTCCCTGATGACTTTCCCAGAAATAACCCAAATCCCTTGCAAAATCCGTTATCTGATCTTACTCCCTGACCAGTGCAAGTCTTCTCCACTCCAAGCTGGCAACTCAATACTTTGGTGATGAGACCAATTGCTAAACCTTTTCGCAATGCACTGTGTCAAGGAAACAGGTCCCAGAGAGCCATGTGAGAGACAGAACACTACAGACAGCTTATTGTGTGAAATAGGATTGAAGTGGGAACTCCAAACAACCTTCTTTAGATTGATTCTTTAAGGCTTTGGGCAAATTCAAGTGTGTCCTTGTGCACGGTCCTTGGCTATGCTACCCAGCAAACCTCCTACTCACGATATCTATCCCAACTCAAAATCACTTGTGAAGGAAACCATTACTAAGGAGAATGGACGTGTGAGTGACTAGTGAGCATGATCATAATAGGCAGATGGAGTCACCTTAGGCTAAAAGACACAAGCAAAAATTTTAAGCTCAAAAATGGGCATGAAAATCCCGAAAGAGCTAAAGGAAAGAATAGCCTCTATTAAAAAGTTAAGAACTGATGAAGTAGAGAGTAAGTAAAGATGAACCAAGAACACAGGATATCAAAAGACTCAATTAGAAATCAGCAAGTATAGGTTGTCATTTTTGATTCATTAATCAAACCTCAATGTCGACTTAATCTGACATAACTAGAGAAACAATTAGTGAATTGGAAGTCAGTTCTGAGGGATACAACCCAGAGGGACATCATAAAAGAATAAAAGAGCAGTTAAGAGACACGGAGACATAAAGAATCTCTGCAAGGCTCAAAGTTCTTCAGTGGGGGGTGGAAAGGGAATTCATAAGAAGCAAGATTTGGAAAAAAAAAGCAAGATTTGATAAGATACCAAAGACAAACTTTCTCATAATTGAGGGGAACGGTCCTAGAATTGAAAAATCACCATGCATGATGTATAAAAATAAATCCCCATAGACTGAGGCGTGATGGCCCATGCCTTTAATCCTTGTGCTGGAGAGTCTGAGGCATTGGATATGTATGAGTCCCAGGCCAGCCTAGTGTGCATAGTGAGACCCTATCAAAAAATCCACATATCAACATGTCATAGTGGCACTTCAGAACCTCAGAGACACATTCTTAGTGCTCGCAGAGAGGGTAGACAGTTTTTCTCCTAAGAAAGACAATAGACGGTCAGCAACAGCAACTGCCAAAGGTCTCTGAGGAGAACCTTGGAAGTTTGTGCAGAGGAAACCCAGGTGTCAGCCTGTGAGTCCAAGCTGACATACACAGCAGCATGAATGAAGTAAAAGCATTTCCAGTTATACAAAAGGAAGAAAGTTTAATACGCACTGACACTTGCTGAGAGAAATTACAGGGCAGCTGGGGTTGGCTGTGGTTTGAGTGTGTCCTCATCGGTCATGACTAGGAAGCTTGGTCCTCAGAGTTGGGATGTAGGGGGCCTTTAAGAGGCAAGATCTAGTAGAAGGGGCTACCCTCGAAAAGGAAGAATGGAGTTTTTCCAGGACCAGAGTTGGTGCCTAAAGAGCAAGTTGGATCTGAGTCCCTCTTTTTTCCTATCTCTTGTCATTTCTTCCTCTTGCACAAATCCATCAACCACACTGTGGTGCAGCTCAGGTTTCCTCTCTGGTGACTGAACACAGGGCCTCCCTGATCTTTTATTTCCTCTTAGTAAGTGTTCGGCCTCGAGCACTTTGTTAAAGCAACAGAGGAAGGACTTAGAATACCTAGACAGTTACAGAATATTAAGTCTAAAAGGATGGAATTAAAATGAAACCAACCCAGGGCTGGGGACGTAGCTCAGTTGGGAGAGCAGTTGTTTAGCAATCAGGAAGCTTGGGGTTCTTTCCCTAGCATGAACTTCTGTGTATGATCCCAGCGGGAGGACTGGAAGTCTAAGGCTATCCTCGGTGTGTTCAGGGGCAGCCTGGGTTATATGAGACCTTGCTTCAAAAAAACGAAACCAAACCAAACTAATCAATCAATCAATCAATCTATCATTCAATCAATCATTAAACCTTGAGTCTAGATACTGGTGAAATAAACTTACATGACTATTGGATCTCTAAAAGAAGGAAAGAAAAAAAGTGAAACCAAACAGAAAAAGTTCTAGAAAGGGGCTGCATCTCTTTTATCTGATTGTTGCCCTGTAGGAAGGAAGCCTGGCATTTCCAGATCTCCTGTTTTTCAAGTCAATCCAGAAAAGCCAGAACTTTTATGCGAAATTTTCTGACTTTTGAGAACTTGCAACAAAAATATTTAACATGCCAAGCTCTTCAGTACTTGGTAGGTTAAGTAAAAGGCCAGCCAACTGTTTGCTGTGGAGAAAGTGAACCTTACTTTTGCCTCAGCTCTCCAGTGTCTGTCCCATGGGCAGGAAACTCTTCAGAGTAGAGGTGGTGCTTATATTATGAATGGAAGGAAGGCAGGCATTTAAGTAGATCTGTAGGTAGGAACAGCCCAGGGGCCTCTTGGGAGATAGCATGTTTGATGGGAGTGGAGTTGACTGGGGCTGAAGATATTTGAATATTGTCATTTTTTTTCATGACCTTTCTCCTTAAGAGCTGTGTTCCACATAAACCCTGCCTTAGTGTCTAAGGACTGTCTCTGAGGCTGAAGACAGGTTGGTGGATCTTAAATTGCACAGAATGCACTTTACTGAGAGACTTAATGAAGGAAGTGTGGAGTGTGGCCCAGCATGGCAGCAAGGCCAATTTGCTCTCTGTAATTTGGGCCAGAAAGGATACATGGAGTGGAGTGGGGGAGCTCAGGACAAAGGAGACTTAATGCAAATGAGACGTGCCTGGTATTTCTAAAGCTCCTTCCGGTCGGACCCATTCTTGACAGGAGGAGGTCCAGCTGGAAAGCTCCACACATCAGTCTGACTGTAGTTCGCTGGGAAACTGCAGAAAAATCGAGCCACTCACGGCCATTAAGACTCGAGATGGCTGCAGTCATGTCAAATTGAATACGCATAGGCTGGAAGCTGGGCCGTTCTACGTTGTGCAGTTTGGCATCTTTGCTCATTCCCTGGGGTGAGGGGTGGGGAAGGAATGAACACTGGTGACAAAGGTGAGGTTGCCAGTGGGAAAGGGGAGGAGGAGGTGGCCGGGAACACTTAGGAGATCATCCTGTGGGCCGCTTCCCAAGGCGAGGTGTCCTGTGTCCAGCCCTTTAATTGGAAACAGTGCTGCCCACAGTGTGGTGACAGTGTGGTAATTCACAGGAATTTCTCAAAAGCTCAAGCCTCTGGGTCTGAGTTTTTCTAACCAGCAGGGTGGCTGTGTTCAAAACAGGTTCAGCGTCTTGACATCACACCGGATGTGGGTAGGTTCAGGGAAACTGGAGAGTGATTAAAGAGCCTCAGGTTGTCACCCTGCTCTTGCTATGGGCTTCCCTAGGGGCAGGATCTGCCTCTCGGGACCTGCCTCTTGGGAAAGTTAGATTCCAAAGTCAGCATGCCAGCCCCAGTCTCTGAAGCTGCCTTCAGAATACATCACCCATGGTTTAGTGTGGGCACAGCTGCACAGTAACATGTACTGTGCATACATGTCGGGCTGTGCTTTCAGCAAGATGCCTCAGAGCAGTCTTTCAAGTATCCTTTCGTCCATTTTTATCACACGTATGTTTTGATGCAAATAATTGAAATGCTCACATGTTTGTGTCATTACTTCATTTTATGTCCTTGAGCATTTAGAAAAGGTCATTTTTTTGAAGCACAGAAAGTAAAGTAAAATGACATTAGCAATCTATTGTCACTGAATATCTGTCATCATCACAAGAGGCAAGATGGATTTTGCTAAGGGCACAGGTTCTGTGTTGGCTAATTTCAGCTTTCATTTTGTCTTTGCTCCTGTGTGACCATGTAACTCCGCAAAGCAGACTTTTTTTTTGTGGGGGTGGGGGGTGCAGGGGTAGGGATTGAGGGAGGATGGTAGCATCTGTCTTACAGAGGGGCTGTGAAGATTCAAACAATACTAATACCTGAAACATAAAATTTGCTCAGTAGGTGTTACAGATTATTACTTTGTTCCTATTGGACAAGCACTATAGCAAGCACACACACACCCCACCACCACCCTGGACTACAAAATGAGACTTCAAGGTTGAATCTAAAGCTTATCCTGTTTTGGGGTCTCAGGGCCAGCCCATGTTTGTCTCTGCTTCTTTCTGCCCATTTTCTGGTCCCTACCTCTGCACAGGCTCTTTCCATGTTCGGTTTGTGGCCACCAGCCCTGGCTTCAGTGCCCATCACAACTGGTGGGAAGGTGTGGCCTACTGAGGGTGTGGGATATGGGGGAGGGGAGCAGGCTGTGAATATCCCATCTCTAATTTGAATTGCCACCATCTATCTATTCCAGGCCTAGTGACTGGAGGCCTCGGGACTGTAGCATGTTGTAGCACTATGGCAGGGGGATACCCATAACCTCCCCTCTCTAGGGGTGGCCAGTTTCTGTACTGTAAAATAAGGACTTATTTAGTGCTTATGAATCTCTCTTATGCTAGAGGATCAAACAGGTAATAAACCCCACCCTCAGGAACCGTTCTCCAAAGGACACCATCAAGCCCAAGCAGGATGATTGAGGGAGGAGCAAGAGAGCTTCCCTCAGAACCTGGCCTCTCAAGGCCTCTTCTCTCTTTGTGGCTTCTCTAATCTCCTTCCTCCTGCATCCAGCCCTTCCCTCTGCAGTCTCTGGCCCTGCCCTGGGGTTCCCTGTCTCTCATGAACAGAAATTCCCTTCCTTATCTCTGCTCTGCCTTTAGTGGTTTTTACTGGTTGTCTCTGGGACAGTCTCGCTATGTCTGGCAGCATCCTGTCCTTCCACCAGGATCTCCCTCCCAGTTTTCTGCTACCGTGAGCTTCACAGCCATCTTCGTCCACACCGAGCCTTGGGATGCTTGGCTCTGTTTTTTTCATCCAGCCAGCTGTCCACTTGTGTGAATCTGTTTCTGTCTGCTCACATCTGTCTGCTTCTCATAGTCCTGGCATGGTTCCTCCTGGCTTTAGTTTCGCCTTTCCAACCTATCTTATTAGTCAGCCAGATTAATATTCCTGAAATGTACCCCAGTGTCCTCTTCTTCAGTCTTATCTTCTGCACAGAATGCGCCCTCCTTCTGGCACCTCAGAACTTCCCCCATCTGGCTCTACCTTTACACTCTATCCGCCTTTCCATATTTTCTGTATCCTTTTAATTAAGAAATACGATGGCAGGTATTCTTGTTTGCATGTATGTCTGGGCACCACCAGTGCCTTCCCTGGACTGGAAGTTTCCAAAGGTTGTGATCTGCCGTGTGGGTACTGGACGAGGATCCACTGCAAGAGTAGCCGGCGGTCCTAGCTGCTGAGCTAACAGCCCAGCTCAGTTCACCCCATTCTCCATGGCTGTGTTAAAGGATTCAGAATGAGCTGTGACCTCTGGACTTCATGCCTTTGGCTGTCTATCCAGAACCACACCCCGTTTTCCTTCTTCCATTCTCCTCAGGACTTGGCTCATCTTTCTGATTGGTCCATTTTGCCTTCCTCCTCTAGCTCCCACCCCAATCTCTCTCTCTTTGGGAGAGCTAAGGTACAGGGGGACTTGGGGTTCAGGGAACACTCCAGCCTGCCCTTGCCAAGGCACCCCAGGCAAATGCAAAAGCAAAACTAGAACCTCTCTGTTTTCAACCAGCTTCCAGGTAACTTCCCCTGTGTCTGCTTCAAACAAGTGCCACTCGTGCTCTGCCTGTGCCAGGCATCTGCACTTGCCTTGGTTCCTTGGAAGGGGGAAGCCATCTTTAAGTTATTCCTTCATTGCATGCAATTGAAGGCTTGCAAAACTGTGGCCAGATAGAGACTGCTTGGAGCCAGATGTATGACTGGATGGATAAGTGGGTGATAAAGGCCGCAGTGTGCAGCTTCCCTTGAGAGTTTCTTTGCCCTGCCCCTTTCTCCATGAAGGTGAAATATAACTTTTCTTTCTCCATCACCAGCTGCTTTAGAACAGTGTCGAGGATTCCAGAACTCCTTCATTTCCTATCTCAGGCCCCATGTGAGAAATGTGCAGATCCACAGATGCCCCTAAGGCTGGACCACTGTCGAGAGTTGAAGCATGGACTTCACCTCTTACCTTCACTAGGATACCCATGTCAGAGCTCAGTATCCTCCAGGGACTGGGTCTCAGACCCACCGCCTCCTGTCATGGATGCTCAAGCCATGCTATATCTAGCATGGGGCAGGCTGTACAGACAACATAGGTTCATCTTCTAGTACAGTGTAGATCATCTCTAGATAACATGTACTACCCAACGCAATACAATTATTGTGTCAATAGCCGCTGTATCATGGGGAATGATAATGAGAAAAAGAAGTGTGCACACATTCAGTATGACTCGGCCAGCACAGGCCTATGGGTATCTTTGGTCTGCAGTTAGCGGAATTCAGGGATATGGGACCTGGACACACACAGGACTGCTGTGAGCATTTCAGAGGTACCTGGGATGCCAGACTGTATCTTTTACTGGGATATCATCTCCAGGACCTCCCTGGCCAGGTCCTCTTGGGACTTTAGATTTCAGATTAGTTATCATGGCTTTCAGGAACCTCTCCTGACCTCATTGGATTAGGCTCCCCTCCACAGGGTCATAGTGATACTCTGCTTGCCCTAACCCCAAGCTTCCTCTCCCTGCGTGGGAATTGTTCTGTCTCCCCAGTGCCTGCACCATACTGGACACATGGTAGGCACCTGATAGAGACATGTTCAAAGAACGCATGAGGTGTGGGTGTTGCAGGAACAGGTGGATGGTGGGCGAAGCAGGTGCTAAGTGGTATGTATGGGTCAGCACCTGTCACAGAAGTGTCTGTGACAGCTGCTGAGCCCCAGTGGCATTCAGTCCTAGGTGCTTCTTGCTTGTTTTTTGGGTATTCTTTGGGTGATCAGTTAGGCAACCCTGTTGATCTGGGTTGGGCTGGCTGAGCTCAGCCCTTTTTGCTAAGGTGAGCAGAGCAATGTAGCTCCATGTTAGGCTGAGAAAACCTCTAGTGACAGCCTGGGTCCAAGGATGAATGGACACATGGCCTCCTGGGGAACCAGATGGCCATAGGCACACCACATTCTATTACGCAAAGGCCAGCTCCCATCCAAGAGCAGGGGTGGATCTCACACAGCAGAACTTGGAGTGCAAGGAGGAATTGAAGGAGTCAGCCTTTCTTGGAAGCACCCCTCACTCAAGGCATCAACCGGAAGGCCTGGGCTGGGGCTCACCACTCCGGGAATCTTGTGAAATTACAGCTGTCTCCTGAGTGTCATTCATTTCATCATTTCATAAAGTGGAATCTGTCTGCCCTTTCTCCAGCATCCTCCCAAACTGGGGAAGGGTTACAAACTGTAAAGGGCTGTGACAAGAAGAACTAGCTAGATCACTGTCCTGAAGTCATTTGTCCAACAGTACTGGCGGGGAGGTGGGCAGTGGAGAGAGGGTGCATAGTGAGACCCAAAACATGCCCATTGGCCTGGCATCCTAGACCCCAATAGCTTAAGTTCTCTGGTACCCGGAAGCTCGGTGGGCTGTCATAAATAATGAGTGTAATGAGTTTCAAAAAGCATCACACATTGTGTAGTTGTGGGGTATTATCACAAATGGTTACCACCTTAGCCGGAGTGACTATTTGATAAGTCTGGTTGCACCAGATGCCCCTTCCTTTCTCCAGATAAGTCGGGGGCAAACTGGCCTGAAAAGATAATCCTGTGGTCCAAGAAAAGGACAGGGAAGATACCCCGAGTGTTCTTCTTCTGCATAAACCCTGGAGAGGAGCTCTATCTGCATAAGTGCTACGACTGAACCCCATGTTCTTCCAGGCTTATCTACTCAGTGGATGGAAATTTGCTCGTCTCTCAGAAGTAGTTTGTCTTTCCAGGGATGCTGGTGAGACAGGCATTACTTCCCTTCTGAAAGTTTATGGTTCTTGGTGATTAGCAATGACTTCTCTGCAGTGGAAACAGGGCGTTCATTTGGGCGTTGGGGTTAGCTGGACCCACAGGCCTTTCTCCGACTGGCTTTGGTGGACAGAAACTAATAACATTGCAAACCAGCCCTGGCTCTGGAGAATGCATGGGAATTGAAGGCAGGGCTTGAGGCCATTCCCCCCAGATACAGAGAAGGCAGTTTTTGGTCTGTTTGTTTTGTTTTTAAAAGATCTGTCAGGATGGGAGGCAGAACCTAGTGTGGTGGGTTATGGGTTTTCAAGGTCTGGGCCACTGCGTAGAGGATGGGCCCATGTCATCTGAAGCTGCATTCCTTTTTCCACAAACCATCCCATATCTCCAGAGACTGGCCCTTGGATGGCCTTGTGGAAACACCTGGGCCTAAATGTGGCCAGTTCCCACCGCACAAAAGGAAGGGGCTGAATGCTTCTCACTGAGAGCACACTATTATTTTTTCTTCCCTCTTGCATGAATCATTTTGCCTGAAATCTTCCCAGCAAGGGTTCTACTGGCTAATTGATACTGTCCCTGAAATCAGGGAATCTGCCTCACTCATCAAAGTAGCCGACTTAAAGGGGGAGGGAGGCATAGTTCCAGATTCACTCAGTCCTGAGCTCGCAGTATGACTACAGCATTTTACAATTTTAGAGTCCAGTGGCTGAGGGGAAGTCATAACAGAATTCCCACTGAGCTTGGCCATAAGCTCCTTAAGGTTTGTGGTCAGCTTTTGAGATATGATATGTATGAGTTGCCCAGAAGGTGGGCCTAGGAATGGACTGGCCTTTCTGATTTGCCTTTCTGATTCTCCACCCTAGTCCCTGGTGGCTGCCCTGACTCCACTGTTTTGCTCTTGACTTCTCTGGAAGAAGAAGTCAAATACACAGTAGGATCTAGCCTCTAGAAAGGTGATTTTGTTGTTGTTTTCGACCAGGTTTCACCGGGGTCCCTGCAACTCGTAGTGTACATCAGGTCGGCCTCAAACTCACAGAGATCTGCTTGTCTCTGCCTCTGGAGTTCTGAGATTAAAGGTGTGTGCCTCCACATTTGGCCTGGGTGTTTTATTTAATTAAATGGATTAATTAATTGTGTGTATTTACATCTGATTAGTGACTGTGTGGGTGGAGAGTAAAAGTGAGGGTATGTCCCTTGAAGTTATCTTTGAACTTCAGCTTTGTCTTGTAAATGGAAGTTTTATTTTCCTTGAGGTGGGGAAACTTAAAATGACATAATCAGGGCCTGACAAATTCTTGACACTGTCTAAGAAGTAGCCAAATGAAAGTCACAGCCCAAACATCTCTGGTCTTACTGGCCTGTGGGTACAAAGGCTGTATAGGGGAATTTTGGTGCCTTTTCCTCAGTCAGGGAGTGAGTGTGTGGTGCAAAAAAAAAAACTGTCTCCTTCTTCCCTTTTCCCCTTTCATTTCTTTTCTTCTGCTTTCTTCCCTCCATACACTATAGAGTATCTCTAGGTATCACAGGTTGGCCTAGAACGTGTGATCCTTCTGTCTTATGAGTGCTGGGATTACAGGCATGTACCCTCAAACCTGGCTAGTATGACCCAGTCTGGGTCACCTTTCTTCATACCTAGTGCTTGTCTAGGCATTGTTTGCCCTTCTCCTGGAAGAAGGGTTGGCTTAGAGCCCTATAATGATCAGGGTTTTGTTCAGTGCCCCTTGACCTTTCAAACAGACTACAGCAAGGAGTGGGTGCCATTGGTCTGTGTGCCTTAGCTATACTCCTTGCTGACTATATATTCTCTACTCTGAAGTCTTTTTAGGCTACAAAGGCTTCAGTGGCATATCACCCATTCATTTCCCCAGTAAGCCAGCCCCCAGCAAGATCTCTCATTCAGAAGGGCAAATGTAAGACAGTCAGACAGAATGGAACAGGCAGTACAGAGGAAGTTAGGATCTGTTGTCAACTGTGTTCTTGCTAGAACAGACTGTACCAGGCAACCCACACTGGTGCTGGGGAGAAACGAGGGAAGGCCAGGGAAGAGGGAGGGGAGGCCCGGGAGGGGGGGAGCTAATGGCCATGTGCTAAGTGCCAGTGGTAGGCTTCTTGGCTGGCAGGTGATTCCAGGAAACTGCTGAGCATCTAACCCGAGTTAGACTAAAATACACCACAGAAGTATGCTGAGGCACTGTCCACTTGGCCATCATACAGTAGGTTCTTAATGGGGAATGGACTTAAGCACTTGCTGTGGAATCTAAAGTCCACAGCTTGGGGGCCAGAAAAGCAATTCCTTGGCCCACTGACCTAGAAGAATAAAGTCATTTGCCTGAAGTCTTAGGAAGAGTTGCTATCCGAGCAGGAAGCGTGGAGATCTCTGCACAGTTCTGCCAAGTGACAGCTAACACTTAGGAGGATTTTTTTGTTTTTGTTTTTGTTTTTCCACTTCAGTTCAGGACCTAAGACCTGAAATAAGAGCTTGGCAAAGAATTCCATATTATGTGAAAAGGACAAATGGATTTACATTGGGGTGTTGAGTGCTTACCCTGAGTACAACTGGGAATGATTGGATTCCAGTTCAACCCTTCTAATTCACTAGAGCACTGGGAGAAATGTTTGGAAAAGAGGAGTCGTAAACACTTCTTCATTGATTGATCTTGGGTCACGATTGCAGTTACCGAGCATGCAAACATAATTTACACTATTTGAAGGCCGTATGCTTTTGGTTTTTTTAGAGACAAGGTCCCAGGTGGCTTGCACTGGCCTCCAATTTGTTATGTAGCTGAGGATGATCTTGAACTTCTGATCCCCTGCTGTAACCTCCCAAAGCACTGGGATTACAGGTGTGCACTACCACACTTGGTTCATAAGGGGCTGGGGATCATGCTAGACAGGCAGTGCACCAGCTGCGCTACACCCCCAGATAGAGGGGCTTCCAATAAAGTAATAACAGTGTTAAAATGACTCACTGTGGGAGAAGTAAACAAAGTTGTCGGTGGGGTCAGGGTAACCTCCCTTCCTAATGCTGTGACCCTTGAATACATTTCCTCATGTTGGTGACCTCTGACCATAAAATTATTTTGCTGCTACTTCATAACTATAACTGTGCTACTTTTATGAACCATAATGTAAATATCTGATATGCAGGATATCTGATATGTGATCCCCTTTCGGGGATGACCCCTCAAAAGGGGTTGCCACCCACAGCTTGAGAACCACTGCTGTAGCCTCTCCCAGAGGCCATATGCAATTAGGGCAAAATTGCTTCTAACTGGTTGAGAGGAGTGGCTGGATACTCTGGTGAGGGTCTCACAGCCCTCCACACCCCTCCCATGAGAGAACATCAACGGTCAACAAACCCATTTTGATGATCTTTTGCAAGCGTGCCCAGCTAAACCTGGAAAAATGGTGACAGCTTGGTTTAAACTCTAGTCCTGTACAATTATATAAACATACCAAAAGGATTAAACTCATGTGCATATCTTTTGCTATTTAGGGAACTCTTTCATATATATGTAGGTACCTATCTGTATGTGCACATCCCAGCTCGTATTTATAGAAAACCCAGTTTAAACCTTTACCACAATTCTTCGGTAGGTGTCCTTAAGCCTAGTTTACAAATGAGAGTGGTACCTTGCAGTATGGCGGGAACAAACAGAACTCTTCTTCATGGGCGAGTACGAGTGAGTCTGATGGCAAATGTGTTTTGAATGTTCTTCTAAAGGTCCATGTATTGACATTTTGGTCGGTCAGTAGCCTGCGGCACTGTTGGGAAGTGGTAGAAACTTTAGGGAGTGGGGCTTATGAACGGTAAGTTTGCTCTCCATAAGGATATCAAGTCTCTGGATATTCCTGGGTCTCTTTTCCCTTCTTGATGCCATGCAGTTTGCAGAAGTTTCCTCTCCTGCATACCCCCCTCACTGTATGCGTCCTTGCCCTCTCCTGTCCTCCAGTGATCCAAAGCTGTGGCCCAAGTCGCCATGATCTGAGACCTTAAAATCCAGTGCTGAAGTAAACCTTTCCTCTTTTTAAATTGATTGGTCTCAGATATTTGTTACCATAACAGAAAGCCACATAGCAGCAAGCCTTACCAGACTGTGGTACACGTGGATGTTCTGGTCTCAGCTCTGAGGCCTTTAACCCACCACTAAGCTGCTAGACAGTTTTAATTACTTTGTAATGTTCTCCCAAGGTTTATCCTTAAAGATGCTGAGTTGGAGTTTGAGGAAGCACTTATCTGCACCTCTTTTATTATGTCTTACTTTGCTCTGTCTACTCCCAGAGATAGAGACAGTCCCCTGAAGAGTTTATTTTCAGGGTTCACTGATGGGCAATAAGATTTGGTAATGGCGGATGAATGAGCTTGATTGATGTGAACTGTAAGTGAGACCCACTCAAATAACCAGGCGCCATTTGCTCACCTCAGAAATCTGACCTGCATTCCTGTTGTGGAATGAATTGGGGTTCCCTTTGAGAATCACCATGGACTTTTACAATGCCAAAAATCCCACAACCCATACACTACACACATCACACACACAGACACTACACATACCACATACACACTACACACACCACACCCACAGACACACAGACACTACACACACCATATACACACTACACACACCACACCCACAGACACACAGACACTACACACACCACATACACACTACACACACCATACCCACAGACACACAGACACTACACACACCACACACACACATACACAGACAAACACAGAGAGACACATACAGATACACACTGATACACACACATCACACACAAACACACACAGAGACACTACACACACCACATACATACTACACACACCACACACCACATACATACTACATACATCACACACACATACACACAAAGACACATACAGATACACACTGATACACACACATATCACACACACAGACACACAGTCACACACAGACACACACACTGACACACATACTGACACACACACACTGACACACACACTGACACAGACACTCACACACTGACATACACACTGACACAGACACTCACACACTGACATACACACAGACACAGACACACATAGACACACACTGACACACACATAGACACACACATAGAGACACACACACAGACACACACACTGACACACATACTGACACACACACACTGACACAACACTGACACACAGACACTCACTGACATACACAGACACAGACACACATAGACACACACTGACACACACATAGACATACACATAGAGACACACACACAGACACACACACAAACGCACACACTGACACAGACAGAGACACACATGGACACACACACTGACATAGACAGACACCCAGATACACAGACACACACACACAGACAGACACACACATAGTGAGAGAGAGAGAGAGAGAGAGAACCAGATCCTTCTTGTTTCTCCTTCTTTCCTTTCTAAAAACCAATTGGGAAGAAAGCACAAAGTGCACAGTTGCCAGAAGGAGAGAATGAGGTCATGGCTCATTATTCATGTGGCTTTCAGAAACATAAATCATGCGGCCTGCTGTAGCATCTTTCCATTCCGCAGCGAGCCTCTGGGAGCAGTAGCTACAATATGCATAGCGTATTTGGACTCCACCATGAGCTTGGATATCCTTCCAAGTGGCATCCTCATCAGAAGGTCAAGGAAACTCATCCTTCGTCCTGTTCCTGTCAGGTGAATGCACACTGGCCAGAGGCACCTTGGAGACAGCTCTCAGGATGCGAGAGCTGCTCTGCTTTGGCTTCCTAGAGCTGTAAGTGATGGCTCCTGCACACTAAGCACATTCGAACGTGCTGTCAGCTTGTGTTCTCTTCACACTATTTTACACAGGGCCCCTAGAGGAGGGAACTACCTCACAATGCTTGGCCATGGCTTTCCCAGGACCCATTGATAGTTTGTAAAAGTTGATGCCTCTCCTCATGTTAGAGGAATAATGTCTGTTGGGAAGACGCTTTGGAAAATATGAACAAAACAAAAACAAGCAAACAGAGCAGAATGTGGAACATGAGTTAGCCTGCTTCCTCTCTCAACCCAAATCTGTCTGGGTGCCCATTTTTGTAAATAAAGTTTTATTGAAACAGCTATGAACGTTCATTATTTAATTGACTGTGACTACTGTTGTTCCACAAAGGCAGGTCTAAGGAGTTGCTACACAAGCCCAATGGTCTATAAAGCCTAAAATATGTGTTTTCTAGCTTCTAGGCCAAGTTTGCTAAAACCTGGTAGGGCACAAAATCCTAGGAAATATCTACTGAGGGAGTGGGTTGATCTATGACCATGACAAAAAATGGTCATGGCTGACTTCTTGAGGTAGGCTCTTCAGTCTTCCCTTCATGCGGAGGCAACATTTAACCACAATCCAATCCCATTTTTATAACCTGTTGTGGTTGTTGTTTAACAATATATAAGGAGCATGTTCTAAGGCCACAGACTATTCTTTTTTTTTTAACTTGAGTATTTTTTACAGCATAAGAAAGGATAATATAGGTGTGTCAGGATTATTGAAGCAGATCTGTATAGTTATGTTGTGGTCTGGTTTTACCTTTTATAGACAATCCTGTGATAAATATCTTCATATATAAATTTTGGATGGATGTTTATAATGTCTCTGAACCCAGACGAGGGATTATTCCATCTTAAATCATTAATACTATTATTTTAAAAAATCAAATGTGTCTCATCTTCCTATCCCATAAGGACTTTCTGTGTTTGTTTGCTGTTGTTTAAATTTTTTAAAATAAGGTCTCATCTAGCCCAGGCTGCTCTTAAACTCACTGTGTAGTTGAGAATAAGCTTAACCTCTTGATCTTCCTGATTCCACCCTCCAAATGCTGATTACAGACGTGTACCATCATGCCTAACCAGATTGAGAGCTTCTTGCAGACAGATTGGTCTTGGTAGAATGATTCTGTGTCTGCTCTTTCTCTCTCTTGTGCAGATGTAGCATGCGGTTATTAGATACCTAATGGTGTGCTTTCTTACCCACTCTCCTCTTAGACCGTGTGCTGATTATTTGCAGAGGCTTTCAAGAGGGCACGATGTCCATTATATAAGTTTCCAAGGCTGCTGTAGTGAGTGCCTACAAATCTGCTGACGTAAAATGCACATTCATTCTCTTTTAGACCTGAAAGCCAGAAATTCAAAATCTATCTCACTAGTGTGTTAGCAGAGCCTGCTCCTATTAAAGGCTCAGGATGAGAATCTCTTCCTTGTCTCTTCTTGTTGGCATTCTTTGACTTATAGCCTCACCAGGAGTCTGTTTGATGGCTGCATTGCCTTCTTGTGCCAAAACTACTTCCTCTGTCCAGTAAAGATTGTGTCATGTGTATACCCAGGCTCTTGTGCTACCTTAGGTGAGAGCAAGTGTTTGCCTTTCCCTATTGTTAACTAATGGTGCAACCAATCAGTGTTAACCGGGGTGAAAGACAAGTCCCCAGGATGGCATTTTGTAGGATGATCCACAGAGACACAGTGGCCTTAGTGGCTCACACAAAGGGGCAGCTCTTCCCTTTCAGCTTGCCTTCTTTCTCTCTTTTACCTAACACAGTCTCTGCTTGCTTTCAGCATGTCTTCAACACTTCTCACCCTTGGCAAGCCTCTTTTATCAAAAAAGAAAGTGGATTTTGGGCTACAGTGTCCTAGAGAACTTACTAGCCTTATTTTGTGTTTGCTGCATTTATTTTTACAGCTACCCCCTTTCCCACCAATGGAAATACTAGAGAGCATCCCATGAGAAAGAAAATGAGCTGGAGATGCAACTCAGAGGCAGAACGTTGCCCCAGCGTCTATGAAGTCCTAGGTTCGATTTCTAGTACCGAAACACAGGTTGAAAGAGCAATGACGTAAGAACATGAATTAAACCAGGTGTAGTGGTGCATGCCTTTAAGCCCAGCACTTGGGAGGCAGAGGTAAGAGGAGCTCTGTGAGTCCAAGGCCTGCCTGATCCACATGGTGAGTTCTAGGATAGCCAGAGCTACCCAGTGAGAGACCCTGTCTTGAAACCCCTTCCCCACAATTGAAACCAAGCAAGCAAGCAAGCAAACAACCCATGAATTAAGTAAATATAGGACAAGTCTTGAAGCGATCACCTGATGACAGCTGTGAGGTCTGTGAAAGATCAGAAGGCCCCAGGCTGGCCATCTCCTCTCTGCCCCTTCCACATAAAGTGGGGCATCCTGAGTCAGAGGCCACAGCTGGATGCTCTCAGCATTAACGACTTCTCATTTTTTCTCATCTCAATGCATCTGATCCTTTAGGGACCACTGGGCATCAGAGTCCTGAATATTAATCTCCTGTTGAGATTGATCACAGTCAACTTTTACTCAGGGACATGGGCAGGAGGAGGCCTGGCTTCTCCCTGTCCCTCCTTTGCCTTTCACTGAACATCGGGAAGTCAGGGAAACCTGACTTCACGGCAGGGACGGGTGATTATTTGGACACAGCACAGATGTTAGGGGAAACTTTCTCTCCCACCTCATCAGATTTTGATGGCGTCTCTTTGCTGACTGTCTCCTGCTTGCAGGAGCTGCAGAACTGGATCTCTCTGTTTGGATGGTTGTGGGAAGTGGGGGAATCTCCTATTCCCCATCTCCACAGATATATATGAAATGCTAATTCTTGAGTGTGGGGACCATGGGGACTATACCACTTTCTTTTACATGAAGATGACATTCCTAGGTAATATCTTCATCATCATTACAGAATAATCGTTATTATTTTATAATGCTAGCCCACAGACCATGCTTCCTTTTGGGGTAGGGGTGAGAAGTGGAGCAGTAACTGTAGTTTATATTACTCAGTGCCTCCCCAACTTATGTGTACCTCACTCCTCAGGAAGCTGCAAGGTTTGTTTCAACAAAGCCTTTGTAGTTCAAAGGCTTCAATCATTTACTTCCCTAAGGAATGATGGAGGTAAGGCCAGACTGATGGGTAGCATGTCTGACAAATATTTGGGGAGCATGTCTGGCACTCGATATAAGATGGGCAGCCCAAAGAATCAAGTGTTAGGTGAAGTTAGGCAAGCCACCTCATGCCTGTGCCTCTTTCTCCTCCTCAAAACAGAGAGCTGTCTCCCAAGGCTGTAGCCCAGATTCATGGAAAATACTGAACTCCACAAATGCCTGTTTTTAATTCCCTCCAGTTTGCAAATGGGAAAACCACAGGCCAGAGATGAACTGGCTTGCTTAAGGTCACAGGACTTGACAGTGTCCCAGCCAAGCTCTTACTGAGTACAGCCAAGTTTAATGTCAGACTCAGCTTTGGCCACTGTAGCACCCAGTGGCCTATTTATTCAGGCTGGAGAAACAGCTTCATCTTGGGGCTGATTCCCTTGGAAGTCTTGGGAGCCCAGCTAAACCCTGGCAGTACCTGGCAGAACCTGTAAATTCTTTGCTCTTTTTTGAACCTCAGTTTTTTTCACCGATGAAATGGTGTGACAGCCATCCCTTCCTCGTCCATGGCCAGAGTCGCAGTGGCTGTTAACCTACCTGGCTTGGTGAAGGCTAATGGGCTTCAGTGAACACTGACAGGCTTGTTCGGAGGAAGGAGGGGAAAGAGACAATACAAAGTGCTAGTCCTGACAGAGATTCTGAAGGGACCCGCTCACAGAGGGCTACTCTCCTGGTCTCTAGGGCTGCTCCCTGCTGCTCAAAGACAAAGCAGATGCATCTGGGCCCAGGCCTGGGTTGCCAGGGTAACTGCTTCAGCAGCTGCCTGGGACCTTGCAGCTGAGGCCCTTGGCTGCCAGGGATGCCACAGAGCTAGAGGGAATGGTCAGGAGGCTGCCAAAGGAAAGCTGCATCCCCATGTAAGGGATTGGAGAAAGGGTCGTCATGGGATCATCTAACCCTCCTGTGGATCAGTGACAACTGAGATAGAAGTGGAGAACAGCTTTGTGACCAGTTCCTCTGGTGCACAGGGCAGCATGATGTCTCTTTACTGCATCCCTACTATGTGCCTGGTCCTGTGCAAAATGCTTTATTTATGTATTAACTCTCACCATTGACAAGCAGATTAAGAAGCCAGCCAGGCTGGCTGTCCCCAGAGCCTCTGAGCATGTACCCTTTGTATTATGTCAAGTCACAGTCCTCTAGGTGCCTGGCATGTTATGTCTACTCCAATACTGGCCTCAACCCTGCAGGACAGGTAGAGTTACCTGCCCTCTACAGTGACTGGACACCCAAGATTTATAGTGTACAACCGGTGAGGAAAGGTAATTTTCAGTGACATTGGTTAGATGAATTGACCGGTCACACCTTTTACTCTGGGGTTGGTAGGAGAGGGCAGGGGACCCTGTCAAGATACTTGGCTTTGGGCTGGGCAGTGAGGGTCTTCATTAACCTGTTGTTCTGGGAGTTTATGGACCCCACTATCTGTTCTTGTCAGAACATATATGTGCACACATGTGAGTCATGGGACCAATATGTCCGCCCTTTTTGGGCTTCTGTGTCTATTCAAGGAAATGGGTGTAGTGAGTAAATTCTATTGAATCTTAAATGAGTGCTCTCCTATCGGTGAAATAGTCTACACTATGCTTGCCACAAGCCACATGTGCATCTGAGGGCTTGAGACAGGGGTGTGTTGCTGGAAGAACGAACTTCATTTTAATAAAACTTGGGACCAGGGGATGAGCCAACCGGTAAAGCACTTGCCACCAGTTTGGATCTCTAGAACCCGTGTAAAAGCCAGCAAGCTGCCTCCAACTTCACTGTGTAGGAGGTGAAGAGGGGGCACCCCTGGAGCGAGTTAGCTGAGCATATTAGCTGAATCAGGAGCTCTGAGTGCAGTGAGGCATCCTGCCCCAATAAATAAGATGTCGCACAGACAAGGAATGCACCATCGTTGGGTTTTCACATGCACCTCATGTGTATGAACATGCAAAACATACATATGTGCAAAAACAACATAAAATTTAAATAACCACCCATAGCTATTGCCTACTGAGTTGGGTGGTGTGGTGCTAACCGACCCAGGGGACTTCTCTGAGGTGTTTTCTTGCAACAGTACAGGGCTGGCTGTATGTTTCACTTCCGAAAGGAAACCTGTTCCAGCTCAAAGCTGACTAAGTGAACGGGTGACCCCAAAGCCTGCTTTGCTGTCCCACAGAGCTGAGGACCTCAAGAGGGCCTGTCCTCAAAGTCAGAATGTGTTGTGATGGACTGGCCCAGGTATACCTCAGTGACAGGAGTGTAGGGTGGAGACAGGAAGTGAGGCATCATCTCTGGAAGGGAAAGCAGTAAGGACACACCCTGATCCTATCTGTCCCTTAATCCCTATGAGCCCTGGTTCTGGGCAAATTTCTCCTAAGTCTTAGCTGATTCATCTATAGAATGAGGTAGTAATACTAACAGCTGACGGTATCATGACGACCAAGAGAGGTGAACATGGATGTGAGACCCACCCACACATGTCCTGTCTAGCTCTGGGCAATGGAGACGGTACGGGGCACACGATCATGCTTTTTGGGAGGTTCACCATGAAAGGCCTTTCGGTGCCAGGGCTTTCAGGATGACCCCTTCATCCTCAAGACCAGGCTCACTGGGCAGATCAGGTGGGGGCCGGGAGCTGCATATAAAACTGCCCTTTGAGCTGGTATTCTGGTACCTGTTCATGACTCAGAGGGTATCTGCAGTCTCAGGTTGAGGCCTGCAGGCAAGCTGATAGGCTTCCCCTGCCAGACTTGTTCACCAGAGCTCAGCCTGGCATGAGTTCTGGGTGAGGCTACTGTTTTCTTCTTCTTTCTTATGGAAAATTTCAACCAATAGCAAGAGTAAGTAAAGCAAGGACTATCACATGCCCTCCCACATCAGCCACAATGATAAGCTTCTAGAGTTAGCTCAGTTAGGGCCAGGTCCGTTTGACTTAAAACATCCATCCTCTATCCCCTGGCCCCAGCTCAGGGTTATGATGATATGATAAAGACTGTCTAAGCAGCTGTGGGGTGTGTGTGTGTGTGTGTGTGTGTGTGTGTGTGTGTGTGTGTGTGTGTGTGTGTGTGTACCTTGCAGGTTACTTCTCTCCTAAGACCATGTAGGTTCTAAGGATTGAACTCAGGTTGTCAGGCTTGGCGGCAAGCCCCTTTGCTCTCTGAGACCTCTCCTAGTCCTGGCTTGGTGTTTTTGTACTAGAGTTTACGGGACTAAAAATAGAATGAGAACATTTTCTTTTGCAGAAAATGGCTACAGCTGGAGATGACCATGTTAAACATTTATAAATTCGACTTTTATTTTTCTACTGAATAATATAGTTCTTTGGGGCTGGAGAGATGGCTCAGTGGTTCAGAGCCTTTGCTGCTCTTGCGGAGGACCCAGGTTCTGCTACCAACACCGTACAGGGGCTCACAACCAACTGTAGTCTAGTTCCCAGGGATCCATTGCTTTCTTCTGACTTCTGCGGGCAGGCAGCAGGCATGCATGTGGTACACATACATAAAAGCAGGCAAACACTCATACATATGAGAGAACTTTACCCCAAAATTTGAGAAAACTGAGATTCCCTTTTTCTCCTTATAAACCTCAAAAATTGATTTTTTTCTTTTTCTGGCTTTTGGATGTTTTTGTTTTGCTTTGTTTTGTTTTTCTGTTTGTCTGTTTTGGCAGTGTTTCACTGTGTAGTCCTGGCTGGGCTGGAACTTGCTACACAGATCAAGCTGGCTTCAAATTCATAGAGGTCTGCCTGCCTTTGTTTTCTAAGTGATCAAAGATGTGCACTGTCTCGAATCACTTTTTTCTTTTAAAAGGTATTTTGCCCGGATGACTTGGAGATGTATGTTTATTCAAACACATTCCTTCAGATGTTTGTGATGGCTTTTCATAGTTGCCCACAGTAGGAAGCCCTCGACGTGGCCTTCAGTAAATAAGCAAATAAACAGAACACAGAACAGTCACCTGCATATTGGAATAACATTCTATGATAAAAAGAACTGAACTGCCACGCTACAAAATGATACGGGAACCTTGTAAATGTGTTGCTGAGAGGCAGAGCTGGTCAGGAGGACTGCCTGCTGATAGGGTCAAGCTCTAGACATTCTGGGGAATGTAAGACTGGGGAGGCAGGAAAACACAGGGGTGCCGAGGGGACAGGATGGGCACAGGAAGGGGGACAGAAAGGGTGATGACTAGGCAAACCACAGGGGACTCTGAGGTCCATGAAACTGTGCTGTGTGGAGTGATACTGGTGACCCCTGTCAATTACAGCCTCGTCTGAACCTTCAGAAGACATAACACCGAGAGAGAGCCCCAAAGTAAAATATGGGCTCAAAGGGAGAGTGTATCTGGGCTAGTTCTTCTGTGGTAACAAGTGGAGTGGGCTAGTGAAAATATCGGTGAGGAGAGAAACTGTGCATGGGGTGGGGAGAGAGGAGCTCTCTGCTCCTTCTGTTCAGGCTTTGGGCAAACTTAAATTTACCCCAGTGTTGTTTATTCATTAAGAGAAACAAGAATTCCTAATCCCATGGATCTTCTGCTTGGGAGGCTGTGGCTATGACGTGGTGCCTGGTTATTGCTGTGGGTGACAGCTTTGGTGAGCTGGAGCATGTCTAGGTAGGGAAGCTGTGGACTGTTACATACTGAATGCCAGAGACATGGCCTTTACCCTATAAGCAGTGGGGCCACTGCAAAGTGTATCAGGAGAGTCTGGAGATGACTGCTTCCTGAGAGCCAGGCTGTAGGATTAGTCTTGGCTCTTCCTAAGCTTCATGTCCCTGACTGTAGAACTAGAAACATGCCGGAGTAGTTACCAAGGTCAAAGCCTATTCCAGCTCTCCCCCTGCCTCACCCCCTTTGTTATTCTGCCTCACTGTGCCAGGCTGTGGTTGGATGCCTTCCCCCAGGGGGTGCGGAGGGACATCGACTGCACAAGGCTGTGCCCGGGGAATAGTTCCATTTGATTTAACTTGATTTTTCCCTCTTTGAAATCTTCAAGGAGAAAAGCTAAGGCCTAGCTCCTAGCAGCCTTGTGGAGGGGGCACCGGGCTGCGGAGGAGAATTGGAGGGTGGTCTCTGATTACTAGACACCTTGACTTCCGGTTAGCCAGATGCAGAAGGTTCCCTGTGCGCTGTGCTTTGGAGGCTCCAGCTGGCTGTGTGCGCTGGGGGGAGGTGTCTCTGCCCCTTCCAGAATGTCTCCTGTCATTACAGTGTGATTTATGAGCTTTTCCTCTAAAACATGAGAATGCTGGCAAACCGACTCTGCCCTGCAGCCGTTCTAATAAGGAGCATCTTGTTATGCAGACGACCTTTGGGGGGAGGATTGGGGACTTAGAAGTGGGCTGCCCTTTGTTTTGTTTTAACCTGAAAACTACCAAGCTCTTCGTGGATTCCAGTCTATTGTGGTGTGTCCAAGGCTGTATTGTCACCTTCTGAGGGACATGAGTTTGATTCCTAGCTTCGCTTTGCTGTTAGGACCGGCTATGGTGTTCTCTGAGCCACCACCCCATCACTTACAGGGGTGAAGTTGGGGATGCCAGCAGTTATCCTACTTCTAGGGATGCCCTGTGGCTTACATGAGAGAAACACGTACAGAGCACAAGCCCTTCAAACGATAGCATCATCGAGATGATTCTAACAGCAAAGGGTCTGAAAGTTGGTAGGGGAATATGTAAAAGAGATTTTCGAGGCTACGTGTTGATACAGCATCTGAGTCTCATGTGAGCGACAGCATTTCATCCATTTATACACATGGGCCTATGTACAGCTGTGCAGCTGATGACAGTTTATAGAGCGTCATGTGACCTTTACCAAGCCTCTGAGCTTAGTCTACACAAAGCCTCTGAAACCAATGGTGAGCAAGAGCCACAGTCTATGTGTATGTGTGTAAAACCTGATAGTGAGTGAGAGCCACACCAAGTGTGTATGGTGAGTGTATACATGTGTATATGTGTATGTATATGTGGGGCATGTGTATATATGTGTACATGTATATGTGTATGCATGTGGTACATGTGTGTGCATGTATTTATGTATGTGTGTCATGTGTATGCATGTGGTGTGTGCATGTATGTAAATGTGACATGTGTGTATACATGCATATGTGACTTTTGCCTCAATGTGCCTGGTATGTGGGGTTGGTGAATAGTGGTTAACTAACTGCTATATGGCATGCTGCATATGTGGCATGCGCTACGGTCCTGTGAATGAACTCTGTGTTTATCTGTGTGTCCATGAGCATTGCGTGTTTGTATGTGTACCTGTGTGTCACATGAGATGCTCACATCCAGGGGCTCTGTGGGCAGCACATAGAAAGGCCATAAGCATCAATAGCGATTTGCTGGACAGGTGCTGTGGACCTGTTTATGCTGAGAATCCATACTCAGAGCTTGGATTTCATTTGTAGAGACCTCACACAGGGCTTGCAGGAATGGTAACAACCCTTATCCAAAACCAGTCTTGGCAGTCTGTGCTTCCAGGAGTCCCAGGGTGCTCTGGGGATGGTGGTGGAGGCAGTGGGTGTGCCAGGCCTTCTGGAAGGAGACCGTCCTGCCAGGGCTACAGAGCAGCAGTGTGGGCCTCCTGCTGTCTACCCTCAGGATGGACCCAAAAGCCTCTGCTGTTCCACAGTTTTAGTTGACATATAAAATGTTTCTGTCTAAATGTAAGTAGTTAACAGAGGATATATTTCTGCCATGTTTTAAATATTAACATTTTAGAATAACATTACACCATTCTCTTCAAAGTAGAGCAAACCAAAGCTCAGTAACATTGCGATTTTAAAAAGTCGTCTTTTCACGAACTCTTACATAATCTAGAAGAATGCACAGATGGGGCCCAGCTCCATCCATCTGACCCGTGTACTGCTCGGATCAAGGTGTGTGAGCATACTCAGACCCCAGATGACAACCTTGTCTTCCTCTGGGTCAGCATCCCTCTAAAGGTGACTGCTTCTCTCTCTAACACTGTGAACCACCTTCCCTGGTCTCAGTTCTCCTGAATGATTCAGTGAACACGAGGTCCTCACATTTCAAGCCTATGCTGGATGCAGCCCCTATTTTCTCACCGCATAGCATCCCCTTGGAGAGTACCTTACTTGGGAACACTGGCTTCCTTATAAAGCTCTGATTCTAGAACACAGTTTTAGGTGGACATAAGCACTGACGTTTTGGGGTATTTATCATGGAATGGAATTGTCAGGACATAGGAGGAATTCTGCAGTATGTCAATATTCTCAATTGTCCATCGAAGAGAACCTAAAACCCTTTATGTCACTATATCTTTCTGAGTCCATAATTCCCTTCGATTTCCTTCACAGAATTTTATCTTAATATTGTTAAAACTTATAAGTTGATGATTATATTTCTTTTTAACCTATATACAAATTGAACTGATATTTAGACTTTTGAAGTTATATTTTATTTATTTACTTACTATTTATTTATTTGAGTGCAGAGGGTTTTGTGATCCTTTGAGTCTAGGATAGTTCTCTCTCTCTCTCTCTCTCTCTCTCTCTCTCTCTCTCTCTCTCTCTCTCTCATTTGATTTTCAAGACAGAGTTTCTTTGTGTAGCCTAGGCTGTCCTGGAACTCACTTTGTAGACCAAGCTGGTCTTGAACTCACAGAGATCTGTCTCTTCTGCCTTCCAAATGCTGGGATAAAAGGCATGAGCCACCAGGCCTGGCCTGAGGAAGGTTTCCTAACACCAATATTTAAAATTGTTCCTTTTGGGACACCCAGACAGTTTTGCCCTTTTGGGTGCTTCTATCATAGTTAGAGTCTGAATGAATGCAGCCTTAGTTTTTCTTTAGGAAATTGAGAACGGGACCATTGTGAGGAGTGAAGTGGGAAAGGTGTGGCATTGTTAGGCTGAACTGGGGAGCATAGGAGTGGGCATAAGACTATCATGTGGACTCTTCTATACTTCTGTCTGAAGACCCCTTGAGAAGTCTTGTTATATCCCCAGTCGGTCTGTGTAAGTTTGCAACCCCCCTTTTGATGATGATGGTGATGATGTTGATGGTGATGATGATGTTGATGATGATGGAAGGGGATGCTGTACCATTCAAGGATGAGTTTGAGTGAATTGAAAAATTCATGGAGTGTAGAAGGGGAATCCTGAACATCAAGTCCACACTAAAGAGTTGGATGTAACTCCTAGGCAGAGGGGAGCCTGGGGCATTTTTGAGAAGGTTGTCAGTGAAGTGCAAGTTGGGTGCCTTGCAGAGCTGGATCTGTTGAGGACACAGAAAGGGGTTGCTGCACCTGAATGGTGGCAGCGACAGTATGGGACTTGACAAAATGATAGGCTGTGACTTGTGGGATATCAGGTCACATTAGGGTTGTTAAGGGTCATAAGGACTCTGGTGAGATTTTTTTTAGCTTGATCCCCAGCTTTTGAATGGTCCTCTGGCTTCCCAAACTCAGCTGGATCAGTCAGTACTTCCCCAAGTGTGGAGGATGCTCTTTTAGTGGTACTTGGGATGTTTACACATGGAGCTTAGAGTAATGAAGAACGGGACAGACGTGACCCTGGGGAATGCTGGAACTCCAGATGCATTCTAATGCCCTGAGGGTCCTGCCTGCACTAGGTGAGAAAAACCCAACCCGCTCCCTGAGCCACAAAGAACAAGCCTCTTGGGCAAGGCCTTTGGCCCTTTGGCAAACCCTAGTTGTAACATGTAAATAGAATTTAAAAACTGTTGTTTTCATAGAACTTATTTCTGATATCCCAGGCTTTTTCTGAGCCCCCTCCCCCTTTTCTGGAGCTTAGTATACAGCTTTTTAGTCTAAGCAAACTGATTACACTGAGAAAAGTTAGTCAATCCTCCAGTCACGTGGAGTAACAATGTAGCCAGTGGCCTGAGCAGTAGTCAGAAACATCAGCCGCAACTTGGGGTGACTCAAGTCTGGGAAACAGTGGGTTAGACTGTATAGGAGAAAGGGGCCCGTACCAAATCTCAGCCTAGCAAAACTGGGCCTGCGGCTGGGGGCTCTGAGGGGTATGGGTCCACTGCTGTCTCCAGCCATCGCCTGATGTTCAGCTCCTTGCCTCCCACAGAGATCCGCACGCAGCTGGTGGAGCAGTTCAAATGCCTGGAGCAGCAGTCAGAGTCGCGGCTGCAGCTGCTGCAAGACTTGCAGGAGTTCTTCCGCAGGAAAGCTGAGATCGAGCTGGAGTATTCCCGCAGCCTGGAGAAGCTGGCCGAGCGCTTCTCCTCCAAGATTCGAAGCTCCCGGGAGCACCAGTTCAAGTGAGAAATTGGCTGCGGGTCCTGGAATGGGAGGCGGCGCTGGGCGGGAGGGTTGCTGGCAGGCGCAATTGGCCAAACAAGGAGGTCAAAACTGGAGGAGGAGGCCAGGACTGGACCTTGACCTGCAAGGTCCTGCGAAGTCCTGCAAAGGTTCTGCAACTTCCTCTTGCCTCCAGGAGCTAGTTGTTCTCATGTACCAAGTAAAGGTAGAGATGGCTTCCATGCCGAAGGGTGCTGTAGGCAGTAGATTAGTGAGTTGGAGTTGCACTCATTTATGCCCAGCTGAGATTAGTACCTCCTTCCAGCACATCCTGGCTTCATCTTGTTGGGTTTTACTTGGGTACCAGCTTGCCCTCTATGTCCTTAGAATGTCTTCTCACGGACCGAGTCCACAGACCATTCCTCCTCTTTGCTGGTCTGGAGGACCTCAATACTTAAACACATCCCTATCTTACTATTGAGAACACAAAAGCCCTCCTACCTAGCTGCACACACCCTGAGCTCCCAGTCCCAAGGCTCTCTGTCTGACCTGGCAGGTTCGAAGACCTCTGGTTACACTCTGAGTTGTTGCTAGAGCGGTCCACAGGGGTGCGCATGGCGGTCTCATCACTTGCCCATGCTTCCTCTTCACTTGAAAGCAGCTCCCCTCACACCCTAAGTGTGAGCATGGGGGGGAGGGAAGAGGGCAGGCCTCGAGGATACAGGGATCTTGTATTCCCTAACCTTGTCTGTAATGAGCCCTACTCGCCCCTCATGGGTTCATTAACTCAGTCACCAGATGGATGGGAGCCCCAGCTGGCAATCGGGCCAAGTGGGCTTCTTGTCACACTATGAAAGTCTAATTAGGGGGTCACCCAGGCCAGTGCAGCTGGGGTAGACCCTCGACATGATGCTAATGTGATGGGCCAGCCTTGACGGCTTTTGGAAGTTGAGTTTTCTGTCCAGGCTGACACACCTTTGGCCCCTGGGTGCCACTTCTATTCATGGGGTCTGTGCCATGCTCTGGTCCTTCAGCCTGGATGTCTCAGGAAGCCAATCTGTCCCATAGCTTCTTCCCTTAAGGATGCCCAAGCTGCCAGGTTGCTTCTCAGGGCTGGAGGAGAGCCCTGGGGCTTGTTATGCTGTCACTGCAGGAAGCCTTGCTGGGGGCAGAGATTGGATGCTGTAAACAGGACTGAGGAAGGAGGGGAGAGTGGAATTTTTAAATTCTTGGCCTGTGCAGTTCACTTGAGAGAATTGGTTCAGAGATTTGCTGAAGGTAGCACTGGTTAGGGACAGACTGGGGACAGGACCTCACATCCCCCAACTCTAGGGAGTTTCCTTTTGTGCTGTGGACCACTTTTCCCTAAGGCCCAGGCTTTTCCCAATCTGCCTGGGCTTTGGGGATGTTTATAGCTGTGGAAGGGGCTAAATTTAGGGCCAGACTAGCTGGGGCAAGTTCTGTGTGGCCCTTGATTTAAAGAAAGGCCTAGGGGCTGTCATGGTGGCTTAAAAGGTTAAGGGGCTTGCTGCCAAGCCTGTCGACTTGACATTGATTCCCAGAGTCCATAAGGTAGAAGGAGAGAACTAACCTCTCACGAGTTGTTCTCTGACCGTCACAGGGCTGATGCTGGCTCTCAGGTCTCTTCTGGGGATGGTTGAACATTTGTAGAGTCCCCAGGGGTGGTTCCAGATTGTCGTCCTTCAGTGACGTGAGATGGGAACGATTTAAAATGGGAGCGATGCAGAGCTAGTCCCCTGGACTGAGACTTTGGTCTTTCCCTTGTGGATACGCACTGGGTATCAAAGACTGAAATGACATGGTGGATGGTTGGAAAGTGAAGTTTCTAGCACCTAGTAGAAGGCTTGAGCCATGGTTGGTACAAATGTTGATTGAATATTTGTCCAATGGTAGTTAGAGTTGCTGTAGAGGGGAGTGTGCCATTCACACACTGAGACTGATGAAACCATTTGGTGCTGCATTGCTGTGAGGACAGTGTGAACTTGACTTCTATCTGGAGAATGGGGACCACCAAAGGGATAGTGTATAGGGAAGGCCACATAGATGCTAGTCCAAAATGCCTCACCCAGCCTTTGCATCAGAAGCTCTGGGGCTTCAGCAAACGTTTCTGGTGGTTCTGGTGACCAGAAACTTTGATGGTTTTCTAGATGACCAAAAGTTCTCAGTCTTCCCATAGGCTGCACTGGCCTTCCTTGTCACCAGCATAGAAATCACAGTGTTGTCCTTTCTGGAGCAGGCCTTGGGGAGCCTGACTTTTCTTTTGATGGCCTGGAAACAGGAGCATACTCGAGCAGGAGGATGCCATGGAGGGTAGTATATAGGGGCCTGATCCTGCTTTTCAGGTAGATGGGTGGCCTGATCCAAACAAGTTGTCTAGGTCTGGAGAGAGAGAGAATTTCTTTAACCAAGACCTTTCTTCCCTAAGAGATGCATATTCTAAAATACCAATACTTTGAGATATTTGGTGGGGGAAAGAGAGAAAAAGAAGGAAGAGGAGGAGAAGGAAGAGGAGGAGGAGGAGGAGGAGAAGGAGGAGAAGGAGGAAGAGGAGGGAGGAGGAGGAGGAAAAGAAGAAGAAGAGGAGGAGGAAGAGGAGGAGGAAGAGGAGGGAGGAGGAGGAGAAGAAGAGGAGGAGGAAGAGGAGGGAGGAGGAAGAAGAGAAGGAGGAGGAGGAGAAAGAGGAGGAGGAAGAGGAGGAGGAGGAGGAAGAGAAGGAGGAGGAGAAAGAGGAGGAGGAAGAGGAGGAGGAGCAGAAAGAAAGAAAGAAAGGAAGGAAGGAAGGAAGGAAGAAAGAAAGAAAGAAAGAAAGAAAGAAAGAAAGAAAGAAAGAAAAGAAATACCATATTTGGGAATCACTAACATTTCTGGAAACTCAGAGATTTACACACTCTGACTCTTGGGGGCCAGAAGTAAAGGCATACACCACCATGCTCAGTGTGCCAGCACAGTGTGTGGGAGAGTGAGAGGTTTGTGCTAAGCAAGCCTGTTGTCGTCCATCTGAAAGCTATCTGGCAATAGACTTTCCCCTCCCCAAGGTAAGTAGTTATACTTTACAAACTAGCTTTCCACAGGATCCCTGTTGCAAAGCTCTGCTGTGCACCCACTCCAAAGTGTAATGGCGTTCTTCTCCAATGTGCTCTGCATTTAGGGCCCCTTTTATTCCTATTCCTTTGGGGTTTGGTAGTGTTTGCCCTTCAGGGGGAATATGACTCATGACAGTCCCCTGCCCAGGCTTAAGTGATGCTGTGGATCACAGAGAAAGACAGCAGGAAATTCTGTTCAAACACACTAGAAATATTTGGGGGAAAAGCCAGAGTTTGGGAAGAGCTGGGCGGTGCTTGGCTAGATACCGAATACTATTCTATGGAGATCTTCAGTGCCAGAACAGTTGGGAGTGTCTTCCAGCTTCGCAAAGCAGAGAGAGAGAGAGAGAGAGAGAGAGAGAGAGAGAGAGAGAGAGAGAGAGAGAGAGAGAGAGAGAGAGAGAGGACCCCAGAGAACAGCTGACTTCATTTCCAGGAAAGTGCTTTTTTTAAAAAAAAAGATTTATTCATTTATTATATATAAGTACACTGTAGCTGTCTTCAGATACACCAGAAGAGGGTATCAGAGGGTATCTCTTTACAGATGGTTGTGAGCCACCATGTGGTTGCTGGGAATTGAACTCAGGACCTCTGGAAGAGCAGTCGGTGCTCTTAACCGCTGAGCCATTTCTCTAGCCCAGGAAAGTGCTTTTTATTGGGGAAAAGGTGCCATGGTCTGCACAGCTGCAGTGTGTCTCTAAACGATAGTGTAATTGAGATTTAGCCTTCCGGGTTATTGCTTGACAGGGAAGCAGTGTTGCAATGTGTCATTTGAGACTGGCGTGTAGAGGATCCAGGGTGAAGAGGTCTGAGCAGAAGGGGTGAGGAAGCCCTCAGGACAGACTTGTATCTCTATTGATCATTATGACTGCTCAGTGGTCAGAATCATAGCACTAACCTGTTCCAGGTTCCCCAATTCCTACCTTTCCAGGTGAACAGTGACCATCTTATGCCAGCTACATGATAGATGTTGTGACATGAGGGACAGATAATTCTTTATTTTCCTAGTTGAAACCAATAAGGTTTAGGGAAATTAATTTGCCAAGGACACATCTGTAGTTGCAGGCAGGATTTGGATCCTGATTTATCAACTCTGGCTGGGCTGCCACATGGCAGACCCATTCCCTCAGCTCTCTGCCTGGGTTAGTGCTTTCTTGGAGTCACCTATCTAACCAGACCTGTGTGAGCATCAGGGGTCTGCGGAAGGCTCTTATGAAAAGCCTCTGTTCAGGCTTGGCTGGCTGTGGGTCTCACAGACTCAGGTCAGATTTGTAAGGAACCGTACAGTTTGTAGATCGGGCCTGCCACCTTCATCCCACTAGGCACTTGAAAGCAAGGGGGCATTTCTCATCACTCTGTCTCTTTGTGGTTATCTCTGCCTTCGAGCCTTGATGTCTCTTCACTGTCATAACGCATGCAGGATGGAAGGCTCACTGGCTCTCCCTGAGCCATAACTTAAATTCTCTGTTAGCCTTGTGAAGACAGCCTCCTTGATGCTCCTGCACTAGTAACGCTTCTGTAATCGTTCAACAAACCTCAGGCTTCAGCACTGGCCCAAGAATACATAGTGCTGTTTGTTTCCCTTATAATTACCTTTCTCAGTTACCTTCTATTTATGGCAAGCATTCACAAAAAGAAAACCATGACTAGGGAAAGTTCTTCATAAAATACCTTCAGAAAAAGACGGCAGTGGGGAGATGGCTCTGCGGGTAAGAATGTTCTCTGTTCCCAAATGAAGATCTGAGCTCAAATCTCAAAACCCAAGTAAAAACCAGCTGCAGTTGCACTTGTGTGTAGCAGCTATGGTGAGGGTGGAGGCCAGGGGGTCACTGGGGCTGCTTGCTGACCTAGCTCTAGGCTCAGTGAGAGACCTTGCCTCGGGAATAATGTGTAGAGAGAAAGAGAGGAGTCCTGCTGTGTGTGTGTGTATGCACGCATGCACATATACACACACACACATGCAAGCACACACATGCACACATGAAAGCACACATATACACACACGAAAGCACGCACACACACACACACTACACCATGCACATACACAAAGCACATATACACATACTATGCACACATGCTACACACAAACACCACACACACACTCTAGCACACACATGCAAGCACACACATGCACACATGAAAGCACACATATACACACACGAAAGCACACACACACACACATACCACCATGCACATACACAACTATGCACACACGCTACATACAATCACCACACACACACTCTAGCACACACACACAAGCACACATGCAAGTACACACAACACACACACTCAAGCACACACATGTGCACATGTACACACACATTTAAAACAAAAGGCAGATACTGAGCCTGGGTTTGGGATGCCATAATCCTGATGTCAGCACCAACTCACAATGGGGTCCATCTCCAGTTCCTTATAGAAAATTATCACCTTCCCTCATCTTTACCTTCCCCTCCAGCCTCTGCCAGCTCCAATGTCGGTCACATTTACATCCTACTGTCCTTGTCCACCTCCTGTCACCTCCGACATCTCTTTACTCTCCTGCACCTCTGTTTTCCCCACTGTGTCTCCTCCCCTTTCACCCTCCATCTTTCGTCGTCTCCACTTTCTGTCTACCTTTCGACCACCATCTTCTGTTCTGTACACCATCTGCCTTCTCTCTTTGCCCGTCCATCAGCTCAGCGCCTGTATCCCCTGCCATCTGTTTTCCATCACAGCGACTTCCCATCATGTCTGGTTTCTGCCTTCCGCCGTCCATCCTCCACCCCCATTATCTTCCTCTCTATCACCCACTTTCCCTCTCCCATCATCCTCTGCCTTCCACCTTCTGTATCCTCCACTTTCCATCACCACATTCTTTTCCCTTCTGTGGTGGGGCTCTGAGGCTCCTTGTGACGGCTACAGCTCCTTCTCCTCTTCTTGGTTCTCCATGTGGTTCTCACGACTCCCACACACCTTTCCTGGGATCCTCAGAGATCCTGATCAGTGAATTACGAAGTATCGTCCAGTCTCTGTGTTACTTGTGCCTGTGTACACACGTATATTTCACCTAGGCACCAACAGCACTCTGGTTTTTGTATTAAGAATGGTGGTAGATTTAAAGAGCGATATCTAGGTAGGAGGTCAGTTCTATCTCCATCCACTTAGGTAGGGGGAATAATAGTGGACTTTAAGGATTATATAGGACCATATACTTTGCAAATCCATCCATTAGCCTTCAGTTCGTACATCTTTCTAAGAATTCCAGTGGGACATGAAAAGTCAGCACATGAGTCATTCTCTCCAAAGGACAGAGAAGGGACTTGCAGGCCGGCCTCAGTGGGGTTCTCAGGACTCACAGTTGAAGGGTGAAATAACTGGCCAGACGAGCCTTGGGTAGGCAATTCTTTCACTTGGTTCTGTATACACCACGCATCATGCCCATTTTCCTGTCAGATAAACCAAGGCGCAGAGGTTTGTACGGGAAGAGATGGTGAGGTTGCCCAGGTATTTCTTAATGGGGCAGAGGTTTTCATTTCAGGACTTGACCAAAGATGGGGATCTGATGCCTGAAGAGGATGTCAGGTGCAGGGGTCTATGCTCTCCGGATTCCTAGATCCCAGGACAGTGGGTTTAGATCCACGTGCCTCCTGGGTTCTGCAGGCTTGGATCTGGGTTTTGTTTGCTAAGCGGAATTTTCCAGCCCCCAGCCGGGAAGCTGGCAGAGCTAGCTTGCTGCTAATTTCATTTTCCTAACTCACCAGCTTGGCAAGGCTTGGCCTCTCCAGCTTCAATCTCTTGGAACCTCATTCCCACCTTTCTTAGCCAAAGAAAGCGAGCAAGCCGTGACTCGCCAGGAATGTTCATTGCTAGTTTCTAGCCATAAAGAAGAAAATATATACATCTGCGGAAGTTCTACCCTTATGTCCTAGTTCAGCGGCTTCTGCCTGCCTGCCGGGGAGAGGCTGCGGTGCAAGACGAGGAAAGCAAAGAGTTAGTGTGCCTGAGATGAGGGAAGACTGGCTGGCTCCCTTCGTTTTAATGTCTACCGAAAGGGGAACTGCAGCAGGGAAAGGTAGCAGAGTAAGTTAGATATCATCCCTGGGGGCCATTTTGAAAAAAGAACGGGGACCTCAGGAAAAGTAGAGAGGAAGCACAGGTTCCCGAGTCTCCACCCTCATCTGTCATCTGTGCTCTGGGGATTGTTTTCTGCAGTCCCAACATAATGCAGATGGTGTATGGGAGGAGGCAGCAGGCACCCCAGGACCCAGCAGCCCCACGGGCCCTCCAGCCTCTGCCCCCAACTCCCACCCCTATGATCTGGCTTCCTATACTTGTCTTTCCTTAGTCCCTTAAATGCATGCACCAAACTCCTTGCCCCTCAGGAAGCCGCTCTTCTAGTGCTTTCCCTTAGCTGCCTC
Source organism: Rattus norvegicus (assembly GCF_021556685.1). Classification (NCBI taxonomy): domain Eukaryota; kingdom Metazoa; phylum Chordata; class Mammalia; order Rodentia; family Muridae; genus Rattus; species Rattus norvegicus. The sequence continues at coordinate 147,120,879 of NC_141537.1, read as the reverse complement.
TAACTCTTCATACCTTTCCTCTCTCCTCGTAGACACTTCAGTGAACCTCAAAGTCATGTTTCCAGACCCTTGTTCTGAGCACCTATAGCACAGCGTGCCCCTTCATTCTAGCACCTTCTGGCCATCTAATTCCACACACACCTGGGACTCCTCCAGTGACTGTGTCTTCCCTCAGCACACTGTCTACTATGTGGACAACACACATGCTCAAGGCCAACTTGGAGCCTGGCCCTATAGAGTGCCCATCATAAAGGCATTGCACGGTTGAGCCATTGGGTAATATCCAGAGAGCTCTTTTCTGGTGTTCAGTGACATGGTTTGAACAGCTAAGCCACAAGCATAGGCGACCTTTACATAGAAGGTAGGCATAGGACAGCACCCCTCCCTGGGCCAGGCATCTTTCTGTTTCACCTTGGTGACTCTTATTGGTGGCACACTGAAGTGTTGGTGAGGGCCTGGAACCCTTCTACAGAATGACTAGCTCCAGCTTAAATCCTGGCCGTGGACAGCTCACCTGGTGTGTTTGTTGCTTTTGGTGACTTATGGGAGAAAGAGTTTATTTTGATGGCATTAGGGTTCCAGAGGGGAGTGAATGGTGGCTGAGGAGTCATGGCAGCAGACAACCATAGCAGAGAGCTGGCAGATCACGTCTTCAATCACAAGCATGAAGCAAAGAGTGAGAGCTGGAAGTGGGGTGAGACTGTACCCCCCCACCCCCAGGCTGTGTCAGGTGATGGTTCTCCCCTAGCCAGGATGCACCTCCCCAGATAGCACTTAACCGGGGACCAAGTGTGTGTCAGAAGGACAGGGGGGAGATGGGAAGGCAGAGCTCCCGGTTTCCCAGGCTAGGTGGGACTTCAGGGTGGGAATGCTGCTTCGAAGGCAGATAGGTATCCATGCCTGTCCCTTCCCCGTTCCTGTCATGGGAGTGGGGAGAGGTGTGCCTCTGGTTGCAGCCTCGTCAGACTCTGGGGGAGAGCATTGTCTCCCTTCCCAGCCAAAACTCTAACACTTCCTTCATTCTCCAAAGCTATTTTACTTCCCTGGGTGCCCATCCAGAGAACAGGCTTCATGCTGGATTCTTTCTCCTCAGCTCCCATCCTAAACCCTCAGTTGGCCTCCCAAGTTCAGTCACTACCCAGGTCCTGAATCCCTCACTTCTCTCTTGGCCTTGGATGTCACCCCCTATCCTCTCAGAGTTCCACTATAGACAGTTCATCCCTTTCCGATTTTTAACTTTAGATCCTTCTAGGGCTCTCTGATGACTTCAGGGTGAAGCTCAAACTCTCTAAGAATACTTAAAGGCCTTTTGCTCTTGATCTCTACCTTATTCTCCAATTCGCCAGGCACAATTTGTCACCCTGAGTATAACCCAGAAGGCTGTGCCTTGGGAATGTCCACACTAGCCTTTAACTCCCCAGTCTAGAAAGTGCTTTCTGAAAGAAGACAGCAACTAGCGCCGTATTTCTGGATCTGGTATGGGCAGGGGGGGGCGGGGAGAGGCGCAGCAGCATCTCCTGTCTTTTGTGTTTTTCTTACCAAGTAGAAGGCTCAGGCAGAAGCTCGAACGAGAATCTGAGCTTCCACACGCACAGCACCTGGTTGAGCTAGTGCATGTGAACACGTGCAAATGCACACATCCACAGGTGAACACATGCAAATGCACGAACCCACAGGTGAACACATGCAAATGCACACATCTACAGGCGAACACATGTAAATGCACCCACAGATGAACATGTAAATGCACCCACAGATGAACATGTAAATGCACCCACAGATGAACATGTAAATGCACGCACCCACAAGTTAACTGCTGCATCCCCCCTCTGTCTCCTCTTCCTGCCCCACCACCTCCTCCCTTCTACACTCTTCCACAACCCAGACTTGGGCTGTGCCACCTCCCGGCCCCACAGGTTCTGTTCTTTCTGCCTGTCTTCTACCATTTCGTTCTGGCCGGGCAACCTAATTAAAGGCCATCATTAAAGTCAGTCTCTCATTCAGCGAGTCCTTTCGCAATCACTTGCCTTTTTGCTTTTCTCTGAAACGTCCATAATTTTTACACATTTAATTCCCCAGATGCTGTTCAGTTCCTGCATCGCAGATTGAGCTCAGCCCCTGAAGCAATTTCAGTAACAGCTCAATTATGGCATCTCTCCTTTAATCCTTTCATTGCCATCACCACCCAGGAAGCAGTAGGAAGCGAGATGGGATGTCTTCTCTGCCCAAACCGGCTTCCTTCTCTGCAGCCCTCCGTAGTCTGTGTCGTTGGCTTCCTCCCAGTTGCCCAAAAGCCAAATTTCAGAGTCACCGTTCTCTCCTCCTGCTCTCACTCCGTCTTCTAGCAGCTCTTCAGGAGGAAGTGTGCCCTGTAGAGGAGTGTTTGGACCTCAGTGGTCCCAGTGCCTCCGCCCAGCATTCACCATCTCCCTCTACGTGGACTGGGATTCCTTCACGAGTGGTTCTTCTGTTCCTAGCCTCATGTTTATGTCTACAGTTAGCCACCTGCTTGTCTATCCACTCATCATCTATATTTTCTATCCACCCATCCACCTGCCCACCCATCCATCCATGTATCTACTCCATTCAGCCACCTACCTACATATCCATAGCACTCATCCATCCATCCATCCATCCATCCATCCATCCATCCATCCATCCATCATCCATCCATCCATCCATCCATTATGTCCACCTACCCAACTCACCATCCAATTCTCCCTCAAGTGATTTTTTTTCCCAAAACACATTGATTATATTTGTAACAACCTCTGTGATTTCCTGTGCCCCGGAACAGGAATTCTCAATTCTGACTATAGAGTATAATCTTTTGAAGAACATTTTAAACGACCAACATCAAGCTCTACCCTAGAGCACTGAAATCACTTTGTCATGGTATTTTCATAAGTTTCTGAGGCTATTCTAGTGTGTAACATGGGCTCAAACATCTGTGCCTTGTGTGGCATGGCCCCAACAACTTTGACGGCACTGCACATTGCCTGCAATCAGGGCTCTATCTTGTCTTTCCAACCTCATTGCCAACAATCCTTTAGTAGTATTCTCCGAATTCAAGGCTTCCTGAGAGAATTTATTATTCCATCTGTCTGTCTGTCTGTCTGTCTGTCTGTCTGTCTGTCTCTGTGCCTCTATCTCTGTATCTCTCTGTATCTCAAGGGCCATCTGTTCTGTGGTAGCCAACACCTTGCTGGGCCCTGAGCACAGTGAGTATAACAGAAACATTACCTGCGCTCTAAGAGCTCTCAAGAAGGTGAGGGGTGGGGCATGGAAATTAAAGGCAGAATGTATCAGGCAGCCTCTATAGCTATAAGAAGTTCATGAGACAATTTATAAAGAGAAAAGTTCTCTTGTGGCTCAGTCTTGTGGGTTTTAGTTTGTAGTTAGTCTTCCTGGTCTCCGGTGTGTGTTTGTAGGGCACAGCACATTATAGGGGAATGCATGGTACAGCAGAGCTGATAGCCCCATCACTGGAAAGTGTAGAAGAGGAAGAGGAAGGAAGTGGGGTCTCATGAGGCTGTGCTTTCAATAAACTAAAGACCCCCACCTCTTATAGATTTTTCCCATCTCCTGACAGCACCACTTTGGGAACCAAATGTTTAATGCACAGCCCACTGAGAGACACTCAGGTCCAAACTTTAGCATAGAAGTTCTCAAAGTCACACATGCGTCAGAGTCCCCAGGAGGGCTTGTGAGGCAGGGATGCCAGGCCAAACCCTGGGGTTTCTGATTAATGCTCCTGACAGTGTGTACTTCCAGCAAGCTCTAGAGCAATACCAGTGTTGCGGGCTAGAGAGGACACTTGAAATCTGCTGTGCTCAGACATAGTCAGGGAACTGCTCTCTAAGGAGAAATGTCATTCAAGCTATACTTAAAGGAAGAGGAGGAGGCAGTCAGGGGAGAAGGAGGTGCAAAGTATGGTCCAGGCAGCAAGAAGGGCCCATGTGCATGTCTCTGCAGGAAGAACCTGGCATGAAAACAGAAGGGATCAGAGTACAAGGGCACGGGAGGAGCTTGCCTGGGCCTCCTGCAACTTCAGCAGAATGGAGTTACTCTGGAGGCTGCTCTGGGCACATCTGCATTGATGAACTACACAGCCTCCCTCTTCAAGTCTTTCCTTCCTTCCTTCCTTCCTTCCTTCCTTCCTTCCTTCCTTCCTTCCTCCCTCCCTCCCTCCCTCCCTCCCTCCCTCCCTCCCTTCCTTCCTTCCTTCTTTCCTTCCTTCCTTCCTTCCTTCCTTCTTTCCTTCATCATCTCAGCGTCTTGACAAGGAGACCCTAGCAGAATCTGTATTATAGTTGCCTGTGGACAAACACAGCTCACCAAGGAGCCACTGTGGAATTAATGCACAGGGATCCTAGCTGGTACTGGATTTTTAAATAGATCTTCCCAGTTATCAGCAAAGGACAAATCTTCAGGTTTTTTTTATCTTCTTCATGTTTCCTCAGATAGTCGAGTATCCACTCTGACAATGTGTATTTCCAATTATTCCCAGGTCAAGCCAGTGCTGCTGGTCTCACCATCAACTCTATCTCTTCTTCCAAGCGTTTGCTGCCTAGATTTTCAGCCCATTTGGTGATAGAAGAAAAAAACATCCATGAACTTAAATGGATCCTCTTTTTTTGCCTTCTCAAATTCTAGGAGCTGAGGGATGTGGTGAGGGAGGAACATCCCAGAAACCCCTGAAGCAGTTCTTTACAACGCCCCTCCTGGGCCCTGGTGAGGAGGTGCAGTTGTAGTGGGAGTTGCCTTCCCCAAAGGCTTTGGCCACAGTGTCTGCATTTCCCAAGCCAGTTCCCTAAGGAGCTTGCCATTTTAGGATAGGGCAGAACAAGGTGGGGTTAGGGTTCTCCAGAGCCAATAGTGGGTCTTATCCTTTTCACACTAGAAAGCACAGCAAGAAAAAGATTCAGGCTTGGAGAAGAACTCCTCACCTTGGGTTAAGATGGTGTCGTTGACTGCTTTTGAGTTTAGCTTTTTGTCTTTCTTCTTACAGGAGAGCATGTATGCCTTCTACAGAGCCCTACAGAGGGATCTCGGAGAGGGTTGAGACGCAGAGGAATTTTCTGTTGTTTCATTAGCTTGGGAAGCAACCATACACAGTCAAAGAATCTCAGACTGCAGCCCACACTACAGGCCCCGAGGCTTTCTTAAAACCCAGATCTCCAGGCCTAAGGCTGGAGAATGAATTTCTGACCTGTTTCCAGGGGATGGCAGCATGGCATCCCACTTTAGCATAATGTCCAGCTCGAGTCAGTCTCAGAATCCATCAGCCACTATAGGACAAAAGCTTATTTGTCCTGTAGGTACCCATGTCTTCCTTTGCTCCTCTTCCCACATGCAGAACCCGAGCCCTCCAGGCCCACTCTCATAAGGTAGTCATTGTCACACTGGTTTCTAGGAGGTCAGGAGCTCCCTAGGGAAGGAACAAAGTGTCAAGAGCCCAGGGGACTCTCAGGGTTAGTGGAGTCAGGTTAGAAGAGAGGAAATGTCTTTGTGGCTTTCCCACTGCACAGGCCTAGAGACCATAAAATATTCAGAGATATTCTTCTCAGATGGCAAATGCCGCATTCAGACGAAGCATAGATGGCCCAGGGAACAGAGTCAAAGGCCCAAGGTCTAGTTCCGGCACTACTCTATAACTGCGGAATGTCACCTTAGTCCTCTGGCCTGTTCCCATAGTTCTGAAAGGTGTAATGAGATTTCCTTTGAAGGTGACTATGAGACTCAAAAGCGAGTGACCATGTGAACTGACGTGAAGCCAACGTGAGCTGTCTTGGTTCCCACAGGAAGGATCAATACCTCCTCTCACCTGTGAACTGTTGGTATCTGGTACTGCATCAGACTCGGCGGGAGAGCCGAGATCACGCCACCCTCAATGACATCTTCATGAACAATGTCATCGTCCGCCTCTCCCAGATCAGTGAAGATGTCATCAGACTCTTCAAAAAGGTGAGCTGCCCTATCAGCCCTGGGCCTTCTTTCCCAGACCAGCCATGACAATTGTCTACTGTCATGGCAAGATGTCGTATGGGCACAAGAGACCAGGAAGGCTTGTGTTGAATACTACAGATATTAAGGACTACCCTGTGCTCTCTGGCTCAGATGTGACCTCTGCGTTTGCCTTTGAAAGAATGGGTGTACTCAGCTACCCTAGCACCCGTGGCCATAAGAGTAAAAACCTTTTAGGTGGCTAGGTGTGTAGTATACATGCATTGTGGACAATCTGGGAAAATGGAGGAAGATGTGGGCCCCCAAAATGGAAACCAACAGAAAATTTATCAGTCAATCACTTTGAAATTTTAAGAGTTTATGTATACCTGTACAAATATATTTCCTTGCATGTTTATAATTTCTGTACTTTCTAGAATGCATACACATCCTCCTCTTATGTAAGATCATATCAAATATTCGATATTGCTACCTACTTATGTCACCTACCAGACTTATATAACGCTCTGTCAAAACTTTCCCATGCTGCAAATGTTTGCTTCTGTTTTGTAATGATCGCATAGCATTTTGTTATATTGACTTACCCAGACCTACGCACCTGATCTCTTTCCATTGAACACGATGGTAAATGCCATTATTCTGTTACAAAAGGCCCCCTGTGAGTTTTCCCATTGTTATTGAGGATCAGTTTCTACAATGAGAGTCATAGGAAAGCTGATTTACTTTTTTAAGACTTTGTGGGAACACCCCATTGCTAAAAGAAGGTTTCACCCAGGGAACTATCCAGGAGCCAAGGGTAAAGAGAACTGTCCCTTTTTATGTCCCCTGAGGCCTTTGTCCGGAGCTTCTGTCACAATGCCTGGCACAATGGAGGCTCTGTGTAAATGTGTGAAGAATTGAATTTTCTGTAGAATGGGTGTGTCATATAGCCTTATCATCTCAGTCTGTTGAATGAGGCTGAAATCAGCTGCTACTTGGGGCCCATGTGAGGTCCAAACATGATATCCTGTGTGGAAGGACCTCTGTAGGAAGCTATATTCCTTAACGATCCTGATAGTAACCTTTTAAAAACCTGTATGTCCTGAATATCTTCAGGCTTGTGACTTAAGCATGTTCCTTGGTTTCCTCTTGTGGGAAATGCTCACTGGCCATCCCCAGCGGGTGTTAGACAGGATAAGTCATTCTCCTGTGATCTACGTATCTTTAGGCTTATGACTTAAATTGCCTGTGCCTCAGTTTCTCACTTGTAAAATGGCTTGGAAACACCCTGGAGGGACTTGGCAGTCTAGGCTACTCTGGCCTTACTCAAAGCTGGCTGTGACCCTAGGCCAGCAGCAATGGTAGCACACTGAAGCTCAGCTCTTCTTCTCAGGTAGTAATATAGTGATCTGGTGACCCAGCATTGCTAGGCACACAAGGAAGAGGACAAACTACTGACTTAAAATAGAATCGCCTCTCTAAGGTCTGAGCTTAGATCGTCCATCTTGAGGATGACACCTACAAGAACTGTAGCCACCAGCTCATGTCCTCCCACCACACAATCTACTCTTGATGCCATGTTTAGGAAATGTGGTCTGAGTTTAATTTTTGCATAAGCAAACATAATTAGAAAGGTAAATACAGTGTCAAAAATCCCACAGTGCTTCCCAGAGGCCAGCTGAAAAGCTTTTGGTATCTGCTGGTTTGGAGTCCTAATCCCAGTCTGGTCTCCACCCGCTGCTGCTGTCGGAGCCTTTTCCTGGGTGGGAATGACTTAGAGAGAAAGGGTCGTCAAGGCCTTTAGGAAATGAAGGCCCTTTTTTCCTGAGCTGAGCCCCGGGACAAGTGAGATAGATCTCCGCAGTTCTCATTGAGTCTGACAGCAGCCTGACTTGTGATGGAGGTTAACAGGGTGGAAAATAATGAAAAATGTCCGCAGCTGGGCTCCTGGCTGCCTTGTTACCAGGACTGTCCTGTAGAACAAAGGAAGTGACCTGGCCCCTGTGGGCTGGGAGAGTGTCAGGGACAAGTGCTCCTGGCTGATTTAGCCCAGCAAGGCCCCTTTGTTTTGTCCACGTTATACATCTATACATCACTCAGAGCAAAGCCCTGCATTCCTTATATAGGGAGAGCTCCTGCACCTACGTCAACCACTTCTAGACCAAGGACTGGACAAATGGTGGGGAGATGCATTCCATTTTATGTAGATGGGAGAAAGCCTTGAGCCATTTCAAGGAGAGCCCAAATGTGGCTTTAGCCCCTTACCATCAGGGTGACAGAGCTTTTAGAGTGTCTCTGCACTGTCCACCCTAGCCAGTCTCTTTAAGCCTCAGTTTTCTCACCTGGGAAGTGGGTCTGGTACAATGTCTACAGTGGGGACCACTTGGAAGAGCAGAGGCAGGTCAAATGCCAGCATAAGACACAATGCTGAGACGGAAGCTCATTAGTGGTTCCTAATATGGAGGCATGCAGCCATCTCGGGGCCCTAGTGCTTGGTGGGGGTTCCTGACCACCCACCTAGTCTTGCTGGGGCGATGGAGCTACAGGAGGTTAGGAGTGGTTCCCAGGGGCCTGAAACAGTTGTCCTGCCTGCCATCTTCATGTAGAGAAGTGTGCTGTTTAACTTGATTCTCATTCTCCTGTCATTCTCCGTGCTTGCTTTCATAGAGAGTCTGGGGGCTCTGTTGCTTGTTTGTTCATATTGTTTTTATTCCGTTATTTTTAAACTTTTTGTTTTATGTGGATAAGTGTTTAGCCTACAGGTGTACCATGTGTACCATGTGCATGCAGTGCCTGTGGAGGGCAGAAGAGAGAAGCCGATTCTCTGGAATGGGTTTGACAGGCAAACCGTTGTGAGCCGTCCTGTGGGTGCTGGGAACTGAGTCTGCTTGCTCTGCAGGAGACGAAAGTGCTCTTAACCACTAAGCGCCTCCGTAGCCTTGGGGACTCTGTTCTAAGAAATGGTAGCCCTGTAAATTGCAGAAACCCATGGCATCTACTGGTGCAGATCTGTTGTCCAGCTGATCGGGAGACTGAGCCATCATGAGTTCAAGTTCAAGGCCAGCCCAGGCCGCAGAGTAAATTCAAGGCTAACCCAGTCACCTTAGGGAGACCCTGTCTCAAAAACCGAAAGGTGAAAGGCACGTGCATGGCCTGTCAGACTAAAGATGTTCTAAAGAGATACTTGTGTCTCACAATCTATCAGACCAATGAAGCAATGGAGCCCAAAGAAACAGGGATCTCTCCAGGAATCTCAAGCTAGCAACAGGAAAAAGTGTGTGTGTGTGTGTGTGTGTGTGTGTGTGTGTGTGTGTGTGCGCGCGCGCGTGTGCGTGCGTGCTTGTGCGTGCGTATGTACATACATTTGTCTCCCTGAAAGAGATTTCATCACAACTTCATAACAACTTGTCAGGATAAGACTGAATCCCAGACAAACATGGGTCAGTGGGTGAGACTACACCTTAGATAGGTTAGCACAGCCTTGACTCTTTATTTAAACTTCCATCTCTGTCAGGACCCCAGGGCTCTTCTGGATCTCTTTGTTCCTTTCCTCAAAGTGGTCAGCATCAAATAAACCTTCTCTGTCTGCTTTCCACTTTTAACTTGGATCTTTTTATTGCTTTGTTGAGGGCAGGTTGCTGGGCCTGATGGCACACACTGTGACACCCCCACCCCCACCCCAACCCCAGTTCAGTATCAGAGGGGTTTGAGGTGTAGCCCAGAGACTCTTGGGTAATATTCATGACTAACCCTGCATTCAGTTCCCAGAACCAGGGAAAGTCATTAGGAAGTTCATGGTGGTGGGATGGCTTTAAGGGCCGGGGGTCTGGCTCAGACAGAGCCAAGTGAGACTGAAGGAGATCCTAGAGGCAATCTGAAATGATCAGGACCCATGGGTGTGGACAACAGCAATGCAGTTCAATCAGCTTGAAGGGAAAAAAGGCTTTTCACTTTTCCAAGATGACATTGGCTTCAGGCACGAGGGGCTTTTGGGACACAAAGATTATTATCAGAAAATAGTCTATTTCTGCTATGTGGCTCTGGTGTCTGTTTCCCTTTTTTCAGAAGATTGACAAGGAGCCTTATTTTTAAAAGTTAGTTTGTCCCATTCTCATGACCAGGTGGCTCCCAGCAACTCCAGGCTTGTATCTTATCTGTTTTAAGTCCCTTTATCTAGCATTAGATCTTCTAGGGACTGATTGGTCCAGCATAGTCATGTGATGACCAGTGACCTTGTGTCTGTGGTCAAGAAGCTATCTTCCTTGACTAAGTATAGGTAGATGCTCATCATTGGAGCAAGAGGTGCTCAATTCTGCTGATTCACAGAGTCGAGGATGGGTGAGGGTGACTCCTCAAGAAAAGTTGGGGTGTCTTTATGAGAATGAAGAGATAAGAGATGACCTCTGGGTTCTCTGTTCCAGTCCTATCATATTTAACTAGATGTCTCTCAACTAAGGATGTGCCTTACCTCCCAGGATTGCCCAGTCTATCTGGGGACAGCTGTGATCAATAGACAGTCCTTCGGTGCAGAAATGAAATATTACAAGTTTTTGGGGCTACAAATATCCAATACATGCAGAAACCTGTTCATTGCTTGGGGACAGAAATCAAGATAGTCCACTCAGGTCTTTGCTTCCTGGAGTCAAATATTTCTGTTCATTTGAATCTTCTCTATGGTTTGCTTGTGGTCCCCCCTGAGGTTTCTCACTATGGGCTGTGCTGAGTTCCATTGACCTGTAGTAGTTCATGGAGAGAAGCATTCAGAAGAAAGGACTGACCAGCATAGAGTGGAGAGGGCTATCTCAACCCTTCAACTCAATGAGCATGTCTCAGCTGAAACCCCCAGATATTTTTGCATCAATTCTTTTTGAATCTGGCCTGAATTCGTACCTCCCCCACTCATGTTTGTCCCTATCAAACTTCATCTTATTAGATTCTAGCAAAATGACTTGAGGGATTTTTTTGGGGGGGCAGTAAAAAGGTAGCTTTCTCAGAAGACATAAACTCCTCCTCTGGGGGAAAGGCCCACATCATAACTTTTTCATGTTATCCTTGCCTGTGTTACCCTCTGTGGTGAGTTGAATGAGATGTCTTCTATAAGTCTTGATCCCTGGTCCCCAGCTGGTTGTGGTTTGGAAGGGATTAGGAAGTGTGGCCTTACTGAAAGAAGTACATGACTGGGTGCAGGCTTTCAAAAGGCTTTTTCTCTCTGTCTCCTGTTGTGGTTCAAGATGTGATTTCTCAGCTGTTCCTGCCACCATGCCTTCACCCCACCATCATAGACTCTAACCTGCTGGAACTATAAGTCCAATTAAATACTTTCTTTCATAAGTTGCTTGGTCATGGTGTTTTATCATAACAATAGACAAGTAACCTATATACCTTCTAACGACAATTTGTTGGCTTTGCGTTTGAGTCTTTTCCCTTGGGATGTAGGAAGTGGGGCTATGACTTGAGAATGGGTTAAACATGATGGACTTGAGGGTTTGTGTTGAAGGGTAAATATGAGTCTTCCAACTGGGAAAGGGAGTTTGGACCTCTGAAGCAAGGCCAGAGCTCAGTAGACAGAATAGATCACGGCAGAGGTCAGAGATACACCAGAACTGAGGGTATAAACGGCAGTGTAAGCCGAATTCAGCTCTTAAACAATCTGCTTGGTTCTCATTACATTGTGACAGTGGTACTCAAGCTTCCTAATGCTGTCACCCTTCAATATGGCTCCTCATGTGGTGACCACAACCATAAAACTATTTTTGTTGTTACTTTATAACTGTAATTTTGCTACTGTTGTGAATCATAATATATACATCTGTGTTTTCTGGTGGTCTCTCCAAACAGGTCTTAAAAAATATATATATATTCCCAGTATTTTCGAGATGGAGGTAAAAAAAAAAATCAGGAGTTCAAGGCCAGCCTCAGCTATACAGTGAGATTTAGACAAGCCTGAGCTAATTGAGATCCTGTCTCACAAAAATCCAAACCCAAACAAAACAAAACAGTGTTTTCCACTGTCTAACCTCCCTAATGTTGTCTAATACATTGTATTGACTCCTTTGTCTTATCTTCCTGGCCTTTCCTGCCTTTGATTTTGAGGCCTTACCCTTAAACATAACCTGCCAGTGAGTGTCATAGTCCAGTGTGGTTTAGAGTCCTTGGACACCTCCAGGATTAGGTGCACATGGCTGGGCTCCACCATCACATTTGCGGATTCAGTAGGTTTGGGGATCTGCATTTCTAACCAGTTCTCGCCGACTGTGGGAACACGCCTGGGGAGGACTTCCTGTGTAACCTCCTTGTTTACAGATAAGGAAACTGAGGCCCATGTCTGCTAAGGGCATAGTCTTCCCCAAACCCAGGTATTTGACCCAGCTGTGAATCTACCCCTTCATGGTACACCAGCTGGGAGGGTCACTGTGTGTCACGCTCATTTCTCTCACCCCTGGCTGTTTCTGAGACTAGGTATTGAAGCCCATCCCATTCGCAGCCCCAATCTGCTTTCTTCAGCTTCCTTAACAATAGCCGTCCATTATTCTGCGCTCCGATGCCTGTAGCATTTAATTACTTGCCCTGGCCGTGATGTGAATTTGATTGTTGGAAGCTGCAGCATTCTGGAAGAAGCACTAATGAGGAGAGACTCTTAGCAGAGCCGAGAGGGCGTTTGGGGGGCCAGTGTTTGAAAGCAGCCATTCACTGTGTGGCAACAAGGACTTGCTCTTGAGTGAGTTTTCTCGTCCCCGCCTCGAAGATGTCCATCGCATTTCATAAATAAATCAAGGCTTTTGTGCCGAATAATTGCTTTGCTTTGTAACAGAGATCAAAAGCAGCCATGGCCTTGGATTCAAAGCCAAGTTTATTTTTCAATTTTTTTTTCCCCTTTGCAGGAGAGAGTGAGGGTTTGCAAGCTGGAGGGTCCAGCAGTGAGGTCTGCATTGGGAAGAACAAAGAGATGAGGGACCTCAGCCTGCCTCCTCTGTCTCCTAGGGAGACAGCCTGCGAGGCAGGCCTCAGCAGGCCTTCCCAGTCATTCAGTACTCATAGCTAGTGCTATTATGACGGCAATAAAGAATTGTAGCAAAGGAAGGATTAGTGAGTGCTTGTTCTATACAGGGCCCTAAGGGTTCTATGTGCTCTGAATTCTTTAAGTCTGAGAGGAAGATACTGCCATCACCCCATTTTACAGAAAAGGAGACTCAAGGTGGAGGTTTCAGTTTTATATCCAACTCAGGGGTAGAGACAGGTAATGAACAAGACCGGAAATAGCCTCTCACGGGGTAGTATAGACGTTGAAGTAGATACAAAGAAATGGTTTATTTGGATGCAGGGGGAAGGGTGGTCATCCCTACCTTTTTCAGAGGGAGGTTCAAGAAGGTATGCTATTGGGGATTCAGGACTGTAGCAAACCTGGATAAGGCCATCGCAGGAAGTTGACTCTCAGACAGAAGCACAGTGCAGACTGGGTTGGGGTCCCACCTGCAGAAGAAAAGGGATGGGGGGCAGTGGCTTCAAGGGACAAAGTGTGCGGTGGAGTCATAGAGAAGCTGAGAGGGCCCTGCACTGTACTGACTCTTCATTGCTGGGTGGTTGTCTCTGTAAGTGGGGGGAGGGGCAGCGGGAGGAGGGGTGCAGGCAGAGGCAGATTGCTCTTTTGGCCATGGATAGCATATCCTAGGAGCAAGTTCTTAGTCCTGAGGGGGAGCTTGAGTGTTCCATGGCCTTGACAAATACACAGAGCTTTAGAGAAAACAAGAGAGGCAAAGATGTGTGGGAGAGGCAGAAGGGGACCACAGCTGAGCTCCACCTCGGTCTCTGCCGCTTTCAGCCGTGTGAGTACAGCTTGATCCTGTCCACTCTGCCTTCTCATTTGAAAGTGGAGCTAATGGACATCTTCTTCCTATGGCCGGTCCACGATTAAAAGATGCTATGAAATGCCCACCTAGTACACAGTGGACAATCAATGCATGCTAGTGATTAATAGGGTTGTTTGTAGAGCTTTGAGAAGGAATAAAGTGAGGGAAGATTGGAAGCAGGATGCTAGGAAGGTTTTTTTTTTTTTGGGGGGGGGCACAGGTTAAACAAATCTTAGGAAGACACCAATGCTTCTAAAAGATGGTCTTCCTTTTTTATAACCTCATATTTCTTTCTTCTTTTTACCTTATGACTTTGATTAGGACCTCTAGCCTGTACAACATGGAGGAAAGAGATACCCTTGATTTCTAACTTCTTACCATTTAAGAAAAAAATTGGAAAAATTGGGACCACTGAAGACCCCCAGAGCCTGATGAAGAGGGTTTACCAGCACCACTAGCAAATCATGTTTCCTGCTTTATGGCCTCTCACAGGATTAATATGCGCATGTTAAGAACACTCCTGTGTGCTGAGCCAATTCAGTTAGAAAGTGTCATTAAGATGCATACATCAGGAGAGAGGGGTGAGTGCAGATTAATGTCCTTGATGCACAAATTAGCCACATCCCAGGAGTGTTGGTAATGGTCTGTCATTGCCGTTCAGATATACATATTTTATAGCTCCCATTGTAATTCCTCCATTTCTCATACTATTCAAAGCTGAGGGCTTCTTGCTCCCATTTCAAATGTTTTCCTTTTGCTTTTGAGGCAGGGTCTCATCACGTATCCTTGGCTGGCTTGGAGCTTGCCATGCAGAGTGGACTAGCCTTGAACTCACCGAAATCTGCTTGCCTCTGCCTCCCAAGGCTGGGATTAAAAGTATAAGCTACCATGCCTAGCCATTTCAAATACTTTTTATAGCTATTTTAATTTTAAATATCTAACTTTATTGCGGTTTGCTAGGAGCAAACACTGCCTGCTCTTACAGAGGATGTGGGTTCAGTCCCCAGCACCCATACAGTAGCTCATGATCATTCATAACTCTGGTTTCAGGGGAGTTAACACCCTCTTCAGACATCTGGTGGCATCCAGCATGCATGTGGCATGTGTGTGTGTGTGTGTGTGTGTGTGTGCAAAAACACTTTATGCATAAAATAAATAAAATTATGCATAATTAAAGAAATAATTTAGAAGAGAGAGATTGATTTATAATATTGTACATTGAGTGCCAATACCTGTGGAGTCCAGAAGAGGGTATCAATCCCCTGGATCTGAGTTTACAGGGGGTTGAGGGTGTTGGGAGCACAACTTGGGGCCTCTGCAAGAGCAGTATGTGCTCTTACCTGCTGTGCTCCAACACTGTAAATTTAAAAAGAATAAAATAAGCTCCAAAAGAAAAATATTAGTAAATTCTATTATATAATTTAAAAATCTGACCCTACAACAACAAACACATTGACAGATTGATAGACAAACTACTTATGAGAGAAGGAGAAGATTTTTGTCTTCACGGAATTAATAAAATTTTAATACCCAGAAAATAAAATCAAATTTTACAAATACATAAGGAAGGAGCAAAAAATCAGCCCAATGGGAACATGGGTAAGAGATACAACTGCTCAGGTCACAAACAATGTAATGGCAACACTAAAAATTAAGAAAGAATACTCATACTGATAATCAGAACATACTTGAAACACAGCTTGATGCCAGGTGGATTGACAAAGTCCCTGGAGGAGACCCCTGATATAATGCATCAGGGATCGTCATAGAATGTAAACTTTCCAGTATCAATGGAGGAAGTAAATGGTCTAATATCAATAGAAGAAGAATTACAGACTATAACCAAGCAATTCCATTTTTAAGAATAACCCGAAGATGTTCTAAGCCATTTGCACACACACAACTTTTTATGGGGTTATTTTTTTCTATAAACAGTTTAATATTTGGCTAACAGCTGTGGCTACAGTTTGTAATTTCAGGGAAATTAAGGGACCCCAGCAATATTACAGTCAAGAATAGAGAGAAGATGAGGGTCGATGCTACTAACTTGCTTATCCTGGTCTAGCTTCCTTCGCTCCTACACAAGTCAGGTTCCCTCCTAGGGAATGTGCTGCCCACGGGGCTGGAGCAATGAAAAATTAAGACAATGCCTCACAGACATATCCACCATTCACCCAGGTCTAGATAATTCCTTGTTAAGCACGTGTTCTGTGGGCTGGAGAGATCCTAAGGTTAAGAGTACTGGCTGCTCTTGCAGAGCACCTGGGTTTGGTTTTCAGCACCCCTGGTTTTCAGCTCATAACCCTCTCTTAACTCTAGCTCCAGGAGATCTGACACCTATTACATGGATGGTTAATGTGAGCTTTGGCAGTCACATGTTAGAACAGTTATTAATAACTAAGATCAAGGTTCTACATCTGTTGGTATCTATTTGGGTAAAACTTGAAGACAGGATGGTAAGTGAGAAGAGGAAGGTCAGGGACGATGTTTTCCCCAGCAATGTGGTACAGATCTATGGCCTCAGTACTTGAGAGGGCTTTTGAGTTGGAGGCCAGCATGAGTTAGAGAGAGCCCATCTCAACAGCCTCTCCCTCAAATACAGAACAGCATTTTAGTAAAAGGTAGACCTCCCAGTGAAAACCTTATGTTGCTCATGATTTTTTAGGTCCCTGTCTGGAATGAATCTAGGTGGCTGTGGGCCTGTAAGAGCACACACCAGCTGTAGAACAGTCATTGAGGAATGAGGGGAGGAAGGATGCAAGAACTTCAGTCATCTAACAGTTCCCTTTCTAAAATAGTTTCAAAGAAAAAAGGTGGCTCCAAATCTTAATAGTTATTAAGCTTAGTAGTATGCTTTATTTTATTTTATTTTTTTGCTTTTTTTCTGTTTTAAATATTGGAGAGTTTAAAGTGAGGGTGAATGTCAGTTAAGGCAAGCTGGGCCAGGAGGACTCCTCAGCGTCAGATACAGGGGTTGGGTTGTGCTTTCTACACACTGAAGACCCACTGAAAATTCTTGACTGAGCTTCATTCATTCAATGAGTCTTTCTCACCGGTGAAGTGCTCAGTTATGCTGAAAGGCGACTCATTTTACACACATATTTGATATCTTTTGAAGGCAGAAATGCTGAACCAAGGTGGGGAAGCTACATACCATTACACACATTTTGTACAGGCACAGTAGTGATAGAGTGTTCTCAAGGGTGGATTAAGGAAGGTGATATGAAAATGGAAAGTAAAGGAAGGAAGGATGAGTAGATGGGAGGTTGAATGAGTAGATGAATAAATGAGTGGATGTGTAGGCCAGCAGAAGGACTGATGAATGGGTAAGTGGAGGAGTGGAAGTGTATGTGGGTAGGTAGATGGACACCTAGGTTGGTGAGTGGATAGTGGATAGGCGAGTGAATGAGTGGATGTCTAGGTGCATGGATGGATGGGGAAGCCGGTAGGTGAGTGCATGAGTGGGTGTGTAGATAAGTCCAAGAATCTAGGAGTTGCTCAGTCCCACAAGGCTAGTTGTTTCAGCTGGTCTTCTGTAGGAATAGACTCCAACAGATGTGCTGGCACGTAGGTGCACAGTCATAGAAGAGTGAATTCTCCTTCTTCCAATGTCCTTATGTAGTCTCCAGCAGAAGGTGTGGCCCAGATTAAAGGTGTGTACCACCATGCTGGATCTGGGACTTGCTTTGTCCCGGGCTCACTTTGAACTCAGAGATCTCCTTGCCTCAGTGTCCTGGGATTAAAGGCATGTACTACCTTTCCTGGGCCTAAGCTTTTCATGGCCACTATGCCTCAAGATCTCCATGTCAAGATCTAGGTCAGAAACTTGTGGCTTCCAGCCTCAAAATCTGGATCACAGGTGAGCCATCCAATTCTGGATTGTAGTTCATTCCAGATATAGTCAAGTTGACAACCAGGAATAGCCATTGCACTGTCCTAGTAACAGTGGGCAAATGATGTTCCTTTATTGAGTGTCTGCATCTTGATCTTCAAAGTGGGGATGCCTCCTCCAAACAGCTGATCTAGGCTCACACAGGCATCTGAAAAAGCAGTTGGTGTGGTGGCCCAGAAACAGTAGCTCACTGTCATTATCTACAATGCTATGTGCCATTCATAGTAATAGCATTAAACACTGAATGATGACAACAGGGATCTGCTTACTGTGGTTACTACTTGTAGTAACCAGAGATCCAGAAACTTCTATCCTGACTATGTCAGTCACTGTTTCATAGCTACATTAGTTACTTTCTCATTGCTGGGACCAAATATCCAGCAAGAAGCCACTTCAAGAAGAGGGGTTTACTTTAACTTACAATTTGAGATGGAATACATTCTGTCATGGTGGGGAAGGCATGGTGTCAGGAGTGAGTAAAGCACCAGATTTAGGAAGCAGAGAGAGGGCAGGAAGCAGGGATAGTTTATAATACCTCAAGACCCTCTCTGAATGACCCACTTCCTCCTGCAAGCCTCTACCTCCTTGGGCTTTACAACCTTCCCTGAGAGTGTCATCAGCTGGGAAGCAAGCTCCACTGCAGGAGCCTATGGGACCTTTGCACACTCAAAGCACATCTGTGAGAAATCCTTGGGTGCCCTCGGGCCAGCTATTTTAGCAGCTCTCAAAAGGAAGCTTTCCGATTCAAAAATTTCCCCAGGAGACACTGAGAACCATTGCTGAGTTAGAAAAGGAGGAGGGTGTGGGTGTCCATGAGGCCAGGTTTGCTGCTATAGCAGGAATGCTTCCATCGGAGCTGCAGTTGGAGCTGCAACAGCAGGAGACACATATTAGTTCTGAGGAAAGGAGCAGCCTAAGGGGATGGCTCAGAACAGGGAGAAGTAACCTACTAGAGGTAGAAGATTACCTAAGGACAGGGTTGGAGGTGGGAAGCTGAGGAAGGTGTTCTGAGGAAAGGGGATGTGGCAACACCATGTAGAGCCTTTCGATTGTTGACTTAAGACCCATCTAGGAGGAGCTGGCTGTCTACTGGTTGGAGCCGCTGAGTTCAGGGTACATCGACTTTCCAGGAGTGGATAGGTCCACACCCTCTGGGACACACCTTTAAGCCTTTGCTCTGTACATAAGGAAGATCACAGCAGAACTGGGTGATGGCCGGTGCTCACATGCACCAGGCAATGGAATATGGAGCCCTTGTGAGTCTTAAGTTTGTGATTGATGGGCAAACAAGCCAGAGGATGTATGACAGTGGAAGGATTTGTCAGAACCTAGGACTGAAAAGGGAGGTGGGTTTTGCTATTCCATTGCTTTCATTTACTTGAACCTCAGAATTAGAAAGATTCTGGAGTGGCCCTGGATTGTGACCCAGCATGAGAACATCTACTCAAACAAAGGTGGGGGAAGAGAGACAGGCTTTAGTGGTAGTGGGGATTGGTGAGAGGGAGGAGAGGGCCCCAGAGATGACCGAGAGGCAGGAGAGGTTATTCCTGACTAAGAGTGTTCTAAAGAACTATTTAGAGTGGAAGATGAGGGAGGAGCCTTGTTATCAAATCAACATTTAAAGAGATTTTTTTGTTTACATTTTTTGATTGATTGACTGCTCTGTGTGTGTGTGTGTGTGAGAGAGAGAGAGAGAGAGAGAGAGAGAGAGAGAGAGAGAGAGAGAGAGAGAGAGAGAGTTTGTGTGTATGTGCGCACATGTGGAGACCAGAGACGAGAGCAGAAGTTGGTTCTCTGGTCCCTTCTCTCGTCCCACATGTGGCTTCCAGATGACAACTCTAGTTTTAGGTTTT
The DNA here is from genome assembly GCF_021556685.1 of Rattus norvegicus. NCBI lineage: Eukaryota > Metazoa > Chordata > Mammalia > Rodentia > Muridae > Rattus > Rattus norvegicus. The sequence goes on along the minus strand of NC_141537.1, from coordinate 147,101,341 downwards.
GGAGCAAGTGCCATTACCTTCTGAGCCATCCTTTGAGCTCCCAACCCAACATCTTAAGACTGTTAATTTTTATTTATTTATTTTTTATTAACTTGAGTATTTCTTATTTACATTTCGATTGTTATTCCCTTTCCCGGTTTCTGGGCAAATGTCCCCCTAACCCCTCCCCCTCCCCCTTTACACAGGTGTTCCCCTCCCCATCCTCCCCCCATTACCGCCCTCCCCCCAACAATTACGTTCACTGGGGGTTCAGTCTTGGCAGGACCAAGGGCTTCCCCTTCCACTGGTGCTCTTACTAGGATATTCATTGCTACCTATGGGGTCAGAGTCCAGGGTCAGTCCATGTATAGTCTTTAGGTAGTGGCTTAGTCCCTGGAATCTCCGCTTGGTTAGCATTGTTGTACATATGGGGTTTCTAGCCCCTTCAAGCTCTTCCAGTTCTTTCTCTGATTCCTTCAATGGGGGTCCTATTCTCAGTTCAGTGGTTTGCTGCTGGCATTCGCCTCTGTATTTGCTGTATTCTGGCTGTGTCTCTCAGGAGCGATCTACATCCGGCTCCTGTCGGTCTGCACTTCTTTGCTTCATCCATCTTGTCTAATTGGGTGGCTGTATATGTTTTATTTATTTTTTAAAAATATTTCTATTCTTGGAAAGTTTTTCATATTTATACAGGTTTATTGCTTCTATCCATCCAACACTTCCTCCCTCCAACTGCTCCTTTTACCCTGCCACCAATATCCCTCCCAACTTCGGGCGGGGCCTCAGTTCCTCCTCCCTCAGCCATGTTGGAATCCTGCTGACAGTCTTGTGATGGTCTTATGCTGGTGATAGCTTCTGTTGGCTGATGTGCACCGGAACCATGTCATGTCCTGAAGTCTGCGTACCACAGCTTTCTTCCCTGTTCTTTCTGCCCTTTCTTCTGTGAAGGCTCCGAGTCTTGGGTGGTGGGTGACTCATTCACAGGTGAGCACTCAAAGTTACTCATGCTCGGTGCTTTGACCAGTTATGAGCGTCTGCATTAACCCACTGTGAAAAGAAGCTCCCGTGACCTATGTTGAGAGCAACACAAATCAGTTGGTATAAATATAAATATTTAGAATGTAGCTAGACAGTGTGATTGTTTAACAAAATAACAGCAGTAGATTATTCCTTAGTGTCTGGAATATCCTCTGTCATGGGCTTTTGACACAGAACCAGCACAAAATCTCTCCTTTGGAACTGGTCTCACATTCTGTCAGAGAACAGTTGCTTTACTCCCACCCCCGGCCCCCACAACCATCATACCCCTATTGTATCAGTTAGCACAGATTACCAGTGGGACATTACTATGGTATGCAGTGTCCAGTGCTGAGTAAGACCACTGATTTCCTCCCCCCAGTAACCTATCTAGCACCTTCTGTCACTGTGTAAACTAGCAGCAGGGGGAGAGTTTCCTGGTCAGTTTGAGGTTGATTTCTCTATGTCTGGCTTCTAAAGTGGATGATGTCTTTATTAGTATGATCTTACCATGTAGTTATTGTAGTTGACCAGGAGCAATAGCATGTATTGCTTGTGAGACCTTTGGGGCCTTCTTGACTAATAACTTGTGGAGAAGTAGCCCATGCTTGGCACTTGGATTTTCATTTTAATAACCCATATATTCTGGAAGCAGAACTGTCCACCCATGCAGGGTCCTTTTGCTCAAACTCCTTTAACAAATGGAGGGCTTTGGTGGGGGAGGCCATGTAGCCTTAATTTTGGCTAACTCCTAGGCTCTTCTCCCCACAATCTCTCTCTCCACATCAAACCTTTTCTTTAGGTGTTTCTCCTGTCTCCCTTCATGACCTCTGTCTTCTCTTATCTAAACTAATTGAAATTTTTCTTGTGTTATAAGGCTGTAGCTTTCTGTATAGTTTTTCATGTACCCTTCATTTTGGATAAGCCTCTGGTGCCCCATTATCTCATCTACCATCCACCTCCACACTTGGACCTTCCCTTGAACCTCCCAGTTCTCTTACTTCTTCCCTTCATGTAACCTGTATTTCCCCATTTCCTCTTCTGTGAAGCATCCATTCACATCTAGGGGCCTGTTTCTAATGTCCTGGCTTTCACATGTGCAACAAAAGATTAGAAGCTAGAATCTGCATATGAAAGAGACACTGTGATTGTTGTCTTTGGGGGTCTAGGTAAGACCTCCCTCAGTATCATTAGACACTGCTATTTTTAAATATCGTCCTGGTGTTGTGTTACTATAGCCGAATGGCACAGAGTAAGTAACTTATAAAGAGTTCATGTTTACTCTGATCACAGTTCAGAAGGCTGGAGGCCAAGCATGAAGTTGGCTATAACTAGCAAAGGCCTTCTTGCTGGTGGACATGCTGCTAAACCCCAAGGTTGTGCAAAGATCACATGGTGAGACAGAGTAGGTGGTGTTACCTGGGATCTCTCTTCTTGTACAAAGTATGGAGGCCAATACTCCTAACTTTAACTAATCCTAATGCCTTCCACATTATTACCACACATGTTTGAGGGTTAGCTTTCAGCAGAGTTTGGGAGTGGATGAACAATCCAAAGCTAGGACACATAGAAGATGACATTAGTGTTAGAAATAGCCCAACTCCCAGTTGGTTTGATGGGGATGGGGACAGACACCTTAAGAATAAAACTTTTAAATTTTAGCTCATAAAACCCTAAGATCTACATTAAGGAAGGCCTTTTGTTGTTATTTGGGGAGGGGGAGCTTAGGGGTATGGTACTAGAGACAGAACACACTGCCTCTGAACTACAGCTCAGAGTAAAGTCTTAAGAGTTTCCCCTCAAGAGCATAACCAACCCTGCATTAAAAACTAAAGCAAATCACACATGGCAAGATATTCATGGCAATGGAATTGATTTCGCTCCAGAACTGTGTCATTACAAGAAAAACTTTGTCATTTTGTCTCATGTTGATGTAAATTAATGTTTACTTGTCTTGGTGAAGGATAAAAACGGCCACCTTTTATTTTTAACTTAAAACTGCATCCATGAGAATATACCAGGGCATTAATAGAGCTCCTCTTGTATGCAAGTCTTTGTGGGCAACCTTTTACAGGAAATTCCCCCGAGGGAAAATGCTTCTTAGTTCAGCCTGGGTCACAATTCTTTCTGTGATCCAATCCTTGAGACAAACTTCCAGGTCTCCCTGTCACAGCCACAGTCTGGTAGATCAGCCAGGTATAGGCCAGTCCCACCTGCCTCTCATGTTCTCTTAGAAGGAGGAATGGAGAGGCAAGCAATGGCCGTTGAAGTTGCTGGGTCTCTAGCTGGGCAATTGAAACAAAGGGGAGGAGACTTTCTTTGATGGGGATGGAAAAAGGTTGGAGGGCAGGGCTGGGAGGCAAAACTTGGGCAGATGGTGAGAAGGTGCATCAGAAATATAGGCAGTGTCCTGTGGGATTGGCCTCCTTCCCACCTGCCTGTGGCCTGGACTGTGTCCATTGTGGCTTCGCAGTGGCTGTTTTTCTTCTGTGTGTTTGCATGCTGCACTGAGCCCTGAAGAAACAGACAAGGGTTTTGAGCTGGACCAACCCAAAGCTGACTGCAGGCTCCACCATTTTCTAGTTCTAGCATCCTGGGCAAGGTGCTCAGTCTTTTGAATCTCTAGTTCTGCCCATGTTGAAAGAGAACCACAGTAGTAGCCACTTTAAAGGTTTAAATGAGTACATGGAAGGGACTTTGAACAGTGTTGAGCAAATGGAAGATGTTTCGTGAGCCCTGAAGCTGTTCTTAAATACTGCTTGAAAGCAGGGCTTTGTTGATCAGCTTTTCCTACAATGCTTGGTAGAGACTGATCTCTGCTAAACATGTGTGTGTGAATGGACCAAGGTTAGGGAGGACCTGGAAGAGATATCATAGGCCCAAGCATAGGCTTAGGGTGCCATGAATGCACATGGGTCATGGTACTGGAGTCTGTGTTTCATGGTACAAGGCTATGTTTCAACAACCATGTTCTTCAGAAATGCCTACCTTTTGGGGACTGCCAAACAATGTGTACAAAATTCAGAATTGAGAACTACACAGTTGAGTTACAGAAAAAGACATCTAAAAAGGAGTCTCATAATATTTTGAGCAATTTTCCATTTCTTTTTTTTTTTTTAAGTTTTCTAAAAACGTTTTAATGTTTTCTGTTAATAAAGTTAAGTATCTTTCAGTAAATACTTGCTGGAATAATTAGCCATATTTGTGTCATCACTTGACAAAAGCAAAGAAAAAATAAGGAATTTTGGTGTTGGTGCCCGCTGTTACGTCAGTCCTGGTTCTAATCTGCTGGAGTAGTTTTCCTTCATTAGGAAATCCACTGTGCTGGACAAGGCCAGTGTTTCTGCTCAGGGTACCCTGGCAATCTCCATCAGACATCACAGATGAATATGTATTGTTAGGGCTGGAGAGATGGCTCAGTGGTTAGGAGCACTGACTGCTCTTCCAGAGGTCCTGAGTTCAAATCCCAGCAACCACATGGTGGCTCACAACCATCTGTAATGAGATCTGATGCCCTCTTCTGGTGTGTCTGAAGACAGCAATAGTGTATTTACATATAATAAATAAAAGTAAATCTTTAAAAATGTAGCTCTTTGGGCCTATGTGGCTCTTCTTCAGATCCTAATTTTTTTTTTTTATTAACTTGAGTATTTCTTATATACATTTCAAGTGTTATTCCCTTTCCCGGTTTCCGGGCAAAATCCCCCTCCCCCCTCCCCTTCCTTATGGGTGTTCCCCTCCCAACCCTCCCCCCATTGCCGCCCTCCCCCCATAGTCTAGTTCACTGGGGGTTCAGTCTTAGCAGGACCCAGGGCTTCCCCTTGCACTGGTGCTCTTACTAGGATATTCATTGCTACCTATGGGGTCAGAGTCCAGGGTCAGTCCATATATAGTCTTTAGGTAGTGGCTTAGTCCCTGGAAGCTCTGGTTGCTTGACATTGTTGTACTTTTGGGGTCTCGAGCCCCTTCAAGCTCTTCCAGTTCTTTCTCTGATTCCTTCAACGGGGGACCTATTCTCAGCTCAGTGGTTTGCTGCTGGCATTCGCCTCTGTATTTGCTGTATTCTGGCTGTGTCTCTCAGGAGCGATCTACATCCGGCTCCTGTCGGTCTGCACTTCTTTGCTTCATCCATCTTGTCCAATTGGGTGGCTGTATATGTATGGGCCACCTGTGGGGCAGGCTCTGAATGGGTGTTCCTTCAGTCTCTGTTTTAATCTTTGCCTCTCCCTTCCCAGCCAAGGGTATTCTTTTTCCTCATTTAAAGAAGGAGTGAAGCATTCACATTTTGATCATCCGTCTTGAGTTTCGTTTGTTCTAGGGATCTAGGGTAATTCAAGCATTTGGGCTAATAGCCACTTATCAATGAGTGCATACCATGTATGTCTTTCTGTGATTGGGTTAGCTCACTCAGGATGATATTTTCCAGTTCCAACCATTTGCCTACGAATTTCATAGACTCGTTGTTTTTGATAGCTGAGTAATATTCCATTGTGTAGATGTACCACATTTTCTGTATCCATTCCTCTGTTGAAGGGCATCTGGGTTCTTTCCAGCTTCTGGCTATTATAAATAAGGCTGCGATGAACATAGTGGAGCACGTGTCTCTTTTATATGTTGAGGCATCTTTTGGGTATATGCCCAAGAGATGTATAGCTGGATCCTCAGGCAGTTCAATGTCCAATTTTCTGAGGAACCTCCAGACTGATTTCCAGAATGGTTTTACCAGTCTGCAATCCCACCAACAATGGAGGAGTGTTCCTCTTTCTCCACATCCTCGCCAGCATCTGCTGTCACCTGAGTTTTTGATCTTAGCCATTCTCACTGGTGTGAGGTGAAATCTCAGGGTTGTTTTGATTTGCATTTCCCTTATGACTAAAGATGTTGAACATTTCTTTAGGTGTTTCTCAGCCATTCGGCATTCCTCAGCTGTGAATTCTTTGTTCAGCTCTGAACCCCATTTTTTAATAGGGTTATTTGTTTCCCTGCGGTCTAACTTCTTGAGTTCTTTGTATATTTTGGATATAAGGCCTCTATCTGTTATAGGATTGGTAAAGATCTTTTCCCAATCTGTTGGTTGTCATTTTGTCCTAACCACAGTGTCCTTTGCCTTACAGAAGCTTTGCAGTTTTATGAGATCCCATTTGTCGATTCTTGATCTTAGAGCATAAGCCATTGGTGTTTTGTTCAGGAAATTTTTTCCAGTGCCCATGTGTTCCAGATGCTTCCCTAGTTTTTCTTCTATTAGTTTGAGTGTGTCTGGTTTGATGTGGAGGTCCTTGATCCACTTGGACTTAAGCTTTGTACAGGGTGATAAGCATGGATCGATCTGCATTCTTCTACATGTTGCCCTCCAGTTGAACCAGCACCATTTGCTGAAAATGCTATCTTTTTTCCATTGGATGGTTTTGGCTCCTTTGTCAAAAATCAAGTGACCATAGGTGTGTGGGTTCATTTCTGGGTCTTCAATTCTATTCCATTGGTCTATCTGTCTGTCTCTGTACCAATACCATGCAGTTTTTATCACTATTGCTCTGTAATACTGCTTGAGTTCAGGGATAGTGATTCCCCCTGAAGTCCTTTTATTGTTGAGGATAGCTTTAGCTATCCTGGGTTTTTTGTTATTCCAGATGAATTTGCAAATTGTTCTGTCTAACTCTTTGAAGAATTGGATTGGTATTTTGATGGGGATTGCATTGAATCTGTAGATTGCTTTTGGTAAAATGGCCATTTTTACTATATTAATCCTGCCAATCCATGAGCATGGGAGATCTTTCCATCTTCTGAGGTCTTCTTCAATTTCTTTCCTCAGTGTCTTGAAGTTCTTATTGTACAGATCTTTTACTTGCTTGGTTAAAGTCACACCGAGGTACTTTATATTATTTGGGTCTATTATGAAGGGTGTCGTTTCCCTAATTTCTTTCTCGGCTTGTTTCTCTTTTGTATAGAGGAAGGCAACTGATTTATTTGAGTTAATTTTATACCCAGCCACTTTGCTGAAGTTGTTTATCAGCTTTAGTCGTTCTCTGGTGGAACTTTTGGGATCACTTAAATATACTATCATGTCATCTGCAAATAGTGATATTTTGGCTTCTTCTTTTCCGATCTGTATCCCCTTGATCTCCTTTTGTTGTCTGATTGCTCTGGCTAGAACTTCAAGAACTATATTGAATAAGTAGGGAGAGAGTGGGCAGCCTTGTCTAGTCCCTGATTTTAGTGGGATTGCTTCGAGTTTCTCTCCATTTAGTTTAATGTTAGCAACTGGTTTGCTGTATATGGCTTTTACTATGTTTAGGTATGGGCCTTGAATTCCTATTCTTTCCAGGACTTTTATCATGAAGGGGTGTTGAATTTTGTCAAATGCTTTCTCAGCATCTAATGAAATGATCATGTGGTTTTGTTCTTTCAGTTTGTTTATATGATGGATCACGTTGATGGTTTTCCGTATATTAAACCATCCCTGCATGCCTGGGATGAAGCCTACTTGATCATGGTGGATGATTGTTTTGATGTGCTCTTGAATTCGGTTTGCCAGAATTTTATTGAGTATTTTTGCGTCGATATTCATAAGGGAAATTGGTCTGAAGTTCTCTTTCTTTGTTGTGTCTTTGTGTGGTTTAGGTATAAGAGTAATTGTGGCTTCGTAGAAGGAATTCGGTAGTGCTCCATCTGTTTCAATTTTGTGGAATAGTTTGGATAATATTGGTATGAGGTCTTCTATGAAGGTTTGATAGAATTCTGCACTAAACCCGTCTGGACCTGGGCTCTTTTTGGTTGGAAGACCTTTAATGACTGCTTCTATTTCCTTAGGAGTTATGGGGTTGTTTAACTGGTTTATCTGTTCCTGATTTAACTTCGATACCTGGTATCTGTCTAGGAAATTGTCCATTTCCTGAAGATTTTCAAATTTTGTTGAATATAGGTTTTTATAGTAAGATCTGATGATTTTTTGAATTTCCTCTGAATCTGTAGTTATGTCTCCCTTTTCATTTCTAATTTTGTTAATTTGGACGCACTCTCTGTGTCCTCTCGTTAGTCTGGCTAAGGGTTTATCTATCTTGTTGATTTTCTCAAAGAACCAACTTTTGGTTCTGTTGATTCTTTCTATGGTCCTTTTTGTTTCTACTTGGTTGATTTCAGCTCTGAGTTTGATTATTTCCTGCCTTCTACTCCTCCTGGGTGTATTTGCTTCTTTTTGTTCTAGAGCTTTTAGGTGTGCTGTCAAGCTGCTGACATATGCTCTTTCCTGTTTCTTTCTGCAGGCACTCAGCGCTATGAGTTTTCCTCTTAGCACAGCTTTCATTGTGTCCCATAAGTTTGGGTATGTTGTATCTTCATTTTCATTAAATTCTAAAAAGTTTTTAATTTCTTTCTTTATTTCTTCCTTGACCAGGTTATCATTGAGTAGAGCATTGTTCAATTTCCACGTATATGTGGGCATTCTTCCCTTATTGTTATTGAAGACCAGTTTTAGGCCGTGGTGGTCCGATAGCATGCATGGGATTATCTCTATCTTTCTGTACCTGTTTAGGCCCGTTTTTTGACCAATTATATGGTCAATTTTGGAGAAAGTACCATGAGGAGCTGAGAAGAAGGTATATCCTTTTGCTTTAGGATAGAATGTTCTATAAATATCCGTTAAGTCCATTTGGCTCATGACTTCTCTTAGTCTGTCGACATCACTGTTTAATTTCTGTTTCCATGATCTGTCCATTGATGAGAGTGGGGTGTTGAAGTCTCCCACTATTATTGTGTGAGGTGCAATGTGTGTTTTGAGCTTTACTAAGGTTTCTTTTACGTATGTAGGTGCCCTTGTATTTGGGGCATAGATATTTAGGATTGAGAGTTCATCTTGGTGGATTTTTCCTTTGATGAATATGAAGTGTCCTTCCTTATCTTTTTTGATGACTTTTAGTTGGAAATTGATTTTATTTGATATTAGAATGGCTACTCCAGCTTGCTTCTTCTGACCATTTGCTTGGAAAGTTGTTTTCCAGCCTTTCACTCTGAGGTAGTGTCTGTCTTTGTCTCTGAGGTGTGTTTCCTGTAGGCAGCAGAATGTAGGGTCCTCATTGCGTATCCAGTTTGTTAATCTATGTCTTTTTATTGGGGAGTTGAGGCCATTGATATTGAGAGATATTAAGGAATAGTGATTATTGCTTCCCTTTATATTCATATTTGGATGTGAGGTTATGTTTGTGTGCTTTCATTCTCTTTGTTTTGTTGCCAAGACGATTAGTTTCTTGCTTCTTCTAGGGTATAGCTTGCCTCCTTATGTTGGGCTTTACCATTTATTATCCTTTGTAGTGCTGGATTTGTAGAAAGATATTGTGTAAATTTGGTTTTGTCATGGAATATCTTGGTTTCTCCATCAATGTTAATTGAGAGTTTTGCTGGATACAGTAACCTGGGCTGGCATTTGTGTCCTCTTAGGGTCTGTATGACATCAGTCCAGGATCTTCTGGCCTTCATAGTTTCTGGCGAGAAGTCTGGTGTGATTCTGATAGGTCTCCCTTTATATGTTACTTGACCTTTTTCCCTTACTGCTTTTAATATTCTTTCTTTATTTTGTGCGTTTGGTGTTTTGACAATTATGTGACGGGAGGTGTTTCTTTTCTGGTCCAATCTATTTGGAGTTCTGTAGGCTTCTTGTATGTCTATGGGTATCTCTTTTTTTAGGTTAGGGAAGTTTTCTTCTATGATTTTGTTGAAGATATTTACTGGTCCTTTGAGCTGGGAGTCTTCACTCTCTTCTATACCTATTATCCTTAGGTTTGATCTTCTCATTGAGTCCTGGATTTCCTGTATGTTTTGGACCAGTAGCTTTTTCCGCTTTACATTATCTTTGACAGTTGAGTCAATGATTTCTATGGAATCTTCTGCTCCTGAGATTCTCTCTTCCATCTCTTGAATTCTGTTGGTGAGGCTTGTATCTACAGCTCCTTGTCTCTTCTTTTGGTTTTCTATATCCAGGGTTGTTTCCATGTGTTCTTTCTTGATTGCTTCTATTTCCATTTTTAATTCCTTCAACTGTTTGATTGTGTTTTCCTGGAATTCTTTCAGGGATTTTTGCGATTCCTCTCTGTAGGCTTTTACTTGTTTATTAATGTTTTCCTGTGCTTCCCTAAGTGTGTTCAGGTCTTTCTTGAAGTCCTCCAGCATCATGATCAAATATGATTTTGTAACTAGATCTTGCTTTTCTGGTGTGTTTGGATATTCCATGTTTGTTTTGGTGGGAGAATTGGGCTCCGATGATGGCATGTAGTCTTGGTTTCTGTTGCTTGGGTTCCTGCGCTTGCCTCTCGCCATCAGATTATCTCTAGTGTTACTTTGTTCTGCTATTTCTGACAGTGGCTAGACTGTCCTATAAGCCTGTGTGACAGGAGTGCTGTAGACCTGTTTTCCTCTCTTTCAGTCAGTTATGGGGACAGAGTGTTCTGCTTTCTGGCGTGTAGTTTTTCCTCTCTACAGGTCTTCAGCTGTTCCTGTGGGCCTGTGTCTTGAGTTCACCAGGTAGCTTTCTTGCAGCAGAAAATTTGGTCTTACCTGTGGTCCCGAGGCTCAGGTTCGCTCGTGGGGTGCTGCCCACGGGCTCTCTGCAGCGGCAGCAACCAGGAAGACCTGTGCCGCCCCTTCCGGGAGCTTCAGTGCACCAGGGTTCCAGATGGTCTTTGGCTTTTTCCTCTGGCGTCCGAGATGTGTGTGCAGGGAGCAGTCACTTCTGGTTTCCCAGGCTTGTCTGCCTCTCTGAAGGTTTAGCTCTCCCTCCCACGGGATTTGGGTGCAGAGAACTGTTTATCCGGTCTGTTTCTTTCAGGTTCCGGCGGTGTTTCAGGCACAGGGGTCCTGCCGCTCCTGGGCCCTTCCCCACGGGAGCCCAGAGGCCTTATACAGTTTCCTCTTGGGCCAGGGATGTGGGCAGGGGTGAGCAGAGTTGGTGGTCTCTTCCGCTCTGCAGCCTCAGGAGTGCCCACCTGACCAGGCGGTTGGGTCTCTCTCTCACCGGGTCTGGGAGCAGAGAGCTGCTGCGGGCCGGGATCCGCGGGTGTGGGACTTCCGGTAAACACAGAACGTGCCCGGTCCTAGAGAAATTCTGCTTTCCTGTGTCCCAAGCTCACCAGGCAGCTTTCTTGCAGCAGAAAATTTGGTCTTACCTGTGGTCCCGAGGCTCAGGTTCGCTTGTGGGGTGCTCCCCACGGGCTCTCTGCAGCGGCAGCAACCAGGAAGACCTGTGCCGCCCCTTCCGGGAGCTTCAGTGCACCAGGGTTCCAGATGGTCTTTGGCTTTTTCCTCTGGCGTCCGAGATGTGTGTGCAGGGAGCAGTCACTTCTGGTTTCCCAGGCTTGTCTGCCTCTCTGAAGGTTTAGCTCTCCCTCCCACGGGATTTGGGTGCAGAGAACTGTTTATCCGGTCTGTTTCTTTCAGGCTCCGGCGGTGTCTCAGGCACAGGGGTCCTGCCGCTCCTGGGCCCTCCCCCACGGGAGCCCAGAGGCCTTATACAGTTTCCTCTTGGGCCAGGGATGTGGGCAGGGGTGAGCAGAGTTGGTGGTCTCTTCCGCTCTGCAGCCTCAGGAGTCCAATTTTCCATTTCTGATTGGAGTTTGGGACCGTAGTTATGCTGACGTGTCTGTAGCCCATAGCTATAAGTTGGATGCACCTGAGGGTGGGATGAATGCTGGATGAAAGATTCATTTACATGTCAGGTGTCCTGGCCCAGCAGATGTCATCCTTCTGAGCACCCAAAGGTGCAGATGGCCTCTCCTCTCACCTCTGTGAGGCCCTGGGCCCTGTGGCCAGCTGGAGAGCATGAGACTTCCGTAGTTGACACAGGGGTTGGGATAGTGGGCCATCTAGTCTTCCTAGAGTAGCTGAAAGATTGGGGCTTATAAGGGAAATACATTGATTGTTAAATGCTGGGAAAGTACTCAGACTTTCTAGAATCACCAAGTGGCCAAACAGAGTATTCCTGCAGATGGGAGGGACTGTTGCAGGCCAGAGAGGCTGCTGCCTCGACAGTATTTTGCTGAGGAATAGTTTAAACCCTTCATGACATTAGGCAATATTTATAAATGACTGTGGTGGCTACAACTTAAGGCCAAAGGTAGAGATTACTACTAGGAAGAGGCAGTTAGGGTACCCAACACCCTGCCATCCATTTGTAGGATGGTGCCCCAGACAAAGAGTTAGTTGTCCCTAAGGGAGTTTAACTGGGGCTAGCTGTTGAGAAAAAAGAGGCTGGGGCACCTGCTTTATGGTGGCTGGCCCTGTGAATGGCTGGCCTCAGCTTACTGTTGGTTTGTCAGAAAGGCAAGATTGTGGGGATGGTTGAATCTTCTTTGGCCCATCCTTGTGTGTGAAGGAAGTAACTTCCATCCAGTATCCTTTGCAGGCATGAAAATAATGCAAAAAATGTGGAGAGTGAAGGTCAATTGTCACTGGGTCCCCAAGCTCTGGGTGTGGAGGCCTGTGGAAGATTGTCTTGGTTTTGGCCTCCTGTCCCTGGTGGAATGTTTGGTTTGGGTTTGTTACTCAGTAGTATTTGGAACTGTAATTGAAAATACTTCCCTTCCCTAACCAATTCCAGCCATCAAAAAATAAAACACAAAAACAATAATAAGCTTTGAAGGTTGCTGGACAAGCATCAACTTTGTGGCTCTTCTGGGACAAGCGCAGGAGTTGACGAGTTGGAACTCAGCAGGTCCCATATGGTGGCTTACAGTTCTCTTGAGGAAATACAAGAACATGCCTCCAGCCCTACCAGTTCAGGCTCTGTATACAAGTTCCTCTTCTGAGGCATGACCCTGAGCATCCTATTCTCCCACTCAAAAGCCTTCAACAGTTCCCAGTTCTACTCTGAATGAAGTTAGAGCCCCATCAGCCTCCACGATGTGACCTCAGCCTAAGCAAAAAGTGGTAACCTTAGAACCCCCTGTCTGCAGTGAGGATGTCTTATTCTAGGAACTGGGGGTGGAAGATGAGGTTGTGCTTACTAGGATGCTCTGGCTACAATAGCAGGAGAATACAGATGAACATATGTTAGGCAATTAAGTCACAGAAGTAGATGGAGACTAGATGTTCCAATTTTTGGATTAATTTTTTGGATTAATCAGTACTTAGATAGTAATAGAGGGAACCAGGTTCCTTTTACTCTGCCGTCCTAAGGCAACATCCTCCTCCTATCTTTAGATGCTAGTACCAACTTGGGCTATATAGAGTTTTGCTCACACTTAGTAGGACTAAAACCTTCTCCTACATCACACAAGTCCTGCTTTTCTATCTCATTAAGTCAACCTGGGACTATATCAGCACAAAGAACAATGCATGGTGTAAAGTTAGGATGGGATGAAGTTCTCTGGAAGAACTGAGTCAGAGGGGCAAATGCAGGCCAATGTATCCTCCTATTAGGACTTAAGAAGAGCTGGATTGTGGGGTATGAACCCCTAATTCCTACTACAAAGTGTAAAGAATTGGGCAGTTTGAAAGTAGGGTATGGTGATACGTTGAGTTGAGGAGATAATAAAATGTCTACAGAGTAACTTTAAAGTTTCATCTTGACAGCCTTGGAAGCTGTCATTCCATACTTTAAAATCATGGTGCTGGGAGTATCTGTGTGACTTTTCAGTAATTTGAGTTTGAAGGGACAACCAAACCATTTCTATGGGCTGACATTGACATTTGTTCTTCCATATTCCAGAGCAAAGAGATTGGCCTGCAGATGCATGAGGAGCTGCTGAAGGTGACCAATGAGCTCTACACAGTAAGTTCTACCCAGAACCATTGCTACTTTTTTGGGTCTCTTGTCTTCGACTACAGGGGGGCAGGGCAGACTTTGGAGTGACAGTGGGTCATCATGAAAGTTTTTAATGACTCATAAGCTCAATTCCTGATTGGTATGGGTCCTGGGCATGTTTAGTAAGTTTGACAGTGTGTGAGAGAATAATGTGATCTGCCACATACAGGATGTGTCCCTTATGAGCACAAAGGTTCTGAAGTGGGGGGTAGGAATATGGGTGTGAAGTCTCCAGAGGACAGGAATATGGACTTGGGTGCCAGGTGCTATAGGCTCCAGGCAGAGAGTGCTGTTTGGTGACTGTGGCCTTAGAAGGTCACAGAGCTTGTTTAGATCCCCTTGTCTTTGTCTGTAGAATGGAACCCTGCTCCAAGAATAACCTGAAGTGAAATGGTGCGCATGCCTGACTGTTTGCAGTGGAGAACATCACAGTTTAGGCCATAGCTGACCTTGCTACTTGCTTTGGAGCCAAGGTTAACCACATAGAGATGGGCATTAGAACTAAGGATGGTTGTGGGATGGAGAGCACACTGCCTAGGCTGTAGGGCAAGAACCAACTTTGGCTTCTTGGTGAGGACTGTGGAGAGCATCATAGATGGCCTTCGGGTCCAATGTAGGATAGGCTCACCAGGTGAAATACCGGGTAGAATTGTTATGTTTGATGTACATAGGGTCCTTTACAAAAGTCCTAATTTAACAGTAAATATGTGTAGGCTATGTGAAGCCCTTCTCTTTGATATATATATATATGACATACATATCTTTGACATATATATATCTTTGACATATATATCTTTGACATATATATCTTTGACATACATATATCTTTGACACACACACACACATATATATATATATGTGTATATATATATGTATGTATATATATATGTATGTATATATATCTTTGACATCCATGGTGGCAGCAGTGGGGTTCTCAAGGGCTGAAAGTCAGGGCCTATACTTAAGGTGGAAGACCCAGTGTAGACCCCAGCAGCTGGAGGACCTAGAATAAGACTTTTTAACTGATGTAAAATAGGGGGAGGGTGCCTCACCTCAGTGACAGAATGTGCAGATCTGTGTAGACAATTAAAGACAGATTTACCATAGAGAATCCTCTTGGATTAGAATAGCCTGCTGGTTGGAAGCACAGACTTTGGGTGAGCCTCACCTGAGAAGCCACACCCATTCAAGGGCACATACTACCTATTGCCTTCTCTTTCATCTCTTTCTTCCTTACCTTCATGCCCATATTGGATGGTTTGTGAATTTTGTTCTGTTTTTTGTTTTTTGTTTTTGTTTTTGTTTTTGAGACAGGTTTTTCTGTGTAGCCATGGCTATCTTGGAACTCACTTTGTAGACCAGACTGGCCTTAAACTCATAAAGTCTGCCCCCCAAGTGTTAGTATTAAAGGAGTGCACCATCACTGTCCAGCTCATCTTGGAGATTTCTAACAGTCAACTCCACACGACTTAGAGTCTTCTGGGAAGAGAGTCTTAACAAGGCATTGCCCAGATCAGGTTGGCCTATGGGCCTATCTGCGGCAGATTGTTTTAGACATCAGGAGATAGTACATTCTGGAGGGCACCATTTCATGGGCTGGAGCCTGAACTGTCTAAAAGAGAAGAAAGCTAGCCAAATATAATTGCAAACAAACAGTTACTATGGAGGAATTCATCTCTCTGCTCTTAACAATGGATGCTTTGTGGCTGTCTACTGAGTTTCTACCTTGACTTCCCCTCAGTAATGGACTGTAACCTGAAAGTGTAAGCCCACAAACCCTTTCCTCCTTGATGGTTTGTTTTTGCAGGATCATTGACTGCATCAACAGTAATGAAACCACAGTAATGTCTGAGCTTAAACCTACATCCAAAGAGCATCTTAATGTGCTCCAACTTTGCTCAAAACTAAAACTAAAGCTGGATCTAGTGAGGTTCCCATCTACTTAGGAAGCTGAGGAAGGAGGGCTACAAGTTTGAGGCCTGCCCAGGTTATATATTTATAACATATAAAATATAATAATAATAAAAGTAAAGATGGAACTCAGTGTATATAGCTCAGTTGTAGAGTTCTTTTCCAGCTTTCTCAAATGCCCTAGGCTCACCCTAGTAGTACAGAGAAAAGAGGCAAAGAGAAGGCAGATACTGTGAAGTCAGAATCTGGGTCAAATCTAATTTTCAACTGGAAAGAACAGTGAAATCCTCCCACGGTCTCTGTAGGGATTGGTTCCCAAAAGCCTCATGGACCTGGGGACTCTGTGGATGCTGAGGTCTCCTGTATAAAGTAGTGTCACGCCACACATCCTCCCAGGCACTTTAAACCATTCCCAGATTGCTTACTACAGCAGACCCAGCAGCAATGCTCTGCAGACGGTTGCTTCTCTGTGTTGTTTAGTGATGAGAAAAGGAAAGTCTGTTCCTGCTCAGTGTAGGGAAAACTTTCTTTCCCAGTAGTCTCAGCCTACAGCTGATGGATGTGGAGATCACAGCTATGGAGGGCCATTTACACTGAGGAGTCACACATGTTAAGCACGGTTAGTATGACAGGTTTTGTAGTGTGCTAGAGAATCTATGTGTCACTAATCATGACTGTCATTACCATGTGTGTGTTCTCTGTACTCCCAGGGGTGGGGTGAGTGATGCGTATGTAAGGCTAGTGAATGAATGGGATTGTCTAGCTATAGAGGATTTCCCTACATCCGTTATTACCCCCTCTCGGTCTTTCCTATGCTCTGTGAGTCCCGCTGTGTATGGATCATTTTTTCCACAACAGGTCTGCATCATAGCTCCAGGCACAGGACCTCGCTGCTCCTCAAGACTCCATGTCTCTAACCTTCTTTCCACCCTCCAGCTGGGCACCTCATTTTGCCTGTCCTGATTTGCTTCCGGTTTTTGTGATAAAAACAACCTGACCAAAAGCAACTTGAGGAAAAGGGGATCTATTTGACTTACTTTCAGGTCACAATCTATCATTGGGGGAAGTCAGGGCAGAAACTCGTGGTAGGAGCTTGAAGTGGAAACCATAGAGAACCACTGTTTACTGCCTCATTCTCCAGATTGCTTGCTTGCTCATACCCAGCCTGCTTTCTTATACAGTCCAGGCCCACCTGCCTAGGGATGATGCCACCCACAGTGGGCTGGGCCCTCCTACATCAACCGCCAATCAAGACATTTTCACTGACCAAGGTGGTTCTTCTGTCAAGGTTCCCTCTTTCCAGGTGACTGTAGGTTATGTTCAGTGGATGATAAAAGTAACCAGGAAAACTGTCTATACTCACCCCCAAAACCTTCTCCTCTGTTTCCTCATCACTGCAGCTGCCCATTGTAGCCTGCCTACTTTTATCCTCTGACCATCTGAGTCATACCCATTTTTCCAACTAAGCCCAACCCTAGCATCTTTAAGAAAGATGCCACCTCTGGGCTTTGAGTCTTACTGTAGCTTTATAATAACCTCCTACCTTCATTTGTCTGTGCCTGTTCCCTTGTTGCAATATGACTTCTCTTATTGGCTGGTGAGTAATGCTGCACTAAATACTCAGAGGTACAAGTCGATTGAGCATTAGAAAGTGGCTTCTTGTGGCACATTACTTCGCCTCTCAGTTCTGTCTGTGAAAACCGGGTCTGATTGTTCTCCCATGGTTTGTAGACTGAACAGTACTGGGTAGTCTTAAAGATGGAGAGGATAATAACATCTCTCTATCCCTCATGGTGCCGGTGCTCTGAACCTGATAGGTTCTGTGTACATAGCT
This sequence comes from Rattus norvegicus, assembly GCF_021556685.1. Lineage (NCBI taxonomy): Eukaryota > Metazoa > Chordata > Mammalia > Rodentia > Muridae > Rattus > Rattus norvegicus. Next base: position 147,083,813 of record NC_141537.1, on the reverse strand, counting down.
GTCTATTCTGTCCACGAGTTAAGGCAGCAGGACAGAATCACCTGTCATCGGATATGCAGGTAGGGGGCCTCCTCACCCGATGACAAGCTTCTTGCTGTCATGCTGTGCTCATGGTGGCCTGCTGGTGGTACTCCAGGAGCTGGTAGAAAGGAAGAGCCCAGTGCCTCCCAGCTCTTTCTCCTTTTGGCATATATATAGGAAAGGGGTCCTCAGGTTCCAATAATAAACACCCCATGGTTGCTAACTGTAGCCCTGTATATCCATAGGTCTTGCATCCGTGAGTCTGAAATACCCCCTGAAGGCTCAATTCTAAAAGCTTGATCTGCTGATACAGCTTTATTGAATAGTATTATTAGGAAGTGGAGATGGAGGGTCCTGATTGCAGGAAGTAGGTCACTGAGGGCATGTCCTTGGAAGGTGTCTTGTCCCTAGCTCCTTCCTGTCTTCTCTGTTTCCTGGTTGCTATGAGGTGTGCCACTTTGCTTTGACCCACATTCTTGACCCGTGATGCTCAGTCTCACACAGACTCACAACAGGGGAATCAGTCAAGTGTATGTTGGAATCTCTGAAGCTGTGGACCAAAGTTAATCTTTCCTCCTCTAATTTTTCTCAAGCATTTGCCACTGAGACAAAAAACTAACGAACATGCTATCGGCTCAACCAACATTGGGTCAAAAGTATTTTTTTAAATACAGCCTCTTTTACCAAATACATGCAGAGTTCTTGTTATTTTCTAAGCACCCATGACACAACAGAATGCCCATTTATACAGCATAACATTGTGTTCCTCCCCATGAGGACTCTCAAGATGAAGTAGAAGGGGCATGTGTAGGTTCTTTATTGTCACTGCACCATTTTATATACAGGACCTGAACAGACATAGAATCTTTTGGGATCTGGATACATTTATGAGGAGAAAGTCTGAAGCCATTACCATAGATACTGTGGGATGGTCACGGTTATTTAGAAATGCAGTTTAATCCCCAAATTCAGGGATTTCCACTGTGGCAACAAAGAACCTTTGTTATCCCAAAACAGGGACATTTTAGATCTGGGCTCTGTCAGCATCTGCTCATCCTTGATGTCCCCATGGTGCTGGCTGAAGCAAAGGGATGAGGAAGAGGGTGTGGCAGCGAAGGTCATGGGTGTTGCCTGTAGGGAGTGTTGGATCTGAACATCCAGACAAGCTGGAGGCAGAGCATGAAGCTGACCCTAGGACTTGCTCGACGGCCTCTTAACAAATTGCCACCATGTTATTGGCTCATGAGTCCGTGGACTGGCAATTTGAGCTGGTTCAACGGCCATCAGTCTTGTGGTGACGGTTTTCTGGATGATTAAGAAAAAGGAACCCAAAGTGAATGGACCCCAGTACACAAACTTCTGCTAGTAACCACTTTTGCTAATACTCAAAGCAAGTTACAGTCAAGCTCTTGGTCCCGAGATAGAAAAATAAGCTCCCCTTTTTACATGCATTCACAATGCTAAAGCCATGCCTAGGCAATGTCTGATGGTCCATCACAGCCACCCAGCTTCTGGGGACATGAGGGTCCTCTTCGGCCTGCTAGAAGTTTCTACTTAAGATCCCAGTTATACACATCTTCCCAGCTCCCTGTTGCCCAGTCTTAGTCCCACAGGCATGGTAACTAAGGAATGAATGAGGTAGGGAAGGAGCTGTTCAGTCAGCCCCGTTCTTCTCCTTCCCAGTGTTCTGTGGAAGAAGTGCTTAGAGGCTTTGATAAAGGTAATGATGATGGTGATCAGTTCTATCGTCTGTCTGTTAATCCCCGCCCCTTTCCAACCTCCATCAGCCGTCCACAGTATAGAGTCTTTGATCACATATTGACTTGAAGCAAATGACAAAGTTTAGCTAACATCACGTTTAGGTTTTCATTATATTTCTAGGTCATGAGATACAACTGCTGTTTTGGTAACTGATTGGTACCCTGGTAGGCCGCTTCAGCCCCTCCTTCAGGTTCAGCAGCTCCGTTCCAGATGCTGGCCCTGTCTTGCAAGCCCAGGCTGCAGGAAGAGCCCTGTTTCTCTGTTGAGAGCAGAATGGCAAGGGCTTGGGTGTCCACACCAAGCAGTGACGGACAGACATTAAAACCAGAGTAATGAATATGCAATACTTTGTACAAAGTCAAACTTGATTTGATTGTATGCCAAGCTCAGGGGTATGAAATCCCCTCCAGGAAAATATTTATAATGATGCCTCCCACCTAAGGGCCCTGCTCAAAGATGGGGGAGAGAAGAGGGCCTCCCACTGGGAGCCCTGTATTTTGAGTTCTAGTCCCAGCTCTACCCAGGCTCTCTGAATATCTTTCTTCTACATGTGTATATATGTGTGTATATGTTTGTGTCGTGGTACATGCATATGTGCATGCACATACATGCATATACATGTAGAGGCCAGAAAGCAACCTCAGGAGTCACCATCCATTTTTTTGATGAAGGATGCTAGACTGACTAGCCAAAGAGCCCCCTGTATCGTCTAGAATGACATTTAAATACAACCCTCATGGTTTCTATATGCCACCGGGGCCCCTAAATCATTTAACACTTTAATTTGTCCAAATCCAGCCCTTTTTTCCTTTTGTTTAAATTCTCCCTGTCCTAATTAATTAGTGGAAAAGCAGCCTGTGGGCTGGCAAAAGCACAGGCCTTAGAGGCCCTGTTAGGAGAGTCCCTGATTTCTCTTCCCAGGAACACATGGGTTTCCAGCTCCTCATTTGGAGATGGATGGGGAGCTCAGTGGCTATGGAGGACCTCTCGATGCCTGGTGAGTGTTAGTGTCCCCGCGCCTACACCGCCTCAGTTGCTAGTTATTAGCGGAGTCTCCTTCCAGAGCTCTTTTTCCAAGTCAGTGCATATGTCCAACATGCTTCACATACCCAGTTCCCAGGAGAGGGAGCCACTGTCGCTGCACACTGCCTCTTCCCATGGTCATTGGTTTTTCTCCTCCCACATACGGTGCTACTCGCAGGCTAAGCATTGGTCTGAATGCTCCTGAGGTACTGGGATTCATTTTTGATCTCACCATGATCTTTGGAAGGAGGAAGCATCATTGCTACCATATCATAGTGGACAGTGGATCTGCGGGAACGAGGGGTCAAGTAGCCAGTCCAGGGTCACCCAGCTGGGGAGTGGCTGAGTCTGTGCCAGAGTCCCTAGGCTTAAGCACCCATCCTGGAAATTCTAAAGGAAATATATTAACGGGTTACATAAATATATGTCAACTACAGCTGTCCCTGAGTAAATTACAGGGCATTGGTTCCAGACCTCCACAGATGCCAAAACCTGAGAACACTTAGTTGCTTTTATAAAACAGCATAGTATTTGCACAGAATCTACAATACCCTCCCATAACCTTCAAGTCCTCTTGCTTGAGTATTATGCCCTGTAGGTAGACAATATGCAGACAGTTGTTATGCTCTACTCTGTAGGGGATAGCAACAAGGAAAACACCCATCCATGCTGAGCAGGGGTATAGACAGTCTCTGGATGTTTTTGATGTGCAGTGGGTTGATCATGAAGAAGTGGAAACCTAGGACCGTCTGGACTTCCCAGAGACAGACTTTGGAAAGAGATCATACAGTTTATGTGAGCAGCGAAGTTCATCCTGGTATACAAGAAGCACTCTGCAACTGCCCTGGAACTCAGCCTCACTCAGTCATGGGGTGGCTGCAGCCAGAGACCAGCATTAAAGATGCATCAGTGTTTGTCACTTTCCCATGTGTACCAAGAGGGTCCCAAGAGCATTGAACAGATTCATAACGCACTAGGAATACTGGGAACCATGGTGTTTACATAAGTAATTTTTCCACCAAGTGTAGGGAAGACCCTACCCAGTCAACTAGCCTGGATTCTTGGTCACCCCATTCAGTGCCATGAAGGACTAGAGTTTGGGCATTTGGTGGGTTTTTGTTTGTTCGTTTGCATTTCTGCCTTCATGCCACCCTGCCCATGAGAGAACCTGTGACGAATGAGGTAGCTCTGTCACATCATCACTTGCCAGCTGGGGTCTGGGTGCTCTTTCACCAGGACGGCCTTCTCACCTCTTCTGGCTAGCGCTGCAGCCTGAGATGCCTGTTCAGTCCTGGATGTGCAGGTTGCTGCTTATCTGTGTGTGGCTGATGAGACGTGAATAGACACTGAAGAGAACTCCTCCGTGGGGATCTGACACAGTGTGAGGGAACGTGAGAAGTGAGGCCGCCTGATGAAATCTCTGAGCATCTTAAAGTCAACCGAGATGAGATGGCATTTGACAGAGTGGGGGAACGGGAGGGGGAACAGTGAGGAGAAACAACAGGGAGGCAGCTGCTGGCCTGTGGGAGGGGCCTGTCCTCTGCCAGCCAGCATTATTCAGGACTCACTGCCCTAAGCTTGGTGAGTTGGGACCAGGACTGATATGGGTCTCTGGGGAGCTGGGGTGGGAAGGAACGTGCCTTGGGGACTCATTATTGTCAGGGGACAGGAATCCAGTGCAGACAGGCTGTTTCGTTGTTTTGTGGTGCTGTAACTGAGTGACTGAGACTAGGTGATCTATTATAAAAAATAGAGCTATTTGGTGTGAGGTTCTGGGATCTGGGAGGCACCCTGTGCCATCTGTGACAGAAAACTGGAGGCCAAGAAAGGTCCACCACAAGCAACGAGAGGAATGTGAATCTGTTTTATAAAAAGTTCAAACTCACAATAATGAGCCCACTCAGGTAATAGCCACCTTAGCCACCTCTCAACATGATTGCATTGAGAGGCAATAATTGATAATGTTCAGAGGCATGAACTTTGGGGAGCCATTCACACCACAGTACCAACACAACATTGGCAGCTCAGGTGTGGCTGGATCCACACTTCATGGTCCTTCTCACCAATACAGTATGTACTTTGAGGGCAGAGGCTCTGTCTGTCTTCTGTCCTATAATATTTTGAGGACATCAGGCGTAATCCTGGAACAAATCTGCTTGATAAATATTTAATCACAGTGAAGTGTGGTTTTCCTTCCCCTCCAGTGTACTCACTATCTCTAAGGCAGGAGAACTTTGCCTTGCTCCTTCCTTCCTTTGTTCTTTTTTCCTTCCTTCCTTATTTTATTTCTCCCTTTTTTCCGTCTGTCCATCCATCCATCCATCCATCCATCCATCCATCCATCCATCCATTCATCCATCCATCCATCCACCTATCCATCCAATCTACCAATTCGTTGTGTATCCATCCATCCATCCATCCATCCATCCATCCATCCATCCATCCATCCATCCATCCATCCATCCATCTTTCCTTATTTGGGAACCAGCGTCTAGATCCTTATGGTTTTGTTGTCCTCTGTGTGAGCTTCTCCTATCAATTTTGCCTCCTCTAGATCTCCTGCCCTCCTCCTCATACCACAGTACCACTCTCTTCTCACTATTTTAAATAAGGCCCCCAGAGTAGCATCTAATTGGTCTGGCTTAGATCATTAGCCACCATCATTATGACCAGATTCAAATTATGTTTACCAATTGGCCTGGCCTGGGACTCATGGCCAATGCCAGGATTGGAAGTCATGTCAGTTTCCCATGAACTTCATGAACTGAAAATAATAGAGGGGAATTTGGGGGGTTTCCTCAAATAAAATCAGGAAGCTGTGCCTGGAGGAGGACTAGATGATCCTAGGCAGAGAAAAACAACAGATGTCCACTGAGGGGACAGTAGGGTTAGGAGGGGGAGGATCAAGCAATGGCTCTGATGAGCAGTCACCTGATAATTTTCTGTGCATCAGCTATTCCTCAGCCCTGTTCAGCTCCTGCTTCTCCTGGGCTAACATTTCTTTGTCTAGAACAGCCCATGCACACCCTCACACACCAGTCACACAGATAACAGCAACTCTTTCTTCAAGGTTTGGTTTTCCTATCACTTCACAGGAAGCTCCCACTCCCCACCTCACAGCTCTTACTATATACCCTGTGATAGAAGCCGGTATTATCGTTCATATCCCCACCACAGTGTACATCCTATTAGATTCTATATATCTTATAATCTGTAGTATTTCCTAGTATATAGCCTAATATAGAACGGGGTACATAAAAGATATCCAATGATTAATGATACAACTTCTCCAAATATTGCCATCAGTCAAAGGCAGATATCTTCCCCCATTTTCTTCTCTCTTCTCTGTCTCTCCCTCTCGCATCCCTTTCCCTTCTAACCCCACCCATGCATCCCTCAATTCACCTTTCCACCTACCATCTATCCAACCATATTCATCTAATCCACTCACCTAAACATTCCTGCATGCAGATATATAGTGACACCTGATGACAATCTGTCTGTATTCTAGCTAAAGTAAAGAGCAAGATCCTACCTACATCTGGACTTTGCATTCCAGTAGGGACAAGACAGTCTATAAACACAAAAATGAGCAAATGAAAATAGAGATCAAGTTCTAGAGAGATCATAAGTCACTTCAGTGGGTGATCAAATAAATTGTAGAACTTCCCTTCTTTCTTAGATGTCTTTTTGATGGCTTGACCCAGGAGTTCCCGCTCACTCAAATACTGCAGGCAGAGGTTTCTGTGCTTGGACTTGGCCCTTCTTGGGAACAAATCATAACTAGACTGCATCTTTGAGAAGAGGTTTCCTAGCAACTGATCTTCTTGATGCCCTATAAATCATGTCTCCTTATGGATGTTGTTGATTTCCAAGTTCTCTTTTGCATTTAAATGAGGGTCTGGAGGATCTCCACCACTTCCCTCCCAGGATCTGGGCATCTGGAAAGTTGTGACAGGCACTGTGAATACAGCAAACGGCAGCAGGATTACCAGAAAAGGCCAGGCCTTAGGGGTCAAAACCCAAGCTTCTGGTTTCTGAGTGAGGGATTAATATATCAAGATTCCTAGAGGACCTCCTAGTTCTTACATTCTGAGAACACACAAGTCTAAGGATAGCATTCCAACTTATGTGTCCTTTTGAGGTTGTTCCCTAGAATTTTATGCTGGGTATCAAGTGAACATATGCCCCACCCTAGTGTATACCTGCTGAAGGCCAGACACTATGCACCTCCTCTGTATAAAGTACCCATATCTCCCCCTGTGTGAACATCACGAGGAGAGCACAAAGACACACATCCTCTCCACAGACACTGGAGATGTAGTAGGGACTCCAAGTTCTTCTGAAGCCCTGTGAGCTTTAGCATCCTGTCATCTCTTTGCATGGTAGAGAAGCATAGTAAGAGGAACCTACAACCCTGTGCTCAATAGATTCCCACAGTGCAGTCGGCCATCTTGGTTTTGAACTTTTTGACTCCAGTGGGGTTTTGACCTCAAGGAAGGTCATTTCTTTTGTGAGAAATACTGCAGTGAATTCAGGTGCTTAGATCAAGGTTCATCATGAAGGAGGTGCTCAATAAGCCTTAGGTGATGTTGCCATTGAAATTGATGTCACACTGCCTCCAAGAGTGTGCTAAGAGTGGTTTGAGATGCTCCTTCACTAGATGTAGATAACAGAAAGATGCTTGTAAACTTTGAAGTACCAGGGAAGCTTAAATACAACTTCACATGTCCTGAATTGGAACATCAAGTAGACTCTTATAGGCTACTGAACTAACTTCTCACCTTGCTGAAGTCTGTGTTTCAGGTCCAGTTGGCTCTGGGTATCTGTCAGTTCTGCATCTCTGGAAAGACTCAGAAAGGAAAGTCTACACTGAGCACGAACAGACTTTCTTCTTATAATTATTCTCAGTAACTGTAGTATCTACTGACATAACATTTGCATTCTATTAAATATTGTAAATGACCTAGAGATGACTTAAAGCTTACAGAAGGACATACTTAGGCTTTGCGCAGTTATGGCATGTTTATATAAGAGACTTGAACATTTGTAGATTTTGGCATCCATGAGGCAGACTGAGAACCAGCCCTTCATGAATACCAAAGGGTAACTGTAATTAAATAAAGGCAACAATTGAGGGTTCCGGCATAAATCAACTCATTTCAGAGAGGCCTCCAGAGACACTCTTCAGTGGCAGCTGTCTGCCATGTCACCCTATGCAATTGAATTCCCTGTTATCTTTGTGACCAGCAATCAATGGGATCATAGACAGTTGGGCCCCAGGTTCTCAGGGCTCTATTCTTCCTGCATGGGAATTTTTTTAGAACAGATCAGGAAGGATCCTGGCTGTAGGGTTTGTAGGGCATAGGAGGAACATTGTGTGTGTGTGTGTGTGTGTGTGTGTGTGTGCGTGCGTGCGTGCGTGTGTGTGTGTGTGTGTGTGTGTGTGTGTGAGAGAGAGAGAGAGAGAGAGAGAGAGAGAGAGAGAATGAGGTAATGGCAGGGGGTGGGAGGAAGAAACTGAGGCAGAGGAGAACACGGGAAGTGGAACACCCAGCTGGGATGCTGCCCTGGTGAAGTTAGACAGATGTACACATGGATGATTGAGCAGAAGATCTAGTACAGTGCTTCTCAACCTTCCCAATGCTGTGACCCTTTAAAACAGTTCCTCATGTTGTGGTGACCCCCAGCCATCAAGTTGTTTTCATTGCTACTTCATAGCTGCAGTTTTGCTACGGTTATGAATTTTGAGGTGAATATCTGATATACAATAGGTGGCCCCTGTGAAAAGATCATTCATACCAGAAGGGTTTGCGACCCACAGGTTGAGAACCATTGATCTAGGCACACATAAAAATGCTTCCCCCACCCCTATGAATGACCCATTGGGGATGATAAGTTGATAGTGAGATAAGCAGACTTGGAAAGCTGAAGTAGAAAAGTTGATATAGCAATCTTCACTGAACCCAGGGAGGGGCGTGTGTGTCTAGATCCAAGCAACAGCAACATGACAGCCAAGCCACAGAGCTGAGTGCCTCTGGGTAGAGGGATCCAGGAGCATTGAAAGGAAGGACTGCAGTAGGTACTATCAACTCTTGACTGTCTTCAACTGTCCCTATGAACCACGACCATGGGAACAAGACCTCTCTGCTCACCTGAAAGGCTGCACTCATTCCTTCCGGCCACTAGATGTCAAACACGTACCACTGACGATGTTTTCTGGGCTGTGGGCTTTGCAATGAGTGTATTGGAACTGGCCTACTGGGGCGGATGAGATCAGTGAGAAGTGGGTTCTCGAAGCTCTGGCGAAAATTGCAGTGAGCCCTTTGGGTTGGACTGCAGAGAAGAGTTTCTATCAAGATCTGAAAGGAAGCACTGACTACGTGTCTCATTCATAGGACGCTTTGCAAGTTTGGAAAGGTTTCAGGATGAAACTTCAGGCTCAGAATTCCCCGTTATAATCACATCCTGTTTTGTTATAGAAGCTGAGTAGCAGAGTGCAATTTGCTTTGCTGGAATTCTTTGTATAGCTAAGGTTGAATGTATTCCAGGGACCACAGAGTATCTATTAGGTTATATAACAGGGCTGTGTGCAAAGCCCATTTTAAGGGCTTTTCCATTGACTTCGGGGTGGAGATAAGGAAGACAGACACAAGGATCATCACATCTGGCAGGACTAGAGAGGATGGCCAGCAAGGGCCCGGCTTAGCATATCACTTGTAGGTTATTGTGGCTCTTCTTAATTTTCTGTTTATTAGCTCATTCTTGACACTTAGTAGGGCCTCAGGGATGTGATGATGATGATAAGGAAGATGAGGGAGATGATGATGTCCGGTACACCAAGCATCTTCATTTCCAGCCCTCAGGGAGTCTATGCAGAAGTAAAGAAGTTAAGGTGAATGTGTGATGGGAAAGGAAGAGTTCTGTGGCCCTGGGGGTGGGGCCGGGGACCACAGGATGTACCATGCTGAGCCATAACAGGCTATTGGTTTCTTGTGCCCATGTGTCCTCAGGTCATGAAAACCTACCACATGTACCATGCAGAGAGCATCAGTGCAGAAAGCAAGCTGAAGGAGGCCGAGAAGCAGGAGGAGAAACAGTTTAACAAGTCAGGAGACCTGAGCATGAACCTTCTCCGGCACGAGGACAGACCCCAGCGCCGCAGCTCCGTGAAGAAGATTGAGAAGATGAAGGAGAAGGTGAGTGAGAGAAATGGGGCAAGGCACAGAGTGGAAACCCATGTACCCAGCCACTTCCCCTTTGCATGGGGAAGGATAAAAGATCCAGTCCTGGTTCCATTGTGTGGCTGGGATAAAATATCCTGACAGAAAGCAACTTAGTGAAGAAAGAGTTACTTTAGCTCACACTTCTAGGCTACAGTCTCTGACAGCAGGGGCCCTGAAAATCCACTATCAAGAGCAGAGAAGAAGGAACACGTGCTCACTCGATTGCTTGCTTATGCTAAGCTAGCTTTATTCACTTAACAAAGTTCAGGACCCAGCCAATGAGGTAGTGTCACCACAATCAGGGTGTCTCGTCAGTCAATTAAGACAATCTCCTCCAAGCATGTCCAGAGTCCAACCCAATGTAGACAGTTCCTCATTGGCACTCTTCCTGGGCAATTCTAGATTGTCAAGTTAACATTTCAAGATATCATGGGCCTGTTGTGAAATTGCCATGGCCATGTCAAAAACCATAGCTTCTTACAAGGCTTTCTTTATTTTTTTTCTCTTCTTCTTCTTCTTCTTCTTCTTCTTCTTCTTCTTCTTCTTCTTCTTCTTCTTCTTCTTCTTCTTCTTCTTCTTCTTCTTCTTCTTCTTCTTCTTCTTCTCTTCTTCTTCTTCTTCTTCTTCTTCCTCCTCCTCCTCTTCCTCTTCTTCCTCCTCTTCCTCTTCTTCCTCCTCTTCCTCTTCTTCCTCCTCTTCCTCTTCTTCCTCCTCTTCCTCTTCCTCCTCCTCCTCCTCTCCTCCTCCTCCTCCTCCTCCTCCTCCTCCTCCTCCTCCTCCTCCTCCTCCTCCTCCTGCTTCTGCTTCTGCTTCTGCTTCTGCTTCTGCTTCTGCTTCTGCTTCTGCTTCTGCTTCTGCTTCTTCTTTTTGTAGGCATGGTGGAGAGAGCTCAAGATTTGGAACCTGGGGTTTATTTGCTTGTTTACTTCTATATATTATATGAACATTTGTATTGAGATGTGGTTCTCATCATTGTGTGGCTATGTAGAGGCCAAAGGGTGACATCAAATATATTCCTCTATTGCCCCCTTCTGCCTTACTCTTTGAGACAGGGTCCATCTCTGAACCTATGGTTCACTGGCTAGACTGGTTGGCCATTAAGTCCCCAGGAGTCTCCTGCCTCCGCCCCTCCCCCAGCTCGAGTTGGGGTTACAGACCTGCGTTCAGTTTTCACATGGGTGCCAGGGATTCAAACAGGTCTTTATACATACACAGCAACCACTTTACCCACTGAGCCCTATCCCCAGCCTCTGAGCTGGGATTTTAAATGCTACATGAACACAGCTCCCTGAGTTTCCATTGCTAAATTTGATGTCTCATTGCTCATGTTGTCTCTGATAAATTGATAATGGCTGCCCAGGAAGCTCTGTTAAGGATTCTGAAGCTATATCAAGGCTTAGTTGAAAAGGTGCTGAGATCAGTTAATGATGTCTGCTGTGGCCAGGGAGTTTTGAAGGGCAGGACCCATCTGTGACTTCTAACTCTCCTTTCTTCTTCAAAGGCTAGGATCTTCTTGCTGAATTCTTTATATCCATCTATAACCAACCAGCAGGAAACATTTTCAGAGTTATTCTATCTGCCAGCCACTGTGTCCAATGTTTATCTGTCCTCCTATGGGCCTAATTCTATGATTACAGGATCCTTTAGAAATTACAGACTGGAAGGGACAAAACCCAACAGAACCTGGGTAAACAGGGAAACGTGTGTGTGTGTGTGTGTGTGTGTGTGTGTGTGTGTGTGTGTGTGTATGTGTCTGTGTCCCCTGGTATACTTTTTGAAAGTGAGGAAACCCCAAAATCCAGATAAAGACTTAATACCAAAATGAACAAGGAAGTTGAATAGATAATTCTTTTCTTATTATTTTGTGTCTGGGTGTTTTGTCAACATGCATATAAACACCTCACTTGTATAGCTGGTGCTCTCACAGTCTAGAAGAGGCTTCATATCCCCTGGAACTGCAGCTACAAGCAGTTGGGAACCACCATGTGGGTGCTGGAAATCAAACCTAGGTCCTCTAGAAGAACAGCCACTGCTCTTAACTCCTGAGCCATCTCTGCAGCCTCTGAATAGACAATTTTTAGGAACCTATCTAAGTGGTCTGTAAATACAGAGCAATTTGTTCAGTGTCATTAAGGATGAAGGAAACAAGCAAAAACCACAGCTCAATAGTGCTTCACAGCCACCAGAAGGACCAATAAAGGCTGATAGGAAGAAGCAGGGATACAGATGTGGAAATCAGGAAACCTTGCACCGCTGTTAGGGGCAGGTTGTGTATGTGAGTGGTCTGTCACTGTGAAAGCCATCTGGCTGTTCTTCAGGTAGTAAACATACATGGACCAGGCTACCATGTAACTCAGTAGTATCTCTCCTGGGTTTGCCCCAGAGGCACAGAAACATATTTGTATCAAAATTTGTGTGTGAATGTTCACAGTAGCACTGTTCAAGAGATGTAGCCAAGAGATGAAAACAATTGGAATGTAACTCAGCCAGGAAAAGGAATGAAGTCCTGATACAAGCCACAATGCTGATGGACCCCAAAGACACTATGCTAAGTAAAATAAGACAGATACAAGAGACCACACACTCTACAAATTAACTTATGTAAAATGTCCAGAATAGACACACCAATGGACACAGGAAGTAGATTGTTGGTATTCTGAGGAATTGGAGGAGGACAAGTGAGTGGCTGCTCATTGGTGCAAGGTTTCTCTCCAGAGGAAGTGCCTGGGTGGAAAGATACTGGCTGGGATTCTAGAGGCTCATTCCTGGTGTAGTCATATGCTAATTAGCAACTTGGCTCCTGGACAAGCCACTTTTCTTCTTGGGCTCTCATTTCCTCGTCTATAAATAGATGAGTTCAGCTAAGATGCCATGACTGTCCTCTTCAATTCTAAAATGAACTCAGGCCAGGAAAACGGTTTCAAGGTCACAGTGAGTCCCTAGATAGGGTCAGGAATATCCAGACTCTGTGTGGATGGGCGTCTGGCTATGATAGGGTGTGAGTTCCAGGAGACATATGCTGTATAGTCCTCGGGTGAGAAGGATCTAGAAGAAAGTCAGAGGAGATGCCTAGGAGACCTTCAGGGTTGGAAGTGGGACTGGTATACTCCAAAGGTAGATCTCATGTGGAGTGAGGAATGGAAAAGAGCAGCTAGCTGAGGGACAGAAGCATGTTTTCTTTAAAGAGACCCAGCACCAAGACACCTCAGTCTGAAAGAGGCAGTTATCCATTGTGCCTTCTCTCACTCCTCCCTTCTGGGCTGGTTCAGCATAAAAAGGGCTTTGCCAAGGCTCTGGGTGCTCTGCCCTGCTTGTCCTTTCATTCAGACCCAGACTCTCTCCCTTCTTTTTTGCTGCTTCTCCTCCTCCCCTTTCCCCTCTTCTTAAAAATAGCCCAAGACTTGCTTAGTCAGTCTGGTTTGGGTGCCTCAGATCCATGACCCACAAGCAAGATAGGTCATGGCACCGACTTTGTGGAATTTGCTTTCTTCCATGGGTACTAACCATCAACAAATAAACAAAGAGCTTCTGGCAGCACAGAGCAGGGGAGAGGGGTGGGAGGGATGCATAGCTGACAGGGCCATCATCAGGGGCCTGTGTGGCTATCACCGTGGGTAAGGTCCTGAGTGACATCAAGAAACAGACCTCTTAGAGGCTCAGATGCATGACTCCAAAGAGTCTGAAGGACTCAAAGCAGACATGAACTTGGTCTCTTGAGGAAAGGCAAAAGAGGTTGGGTGAGAGAAGGTGGATATACAGAGATGGGGATGGAAGGATAACCTGGAGTGGTAGCCAGAAGCCGAGTCTTAAAGACCTCTGGGCCACTAAAAGCATTGGAAGCCCATGAAGGGTTCTGAGGGTGGAGTGTCTTATATATACCATAAGTGCATATACAGCGTCGTGTGTGTGTGTGTGTGTGTGTGTGTGTGTGTGTGTGTGTGTGTGTAGAGAGAGAGAGAGAGAGAGATCACCTGGAGGGCTGACAAATGATGACGTGTACTGCTGAGTGTGGGGTCCAACAGTTCTCCCTTGGTATAGAAGCAAAACTGGGAGGTGGGACTCACTGTCAGATAGTTCACATGGAAATCATAGATCATCTATCTCCCTGGTTGGCTGGGCTCTGATGTCTATGTCTTCTCCCTACAGAGGCAGGCCAAGTATTCTGAGAACAAGCTCAAGTGCACAAAGGCCCGAAATGACTACCTGCTGAATCTGGCAGCCACCAACGCAGCTATCAGCAAATACTACATCCACGATGTCTCTGATCTCATCGATGTGAGCAACCTGGGTAGCTTGGGGCTGGGCGAGGGCTCTGTGCAAGCTGCAGCATCTCATCAGCTAGAGCAAGTCTGGGACTAGGTGGGAGCCTATGTAGGCTGGTGCGTCTCATAAGTTGGGGGGAGATGGGGATGGCCATGGTCCTTAACCGACATGTGGGCTGGCCAAGCTTTTGTAACCCTGCTAGAGGATAAGAGCTGGAAGTGGAGTATGAGCTATTTCATGCTCACACTTTCTGTGGATAGAAGTGAACTCTGGTGGTCTCCCCATAGCTTAGATACAGGATAGCAACCTCCAACATCCTCCCTTCTGCACCAGGGCCTCTGCTGGGTGTGAAGGCACAGGGAAAATGTGTATACAGTTTACACCCTTAGAAGCTGCAGTTATGGAAGAGGAGGAGACCATTCATTCAGAACCCTTGTTGGGTCCAGACACTGTGGGAAAGCCACTGGGGAGTTCTAGGAGGAATGAGTTTGATCACTGAAGAGTAGACCACTGACTGTGTAGCTGGCTGTGCAGGACTCCCTGGAGAGCACCAGGCTTAAAGAAGGGTATTGTGAGCGGCAGTGATGGGAGACACTGTCTTAGAGCTGGGACTGTTTCCTCTGTCTCCCCTTCCATGATAAATAGGAGAAACCATTCCTGAAGGTACTCAGTAGAGGGTTGGTTGTGGTTACTGGATTCTTTCCCTCTAACTCCATGTATCCTATTCTGGAAGGCAGGGCATTGGGTTTGGGGGCAGCCATCTGCTCAGCCTTCTAATAGCCTAAACCAGCCCCCTCTTCTTTCTTAGCTTTCAACTTTCAGCATTTAGCCCTTATGCCTTGTTACTTACCAAATGATTATTGAGCCCCTACTGTGGACTAGGACTTAAAGCTCAGCGGTGGGCAAGAGCCCCATGGAGCACACTTGCCTAAAGCTTGTTACTAGGCAATTGCAATGCCAAGTGGCAAAGGTCACAGTGAGGGAAGTGGAAGGCATGTGGATGTCTGACCAAAGCTCAGTATGGAGAACATCAAGGGAAACTTCCAGAAGGAAATGGGCTGTAAGTTAAATGACAATCGGAGAACATTCCAGGCAGAGAGCATGCATGGGAAAGCTTTGAGGTAAGACTGTGTTGAGAGCTTGGGGAGCCTGGGTACTCTTGGTACCCACATTTTAGCTCTGAGCTCCCGCTGAGGGGTTTGACATGGCTTGTTCAGGACTCTGAGTGCTCTGGAATGAAGGGTGATCATAGGTTCCCACCCCAGCTCTCACCCGTACCCTTCTGTCCTCGCCTCTCCCCAAGTGCTGTGATTTGGGCTTTCACGCCAGCCTGGCCCGCACCTTTCGGACCTACCTCTCAGCAGAATATAACCTGGAGACCTCTCGCCACGAGGGCCTGGACATCATAGAGAATGCAGTGGACAACCTGGACTCCCGGAGTGACAAGCACACAGTCATGGACATGTGCAGCCAGGTCTTCTGCCCTCCACTCAAGTTTGAGTTCCAGCCCCACATGGGGGATGAGGTAGGCTTCCTGCCAGTATTCTGCTTGGGGCTGGCTGAAGGAGTCCAGCTTCCATTACCATAGGAAAGTCCCTAAACCTGAATTAGCAGTGGTTCTCAACCTGTGGGTCATGAACCCTTGGGGGTGTTCACCAACTCTCCCACAGGGGTCACCTGAGGCCATCCTACATATCAGATATCTATATTATAATTCATAAGAGTAGCAAAATTACAGTTATCAAGTAATAATAAAAATAATTTTATGGTTGGGGTCACCACAACCTGAGCAACCGTATTAAAGTTGCAGCATTGGGAAGGTTGAGAAGCTGTGTGCTAGAGGCCTCTTCAGCTCGCAGACAGGAAGCTAGGAGCCCTAAAAGCAGGGTTCTGGCTTCTGCTTGTCATCTTGTGAATGCTGTCCCGCTGTACAATGACATGGCTACCGTTCTGCAAGGCCAAACAAGCATGTAGCTCGGGTCTGTCTGTCTTTTGCTTCTGATAAAGTCACTAATGCCATTATGGGAGCCTTACCCTCAGCACCTCATTGAAACCTAGTCACTTCCCAGCAGCCCCACCTCCAAATACCATTTTCACAGGACTTTGAGAAGGAGTTTCCTATGCCTCAGATTTGGTAGAAGGGCATGTTAACATCATAGTTACTACTTCTGTTCTCTCCCATGCTCCTAGGGGATTGTGGGAGGAGAAAAAAGCCCAAGCACATATTCCGTTTATTTACCGAAGTGGCCTAGGATCAGCTCTTAATTCATGAGCTTCTTCAGATTATTTCCTTGTCTTGTTCACTAGGCCCCCTACCTACAGAACTGTAGCACCTTGGCTTTCCTTAGGCCCCGCCCCTCTTAGATGTGTTTAGGAGACTTCAAGGATGCTCTGGTCTTCCTAGAAATAGTCTCCTATCTCATTGTACCTTAGATGTCCTCTTCTGATGTCCCTTCCAATACTGTGAGCCTCTGAAGCACCAGACAATTGACTTTCCATCCATGCTGTGCTTCCCAGACCCTTAATGAGGTCTGGAGAGGAAAACAAACTCATAGGCAGTAACAGCTTTGGAAGTGAAGACCCTGGAAAATTGGCACAGCTGCTCTTGGTATCTGTGGGTGACTGCTTCCAGGGCACTGGTGATGTCCGAATCCAAGGGTACTGAAGCACTTTATATAAGAACACCGTACAAAGACCTTGTGCATATCCTCCTGCACACTTGAATTCACCTCTGTATTACTTAGCATACCTAACACCATGAAAATGCTGTGCACGATTGTTGTGCTGTATTGTTTAGGGGGTGATAAGAAGAAAATGTCTGCCTAGGTTCAGTTCAGAGGTGTCTTTTTTTTTTTCCTCATACGTATACTTTCTGTCCTTGGTTGGCTGAATTTGTGAACATGAAATCTGTGGACACAGCGGACCAACAGTGTGATTGTCACAGTTGTCCCTAATGTATCTTTACACATTCCTGTAGTGACAGGAGCGCTTGCCAACTGCTTCTGGTTCGTTGTGCTTGCTACTGTCTGTTCAAGCAGATCCTTGCATTCCGCAACTCCCTGCCTTGCAGTGAGTTACTTTGTCTGGCTAAGATTATGTTAGAGGTCTTTTCAAGCCCACAGTTACTGTGCAAATGTCAACGATTATGACTAGAGAACCACGCTGGCGACAGCTGGCGCTAGAGTAAGCGTTCCCATCTGGTACAGCCTTTGCCCAGGGGTGACCCAGGGCAGGTCACTCAGCCTTGCTGGACCTGTGTCCTGGGCTCTGGATGGAATGTTAATGATGGCTCCAGCATCTGCAATGACAGAGTTTCTTTCTGCAGGTCTGCCAGGTCAGTGCACAGCAGCCTGTCCAGACGGAGCTGCTTATGCGGTACCACCAGCTGCAGTCCAGGCTGGCCACTCTCAAGATTGAGAACGAAGAGGTGAGTGGGCCGCTGCCCCGGTCTAGTTCCCTGGGGCTCGTGCAGGGGAGTCTCATGCTCTGGACTATATAGGAAATGATGGCTCATTGGTGGGAGACTATACAACCGCACAGCCCACCTACACCATGAATATTTAGTGGTCTAAAGGATGCTTACAAGACCTCAGGTGGCAGGGAAACAAGAGGAAGCAGGACTCTGTTTTAGAATGATTGCAGATTTGCAGGGTTAGAATGTTTGGGAAAAAATGTTTCAAAATGTGAACCTTGGCTCCATCTCAGCCATAGAATGATTGATGGTTACTACCGACCTCATGCTTTTCCACCTCATTCTCTGCGGTAAGTTTCTGTTGTCATGATCAGGAGTCAGAGTTAATATTTAAAATTACACAATGGAGTAGATAGTCCAGATCGCCCTAAGAGTATTGTGGGTTTTCAAACCCCAGGGAATGGGTCAGTCTCACCAGCCCAGTATTCCTCCCATATTCCTCTGTGGCATGGCATCATGCTGTGTAGGCCCACTCGAACACAGACTGAGGAAACCAGGCTGGAAGTGTCAGAGGAAAGATGTCAGCCAACTCTGGGGCCCTGGAGAAAGGACCCCAGGACATGTGTGGTGCCATTCAAAGCGATGGACAAACTTATCCCTGAGAAGTACAGTCATGGTGGAAGGTGAGAAGGTACGGCCATTGCCTTCAAATGTCATGAAGGCTGTCCTGGACAATAGGGACAGTTGTGCTCGGGATCTCTACAAAGGGCAGAGCTAGGACAGAGCTGAAATGACACAAATCAGAGCAGGTCCAGGGAAGGTCACAGGAAGACAAGTCAACTTGTTTTTTAAACCAATACAGGAGGCAGGCAGAATACTTGCTTTCTTTCTGCTTTTCTTCTGTCTTCACCTCAAAGGTTTGTTAATGGTTTATGTGTATAATGCTGTTAATGAAGTTTAAATAGAAATCAGGGCCACAGGGAGGAGACTGAGGCACACAGCCCTCTCTGTGAGCTGCGGATGGCTTGGATATGGTCGAGTATGCTTATCCTGTGTTGGAAAAAAAGAATTGATTTTGATTTATTCACTCATTTATTCATTCAACAGGTATTTATTTATGTAGTATTTATTCACATAATACATGCGAGACATTATTCTAGATAGAGAGTAAATCAAAGGAGCACAGCCTCATAGTTCTTCCTCTTTCTGATGAGAGAACTAATTAAAACAGAAGGACCAATGAGTTACTGGATATGGAGAAACAGTGGACAATGAGTGGCATGGTATGTGAAGACAACAGGGGCCTGATACCCTTAGGAGGTGACATTTCTGCTGAGGAAACAAGAGAGACTTTGAGTGTCAATGATCTTATAAGAGTCATATTTTTTTTTGCCAGTGACCCCTTTTGGACTGACCTACCTCTGGGATATAGAATCTGCCACTGAGACCCTCTTCATCCCAGGGCCTCTGTGAGGCTGAGGTCCTCAAGCCTTGCTTCTGTTATCTCTGTGCTGTGGGGTTCACTGTACCTTAGGGGGGAAACTGTGGTGTCCTAACAAAATTCTGTGGCAGTGAACTAATTTCCCCCAAGGTCCTGTCTCCCAGCAGATCGCGCCCACTGTCACATGACCCCTTTTTCCATGAATGAGGGAAACATGAGAGAATTTCTGTTGATTTCCATGTTCAAGTGGCAACCCTCCAGGCCCCAGGAGGAGCCTTGTTTAGGTTCCTCTAACCAGGCCGGAGAAAGAAGCCTAGAAACTTGACTCCATCGTCCTCATAACATTCCCAAGGTCCCTCAAACAGAAGCAGTCCATTAAATGATCTTAGATTGGGCAATCTGGCTTCTTAGCCTGCCAGTTATTGGTCTTGGACCAATGACCAATTCACTTCACTGTATATGTCGGTATAAGAAGAGGAGCCATCTTGTCCTGTGTCTAGAGACATTAAATGAAAGAACAAAGTGACTGTCGGGAAAAGGACTTAGTGGGTGTCAGAGGCACTAGGAAATAAAGGGGGTTCTGGATATGCTGTTTTCCCCTAGGTTAGGAAAACCCTGGATGCCACCATGCAGACCTTACAGGACATGCTGACCGTGGAGGACTTTGATGTCTCTGACGCCTTCCAACACAGCCGATCTACAGAGTCCATAAAGTCAGCTGCTTCTGAGACCTACATGAGCAAAATCAACATCGCCAAAAGGAGAGCCAACCAGCAGGAGACAGAAATGTTTTATTTTACAGTAAGTAGCATCAAGGACCCAGAGGCCACTGTCTGTTGACACCTTGCCTGTAGCTTTGGAAGAAGTCCGAATGAGAGAGAGAGCCAGCAAAATAATACAGCATAGATCTCCCAGTGTGCTTCTCAACATTAGGTTGCCTTGTTTGGTTTTCTGAAGTGTAGAGTGACTCATCATCGGGTGGTATTGGCACTGATCCTGAGTGATGGTCACTGATGCTTTTGGAAGGAACCAAAGAGAGAGTTTTAGTCATTTCGGTTAGATCAGCAGTTCTCAACATTCCTAATGCCTTTGATACTTCATGTTGTGGTGACCCCCAACCACGAACTTATTTCACTGCTACTTCTTAACTATGATTTTGCTAGTTATAAATCATGATATAAATAACTAATACACAAAATGTCTGACATGTGACTCCAGAGGGGTCGAGACCCACAGGTTGAGAACCTCTGGGTGAGAGGAACCTGGTGAAGAGTCAGGTACCCACCTAGAGTTCTGTGCATGCATTTTTGTCTTAAATTGATGACTAGACATTGAATATCAGGACCTCAACATTGGGAGCAAGTTGTTCAGGAGTTGCTGGCCTCTCCTATACAATCCCAGGGTACAAACCTTCAATCTAACCAGGGGACAGGAGGAGGAAGGAAGAGAATTGCGGCTTTGGTTCAAGTTAGGCTTCTTGAACATGGAGGCTGGGGCTGTAAGGGACTGACTTTCCATCTGATACACACCCACACAAGGCTCATGGGGACTCTGCTTAAATGCCCAGGGTGACAAGCTTTCTTTCACCCAAACAACCCTTCTGCTTGACTGTGGCTGACTGGGTATGGGGTTCTCCTCCGTTAGCTTCAGGAAATCTAGCACCCGGGATTCCTGGCCATGGATCTCCATGCTGTTTTCTTTGGTGACCGGAGTGAAGCTGATGCTATCTGACAGTGAAGTCTTACCTGGCTTCAGAAAGCTGGGGTTTCCGTTCTCCGTGTTGAAGGCTCTGACTTTTCTGGCCCTACCTTACAAGCTTTGGTTTGAGTAGTCTCAGCACCCTAGTGGCTCCTGAAAACATGCTCTAAATATCCAAAGTAAAAGTCACCAAGGACATATGCTGCTGCATATCTTACTTGTTTTGTGTTTAAGCTCAAATGGTATCAGCTGACTCTCCCCTCTATAGGCACCCAGGCCCCCCTCCTCTTAAAGGTCTCGTAGGAAACAACTTAGGTCTTGGCTGAGCTGTCCTCTTGATGGATTCATGTCACCGGTCCCAGTTGTCAGCACCCAAATCCAACTGCTCAACACCTGTATTCTCTTCAGGTCTTGTATGATGTGCAGACCCAGGGAGCATGGTCTCCAATACCTTAAAGATTGCTAAAAAGAAAATGCAATCACCAGGTAGAAGATCAGATCACTTGAGACATACAGCTAGACTGATGGTGACTGAATCATTCACATAGAATGTGTCACAAGTTAACCCAGTCCCAGCATCTGACTCTAAACTGTGGTTAGCCTTAATCAAGACCCTGCTACAATACCACAGCTGGCACACACCTCATTCCTCCCATCTGTATTCTTTGGCCTTGTCAGGAAAGAAAACAAAGCTAGTCCTCAAGATTCCTGAGGACTTAGAATGCCACTTCTATTAGAAGCCTAAGAGGGAGCAGGAAGTACATGTGGGGATAACTAGAAAGTTACTTCAGCAGTAGAACGAAATCTGGATAGCAGAAGAAGGGGCCCGGCCTTCTTGTATATAAAGGAATCTAGTGTCTTTGACCAAGGAAAGAGGTTATATTTTTTCTTTTTTGTGTATATATTTATATGCCTATGCATATTGATATGTGTGCATACTGATATATGTGTGAATACATGTATACACATGTGTATGGAGTCTGGAAAACAACTCAGGCACCATCTGCCTTTCATGTGTGTACCTCACCTCTGATTTTTATGAATTCTTAGACATGTGATAAAATCAGAAGTATTGTTCTAAGCCTACATGGCCAGCCTGTAAGTCAATTCTTACTGATTAAGGCAAGGATTACCCAGGGCCAGGGCACTTGCTTAAAATTCAAGAGCTTCGTCTCCTATCCTGCTCAGCAGGACTCTGACACGTGGAGGTTTAAAGGCCCCTGTGATTCCTCCCCAGGAAGAAAAGAAGGGTTAGAATTGAGGTGTAGGGTTAGAACTGAGGTGTGGTAAAGCAGACACTTGCATGTTGACCTGGTGATGAGGCTGCTGGTCCTCTGCCACACATTTGATGAGACATCCTAAATCTACTCTCAGCTCACCTCGAGGAGCTAATGGAGGAAGGGGGGAGTCTGGAAATAGACAGGCCTCTACTCTAGGCTGCACAGCGAGGTTTTCTCTACTAGCCTCCAAGGTCATGGAGAGGCACTGCTCTGTGTGTGTGTGTGTGTGTGTGTGTGTGTGTGTGTGCATGTGTATTGTGCATGTGTATACTGCTCTGTATTTGTGTGTGTGTGCTCTGTGTATGTGTGTGTGTGGTGCTCAGTGGAATCACAGGGGAATGACTTTTAATCAATAAACGTAGGTCTATGGAGAAAGAGAGAGGGCATCGTAGCCTCGCAGCTCATCTGAGAAATCCCCCAGGGTGAAGGTGGTGATATTAGACTCTCCCTTTTTAGAGCAGGCTGTTTCTGGCTTGCTGCTGGCTGACTTCTCTCAGCCATGTTGGGGTAAGCTGACTGGGACAGTGGGATCCTGTGTGAGAGCTTGTCTGATGTTTCAGCTACTCACCTCTGTCTCTATGACCTGATTCTCAACGCCTTTGCAAATGCCATCCATCTACAGGCCAGACCTCCTTCCTCCTATCTCATATCCTGATTCCCATGTCTTCTTGCACTGTTGTCTTCCTAGACCGCCAGCCAGAGATCCTGCTTTCATTAGTTTTTCAGACAAGATCTTCCTTAGCACAGGTTGACTTCTTATGTAGCTGAGGCTGACCTTGGTCCTCTTTGCACTTAGGAGTGCTGGAGTCATAGGCAAGTGCCACTATACCCAGTTTATGTGTTGTTAAGCTGGGCAAACAGTCTACCAACTCAGGGCCATCCCTCCTGCTTCACATTCACCAATAGCAGCCATTCCATCTGCCCTGCTGGCATCCTGCTTACTCTGTGCTTCCGTCACTGGGCTGTATTCTGGTGCTGTGGGATAGGGGGCGGAGCAGGGGAGGCTGGCACCTGTATGAAGAGGTGGTTGAGGCTCAGGGAAGTGGTGTGTGTGTGTGTGTGTGTGTGTGTGTGTGTGTGTGTGTGTGGTCAGCTGTGCTGTTCTTCTGGATGGTTGTCTATTCCTTGTCACTGTTCCTCAGCACATGAAATTTGACAAGGACAGTGACCTAGGAGGTAGCCAGAACTCATCCTGGCCCCACTCTTGACTTTCTGTGGCACTTGGGGCAAAGCACTCTGTACACCCATTCTTATCTCATCCGACCCGAAGGTCATTCTCCCCAGTGTAGTGATGGGAGAATCCGTCTATTAGAAGGTTTCTTAGTGGCCTGCACAGCCCTTCCTCATGTGGAAGAAAGACTCATCTTTGGCTCTGCTCTCTTCCTTATTGCTCTGGTCCAGAAGCATAGTGGAGTTCCGGTGACCAGAGGGGCCTTTCACCTTGTGCTGCCCATGGTCTTCACTGTAGAATTGGCTGCCACCACTACCATAGTCTCCTGCCTCTTGTGTGCACAACCCAATCTACAAGACCTGGGGATCCCTAAGAATTAGCCACTTGGAAGAGCTTAAAGCAGGGACAGAGGCCTACCTGTTCCCATGCCAAGTCCCTGGATAGCCTGATATCTCTTTGCTTTCCCTGTCAGGGAGATGAGTTGTAGAGTCAGAGACCTTGTCATCACTTGGCTGTGTGGCCTTTAACTTCCTTATGCCCATGTGTCTTACAGAAATTTAAAGAATATGTGAATGGCAGTAACCTCATCACCAAGCTGCAAGCCAAGCATGACTTACTCAAGCAGACCCTGGGTGAAGGTGAGTTGGGTGATAGAGTGACCAAGAGGGACTACTGTATGGCCTAGAGCTTCTGAGCCACCTCAGCTCAAGGCATCCAGCAGGGAAAGACCTGATGCTGGACTCTTGTGTTTTCACTAGGCAGGCTGAAAAACCACCTTGGTACAGGACCTGACATGGGTCCTGTGTGGTTGCAAGAAAGGGCAAGACCAAGAGGTAGATGGGTTCCCATAAGTAGGAGGTGGGATTCCTACTTACTTGGTTCTACACACACACACACACACACACACACACACACACACACACACACACACACACACACACACACACACGTCACTCCCCACTCCCTGACCCACACTCTACCTTCTCTTTGCTTTCCTAGGTTCTGACTATATAGACCAGCGCGATTTTAACTTTATAATCCCCTTGCCTCAGGCCTGCAAAGTACTAGGGTTTCAAGTGTGGAGGAGTTAGCTGCAGTGAGCTCTCCTTTCATCTGTTCAATTTTGCCAGCCTGACCTCTCAATGTTGAGAGGGGCAAGTCAATGTGACGTGGTGACTACTAGTGTTTCGAAATTCAGAATCCCTAGGTTTAGAAACCCAAGTACTTTTTTTTTAAATCTAAGGTCCTGGTTGGATCCTGGGTCTGTGGGAGAGGAGGGTTTCTGTTCCTTGTCCCCTCTGAGTGCCAACCCATTGCTGTCCTTGTCTGCATGGCTTTAATGTGATCATAATGTTCATCTGGCATGGCTCCTGGTCCATTTGGTCTTCCAGGTTTTATTAATTATGACTCACACTGAGATTGTCATGGGTTCCACTTAGATCCAACACAGCGCAAGCACCAGGTCAATGCAGATGTCAAAATTTTTTTGTAATTAAGTTGCAACTGATTGATCAGGGCCATTGATCCGACTCTGGAGCTGAACTACTGCCCTGAAGAAACACTGGAGAGCACATTTTAAGGATGAAGCCATGAAGCAAAGAGGAGTAGGGAGGACTGTAGTATCAGCTAATCATATTTAGACATAAGGTGTTGAGCAAAGGAATTTCCATCGATCAGGGTAGGAGTTGGTTCCTAGGCTTGGGAACATAAACTCAGTTTGGCCCTGGCAGCAAGATGGAGAAGCTGTCCTTGAGATGTCTAGACTCAGACAGCTGTTCCCTTACAAGTTGTCCCTGACATGTCTGGACTCAGACAACTGTTTCCTTATAATAGAAGCTCTTCAGCTATTGGGAAGTCCACAGCTCCCCTTGGACCTGGGACCTTGAAGTTACTTTTTCCCTGTGATTAAATAGAATCTAAAACTGAAATGGTAATATTTAGAGGAAGTTTCTTTTGCTTGCTCCCAATGAGATGTGACCTGTGAAGTCTCCTTTCTGAGTTTTGAGCTGGTTGGCAAGAGTAGCTCTGAGAAAATGATGCTTCAGAATAGAGGAACAGCCAAGAGTCATCTAGAAGCCCCACGATGTGTTGTTTAGCAAGTCACCCACAGGGAAGCCCAGTGTGCTCCCTTTGACAATAGGGACAGAGCTTAGCAAACTGGTCAGTTCTAGGGAAGTTTTTCTTTGTCTAAATGAATATTTTGTTTAGAATGGGTTTTAGTTTCCATAAAAGTTGAAAAAATAGTAGAGTTCTCATAAGGTCCATCCTCGATTCCCCTTTATTAACATCTTATATTAGTATGGTATGTCATAATTAATGCTATTAATAAGCTTTTGAGACGGGATCTTATGTAGCCCAGGCTGGCCTCAAACTTGATATTTAACCTTGAATTCAAGGATAGCCATGAATTTTTAATCCTTCTGCCTCCGCAGAGCTCTCCAAGCCTGTGCCACCATGTCTGTCTTTGATACACTATAATAAAGTCAATAAAGCACTGAACTACTGAAAAAAAAAAAAGACAAACTGAGTAAGTTCACACCAAAGTGCTGTTCATGTTGCATATCTGTGATCTAATAAAGGCATGTTGTACATTCTTAGGGCATTGAGTGAGGCAACCAGAATTTGGGCTGAGCAGGGCAGACAGAGCTCACCAAATCCACTCTTCTACATTCCTGATCTGTGTTCGCTTTGGTGAGATGGGAATTCACTATGAAGCTTTGGCTGGCTTGGAGCTTGCTGTGTAGACCAGGCTAGACTGACACTCACAGAGGTCCACCTGCCTCTGCCTCCTTAGTGCTGGTGTTAAAGGGGCACTACCAGGTCCATTCTTCTACACTTTAATCCCTGAGTCCCCTCAGCTCTGACTGAGCAGTTTGGATCTTTACTCTGAAGATCGGTGTCTAAGTGCAGAGTTAGTGTGTGGTTATGCCTCATCACCGCTCCTGCCATCACAGCTATTCACGTTGCCAGAGATGAAATGAAAAGGTTAAAAAACAATGAGAGGGGCTGGAGAGGTGGCTCAGAGGTTAAGGGCACTGACAGCTCTCCTGGAGGTCCTGAGTTCAATTCCCAGCAACCACGTGATGGCTCACAACCATCTGCAATGGGATCTGGTGCCTTCTTCTGGTGTGTCTGAAGACAGAGACAGTGTACTCATGTACATTAAATCAATCAATCAATCAATCAATCAATCAATCTTTTTTTAAAACGAGAAATATAGCCTCCAGGAATACTCAAAAGGATTCAAGCTGGGTTTGTTGTCATTTTGGGGGTGTTGTTTGTTTGTTTTTATGATGTCACATGCCTCCATTTCTCCAAAGCACCCCTTTGGCAACGTGACTCAAGGAACCTGTCAGAAGAAGCACAAATCCTTTCAGGTCACTTTCATTTACAAGCAAATGTTTTCCATGTAAAGACAGGGTTCCTCTTTGTAGCCTTGACTGTCCTGGAACTCACTCTGTAGACCAGGCTGGGCTTGAACTCAGAGATCCCCATTCCTCTGACTCTCGAGTGCTAGGATTAAAGGTGTGCGCCACCACGCCCAGCCAACCAGCAAACTTTTAAAAGGCTGCTAGGTGCCCCTCACATTGGCATTGCTGTTTTTGGGAGCACACATTCCCAGTGCACATTAGCTGTGTGGTAGTGTCATTTCATTGTCCAGAGAATTTGGTTTGTTGTTATCCTCGAGTCTTTCACCTGTGACCTCCCTGTCATTCTGGGCACGAGTGTTCTGTTAAGTTCCTACCTGTGTTCCTACCTGGGATCCTAGCACACTTGTTCTTTGCTGAAGTCATTAAGTATGTGTAGTTTACTGTCTGTACCAGAATGGAACATAGCTTAGTCAGACCCAAGCCTTACAGCCCATCATAAAACTAGAGGCCCTGGGTTCTATCCCCAGAGTGGCATAAAAACCTAGCCAATGGCAGGTGGAGGCAGGGGGATCCAAAGTTCAAAGTCGTCCTCTATTGCATAATGAATTTGAGGTGATTCTGAGCTATGTGAGACACTCCCCACAACAACAACAAAACAAGCAACACAAACAAACAACATAAAACAAACCTCATACGACGAATATTGAGTCAGATTCTTGTCTAGAGCTCTGTCTCCGAGGTGAAGGTCGTGGGCGACACTGGCTGCTGAACACTTGAAGCATGGATTGACCCGTGATTGTGTTCATTGAGACGAACAGAATGAACACCAGGACCTGAAGCAAAGGCTCCTGGGGAAGAGATTATAAAGTGTCTTGCTTGATGTTGATAATCTATCTACATATAGAAATGACAATATTTGTAAGTTGGGTTAAATAGGATAAAATTTAACCCATCAAGCACTGAATTTACCTTGCCTGTTTTGCTTTGCTGTCTTGCCACTTGGCTTCTAGAACTTGTTACAGCACTTTGAGCAGCATGGACCTGAGGGAGTTCTAGTGGGGAGTTTCATTCATTTGGGAAACGGGGCCAGAGATCATCATAGGCTATTTGACTTGCTCTCTACCTTTTATTTTGAGAATCTCTCATAGAACCTGGAGCTTATTGATCATTAGGTTGGCTCATGAGTCCCCAGATTCCATAACCCAGTGCCAGGGTTCCAGATATATGCTGTCACACCTAGCTTTTATTAAATGGGTGCTAGGAATCTGATCTCAGGTCCCCATGTTTTTGCAACAAGCACTTTTACCAACTCGGACATCTCCCAGTCTTTCAGAGTTTAAGAACAGACATGGTGGTACACCCCTGGAAAGTGGGCATAGGATCAGGAGTCCAGGCCAGTCACAGCTATATAGTGAGATTGAGGCTAGCCTGGGCTATATGAGACCCTGTTCTTTCGCACCTGTCTAGGTGAACAGATGTGACAATAATGACAATAGGTGGCAGTAAACTGGTGAAATTGCATTTTAAGACAGTGCCAGTGATAAGTGTATATAGAAAGAAGGGAAACAGAGGAGCTGTGAGGAGACCCTTGTCTACACAGGTGGAGTAAACTCTATTCTACATCCTCCTTTTCAGCCGGGATGCAAAAGGCTGACTTGCAAGAGGCAGCTTCAAAAGGGTCGTGGGCAAGACAAACCCAGCAAACAAAGGCCAACATGGGGACCTAGCAGAGAAATCTGTGGCAAATGCATCATGGCCAAAGGAGTAAGGAGTCTTTGTACATGTAAAGGTAGTTTGCAGGGTCCCCTGGGAACTTGAATAGTTTATGGATATAGGGAATGAGACATATTAATTCCATATGTGACAGGGGCCTCTAGAAAGCAAGAGAAAGATGTGACATGCTCGAGCTAAAACTATTTCTTTCACTGTTGAGTTGTGATATATCTTAGTGAAATAGGAGCTGCACTTAAAAAGCAAGGCCTGCAGTTAGAGATGGTAGGAGCCTGAGGCAGGATGGCGGTGTTGAAATAGAGGGAAATGGGCCATTGAGGTTAAGAAGGAAAGAGAACTTTAAAGAGCCTTTCTCTGACTTTCAACTTTAGTGGCTAGGTGGTGGTTCACTTACAGAAATGTTGAAGACTTGGGCAGGAATAGTTTGAGGACATGGGAAGAGCATCTTGGGGAACACAGTTTGAGATCCTTGGAGGGCAGTATTGTGTAACTCACCCTCTATAGAGAAACCACAGCAGAACAAAGGATAGGACCAAAGACCAACTTGGTGAAATGATAGATTTTATTGGTGTTACAGGAATATGGGTGAGGGGTTACTTATAGGAGCAGAAATGGCTCAGACAGTTGCCTCGCCAAGACCTATGCCAGCTCCAGTGACAGCTCACAAAGTGGGAACCTGGAGTATACTGCACAGCCTGCAGGCAGCTCAACGGGGTTAGAGTGTCTTTTCCAAGTGATTCAGTTGATGGAAACCTCTTCTGGTTTAGATCTATAAAGCTCTGCTGGTTTCTGCCTCTTCCAGACTGGTCTAGCCTCAATCAAATCTCTGTAGCTTGGTTTCCAATCTAAGAGGGACTCAGCTTTTGTTTACTCTAGCAAGGAGGGCCCTGGCAAATCTGTTCAGTTTTAGGGACTTCCTGAAACTATTTCAAGCTGTTTGCCTTCCTGCTTAAGGAGCTTCCTTGTGGGGTGGAATGTTTCAAACTCAGAGGAAACTGTTACACAACAGGTAGTTATTGACAAGTGGGTAAGGAAACTGTGGTCTGTTCACACAGTGGAATATTACTCAATCATAAAAATAAATGAACTAATGAATCATGCTGTATGGATGAATCTCAGACAAATTATGGTAAGCTAAAGAAGAAAGATTCAGGAGAGAAACTACAAGGAGAGTGATCCTCTTTCTAGGAAATGCCTATCAAACATGCAGGGACAGAAGTTAGCAATTGCCTAGGGCATGGGACAGGATTAGAGATGGGCACATGGGATCTTTTTGTTGTTTTTGTTTTAAGGGAAGGAACACTCTCAGCTTAAAACAACAACCAAGGGGTTGAGGATTTAGCTCAGTGGTAGAGCACTTGCCTAGCAAGCGCAAGGCCCTGGGTTCGATCCCCAGCTCCGGAAAAAAAAAAAAAAAACAACAACAACCAAAGCCAATTAAATATCAACATGCAATTTTGTTTTCTTTCCCCAGGGGAGAGAGCAGAGTGCGGCACAACCAGGTGAGAGCTGGGGAATCTATGTCCTTTGTAATGGCTGCCTGACGTCTGAGAGGATGAGGTGGGAGGGTGGGTGGATGTGTAGGGTGAAGATAATCTGTTGGGAGCTAGGGAAACAGGACAGTCTTCACCTTTGGGGCGATGGGGGTGATGGGAGAGGGTACAGTGGCTCCTGAGGCTGCATTGCTTGTTCTCGCTTTAGACTGGCAAAGCCACGCTCCTGCAGGCTGGCCACAGGGAGGGAGCTTTCATAGCTGCTGAGGGGTGGTGGAAGATAGTTGATTCCAGGGTGGCTAAAGGTGCTAGCAGAGGCCTCAGGCTATAGAGTGGCTGTGTTCTTCGCTTGGATGTTACATGGTCACTGCTCAAACTATTCTATAGGTGCTCCAGGTCCAGGCTGGGTCCTCAGTGGCTAAGGCTTTGGGGTTGGCTGATACTGTGCACAGATGGCCAACGTGCATGCTGCTTACACATGGACGAGTGCCCAGATTACCTCCCACCCTAACCCCCTGCACTGCCCATCTTACTTTGGCTTGAAGTTTAGTGGGAACTTGGATGCACTGGCTAGGCCAGTAATAGAGGCAACCCATGCTTCCTCCTGGCTCCTTCCGCATCTCCCTTTGTGCTTTTCCTGAGCACACCAGAGCCAGTGGACACTTTCACTCAGCAGCCTTCAGCCTTTCATAGGCATTAGATGCCTAAGCCGCCAGCACTGCCCTGGTGTCTGGACTTTCAACAGGAATCTAGCAGTGGCCCAGAGGTCTGCCCTCTATTATGCATGGCAGTCGGTAGCTACATCTTACCTCATTTTGAGACAGGGTGGGGGGTCTAAGTGACCTAGTGACTCTTTCCTTCCAAACCAGTTCTTTCCAATGGCTCAGAGTCCTGAAAAGCTGTCCTAGTTGGCAAGAGCAAAGATGACCCTTGAACTCTTCCCGCTCCTGGGGAAGCGAGTGGGCTTGGAAAAGGCTCAGGAAGCTGTGGGGTTTAAGTACGTTGGACCTGGAGATTTAGGGCTCTCCAGGAATCCAGCTGTTCATTTGGGCCCAGGCAGTTTGGAAACGGTGAGATGACTTGCAGGCAAGGAACCCCCCCACGTGTGGCACAGCAGTTGTTCAGGTCACTTTTGAAGAGCCCAAGTTTGTTACTCTTTTATTTTTCTGGTAAGAGAATATTACTATAATTCTCTTTATACCTGCTTTATACCAAAGTGGGATGAATCGGACCCTGGCCCCTGCCCCCTAATCTGAAAAATGCAGGCAGGAGGTTGCTCCAGCTGGCTATGGGGTCAGGGTGGAGAAGAGACTTAATGTCTCCCCTGGCCAGGTCTCAGGCTCCACCCAACCCCAACAAAGCCCAGGAGACAGACAGACAGGTAGGTAGATAGGTAGGTAGGTAGGTAGGTAGGTAGGTAGATAGATAGATAGATAGGTAGATAGATGGACAGACAGGCAGACAGATTTTGTTTTCATAATATAAACCTGGTGCTAATACATGCCTTTAATTCCAGCACTCAGGAGGCAGAGGTAGACAGATATCTGAATCAGAGGCCAGCCTGATCTACCGAAATAGTTCCAGGAAAGTCTGAGCTACACAGAAAAACCATATATATCTCCCTCTGAAAATCCTCTTCCACATTTGCTTTGGCCTAGGGCTTGGGAACTTGAAGTTCAGATGACTAGACCTCCCACTTAGGCCTCCTGTCCCAAATTTCAGACTTAGTCAGAGATTTCCTGGCTCATTATTAAGCTTGTGGACCTCAGTGTCAACCTGAAAGTGGTTTTCAAATGAGTCCCAGCGGCCCCGGGTGATCTGTCTCCGTACCTTGGCTGTGTCAACTATAGAGTCTCACAGTCAGAGCCATCTGGGATTATCACCAGAGCAGGTTCCTTCAGCCAAATTGCTCTTGCCCTTGTCTAGTTGGCCCCTTTCTCACAGTTAAAGCCAGATTTGTGAACGGCCTCAATTCGCCATAGCCCTGCAGTTCTCGTAGCTGTTCAGCAGTCCCTATAGGCAGACCAGATGTGCTAATGTACTTTGAAGACTTGCTTAAAAATAAAGAAAGAAAAACAAGGCAAAGCGAGATGCAAACACCAGTATTTAATCATTGTGATTTGAAGGGAGGTCAGCCTCCTTAAGCAGGTTAACAAGAGGCCCTAGTCCTGATGAGAAGGGAGATAGTTGATGTTGCGACCAATCAGATGCAGCTTGGTATATATCCAATTTCAGTCAGCTTCCAAGAATCCACAAGCCCTTGAACATCAGTGTTGCCACCATTTTGAATACTGACACCCACATCTGTTGGGCTGTTTGGGGAAATTCTTAATCTCTTGCTTTTTGTCACAGACTAATTCTGAGGCCACAACCGTGTTGCCAGTGTATGCTAATTTTCATCCCTGCTGAAAGGCAGAGAGGGGCCATTGTCTCTGGTTTCCTTCTCTCCCCTCTGGTTTTCTCCTGTTTTCCCTTCTCTCTCTCCCTTTTTTTTGTTTTGTTTTGTTTTTTTGTTTTGTTTTTGCTCTGCAACTGAGCAGCAGAAGAGATGGAAGGCTTAGGCTGCCCCACTTTCCTTGGCTGAGCTGTCCCCCTGCTCCCCACTTTGTGCCCCACCCAGCATTCCAGTAAGTTGATACAGATTTGGTGTCATTCAAAGTTGGGATAGCTACGTTTCCTTGTCAGAGATTCCAGGCAGTACCCAGTGCACCATGGGTCGGGGAAAGAGGACTCCATGTTCTTTTACATTCTGAATTTGGCAGGGAAGATGGGGGAGTGTATCCATCTCACATTTATTTTCTTTTATTCTACTTTGCAAAAAATTAAAAAGCAAACTCCAGAAACGTTTCCGAGTTCTTTTCTGAAAACACTCCAACTGGATGCCCTAGAGCTTTTGATTCTGTCTTTTTGTTACCAAGATCTCCATTCTTGCCGGCCACGAGAGCTGGATAACAGCTCTCTCTACTTCATGTGGGTGCTGGAGCCTTGAGTAGGAAAAACTTCATTCAACTCTCAGCTCTTGATAGATCCCATCTGTGTGGCCGTTGACAGATTTCTTAATTTCTTGTGGGCTCCTTTGCCTCCCACGCTTGTGAGGAGGTTAATCCTGCAGACCCCAGAGCCCAACGTTCGACCAAAACACAATTGGTAGCATCGTGGGGGTTTTTTGGCTTTTACATTTGAGCATTCAAAAGCAGAGAGTCACTATATGAGAGTCCCCACTCCCTGTTTTCACACATTCTCAAAAAAGATACAGTATTTTATTTTTACAAACGGAAATGACATGGACTTAGCTAACCAAATTCACATAGATCCAAGATGGGCTGGAGATAATCTTGCCTGTTGTTGTTTCTCTTCGGAATTTCGGTTGTGTCGTTCTTTTGGTGCCCTTAATCGGATAGCATGCTGTTTGGACTCATTTGTTCCTTTGCCCATTTGCCCATGCATGTCCTGGAGTTAGCAGCCTTTGCTCAACACTTAAAAACATCCAGGAGGACTTGGCTAGAGTGTCCTGTATGGCTGGACTGCCGAAGGACATGGGCACAGTAAGCCCAAGGGA
Organism: Rattus norvegicus; assembly: GCF_021556685.1. Taxonomy (NCBI): domain Eukaryota; kingdom Metazoa; phylum Chordata; class Mammalia; order Rodentia; family Muridae; genus Rattus; species Rattus norvegicus. The sequence goes on along the minus strand of NC_141537.1, from coordinate 147,050,363 downwards.
GAGAGGCAGCGCAAGCCTCTTCATGTTGATTGGTTCCCCAGTCTGTATGAGTCTTGCCTGTGTGGGCTGAGGATATACCTTAGTTTTGGTAGAATGCTTGCTTAGCATGCATGACCATGAGTTCCACTGCTAACAGCACATTAAACCCAGTGTGGAAGTGCATGCCTATAACCCCAGCACTGAGGGGATGGAGGCAGGAGGCAGGAGTATGAGGTCAGACTCAGCTACATAGCAAGTTTGAGGCCACCCTGGACTATATAAGATCCCTTCTCAGAAACAAACAGAAGGTTCTTGCCTATACACAGATATCAATCAAGACATGGGGAAGGGGCGAGCCTTTGCTTCTCATATATGCCCATTACCTGCCTGGCTGAATATACACTCATTGTTCCCATGGTTTGAACCAAACCATTTGAAAATAAGCTGCCTCGTTTGGGAAGCTGCTTCCTCTGAACATCCCAAAATCTCTCTCCTAATGCTGAAGGCCCCCAGCATTGAGTTAGGCCGGTTTGTGTAAGAAAATGAGCAGATAAGCCAATCCAGGCCTATGCATGGCAAGCAATTCTGGACACGGGTCTGGTGTCTGTGGCCATTTCATTGTTCCTGGTGGACTGTGGTATAAGGATTCCCCTCCCTGTGGAGAGAACACAGAGAATGGAGATCCGAAAGCAAAGCAAGACACTTTCAACCTGACTCCTGTCGTGGACTAACGGGGCAGAAGAGTGCAGCTAGAAATGACGGCGGCAAGACGTCCTGGCACCATGCCCATGACTTGAAACTTAAAAGACAACCAAACGACAAACAAACAAAAACAAACTGGACTTGAGGGGAAGTGGGTAGAGGTGGGTCTGACTCGCTGTTCTTTTTCTCTGAGCTTAGTTTCTGTAGAACAGAGCCACGTGTAATAGGAAGACACTAGGTTAAATATGGTGGTGATGGGTTTGACAGTGCTGTGATCCAAAATGTGCTTGACTGATGAGTGGGATAATAGCATTCCAGGCCACCTACGGATCCTAAAGAAGGTGCAGCTTGAATCCTGGCATCTGTCTGGCTCTCAGAGCCATGCAGCAAAGATGAGTCATATGCCTTTGAAATATCAAGAGGCGTCAGGAAGATAGTGCCCTCAGTACATTGGGAGTTGAGCCTGATTTAAGCCAAAATTATTAAATGAAGCCCCTGGATTATGTTTGAAAGTCTCTTGCTTTCTTGGGCTACAGATGACACCTTTCTCCCCTCATCCCTCCATCTGATCTGCAGGATGCCAGCCTCTGGTTGGCATTGCAGGGGCTACTTGTATATACCCCCCACCCCCCAATGTAGAATGCATTTGTGTTTTGTGAGAGTTGCTCCTGCTTGGCACTGTGGGTAAACTAAGATCGAAAACATCCAGAGGCCTTCAGATGGAACATGGGAAACGAATGTGTTGGGGGCCAGGGGCTCCCCTCTGCATTTTGTGTTCTCCTCCAGTTGTGGGTTTGAAGAGCATCTCTCCCAGCGGTATGTTTATGTTGGTTGCTTTCTTGATTTCTTTTGTTCCATTTTCCCCTAGGCCCCCCTGTCTTCCCCCTAAACCACAGAAAATGAGGAGACCTAGGCCTCTTTCAGTGTATAGCCATAAACTCTTTAACGGCAGTATGGAAGCGTTCATTAAGGTACTTGCTGGGGAGCCCTGGAGTCCGCGAATGAGTCCAAAGTAATGGCAGCCTCTCTTTCCCCTGTTCCTTCCAGCTAACAGCCCTGCCGAACCCTTAGCCAGGCCCCAGGCAGTTTCTCTCCATAGTCACGCTTCTGTGAGGCGGTTTATCAGAGCACGCTGCTTCTGACTAGCGGCCCCTAAGTGGCCACTCATCTCTCTCAGCCATACCGGGAGGGGTCTGATCAGTCACGCAGAAAGAGGTGGAGCCTCAGCACAGTGGTCCCAGCCAGCTGGCCTCCTTGCTGCAGGAGCTGCAGTCCTGACACCGGAAGGGCAGTTGAGGAAACTCCACTATTCAGCCTCACCCCCTCCTCCTGCAATAGAACTAATTGAGAACATGGGAAAGTTAGCCCCTGTGAGTTTCCGTACAAGGCAACTACGGTTTGTAGCTACGAGCACAGAAAGCCTCACTTTTCACTAAGAAAAGTTCCTTGCACTTAATTTGGCTTCTTGGTGATTGGTTTGAAAGATGGGAGGAGAGTTGAGGAAGTCCTTGTAAATGCCAGGTTAACCCTTGATTTGGAGCTTAGGTAAGTTCAAAATGCCTCAGCTAAGTGAGCTTACGTTCCCTGTTTTCTTTTATCAATGGGTGGAAGATCAAGCCACCCAGGATCAAACTGCTCAAGGCAGAGATGCTGTTGAGCTGTGTCCTTGGGGAAAGAGGAGGGGAGGTCTTAGCCAGCTTTCTGAAAGCCCCCCTGTAGCTGGTCTTTGCTACTTTGTGGGTTCTTCTTTTCCCCACCCTTTATCCCCCACCCCCAACACTAGATAGGAGAGAAACAAGGATTGGTTGGGGGGGAGACTTTAGGAAAGCCCACGAATCTAATCTCTTTCCTTTTGTTTCTTCTTTGACAACTACTAACAAATCGCAACCAAGCCCCCTGAACAACCACTGACCACCAACCCTGCCTAGTGGAGCTCTAGCGTGTATTTACCCTCTGAAAAGATTCCAAACATCGCACAATCCCAGAAACTAACCATAGATGGCAAAAACCACGCCTCTGCTAGAGCACAAACCAAATCATAGTCAGTCCCTGTGGACAGTCCAAAGCTTCCCCACACCTGAGATTAAGGTGAAAACACATTCTTATAATGTTTCTGGGTTTTTAAAGAAACAAAAATTCCAAAGTCGTCACTACGCCCACCAGGTGCCAATGAGGACAGTTTCTGCAGAGAAGAGGAGTGTGTCAGTCAGGAAAAGGACCGAGTCTTGTGGGAATCACTAGTGATTTTGGAGTTATAGAGGCTGCCCCTCACACCAACTTTCTGTTCTCTGCCCTCCCACCTCAGGCAGGGTACAGCCCAGACCTAGAGGACAGAGAAGGACTCAACCTCAGGGATGGGTGGAGTAGGCAGGACCATCCTAGTTCAAAGAACTACCTCTGCCTATAGACCAAGTCCTCAGAACAGAAACTAGAGAAAGAGAAAGAGGACTTTTCCCTGGACAAGGATAGTGGGAAATACCTTAGAATACTTTAAATGAGAATCCCTCAAGAACTGTGTGACCCATAGGGAGCCACTCAATGGGTCATGGCAGATGGAGGTGTTCCTAAAGAGCGCTTTGCTTCTTCAACACCCCTCTGTCTCCTCCTGTACTCCCTTCTCACTCACCTCTCCTTATTCATCAGTGGTGTCAAACTTCCTCTTAGAATGGATTCCCTGGTCCACTAGAATTAAAATCTCCGTGGAGCTGGAATGGTAATTTTAAGGCAAATCACACAAGCATAAGAACTTGAGTTCAATCCCTACAACCTATGTCCAAAAGCTAGGGATGGTGGCACACACTTGGAATCCTAGCACTAGAGAATCTGATAGATGCCAGTGGCTCCCTCTCAGCCAGCCTAGCTTAATCAGAGAGTTCAAAGTCAAGGTGGCTGCTGCCTGAAGAATGACATGTAAGATTGAACTTTGACCTCCACAAGTATGCTTGCATGCACGAACACACACACACACACACACACACACACACACACACATACACGAACACCCTCCTACTACCATCCCCAGACACATGTAGAAGCTCCAGTTGAAACAGCTTTGTGACACCACTGGAGGTATGAAGTGATAAAAGGAAGTATGGTATAGTGACACTGGTCAACTGGCTCTGAGAAAAATGTCCAAAGAGGAATTGCTCAGCTCTGGTGGAGTGTCAGAGTTCTTGGAAGAATAATAGTCATTTGGTTGGGGAAGAGAAGGTGGATTTGTGAAACACAATAGCCTGTCTCTATGTTCCCTCTGCTCTTATGCCACCTCCAATCACTGATGTTTAACAACTTCAGCTGTGGACCTACTATGAGCAGATTCACAAAATCCCCATAGGGCACAGGTTTACTCTGAAGGATCTTGGATTCCAGAAAGGCAACATCTGTAGTCACTCTTTGACTGCCAAGAGCAGAATTTCAGTTTTTATTCTGCTTCTCATATGGTCTGACCACACAGCAGACTGAGTCCTCAGCTTTGACAATCTAGGCCTATGAAAAGATTTGTGGTCAAACAACCCCACTGTGTGGCTGTGATTATGATGAGAGAAGCTCCAAGTTAATTACAGAGAAGGTTTTTGGAGTTGGACTTACGGACTTCCCGGAGTCTTCCTGAACCAACCCCTTATATAAACAAAAACATCGTGTTTCTCTCCTCAGACTGAAGAAGACTCCATTTATATAAGTCCATGGTAAAACCCAGAAGGTCCACCTGTGGGGTTGGTGGAGAGTCCCCATCTTACTTCTCTGAAGTAAGATTAATCTATTCTGTGAGTTTAGGATAAGCATGGAATGAGCTGATACAAGCATATTTCTAGAACCTTCTGACACTATGTAAGCCAGATCTTAATTAGATTAATTTTAGGACACCATCCCAAGACTCCTCTTGGACCAGGCTATTGCTGAGTTCTAGAAGTCATGTGGGTTTAGCTGACATTGTAGCAACTCAGATCCCAACCATTGAGATGGCAGGACTGGACTTGTCCATGTCCTTTGAACCCCAGGAAGGGTCTTAGTTTTTTAGTCAGCTTGGCCTTTTCACTGAGCTTGGGTGAGACTGTCCACCTACCTTCCACCTAGACCCCAACTCACTGCTCACATGACCAGAAAAATCAGGCAAGATCCCTCAATATGGGAACAAAGGCTTCAGCCACCCTCATGGTCACAAAGGTGTTCCAACTTTCTCTCATCTTCACCCTCCTCAGCTTCTGTGCTCCCAGAGGGTCTCAGAACCAGGGCAACAGTAAGGGGTTGGGAGGGAGAGCAAAGCCATGCTTCCAGTCAGAGAAGATTGTCAAGGTATTAGATGTGTTTGGAGTCTGGAATCTGGTGTGGCCTGCTGGATCCCATCTGAGGAGAATTTGTAAAATAGAACATCTAACCAAGAATGAGGTTTCCAGAGATGAATTCTAGGAGCCTGCTTACAATAGGCAGGAAGGAACCCATCTGTGGGAAGATGGTCTAACCTTGTAGGTCGTCAGGGGACCTTGGCACTGGTGACTCCCTCATGTTCAGAAACTGGGCATGATCCAGGAATGAGGTAGACACACATCTCCTATATATTGATAAGGAACGAAAGAGGCCCTTCCCTGGCATCTGGGAAAGAGGCTAGGCAGTCCATTGGAAGGCTGGCTGGGGACTGCTCAGGAACTCCTAGGAGGTCTGAAGGATGAGGTTGCTCCCCTTGGGCAGGCTGGTGGGCAAATGCCCCAAGACCATTGCTGGCTGCCATTGCGTTTTGGCATTCACGGACTCTGAAGGATCTGCACACTCTAACTGATCTTACTCCTGCATAATCTTTTCTTTTTCTTCTGCTTTGCTGCCTGTTTCTCTTTTTTGTTGTTGTTGTTATCAGAGGAAGAAGAAATGCTCGAACCAGGAACCAGGTATTTACTAGATAGGCCCACAAGCCCCATGCAGCTAGTAGATCCAACACCATCTAGAACAGAGCCCATTTTCTCTGTCGTTTGATGGGCCCATCTCCTATCCTCTCCCCAGATTCAGCATCAGTAGGTGGGGGGTGTGGCAGAGCCAAGAGCCCATCAACTTACTAGCCTTCTAGAGCGGCTACTCATAATATGCCTGTAGCGACAAGAAGGTCACCCAGTTTTAGAACTGTGAAAGAAAATTAACCGTTGCCCAAACTCTAGGAACTATAGACTAATCTATTGAATGTCCTTGTATGTCCTAGGTACAACTATTTAAACTGCATCCAATTCATCCCTTTTGATTGAGGTTAGCCACCAGATGGCCAGTGGCTGATACTGGTATCTTCTAGAACTTCTCCATGTACTATGCTTACTAATAGGCAAAATATGTACCTGGATATTTAAATTGAGACATCGTAAGATTCACCTTCTTAGAGTCCCACAGGGCTTGTAAGAGGCAGCCCTGCTTTACCCAGAGTGTGTTCTCGGTTCTGACACTAGATGCCACTGTAATAGGGAAAGGCATTGATCCTGCCCCTTGGTCCTCAAGCCCTGGGGAAAGGTGCTGAGTTGGGCAAAATAGAGTTGGAGGGAGGCAGATCATCCTTCAAGGTCAGACTCCAGCTGCCTCCACTCACGGGCTTCTGTCTCTCCTGCCCCCAGTGTGCCTGTCAAGCTGAGCCCAGTTCCTTACCAGCTGGGTAAAGAGAGAGAGCATTTCTTTGAATGTATCCTAGCTATGCCTTCTTCCGCACTTAACTGAAGGCTGTATGGTAACTATCCCTGGAGACTAGAGTTAGCAATTCCTTGCTTGTTTTCCTACTAATCACGTGGTACTAATCTTTTGGCTTGACTTGATCATCATGTTTGCAATGTCTTTTGCCCATGGTTGGGTGCCATGCCTGATAAAACTCACATGTTTTTCTTCCTTAAGGATTCAGGACAAGCTATACCACTTGTAGTCGAGAGCTGTATTCGATTCATCAATTTATATGGTAAGCACCATCTCAGTTCAGTGGGTTCAGCTCATTGTGGAACAGGTGCTGGGCCATTCTGCAAGGAAATGATATTCTCAGTCATCTTGGAAGACTCTTGGTAGTCCATGCTCTGCTTCTGGGGGAGTGAAAATGTTCCGGGGAATGAATGGCTGTTATTCCAAACACTGTCTTTGAAGTCTGTGTGCGCATGAGCGCATGGGCATGCGTGTGTGTGTGTGTGTGTGTGTGTGTGTGTGTGTGTGTGTGTGTGTGCCTGCGTGTGTGCGTGTCTGGGGCTTCAGGTCACTGGGGAGCAGCTATGGCATGGTTAACCATGGTGTCACCAGAAGGGCAACTTCTGTTTAAACTGCTCGTTCATCTCCATTTTGGCTGTGGGGAACTCAGGAGTGATGAAGAACAAGGAAATCAACAGTAGAAAAAGAACTTTTAGTTCTTATAGTAAGAACTGGAGTCCTTTAGCACCTCTAGAGGTTACATATAGGATCACTGCTGACCCCCAGGTCCGCAGACTCGAAAGTCCATTGTGTACAATGCTGTGGCTTTTACACATAACACATGTAATCTTCCCATAAAGAACAATCCATGTGGAGACAGATAGCACCAGATCCTATGTAAATGCTAGGCAAATAATCCTATTGTTTGGGGACTAATAAAAATAATCTATACATGTTTAATACAGATGCAGCTTTTTTCCTGAATATTTTCAAGCTGCCTTTAGTTGAGTCACTGAGTGTAGTAGCTCACGGCTAGTAGACTGTATAAATAATTTTTTCATAGTGATGCTGCCATGAAACGAGTTCAAAGGAAGGTAGCTAGTGACATTTGGAGGCAGGCTGCTTGACTAAAGCGAGAAAAGACCCCTGAGGAAGGCAGCCATGCAGCTGGGATGGAGAGAGTGGGGCCTAGCTGGGGTGAGGGAAGGGCAGTGTTCCCCGTGGGTGAAGGATATAAGTCCAGAAGAACAAGAGAAGATCGGGGTGACACAAGTCAACAAAGCCACATTTATGGCATTAGGGAAACTGAGGCAGAAGGATCACCAAGCACCGTAGGCTGGCCTGGGCTACACAGTAAGTTCAAGGTCAGCTTGGGCACATTGTGTCCCAGATTATTTATCCAGGCGCATACCTTCAATATGCAGGACACATGAATAAGTTCTATAAGCTGCTAGTGTCAGCCACTGGCCACCTAGTGGCTAGCCTGATGTGGTAAAGGCTTAAATAAGCACACAAAAAACCCAACAACTAAAGAGTTGAACCGCATTTATTGAGCATGTAGGATGTTCACGCCAAATGTCCACTAAACCCTGACTTTTGAGGGTAGACAATAAATTGCAGTGTGGATGATTGTTCTATCCAAAAGAACTGTGAGGCAGGGCAAGGTGCCCAGGGCTGCAGCAATGTTCACTTGAGAGGCCCTCTGATTCTTGCAATTGTCTAGGTTGTTGTTAGTTTCCAATTGCTACCAGGTGCCAGAGACCCCACTTTGCTATTGTCTCATAGAATCTTTAAGAAGACAAAAATAAGTGTGGCTGCCCTTTAGTCATGAGTCCAAGCTTGTACTCTTGCCTTCTTGGGAAGGGATCTTATTCTGTAGCCCAGGCTGTCCTTGAATTCTGCAAAAATCCTCTTGCCTCGATTTCAGCCTTGCAAATGCTGGGATTATAGTGCGAGCAATTCTGCCTAGCTAACCACTTTACTGTATTTATTTATTTTTGGTGCTGGGGACCTAACCCAGGGCCTATGTCCATAAGACAAAGCACTCTACCATTGACTATGCCTCCAACTCTCTGTCTCCCTGACTCCCCAATCCCAGGCCAGGATGTACTCAGAAGTTTACAGTTTCATATGGGAAGTAGTTACCCACATGAGAGGGAGGGGATAGTGTTAATAGCATTTTCCCTTCAGGCCCAGGAGCAAGTTCACAGACACGTGATTCTGCATGTGTCTGAGCATTTGGGCCAGCTGTAATTCATTGTCAAGGCCAGTTGGGGTTTCAGATGCTTGTCACCAGGAACGACTGTTCTAAAAGATAGAAGGGGAGTGAGGTAAGCATGGGAGACAATCTCCAATATTTCCAGTAGCTGATGAACTCAGTGTCTTATGTTATTTGCATTTCCTGTTTGCTTGTATCGTTATTTCTTTCTTAGGACTCCAGCAGCAGGGGATCTTCAGAGTTCCAGGGTCTCAGGTTGAAGTCAATGACATCAAGAATTCCTTTGAGAGAGGTGAGTGCAGACTGACAATCTCAAGTTCATGGGCAGGAGAAGCTGAAGTTAACATAGGTCTCAAAGTCAGTAGTGCACAGAGGCCCTAGGTCTGCAGCCGTGTTCAGATGTCTGTTCTCATTCTGATTAACTTTGGGTTCCATGACATCCTGAGGGTAGCTGGAAATCAGCCATATTGGGAGTGTTTGCACCACAGAAATTAGCACCTTGAGATGGTCTTAGCAGTTCTTTAGAATCCCCCGCTCTTCCCCTTTATCCTCTCCTACAGGCTAAATATTCCTAATCCCAACTTCTAAACCCAAACATTTGAGCGTCGATGTAACACACAATTGGAAAGTTCCACACTTGACGTCATGTGACACACACAGCTAAGCCACAGCCTCACAACTGACATCTTGTCAAGTCACCCTCAGGTTGTGTGTGTAACTCGGATGGACTTTTAAGTAGATTCTTGATCTTATTTCCAAGGCACCAAAATTCTAAAATCCCAAAGCTCCCAGCCCCACCCATTTTAGTGTCTAAGATGTTAATGTTTAATTAATTATTTATTTATTTATTTACAGATAGTGTCTTGACTAGCCTTAAACTCTTCCCAGTACTCCTGCCTGTGCTTTCCAACTGCTGAGGTTACAGGGGTGAACTATCATGCCTGATTTTCCATACCCCGTGTGTGTTTACATACTTGTGTGGGTATACGTATATGTACATGCACACATATGAGTGTGTGCATACTGTGTGAGTGTATGTATGTATGTATGTATGTATGTATGTATGTATGTGTGTATGTACAAAGCTCCTATGCTTGTGGTGGCCTCAGAAGCTTCGAAAGAACAGGAGGACCCTGCAATGAAAGGACCAACTGTGCCATCAGAAGCTCAGTTCTCAATGTCTGCCTTTACCACACGGTACTTAGCCTTCTGCCATAGCAGAACCGGAAATCCAGGATGTTCTATTCAAGGAAAAGCATTGGGATATTTTGATCCCTGGCCTTCCCACATCTTCTGTCCAGGGACAGGAAGAAGACCTGGGGTGCAGGCAACCAAAACTGAATTCCCACTTCTAGTTTCATACCACTTTGGAAAGACATGCTGTGTGTCCCAGCTCAGTCTGACTTACTGCCTTATTCTCTGGGGGCCTCTGATGCTAACTAAGGTCTGAGGACTCTGATCCCAGACCCAGGTCCCGGCAGCACGCACATCCCATCTCAGTAGGCAGTGAAGCACACCTACTCTTTCCTTTCTCAGTAGCTCAACTGGCTTCAAACACACTGCATAGCCTTGACCTCTTTGTAATCCTCCTGCTTCAGCTTCCCCAGTGCCAGGATTACAAGCATGAGCCGCCAGCTCTGGCTAGAAGACACCTTATTATTTTATTTTATTTTATCTTATTTTATTTTATCTTATTTTATTATGTGAGCCTCCTTGGTTTAGGAGTGTGTGGTTTAATGCCATTGGCTGAGCTCTGAGTCTGACTCCCACCCATCTGGTTCCCACATTTATCATCATCCTTGGAGGAGTGAAGTCTCTGCCTCCCATACCCTCAGTTCTACCACAGGGCATGTCTGGATTCAGGGTGAAGGAAGCATTCTGCAGCCTGTACAGTACAGCTCTTTTGTGCCCCAGTCAATCTGGGGTTGCACTGGGTATTGAGAGCAAATCTGGCTGGCTGTAGTGCTCAGTGGCCTCGTAGGGGTAAGGGGAGCTTCAGCTCTGGAGAACACAGCACTGCCGCTTTTGGAAACTGCCAGTCATTTCTGCAAACATGCAGCAAACCTTCTACTGAATGAGATTATAGCTCAAAAGTACAATCTGAGCAGAAGTATCCCTACCAATGTACACATGTACACACATATATGTATGTATACACCTATATACATATATACACATATATGACCTTGACTCTCTTGGTGCAGTCCTTGAGGAGGACTGGCACCCTGGCAGGACCCCCAACCCCGACCTTTTCCTGCATTGTCTCTCTCTGTTGTTAAGCTTGCAGCAACGAGCGACCTCACCCTTCCCTCAGATCTCAGCTGAGGCCAGCATTTCCAGTCAACTGCCTGGGTGTAAGTGAAAAGTATTTTCTGCTCTCATTGAGGCTTGGGCCCTCATGTCCCTGGGAATCTCCTGACCCACATCACAGCCACAGAAAAAGACAGAAAGAGCAAAAGGAAACAGAAACAAACAAACCGACAAGTCTCTATTTTCTTTGTCCATATTTCCAGTTGTGTCTCCTCCTTGTCTTGTCATTGCAAAATGATTCTCCCTCTCCCAGCAGCCTTGTTCTTTGGGAAGCCACCTCACACTGCAGTCCAGTCCTCTTCCAGGACTCAGTGGATCTCGGCTTGCCCTCTGGCTTACCAGGAATGATAGCTCTCATTCCCCCCTAGATAAAACGGTCATCTCCATGACCTTCATTCAGCTTCGATTTGTTGCTCCTGAGCCCAGATAGACTGGTCTTGCAGAAGGCCAAAGGCCTGGACTAGAGAATGTCATGGTGATTTCATTCAGGGAGAAAGGCAAGAGATGATGCTAGTGATGGTGATGATGGTGGTTGTGTGTAATTGTGTGTGTGTGTGTGTAATTGTGTGTGTGTGTGTTTATCTATGTATGTACACATACATAAATGGGTATGTTGAAAGTTAACATGTTATTCAAGCGATTATTTTTAAATGTGTTTTTTCTTCCTTAGAGGAGAAAGAGTCTCACCTTGGTGGGGCCATCTGAGAGGTTAACTTAGGGAGCATCAGGTTGGGCACTTGTCTGGCTAGGAAGGCAGTTGGGAGCTCTACTCTGGCTCATGCTCTGTAAGCTGCCAGCCCTGGTACAGAACAGAAGAAGACTTTTTCAGATTGGCATTAAAACACACTGGGACTAGAAGAGACTGCCAATACCACACGTCCGCTTCCTCCGAAGGCAGAGGGAAGAGATCCAGGTTGTGTGCTCAGATGTGTTCATTGCTTGGCAGACACAGGTGTTCCAGCTGCTAGTGAAAACTTCCCTCAACACCTCTGGGAAGGCGTTAGATTACTCTCTGCTTCCTTTCACCTCCCCTGGGAACATTCTCAGTAATAGACCAGCTTAGCAGCCCCCAGTTAAACTGCAGAGAGCCACTCCTCTGAAATGCCGTATTTCCCCATCCAAATGATGACAACCTCAGAAGACTGGCAATAGGCCATGGGCAGAGCTGGAGAAGACAGCCTTCTCCAGAAGGAGTACAAAGTGGTGTGGCCCCAATGAGAGGGCTTTGACTACAAGTGACAAATCACACCCGTGGTGACCCAGTGTGCCTACTTCCAGAAACTGAGCTGAGACTTGCCTCCACAAATACAAATGTGCCCAGGCAGACTATTCACTGTGGCAATATTCATCATGGCAAAAGAGAGAAGTCAAATGTGGAGCTGGTGATGTATGGCTCAATGGATGAAAACACTTGTCTAAGCCTAATGACCCGATTCCTGGAATCCATATGATTTGGAGAGAGTTGACTTCTGCAAGTTGTCCGCTGACCTCCAGATGTCTGCCTTATCATATGCATACAAATAACTAACTAGGTATAATTTAAAGCGTAGCTAGTAAGTCAATGCAGTCCTGTAGGTCAAGTGAGTGAAGTGCGGTCTTCCTCTGTGACCGGGCTGTTTGCCACCATTAGAAAGAGAAAGACTTCTGAGATGTCCTTTGGAGAGATTTCCAGGATTTGCTGCTGAAGTGAAGGAACACGTTTATGCAGGAGCGAATGGCATTTTGTGTAAGAAGTGAGGGTCAGTGAAGAGTATATAGAGTTGCTCCCATCTTTAGGGGACTGGCTCAAGAACCACCCTAGAACCTAGAAACCCAGCAGTGCTCAAACGCGTTTGTGAATGTAGCATGTTTATAGACCCCACACGGCAGGCACATCCAGCCATCATCTGTAGGTGACTCACGATGCCTAACGCAATGGAAACACCATGTACGTGGTGGTTAAACTGTTGTTTAGAAAAGAGAGGCCAAGAAAACAAGTCTACTGAGTGTGGACGGAATCTCTTCTTTACTGTGGTGTGTGTCTACATGGTGTGTATGTGTGCTCATGTGTGTTCATGTGTGTGCAGATGCACGTGGAGACCAGAAGTCAATCAACACAGGGTGTCTTAGTTCTTCACCTTCTATGTTTGAGGCTGGGCCTTTTATTGAATCCGAGCTTGCTGATTGGCTTGACTGCTGGCCTATGAACTGTGGGGATCTTCCTGTCTGCCCTCTCTCAGTGCTGGATCACGCACACCACCACACCTGTCATTCATATGGTTGCTAGGGACAAACTCAGGAGCTCATGCTGTGCAGCAAGCCGCTCACTGACCCACCCTTAGCCCTGAGAGGCAATCTCTTTTTAAAAATATTTTCATCATCTTTGTTGAACCCACAGATGTGCAACTTGTGAGTGCAGAGCGCTGACTATACATGTGTTTGCTCATCTGCTGTAATAGAAACGCAACAGACGAATCAGACTAAAGAAAATGGTGGTGTGTAAGGTGTGGAGGGAAAGGGTAAAGAAGGGCCTTCTCTCTGAGAGCCTTTAAATATGGTTTGGGGAGGTGAGCAGATGAGGGCCTGAGTTCAGATACCCAGCATTCATGTAGAAGCAGGTATAACTGTAGGTTTGTGTAACCCCAGTGCTTGGGAGCCCGGACATGTGGCTATCTGGAGCTCATTGGCCAAGCTAACTGCACCAATGAGCTCCTAGGGTAACAAGGCAAGAACTAGCACTGGAGACCGACCCCACATGGTGGATCATGCTGACCACAGGGACTAGCGGGCAGACTTACAGTGCCAGGATTCTGTTCTCACTTCACAAGTCTCACATGTGCTGCAAAAAAGGGATTACCTCTATGGTGTTTAAAGAAATAAAAAGGCTACCACCTTTAACTCAGTGCTCTACGTAACTAGTAGCAGGCATTCTGTGCCTCTGTATCCTTGTCCAAAATAGTCAACCTGAGTTGAGTCATGAGGAAAGTGAGAGAAAGGCACAGTATGAGGCAATTCTACAAGACAGAGAGACCTACTTCATCAAGCACAAATTTGTCACTCAAAAAAAGAATGGAGTATATTTTATACTTATAAAACCCAAGAGGCAGCCACTGAACTAAGCATCCAACACATGCCTTCCATCCCAGTATTTGGGAGCAGAAGCAGAAGATTGTCCCAAGTTCCAGGCTATCCACATCTCAAACAAACAAACAAACAAACAAACGAAGGAACGAACAAACAAGAGGAACAACTGACAACCAGCAAATGGACTGTGGGAACTCAGGATAGTGCCTATATCTTGAAAACAAAAATCTATGACAGACATAGTGGGATAGTTGGCTGAGTCTGAATGTGGGCTGTGCACGGTGTTATTTTTGGAAGATCGCTCTCTCTCTCTTGGGTTGGATTAAAGTTATCATCGTTAGCCAAGAGTGTCCTGATTCTTAAGAGAAATGTGTTACAATGTCAAAAATTCTCAAAATTTTGAGTCATGGTATATATAATAAATAAAAACTCAAGAGAGGGCTATGTAATAGATGATGGACAGTCATAATTAGATGTTTATCCCTTCTGAGTATTTTCTAATAGGACATTTAAAACATGCACAGACCGAGGGTCGCAGGTTCTCAGGCTTGTCCCTTCCTCTTCCTCCTGTCCAGGCTGTCCAGGTCACTTCCTCTTTCAACTGAGAAAGGAGAATATCTTCCAGTATTGGAGAGAGATTCTCTTTCCTCACCAAGCTAAAACATTGTCTCCACACAGGTGAAGACCCCCTCGTGGATGACCAAAATGAGCGAGATATCAATTCAGTTGCTGGTGTTTTAAAACTGTATTTCCGAGGACTGGAAAACCCACTCTTTCCTAAGGAAAGGTTTCAAGATTTGATATCTACTATTAGTAAGTATTTTGCAGGTGGGATGGCCCATTGCTTCATGGATCTTTATAGAAGTTGAAATGCTGGCTTTTTATCCTGCCAGGCCCAGGAGAAGGATAGATACTGTGAACAGAGTCTGGTCCTTAGAGAGCTTAAAGACCCAGGTCTACAGGCACAGTAGGCTAATGGACATGGGGTTCTCCCTATGTACAACAGGAGCTAAGGGGAGAAGCAGAGGGAAACCTGGGGTCACAGAATAGACCTGGGGGAGGCATGTGAGCAAGACTTCCAAGAGGAGGGAACACAGGGAAGCCTGGAAGGGTTGGGGACAGTGGTACTGTTGGATCAGCAGGACAGAGAATGATGCAGTCAAATGTAACAAGAGGAGTAGATTTGAAAGTCTTTGAAGGACCTCACAGCTTTGTACCTTAGGGGTTAGGGATCCAGGGAAAGTTTGGGGATCAGGTCAGCAGACAAGAGAAATGAGAAGAGTTAGCTGACTGGGAGATTATCTTTACACTGGTAGTCATGAGAGTACTTGGCTGTTGGAGGAGATGTTGGCCGTCGGGATGTGTCCCCAGTGTAGGACAGTAGAAGAAGAATGTTTAAGCTCTCATGTGTTCATTCTTTGTCCCCTGGCTTCCTCAGTGTTTCCTTCCTGATCACCTTTTAAGATCTATGCCAAACTCTAAACTATCTCTCAAACACCCAGGCCCCAAAGGTCCGTCCTGCCTAGGCTCCATGTCACTGGCTTATTGGTTTCATTAGACCAGATCCTCATAATCCAGGTCCTGTGCAGGACAATGAGTAGACACGAGGTACATCCCATGTCTGCGCCTGATTAGAGATGCATGGTGAAAGGATCTCTTCTGTTCTGTCTAGGGCTACCATTATATCATAGAGAAAGCCATACCCATCAAAGTTCTTCCAGACACAATGGCCAGGGTCAGCCTCAGAAGCTTTGTAAATAGAGCCTACCTGTAATTTGGTGGCGCTTCATTGCATTTATTGAACAATAGCCTCCACTTCTGTGCTTAAGACTTCCAGAGTTGCATTTACCCACGGGTGGCTGCAGTCTGGGAGTTTTGAATGGAAACTCGTAGAAATAATGCTTAAGTTTTTCACGACCTTTATCTTGGGTGCTGCTATAACTGCTCTCTTTCCTTGTTACTACCTTCCTGGGTCTATTTTACGAAGTAAACTTTACCAAAGATATGTACGCACAGACAGATGTGGTCTCACATTGTCCTGCCTTCTGCATATCCCCACTGTTACATATTTTCATGTCACCTCCTAATTAAAACAAAGAAGTCTCCTTTTTTCTTTTTTCAAACAGATTTGTTTATTCATACATATGAATACTATTTGCATGTATGCCTGCATGACAGAAGAGGGCATCAGATTGCATTATAGGTAGCTGTGAGCCACCATGTGGTTGCTGGGAATTGAACTCAGGACCTCTGGAAGAGCAACCAGTACTCTTAACTGCTGAGCCATCTCTCCAGTCTTCCTTTTTTTTTCTTAATAGTAATTTAAGTACTCTTTTTATTAAAAAAAAGTCAAAACTGTTTTTAAGATCTACAATGTAGCTAACAGCCATAGGGAAGTACAGAGGATCTAGAGGACTTACAGAGGGGCAGTGTTTTGTTTTTTTCACTTTATAAGAAACTGACTGTGAGCTGACTTGGGTGAGATTTCCTCTAGCCAGGTCTTGAAGGTGAGTTAGAGGGACCATCCTGTTGAAATTTAAGGCAGGCAACATTGATTCATGTGCCCTTCACAGATAAGGCATGTGGGTGACGGATGCCAATATAGATTTCCACTTACTATACAACCCCACACAATGCCTTGTCAAGAAGCAAGAACTCCAGCTTTGGCAATAGCACCTCATTGAGAACTATGGTTCTAGGTAGTCCTCAGACTCTATGGAAGAACAATGGCTGGGAGATGAGGTAGGCAAGAGTGTCGGTAGCCCTGTCATGTTGCTCCTGAGGAGAAAGGGGTCTTTTGGAGGTTGGAGTTCTGTGAGGAAAACACTGACATTGTGTGACTTGTCTGCCCATTGACACTTCACTTCTTGTAGTTCCAGGTTGCCAACTCCATAGGTATTCTGTCTTTGCAGGCCATCATACCAGAGTTTGATGCTCTTTGGTTCTGAGAATGAATCCCTGATGAGATCCAGGGCATGTGCCAAGCTCTCTAGTCAGTAGGTCACTCAAGAGGAGCCTGTGTTTGCACTGTTCTTTTCTAAGCAACTGTAGCATTGCCAGGCTGTGCTATGGCTGGTACCTGTTGCATTTTACTAAACCACTGTCCCTGTCTGTGTCATCAGGATTCCAAGGCTGTCAGTGACAGAAATTTAAACAATCCAAGTCCATAAAACAGAGAGTGTCAGATCCTCTACCAGAAAACTTTAGGCCATTTGCTTTGGACTTCACGTGGCCAGTCTGGGGTTTCTGTCATTCTTCTGACCACCAGGCAGGTTTCTCTTTTCTGACAGATCTCCAGTCTTACCAGATGTTCTGCTTACCCAAGTCCCAGGCACCTCTCTGTAGGTTTTTCCACAAGTCCTCAAAAGAAGCTCAAAGAGGTTCTAAGTAGGCTAACCCACAACCTGTCTTATTCTGATTGGCTCTAGCCAGGATCTCTTGTATGAATTCCAGCTGAAAGTACAGCCATCTTGACTGGTCTCTGTAGCTGATGGAGGAGGTGGGGCCTGGAGATACCCACTGCCTTGCTCTCTAAGGGTGATGGTCACCTTGAACCCTCTGTGCCTTACAGAACTGGAGAACCCAGCTGACAGGGTGCACCCAATCCAGCAGATCCTCATCACCCTGCCCCGCGTGGTCATTGTGGTCATGAGATACCTCTTTGCTTTCCTCAATCAGTGAGTACCTGGCCCAGGGAGCCCTCTGCAACTCGCCTCCTCTGGGAGGGCTGTCCCAAGGCTCTTATAAATGCTATCGTTATAAATCAGAATATAGGAACTTCTGCATTTGAGTTGAGTCCCCATTCCCCACTCCCAAAGGAAAGAAGCTCTGGGGGAGGATTTGCCTTTTGGATGACAATGAGTACCTGTTCTCTCCTAGCCTTTCCCAGTACAGTGATGAGAACATGATGGATCCCTACAACTTGGCCATCTGCTTCGGGCCCACCCTCATGCACATCCCTGATGGGCAGGACCCTGTATCCTGCCAGGCACATGTCAATGAAGTCATCAAAACCATCATCATCCACCATGAAGCCATCTTCCCCAGCCCGAGGGAGCTAGAGGGACCCGTATACGAAAAATGCATGGCTGGAGGGGAAGAGTACTGGTAAGGCATCCTTCCTTTCTTAATATTCCTGTTACATCACCCTATTGTTAAAAACAGTCCAAAGCTGTCTAGTTTTTTTTTTCATTATACTAGGGACAGGCACTATATCTAGTTTTCCTTGTAAGTTTTACAGCAGTCCATTGTGAGAAACAACTATATCAGTCAAGATTGCATAAGTTATAAGGAGTAAGAACATGCCTCCCCATAGCCTGCGCCAATATGCATTTGTAGTTTACTTCACTGAAACATTTAGGGTTATACCTTCAGGTGTGGCTGGATCCAGAGGCTCAGCAGTTGACAGCACCTGGCCCTGCAGTCTCCACCCCTTGGCTTCCCTTAGTGGCTATCAGAGGGAAGCTCCAGCTTTGTCACTAACTCTCTGGGCAGCTTCAACACAAAAAGAGCCTTCCCTTTCTCAGTTGTTCCAGTAGAGGCTTCCCAAGAGTTATTTCAGGACTCCATCTGGGTCTGAAGGGCTCTTATAGTGTGGTGGCTGGCCAGGTAACCTTTCTTTCTCGGGAAGCAGAGGAGTGGGTGTTCCCACATGAACCTCCAGTCACTGACCCCTCCCACCCAGGAGCTCTTTCTCCCAGAGTTTCATTTCTTTGCATACCCCATCTCAAGTCAATAGTCATCAGTTGGGTAGCCCTCTAAGCTGCTATGATGCTTTATATAAGGAGAAATAGTTAGGAACCTTTTCAGACCCAGGTCTGGCTTCCTTCTTCAAGCTAAGTCTGAGAGTGAAGACAGATATGTGTTTAACTGTTATGAATGACTATCTAGACAGCACCAATAAACCAGATGTGTCAGGAAGCTAGAGCTAAGGAAAGTTGTCACACTGAAAAATGATTGAGGAGCTTAGGGAATGCCCAGTGATGGGGCATATACTTACTGTGGGGGAGGTCCTGAATTGGATCCTCAACACCAAAATAAAACAAACAAACAAAGGTTAATGTGGCGGCTGTAGTGATGGCTCAGCAGTTAAGAGTATGCATTGCTCTTATAGGAGACCCAAGTTCAGTTCCCAGCACCCAAGTCTGGCAGCTCACGGCTGCCTATTCTCCAGTTCCGGGTGGACTTGATGCCTCTGCCTTCCACAGGCACCTGCGTTCCTACACATATTGTCCTCGCCCTCTGCATATAAATAACTTTTAAAATAAGATAAATGTTTTTAAAGAAATAGGTACTTTTACCCCTGCTTTAAACATCACACAATGTGTGCATACATTAGATGACCTTATATTTCCCAACTATGTATAATTTTTATGATCTTTGTACAGTTACATTTTAATTAAAACAGAGAATTCAGTAAGGGAGGACGAATGCAGAGAGGAGAAAATTAAACATGCTGCTTGACATGCTTAAACGTTCCTGCTGTCACATTGTCCCCAGCCCAGGCCAACACAGCCACACACTTAAGTCTTTCAGCCAGGTGCCTAGAGGGAACGTAGGCATTTCAGTTTGAATTTTTTGCAACAGTGTCTCCCTATTTAGCACACGCTGCTCTTGAACTTGTGATCCTCCTGCCTCAGTAAGTGCTGGGATGATAGACTTGATCTACCATGCACAGTGGGAATTCAGGTTTACATTAAAGTGTTCTTGGATGCTTGGATTACCTCCATTCTCTGGGGTTAATTGAGCAACTGCTTCAAAGTTGAACATTCCTCCCCAAACAGACATGAAAGGCTGTGAGGGTCGCTGGTCACAGTGGTGTCTGCTTGCAGCTCTCTATCCTAACACTGTACAAGTCTCTTACGCTTCTAGAAAGCACAGTTTCTTCACAAAGAGAAACTAAGCACACAAATACACACGTACCACTTTTGCACTTTTCTTCGTTTCCTGTAGGGTAGAGAATTAGTAATTACATGGCCATTTTGAAGGCATTTTCAAAACCAAAAAGGGAAGTGAGGCTGAGGGTCCCAGTATAGTAAACAAGATTCATCCACACAGCGATGCTGCCTCCACCACCACCTACCCCCACGATCCAGATCCTCTTGGGACTGGGTCTCCTGTGGCAGGGATGGTATTTGAGAAGGAGCAGCTCCAGTGGGAGGAGTGTTGAGGGACGCCTGTCCCAGAAGGGGTCCCTGAGCCAATCACCGGCCACCAGGAAAGGTTTCCCAAGGAGGTTACAAAAGATCCAAGCCAGCAGCTTAAACTGGAGCCAACTCACAGAGGACTGGGCCAAGAAAGTCCTAGGCCTAGAGCCCTCGATAGAATGAAAAGTGTCTAGGTTTGTTGATTCAGAGTATGTGACAAGAGGGTGGGGAGGTACCAGGCTCCACAGGTAAGCTGGAGGCCAGTTCTGATGTCCATGATTTGGAATTAATCCTGATGGGAATGGGGAATTTTTCACAATACAGTCTATTTCTTTTTGTTCTTTTGAAAACAGAGGCTCAGGTAGCCCAGACTGGCCCCAAACTCATTATATAGCGGAAGCTCACTTGAACTTCTGCTCCTCCTGCCTTTACCTACTGAGAGCTGGAATTAAAGGTGTGCACTACCAGGCCAGGTTTGTTTTGTGCTGGAGATGAAAGCCAGGCCTTTGTACATGCCGGACACGACCAGCTGAGCTGCCCAGAGCTCTCAGTTCTTTTCTACCAGCATCATGAATGTCACCTCCTCTAAACAGCCACCCCATCACTCCATGTCGGTCCCTCTGCTGTCCCCCCCCTCCTGCACAGCCTGTCTCTTTCTTAGAAATCATTATTTTGTCTAGCAACTGTTTGTGCATTGCCTCAGCGTTTTCTCTCCCAAGAATGTGAGCAGTGAGGTGAGGGACCTAGTCCATTTGGTTTGTCATCGTATTCGTCCTACTTAATGTAGTGGTGTGTAAACCCAGTCAATAAGCTGATGAAAACTACACACACACACACACACACACACACACGCACACGCGCGCACACACACACACATACACGCACACACACACACACATACACACACACATACACGCACACACACGCACACACACACACACATACACGCACACACACGCACACACACACACACGCACACACACACATACATACACACACACACATACACGCACACACACGCACACACACACACGCACACACACGCACACACACACACGCACACACACGCACACAAAGAGAAGAACCCTGGCTTCCAGAAGGTTGTGGTCTACCACTGCCGTCTGGATCTCACGGAACAAAACTATTTCGGCCCACTTCTGCTACTGTACTAGAATACGTGAGTCTGAGTCATCTGTAATAAACTGAAATCTGCGTGGCTCAAGGTTCTGAAAGCTAAGAGGTATATGCACATGTGCCGAGGGCCTTCATGCTGCACTGTCCTGTGGTGGAAGGCAGAAGGAAAGAAAGTGTGAGAACAAGCAAGATAGCCCAAAGCAGTCAATCGGCAAAGCTGTCAGTCAGCTCTCATGATAACCAACCCACATCTTGATTGACACCAATCAGTTTCTGTTAACACAGCCCTTGTGACCTCATTGCCTCTGCCTAGGTTATACCTCCAAATATGGTGATATTAGGGATGGCATTTCCGACACATGTGGGCCACATACTCAAGCCTGTGACAGTCTAGTCAGTTCCATAGCTAGGGCTCACGGGTCCTCTTCCTGTGTTTGCTTACAGTGACAGCCCACACAGTGAGCCGGGGACCATTGATGAAGTTGACCATGACAATGGCACGGAGCCTCATACCAGCGATGAAGGTGAGTAACACAGAAGGTCTAGGCCAAAAACCTCACAGGGACCTCTCCTGCTTACTCCAGGCAGCCACAGGGCCAGCCTTACAGCCCCTCAGCTCTCCAAGCAGCACAGAGACGGACCCAGGAAAGCCTTTGTATATGCCTTGGGTCCCAGCACAGGCCCACATAGATCCTGGTGGGTGCTGGGCATTTGTTGCATACCATTCCTGGTGCATGTGGTCCTCTGTGTGTCCTGCTTGGGTCCCAATGGTCTGTTCTGCACCAGGACTTTGCTGGGACCTAGTGTGTGGTGATGAGTGTGGCGAGCCCTCAAGGCGTTCTCAGCAGACCTCAACAGATTGGTAGCAGCTCCTTAAGAACTGACTGACAATGTGAGATTAAAGGGTCATCTCCAGTGCAGGGGCACCTGCAAATTACCTCAATAGTGAGGACTGTGGAGAGAAACAGAAGTGTGTGTAGAGAGAGAGAGGAAGGGGCCCATCTACCTGATTCCTCTACTCCTGCCAGATGAGGAACAGAGCCATGCTGGTTTCCATGGAAACTGGACCACACAGATGCACATTCTGAGAGAAATGGGCTCAGGCCTCCTTACCCACTTGATAGAGTGGGCAGAGTCTAGGCCAGAACCTCACAGGGGTTTCTCACGCTTACACAAGCCAGCCACAGGGCCAGTCCTCACAGGCCCTCAGCTCTCCAAACAGCACAGCTGCCCTTCAGTACCCGGGGCCCCATGGTACTTAGAGGAATCACTAAAACCTTCGCTCGCCTGGAAAAGCAGCAGCGTGATATTCTGTCTTGAGATCTCTTGCCCAATTTAATTTCATCTTTTTTAGTATTGAGTTAGAACAGCTCTTTACATATTCTAAATATAAGTTCCTTATCTCAAATATGATTTCTGAATGTTTTCTTCCACTATGAGACTTGGTTTTTGCTTTACCATTGGTGTCCTTTGAAGCACAAAAGGGTTTTAATTTTGATGAAGTCCAGTTCATCCAGCTCTTATTTTGTTGCTCATAGTCTTGACTACGTTCAAGAAAACCCTTGTCTTGCCTTCTCTCTTACAAAGTGTCTTAATTACTTTAAATTACTGTGACAAGACACCATGACTAAGGAAACTAAGAGAGAGTTTATTCGGGGCTTACAGTGTCCCAAAAGGGTTAGAGTCTGAAGTGGACACACCTTCTCTAACAAGGCCATACCTAATCCTTCTTAAACATTTCCACTAGCTGGGAACTAAATATTCAAACAGACAATGCCATAGAGAGGCTGTTTTCATTCAAACCATCACACAGAGAAAGCAGCCACTATTTTACAAAAGAGAGAATGTTAACTCTCAGTGTGATTTTTCCCTTTTTGTGAGTGTCTGTGAGTGCATTTTCATGCACATGTGTACCCGTGCTTAGCACATACATGAAGACATGAAGGGGTTGTTGTGTGTCTTCTGCGATCACTATTTCTTTGAGTCAGAATCCCTGAACCTGGGCTAACATGTTCTCACTTGGACTGAGAGCCAGGAAGCCCCAGTGACACTTCTGTCGCCATCCTTCTCAGAGCTGAGGTCACAGGTGTGTGCCCGATGCCTGGCTTGTTTCCTGGATACCAGGAGCTGAACTCCAGCCCTCATGGCTGTGTGACAAATGCTCTCGGTGGCTGAGCCATCTCTCCCAGTAGCAGTGAGGTTTTCAGAGGTGCATTTGTTAAGTCAAGGAGGCTCCCTTCTGTTCCTGTGTTGGGGAGTGTTTTGTTAGGAAAAGGTGTTAGGTTTTTGCCAAATGCTCTTCTTTAGCCATCCTAACGATTATGTCATCTGTGCTTTCTATTTTACTGGCAAGATGGGATGCATTCGCTGAACGTTTAGATGCTAGACAATTTTACATTCCTGAGATGGATTCTTCTCAGGCATGGGGCATGACTCCTTTACACACCCCTGCATCCAGTTTGCTAATATTTTGTACAGAAAACTTTCATCCATATTCATAAGTGCTGTCAGCCTGCAGTTTCCTGGTAACAGAGTCCAGGTTTTGTGTTAGATAATCACTTGCCTCATGAAATGTGTTGCCAAGTGCTCCCTCCCTCTGTGCTTTTTGGAAGATTCTGTGAATAATTATTATTGTTCAAACGTTCAGTATAGTTCAATAATGAAGCCAAATGGGGCTGGGCACTTCTCTCTGAGTAGCGCTTTGATGGGCTGTTCATTCTCTTGGATACTCATTCAGGTTTCCTATTTCTTTCCATAAAAATGTATCCTTGGCATGTGTGCATGTCCATGTATGACAGGCAGGCACACACATGACATGGCATGCATGCAGAAGTCAGAGGACATCTTTCTCCTTCTTGTTGAGATAGGGTTTCTCTTGTTTCTGCTGCTGCGTGCGACAGGCTAGCTGGCCTGGGAGCTTCTGGATGATTCTCTTGCCTCCCATCCATCTCACCACGGGAGTGCTGGAAGACAGGTGTGCACCCCTGCACGAAGCTCTTCCACCCTACATGTCTAATGAGGAGGGAACTGAGGCCATCTTACCATCCTGATGTTCTGATTTTTTAAAATATTTGCTTATTGGGGGAGGGGTGCTTATGCCATGGCTTGTAGTTGTGAGGTTGGAGGACAACGTGCAGGATTTGGGTCACTCCTTCCACCATGTAAGGCTCAATGATCAAACTCACATTTTGGGGCTTAGCGGCAAGCAGCCTTTCCTGTTGGGCCATCTCATTGGCCCCGGATAGCCTATTTCTCAATCTGTATGTTAGAAATGTGCCCATTTTATCTGACTTCCTAGTTTGTTGATATGTAGTTGTTGGTAATGTTTCTTTCTGATATCTCTTTTTCCTTCAAAGTAATAACATTAAGGTTCCTCTTTCATTTCTGATCTTACATTTGACTGACATGATTTTTCATTCTTATTTCCTTAGTTTATTTAGCCAAAGATTTGTTTAATTTCATTGATCGTTTTCAAAACAGCAGCTTGGATGTCCCCTAGCTTCCTAGTCTCTGTCTCATTTAATTCTACTCTCGTCGGCATTACATCTTGTTCTGCTTGCTTGGGTTTAGTTCATATTTCTAATGTTTTAGTAAAATTTCTTTCTAGATTTTAAATTTACTTTTAGTGTTTTGCCCGCATGAATGCCTATGTGCATGCAGTGTCCTGGGAGGCCAGAAGAGGGTGCTAGGTCCTCTGGAACTAGAGCTGACATGTAGGTGCTAAGACTCAACCCCAGGTCCTCTGGAAGAGCAGCCTGCTCTTAACCACTGAGCCATCCCTCCAGCTCCCTACTTCCTGTTTTTAGAAGGTGGAGGTTATTGATTTAGGACTTGCCATTTGCTACTCTAAATTTCATCTAGGCAGGGCTTTAGCTGTATCCGAGAACTTGACTGTGCTGTGTCCTTATTTTCATTCACTGTTTGCAAGTTTACGAGCCACTGAGAGGCTGACTGTGTGGCTAACCTGCCTAGTGTGTGCGAGGCTCTGGGCCCCATCCCCATCCTAACAAAGGAAAGAGGAAAGAGAGAAGAGAGCCCTGGAGAGTATCGTGAGTGAACGGAGATGGGAATCTAGTGCTGCAGGCAGGGCGGGGTCTTATGTGTAAAGTGGACCAGGGAGAAAAGGCCCCATTGGAAAGTGGAGATGTAGAAGGTACAGAAATTCCTTCAAACACACACACACACACACACACACACACACACACACACACACACAATACAGGGTCTCAGGTAGCTCAGACTAGCCTTAACTTCCTGTTATCCTACCTCTACCTCCCAAGTGCTTAGACTATAGGTATGCATTACCACACCTGGCCAAACTGGCTTCAGTAATTATGAAATGGAAAACAAGGATCTGGCACACCAGCTCCCTATGGATTGTTTAGATTTGTTTGTTTGTTTGTTTTATGAGATGGGTTATCAGCAGACATTCTGAGAAATTACATGGCTCACCTAAGATCAAGCAGTGGGAAGGAGTGTGAGCCTAGCGTGCTGGGGTCCTAAGCCCCAGCCCACATGTGTTCATCAAGCCTGCTGCCCACGTTTCCTCACTGCAGCCAAGGCTGCATGAGTTCCGGGCCACCCCATGATCTCACAGATGCTCTTCCTCTTGATTTTCTTCCAGAAGTGGAACAGATCGAGGCCATCGCCAAGTTTGACTATGTGGGGCGGTCCCCTCGTGAACTATCTTTCAAAAAAGGGGCCTCACTACTCCTGTACCACCGTGCCTCCGAGGACTGGTGGGAGGGCCGTCACAATGGCGTAGATGGACTCATCCCTCATCAGTACATAGTTGTACAGGACATGTGAGTGAGAACTGGGGCCTTCTGTGAAGAATGAGGTAATAGATTAGTGGTGTCTCGAATGGGCAGTGGAAGGGGAATCCTGGAAATTTGTTCTTCCAGGTTCAGTATGTGTGATAATCTCTCAGAATGCTTTTTTCTAACTTCCTCTAAGTGGAAATCCACAGGAGAAATATGCATGCTGCCTGTCTTTCAGATGATACAGAGATAGTATTAGGTCTGGGGCCGCCATCCAGAGCCATGAGTCACATCTAGGCGATCACTCGCCGTGGTCATTAGCATCCATATTCTTCTTGTATCCCTCCACTATCTTGAGCTTTTCCTGTAGCCAGTGAGAAGTTCACCAACCCATCAAAGGGGATGGGGAAAAAAGAAACATTCCTCGTTTCCCTTCAATCAGGTGTTATTTTTAACAATTTAAGGAGTTAAAAAGCCACACATCCCAAGAATCTAGCACTGTCAGAAAGTTCAAGAAGTCAACACTTTGTGTGGGGTTCTCTCATTCCCTTCCAGCTTGGATAGGCTCAGCAGAGCTGACCTGACCTGGAAGCAGTTATGGAGCTAAACTCCACAGAAAGAGGACCATAAGCCTTTGTTGTGGCGCAGGAGAGGAAGTTGTAAGCTTGAGCAAAGGCAAAGCCAAGCGAATGAGAAAGGGAATGCTGTAATAGCGAGCCATCTGGCAGCCCCGGAGTCCACAGACCTCTGACAGCAAGGACAGGTTACTGGAAGGAGAAGGTTATAGAAGGAAACTGTCAGGGCACCCCTAAACGCATGGGTCACCCCACAAGTATCCCACACTGCAGATAGGGAGATAAGGAACTGAGGTAACCCTTCCTCTCTTGCTTGGCTCTGAACTGCTTTTCATGGAGCCGTAGGAAACTCAGCATACAGTACCCTATACTGGGAGACTCAGCACTCAGTACCCCATGCCCAGCTTGCAGACTCCATCACCCATTTCTTCAACCTGTCTCCATCATTGAAAGGGTCTAAGAGAACAAGCTAGAAACAGTGGTAGAGGGGTAGAATACAAGGGAGCCAGCTGTTAGCGAGCCTGGCTATGGGAGCATTGCAGTAGGTGTGTGGAGGGACGGTGCTCACCCTGGGCTGCTGGTATAGACATAGGTGTGTGCAGACAGCTGTGGATGAGTCTGGGCATCCTGGGCCTTCCTCAGAGGGTGGGAACCACCTCCAACTTATGTCTCTCTCCTCCCCAGGGATGATGCCTTCTCCGATAGCCTGAGCCAAAAGGCTGACAGCGAGGCCAGCAGTGGGCCACTGCTGGATGACAAGGCCTCCTCCAAGAATGACCTCCAGTCCCCCACAGAGCACATCTCTGATTACGGCTTTGGGGGGGTGATGGGCCGGTAGGAAACATGGGTTCATTTTTGTCTCACTAGTACCCATTTGTTTGTTTGTGTCTGAACTGGGAGAAGCAAGAGGACAGGAAGGAGAGGAGAAGGCTGTTACAGCACCTTGATTCTATAAGCCATGACATTGGGAACAGCTAGGTGGGCTGGCTGGAAGGACACAAGGATTCTAGGTGTGAGGCACCCAGCTTTGAGGTGGAGGGTAGGGGTGGGGCATTGAAGAAGGCAGAAGACATAGCCTGGGATCAAGGAACTTTTTATTTTAAATAATAATCATAGGCCAGCCTGTCTATTTAGTATAATAATCTTGAAAATGTAATATAATAATACTTAGAGAGACAGACAGAAATAGAAACAGGGACAGTGACAGACATACCACACATGAGCGCACGCGCGCACACACACACACACACACACACACACACACACAGTGTAAGAGAGAGAGAGAGAGAGAGAGAGAGAGAGAGAGAGAGAGAGAGAGAGAGAGAGAGAGAGAGAGAGAGAGAGAGAGAGAGAGAGAGAGAGAGGAGAAAAATTGGCCAGTGCTTTTCTTCCTCTCTCCAGCTCCTGTATCTGCTGGAGATGATTTGTTATGCAATATTTTAAAAAATCTAAAGCTTCCACAGTCCCCCATGCCTGAAACACACCACTTAAACAGAGAACTCACACCTCCTTTTGTGCCAGTGAAAGTTGATACCCGACTCCACCCACCTGTTTGGTGGGAGCAGATTGCCAGTTTCTTCACAGAGAATGGGCTGTGTCACATGACCCTTCTACCAGCAAGGAGCTGTACAAGTATCCTGAGAACAGGAAAAGAGAGAAAGCTAACAGCCTGTCACTCTGCTTCACTCCCAACCCTGTGTCCTCTTAGAATGTCAAGTCTGTGTGCCCCACCCCACTCCTACAGCAGAAGGATCATGTGATCAACCCAGTCTTTTCAGAGCTTGGCAGCCACCTGTGTCAGCATACAATGGGAGCATACTCAAGGATTGATTTTGGCTGAGGTCCCGATGCCTCTTTTTAGAGCTAAGTCTATTCAGTTCAGCTTTGGACACAGCAGGATGATAGAATCCATGGAGAAGTCAAAGACTGGGCTCCACTGATGAGAATGGCATGGTCCCCCGCTCCTAGGAGGACCATATCATCTCTTGCCTCCTCTCTCCACTCTTCCCTCACTCATCTTTCTTCTTTTCTTTCTCAAAGCCTCTTCCTCCCCAACACCTATGCTTTGGTCCTACTGGGGCAGCCACAGGCTTGCTTAGCTTTGCTGGGGGCAGAGGGTTTGAATGCCACCAGTCCCATGGAACTTATTCCCAGCACCCTATTCCTCCCTACCCTCATCTCCATCCAACTTCCCTCCCTCCCATGAAGGCCTCTATATCTTGGGTGACTTCCATAGGACAGAGCGATCTTTAAGTCATTTTTAAACCCACTCAAATGTGTGCAGGTGAAAGATAGTCCATCGATGTAGCTCATTCACAGAATGGACTTGGGAGAAGACAGGAAAGGTGTGACAGACATGGGTCAAAGGCCTGTGCCTCTCCCTTCCTCCCCCAAACAGCTCATACCCTTTTATACCAGTAGAACGTTGGAGGTGGACAAGGTACCCATAGACACGAGGCACATTTTACAATGGTGTGTTCACTCTTCAACAACTTGATTTCCGAGGTCTGGGAAAGCCGTATGGATAGCCCTGCTCTGGGGAGGTTGGAAAGTATTTTGTTCCCAGGGTCCCCCCTCCCCCATGCTTACTGTGGCTTTTTGGTACAGTCAAGCCTAAGTGTTTCAAACTACCTAGAGTCTGAAAGGTTTCAGACTATATAGGACCATAGCTGGTCATAGCATTTCTAGTTTGAAATCTTCCTGCCCTGCCCTGACCTTAGACTCTGGTCTGCAGCATTGCTGCCACCAACCTGGCTCCCACTCTCTGTGTTCCTCCCTGGGCCAGGTTACTCTTTAGAGGAGGTGTCACAGATCTGAACCCAGCCTTTATTGCTAAAGTGTACATTCTGGTTGAAAGAGGCTTTCACTGTCTTAGCTCCTCTAGGTTTACGTGTAGCTGTGGCATGGGGGTTGGCTGGTGCACTCTGAGACTGGCTAGGGTTGACTTCTGCCCCATGCTTCCTGCCCCTGGCTCCTTTGCAGAGTGAGACTACGGTCCGACGGAGCAGCCATCCCCAGGCGCCGAAGTGGGGGCGACACACACAGCCCACCCCGGGGCTTGGGTCCCAGCATAGATACGCCACCCCGAGCTGCTGCCTGTCCCAGCAGCCCCCACAAAATCCCCCTCAGCCGGGGACGGATTGAGAGCCCTGAGAAGAGGAGGATGGCGACGTTCGGAAGCGCTGGCAGCATCAACTACCCTGACAAGAAGGCGCTGACAGAAGGGCTCTCCATGAGGTCAACTTGCGGCTCCACTCGACACAGCAGCCTAGGGGACCACAAGTCCCTAGAGGCTGAGGCCCTCGCAGAAGTAAGGGCCTCACAGAAGACAGTTAGGCCAGTGAGACACTCAGTGGGACAGAGGGTGGGAAGTGCTGAGTGGGGGCTACACTGGTCTTGGTGGGACTTGAGACTGAGTCAGACAAGACAGTGAGTTGGCTTCCTTTCCGTGCCACTAGCTATGGCCCTTGGAAAGACTGGAAGATCTCCCCTCCCCCCCCCACACACACACAGAAGAGAGGGTAGCTGAAGCAATGGCAGACCTCTCCACAGGTGCTATGATTGAGTCCGTGTATCCATGCATCCATGTATGTATCTATCCATCTATACATGCATGTATCCCTCCTTCATTCATTACTCTATTCACCTTATTGGTGATTCTTGGCAGGGCATCTATCTGTTGTGTGACATCCACCACGTACAATGAAGTACAGTGGAGACCCCATGTACTTTGGCCCTGCCTGTACGAGCTTATAGTTAAAGAGAACTGCCAACCCAAAATGGCAGCTAGGCTGGGCATCTTTAATAAGTAAGTGAGGGAGCACATGATAGTTTGAGAGTCTACAGCTTGGAAGTAATGCACTGGGAGGATATGACCCGAGACTCAAGAGATGGGCAGCACTAAATAGCTGAGGCAAAATGGAAGAAAATCTCAAGCTCTTTCATAGCACTTCCTGTCATTTTTGGTGGTTTTTTTTTCCTGTTTGTTTCCCTCCCCCACACCCCACTGGCCAGATGAACACACCATGCATTGTTTCATTGTTTACTAGTTCACATCACTGGTCATGTCTGGTTTTGACATTCCATTACTAGAAGTCTCCATTTTTATCCCCCTGGCTGTAATTTTGGGCAATGGTCCATTATATACCTCTCTCAATGTTGTCTCTCACTTAAGAGATAAGAGAGCCTAGCAGATCCTACAGGCAGGGGGAATCTGTTATGCTGATAGCCTTTGAGTACCCATTTGGCAGGGGTTGAGGTGAGCTTGCGAACTTCTGAGCATGTCCTTTCAAGAGTCCAGGGAAGATCCTCAGAGAATACCCTGACCGAAGCAATACACCACCAGCTAGAACTCCACACACGGACGTTACCTCACATGCTGATGCCTACTTCCAGAGAGTCCTTGAGGTCGATACCTTGGCATAGGCCAAGCAGAGGAGATAGTCAACTTGGTCTTCTATCCTTGAATGTTACTCTCTTGAGAACCATTATCATCCTATCACCTAGAATCTTCTAAAGACTCTCTGCCAGTCGCAGCAGGGCAGGGGCTTCCTAAAGCTGGCTTAGGCCCTTTACATGGAAACTCGATGCAATCTGGGGCACTGTGCCTAACACGTCACAGACTGCTATGCCATGCCAGTGGGGTGAGGGGTAGTCTGAAGCCAGCATCATTTATACTGCTGTACTCTGACTAAATAGAAAGGTATATTGACAATACATTTTGGAGCTTTGCAAAAGTTTGTTGTGCACTATGGATCTCCAGCAAGAACAGAGTGTATCCCGTCTCCAGACTTTAGTTTTGAGGAGCATTTTGTTAGCCTAACCCAAGAAATGCACTTAGCAATACTCCGAGTATTGTCAGTGTGCGAGCCCACTCTAACTGGATAGTGCTTTTCTCCAGTGGAACTGAAGCTCACAGGAAACTGTGGAGGTAGTTGGGAAGACACCAGTCAGCAAGTGTGAACACTTGCTCAATTTCATCTCTGAGTCAAAGGGGAGGTAGTGTGGAGGACCCCAAGTAGTAGATGGATTCACCCTAGATTCTCTGGTCTCCAAATGCCCTGAACAATGTAGAGTTAAAGCTTTGACAATGAGACTGTTACAGAAATGTGCAACACTGTAATCTGAAGTGGGGAGGAAGTGGAAAAATGAGGACCTTCCCAATGGTGTCCCTCGGTCCCCAGTGCCTCCCTGCGGCTTCACCTGGCAGACTTACGCATTCCTCATCAGACTAATGCAAGGCTGCAGCCTAAACCCTTCAGCCCACCTGTCTCTGAGCTTTCTGTCTTTCCCGTTCACACTCTTCCAGGGATGGGGAGATGAGGAAATGACATCTTAGTCATTGACACTTTTATCTTTCAGCTCCCATTGCATTAGAGCAAACAGAGGGCATTGTGGGTACAATAGGAGACTAAGTCCCAGAACAGTAGCATAGGCTGAGGTGACCCTGCACAGCATGTGTACCGTAGGTGGGGAGAAGAGCCCTCCCGC
This sequence comes from Rattus norvegicus, assembly GCF_021556685.1. Lineage (NCBI taxonomy): Eukaryota > Metazoa > Chordata > Mammalia > Rodentia > Muridae > Rattus > Rattus norvegicus. The sequence goes on along the minus strand of NC_141537.1, from coordinate 147,018,352 downwards.
AGAGTCACTTATAACCAAACCTCTGGATAAAGAAACTCCCGAAGACTCCTTCTTAAAGCTGCCTGCACAGAGGCATGAGACTGGTGTTAGTCATTAGCAGAATACAGAAAGCAAAAGGGATAGACTGACACAGCAGGGGAGCAAGAAGCTGGTTGGGGAAACTTTGGAGTCTGGCAGGAAGGATGACGCCTGCAAATCCAGAAAGGAGAGCGTGAAGAACTCTGGTAGATAGAGACCTCTTCTTTATCTCCAGGCCTCAGTCCCATCTCTCTCCCCAGAGCCATGCATTTCTTCCAGGGCTGGCCTCAGACTGCTTAAGAGCAAGTATACTTTGGTGCCAACATAGCTCAGATTGGATATGGCACCTGCGAAGACAGGCCCCTTGTGCCCTCTGTGGGTTCTGGGTCAGATCAGCCTGAGCAGCTCCCCCCCACATCTGCTGGATATGGTGGCAGCCCCATTGAAAGCCCCCTGAACAGGGACGTGAACTCCGAGGAGTTGGTTGACCACTCTCTGGCTGTGTGCAGAGCTTCCTCCTGTCCATCCTCCCACCACACCTTCACAGCAAGTGTGGGCTTTCTGGATGGACGGAGTGCAGCTCAGAGTGGCTAGTGTTTGCCCAGCCTGTAGTCAGTGCTGCCTTCAGCCCTAGCCCTGCCCTGGATTGGTAGACAAGGAGCTCAGGCTGGCCTGGAATGCCACACCTCTGACCCCTGAGGTATTCTCTTTTTGATGAGCGTGCCGATACAACTGTATGCCATTAAAAAATTTTTCCCCCTTTTAAAATAAGACATGAGCCTTTTAGACCATAATGCTGGGAGGAAGGCAGTCTTCCTGTCCTTCTAGGAGGCACAGTGTAGAGTCAGTAGGTAATTTCCCTTTGGGCAAGTTAAACTTTTAAGAGGGCATACTGTTGTGCAATTCTGTAGGGCGGGAGATGAATTCTCTCAATATCTGAATGTGATGAAATGACTTTATTTTTTTTTCCATTTGATTTCATGTATGGTGTTTTGCCTGCATGGATGTCTATGTACCACATGTGCGCAGTGCCCACAGAGTAAGGTGAGGGTGACAGATCCCTGAGACTGTACATCACGTTATAAGCCACTGTGTGGGTACTGGGAATTGAACCTGGGTTCTTTGGGAAAGTAGCCAGTTTTCTTAACCACGAAGCCATCCTTCTACCTCTAAGACAAAGGACTTTTAATAAAATAAAACAAAACAACAAAAACAACACAATAGCTAGGGCAGAGACTCTTGAGACAGACTGCCTGGGTTCTGACTTGGATTGTCTTGCTATTTAGCTGTGTGACCCTGGACAAGGTACTTGACTAGTCTGAGCTTCAGTTTCCTTATGCATGAATCGGGTATAACAGTTGTCCCTACCCATCACTAAATTATTAAAGGCCTTGGGTAAGTGCTCAGCATAAGGTATCTTTGCTATGGGGATTGTTGTGACTGTTTGAGTGCTTCCTATGTGCCAGGTGCCATGCCCATCTCTTTGCAAGGACCTGATCATTTTACACATCCACCAACCCTCTGAGGTAGATATTCTAATTGTCTGCAATTTACCAGTGAGAATTCTCAGGATCAGAGAGGTCAATGCAGTCCAATAGCAATGGGGTGCAGAGTTAGTTGTTTGACCGAATGTCTGTCTGCCAGCCATAACCTGATCTATCTGCCTTTATGAAGGTGACTTCCTAGGCAGGACACGAATAAGGGATGCTCATGCTGATTCCCTGAGTTGGTTACAAAACACCCTTGGGGTCTGACCTCCCTCTGGGCAGTAGGGCTTCTAAGTAACACCCTCTGGAAGGTCTTGAACTGGCTAGCAGCTCTGAAGACACTGTGTTGACCAGAGCCCTCTCTGTCCTCAGGACATCGAGAAGACCATGAGCACGGCTCTTCATGAGTTGCGGGAACTTGAGAGACAGAACACTGTCAAGCAGGCACCAGATGTGGTGCTGGACACCCTGGAGCCCCTAAAGAATCCACCAGGCCCCATCAGCTCAGAGCCTGCCAGCCCCCTGCACACCATTGTCATCCGAGACCCCGATGCTGCCATGCGTCGAAGCAGCAGCTCGTCTACAGAGATGATGACCACCTTCAAGCCAGCCCTGTCGGCTCGCCTGGCTGGTGCCCAGCTGCGTCCACCCCCCATGCGTCCAGTCAGACCTGTGGTCCAGCACCGGTCCAGCAGCAGCAGCAGCTCAGGTGTGGGCAGCCCGGCAGTGACACCTACCGAGAAGATGTTCCCTAATAGCTCCTCAGACAAGTCCGGCACTATGTGACCTGCAGGATCGGTGACATCGCCGTGGCCCACTGCAGCACACCGAGGCCTAGGGTGGCCTCCGTGGCTTCCACTTGCTTCCCAGGGATCTCCTGGCCTTGGAGGGCAGATCCTAGAAGGTCAGCCTGGGAGGGTGTATGTCTGTGGAGAGCAGAGGCCCAGGCGTTAGCTGCAACTCCTACTCAGCCATGTGAATGCCACAGACCTCTTGTGAGCAGACAGACATGCCAAGGAATGCTGGAGCAAGATCAGTCCCAAGGACGGTGTTTCCTGAGATTGAGGCAGATGCTTACCAGCGTCTCATATTTTCACTGGAAAACTATTCTCTCGATATTCTCTACATACGTATATATGTGTGTGTATACCAATACATGCATATATACGCATATGTGTACGTATGTGTCTGTAGGTGTGTGTATATATATATTTATGCATCTATATACATATACTAGAGAGCTGGGCATACACACATGCTAACTGTATATAGACGCTCCTTTTTTTCTTTTTATGAAACTTAGATTTACCTCAGACCCATGCCACCAAACATTTCCCGCTGTTATTCGGTGGGATTTGCAGGGACTTCTCTGGGAGAACTTAGAGGCCCCCACAGTAACTGCGAACGAAGCAATATACCACTAACCTGCAGAGACACAAAACCAGAAACAGTCTCCAGCTGTCTCCAGAAGTCGTGGCCTTCCAGAACAGTCTGCCCCTCAAGGAAGGGTGGGGCAGGCAGTACCCCTAAGCAGGCTGCTCCTAAAGGTGGGGAACCCTCCATAGAAAACCCTTCACCCATGCCCCCAGAGACCCTGCCCTGTCACCCGGAGGCCAAGGGTCAACTGTACCCCAAGAGCCACAGGGGAAGTTGGTGTGAAGACCTTTGAGCTTGTATGCTGAATCAGGATGGTGAGACGCTGTGCACCATCCTAACACAGCATCGGTCTGTGGTTGAGGGAACAATAACAGCAAAAAACAAACAAACAAAACCCAAAACCGTAGTGTGAATTAGTTCAAACCCTAGAAGTGCTGTAGGGATTAAGCTGTGGTGACAATACAAGTTTTACTTCTCTCATCTTCAAAATACTTAATGTTTTTCTTCCTCCTCATTCTACTGATTATGTTTTGTCAGATTTGGAACTGAGTGGGCAAGGAGGCGTTCGGTCACACCAGGTCTGTTTGAGAGCAATCCACACCACACTCTGCCCCTGGTGCCCAGTCATCCCCTGACCTCCGTCCTAGGAAACACCGTAGGCTGGGGTTCTATGACAATGGCAGTGCTCCCCACCCTCCATCCCTCCTCTCCTTCCATTTCTTCTAAAGCAGTTAACGTAGACAAAACATGGTGGTAGAAACAAGGTACGTGATTCTGTAGTGTCACAACAGACTTCTGCATGGCTCTTTTGATTCCATTTTACCTGCTTTTTTTGTCGTCTCCATTTTCCAGATACTTCCAGAATTGTTGGATAATGTGCCGCGGGCAAACCTAGTCCTACATTTTTACTCGCCCTCTGCATGCCAAACCCAGGATCTTTTCTCCTCCTCCTCCTCCTCCTCCTCCTCCTCCTCTTCCTCCTCCTCCTCCTCCTCCTCTTCCTCCTCCTCCTCCTCCTCCTCTTCTTCTTCTTCCTCCTCCTTTTCCTCCTCCTCCTCCTCCTCCTCTTCCCCCTCCTCCTCCTCCTCCTCCTCCTCTTCCTCTTCTTCTTCTTCTTCCTCCTCCTTTTCCTCCTCCTCCTCCTCCCCCTCCTCCTCTTCCTCTTCTTCTTCTTCTTCCTCCTCCTTTTCCTCCTCCTCCTCCCCCTCCTCCTCTTCCTCTTCTTCTTCTTCCTCCTCCTTTTCCTCCTCCTCCTCCTCCTCCTCTTCCTCTTCTTCTTCTTCTTCCTCCTCCTCCTCCTTTTCCTCCTCCTCCTCCTCCTCCTCCTCCTCTCCCTCTTCTTCCTCCTCCTCCTCCTTCTTTCTCATCCTTCTCCTTCTCCTCTCTCTCTCTCTCTCTCTCTCTCTCTCTCTCTCTCTCTCTCTCTCTCTCACACACACACACACACACACACACACACACACACACAGACACACACACACCCTGGCTGGTTCTCTGCCTACCTCCAAATTTTACAGTCCAAAATCCAGAATCTGTGTCACAGTCTCCACAGGAGCCATGTGACCTGGGGCTATGCCACTCTTGTCACCTACAGATGCTTTGAAGTAACCTCCTTGGCATTTCTTCCCTTTGGGTTTGCTTCCACCATCTCTTGGGTCCTCCATTTAAAGACATCTTGCCCCTTCCCCGGGGAGGGACCTAGTGAGTCACTGGTACTTGGGTATGGGGAGGATCTGCCTTGCCTGTGGGATCAGCACTGAGTACCCTATGGATCAAGAATGGGCACAAAATGAGAATGTCAGTAAGATGCCCGAGCCATCAAGCCTTCCTTTCCTCTCAGCTCCTGCTATGATGGGCCCTATGTTTTTGAGCACATAAAGGTATCTCCATTCTATAGTTGAAAGACAGTACGGCCTGGGGGTGGGCTGGGACCTGCACAAGATATGCCAGATGGTCCCGTGGGCTGCATCAGGCTCAGGAAGCCCTAGTTTCCAGGAATCTGTTATCTCTGCTATGCATATAAGGAGATAAGACTTCTCTTTTGTATCCCAGGGCTATTCCCAGATTTTTAAGTCCACTCACCTCCCAGGCAAAAATGCAATATTCTCTGCCTGGATACCAGATAGGAGCAAAATTGAGTTTACAAATCTATTACCTGATGCACCTATTGCCAGTTATGCTGTGCTGATTTGTCTCTGGGTTGACTTATTTTGTTTTCCTTACTGCCTCTCCCCAAATGCCCCAAGAGCAGAGCCTCAGCTGTTTTCCTTATGCATCTATCTTTCCCCCATTGGCAAGTGGCTGATGAATTCACATTTAGGGAAGCACACACACAGATGGCAGATGAGTCCCCAACTCTTCCAACCCCCAATCTGAGCTTTGATGTAGAACAAATGGAAAAACACTGTCCATCCCCATCCCCAGCACACTTCATCTGGTCCCTTTGCATGTCTCAGCCACCCCCAGTTCCCAACTCAGTCCCATCCGTGTCTATCTAGTGTGAGCATCTCCCTTCCAACTCCTGCCTGTTTTTAGTCCACTATATATTGCTGTATTTGTTAAATGCTGGAAAGTAACTGTTAAAATGTGAAACTGTAATTTTTTTAAAGAAGGCTACAATTACATTATAGCCATTGCCACTCACCAAATCTTTGCACCTAGTAGATAGATCGATGTTAAAACAAATACCAGAAACCTAATTGTACAGTGATTGGGGTGGGGGGTGTAGTAACATAGTTAGTAGTCCTCAATATAGCCAATCGTACAAGGGGAAGTGGTGTCTACCAATGTTCATCACCATTATTGAAAGCTGTACTGATCAGTTAGTTTATAACGGGCATTTAAAAGAATTATTTTGGCTTCATGGAATGATTTCTTAACCTCCAACTTACCCCAAGGTCAAGCCTTTTGTCTTTATGTATAACAGTGTTCAGTCTGTTTTAGGAATGAACCAGCAAGATGTTCATTTAATTAAAACTGACCAAAGACAATTAATTCCTGGTCTAGTTTCCTGGGCACCTTGTGGCCCAGCTGCCACTAAAGACCTTTCTCCGATCAATTTGAGAACAAGCCGAGCTTCCGACCCCACTCGCCCTCCCTGCCCTCCTTCTCTTTTCCTCGTTGAGCTACTCTGAGCTGTGGGATCCTGTGAACAACTGTCGTCTTTCCTTCTCTTCAGTGCTAACTTCTCACCTTGAAGCGCCTTTTGAACCCCGGACAGAGCACACAACTGGAGGGAATTGCAGGGGTGGGAATTAAGACTAGGGAGTCTTTCCTCTGAAGTCGCTAAACCAGGGGTCAGGAGGGAAATGGATTCCTGAGGAACGGAAAGGTTTATATCCAGTGAAGAAATCAAATCGGAGTGGGAAGAGACACAGGGAAATGGAGCCATCCGTTGGCTACTGGCTGGAACCAGAAGTTCAGAGATCTGCCTTATAAACACTTTAAACTGGTTTGTGGTACACAAAGGGGAGCTGGTGGGAGAGAAGCCTGTACAGGGGCTCCCTTCATTGGCATCTCCTGGAGTGCCTTGTCGGGTGCATTCCTTTCTTATTCAGGAGGCATGGATGCAGAGAACATACCGTGACTTGATACTTGGTCATCGTTGAGTGGCCAGTGCACATACACTCGGAACAAATGCTGGAAAACCCCAAGGACTAACAGGACAGTCCTCCCTCTCGGCCATTCTGTTTCTAACTTCTCATCTTCCAGATGGTTCCACACTAGAGCAAACGCCTCATTCTTCTGAGAAACCCAGAAAGGGGTGGAGTGGGGTGTCATGTCTGGCTGCGGTGGTGGGTCCTGTTGGTCTGGGAGGGAAAGGTATGACAGGGAGGAAGAGGCAGGAAGTGGGTGGGCCAAGGTATTGCTTAGCTGATTTTCTGCTGTGCAGATCTGATGCTGACAGCTCGTGTCCACTTCCCTGGTTCTCTGGGGTCTCTTCTCCACTCAGATGAATTCAAAGTGGAGAATTCCACATACTCAACCTACCCAGGGGACCCAGAAGGGACTTCACTGTCAGTCCAGACCTCCTGGCCTCTCATAAGGTGGATCTGCCAGCGTACTATTGTCCCGTCCACTGGGACTGGCCAAATGGCTATTGCTGTCCTTTGCTGACAACTCCTTTCTGTGCAAACTGTCCCAGGCAAATCACAAAGCTGTTCCTTGAGGTGGAACTGCCAGAGTGCACTTTCCTTCCCTAGATGGAAGTGGGTCGAGGCTAGCTCTGCTGCCCAGGCCCTCGTTCCAGGCAGTGTGACTGTTTACATGGTTTGGCAATAGGTTTGCTTCTGATTGCTTCAGAGTGGCTGGTTGATTTTGTTTGCTTTGCTTTCTTTCTTCCCCCAAATTATGACAGGAAAAAACAAACCGAAACCACCCTAGGAAATTGCTGGTTGCCTGTCCCCATGTGATGCTAACTGTTGCCCTCTTCTGGGTATCATTTCTCTACCTTATGACCAAATGCCCGTCCTATAGAGTGTCTGATTGGATCCTCTGTTGCGTATTCTGATGGTGCCTGCTGGTTTGATGTGGAGCTATCCTGTGAAATAAAACAGCTTAACTTTTTCTCAAACATACTCCGTGGTTGTTTGCAAGGGTGCCGACACACCGAGGGGAGTGGCCTTCTTATCCTTCAGTCTGCTCTTCATCCTGAAGTCAGACTCTAGTGTTGCAGGATCTCTGATCCCACTGTGAACACTGAGATTGTGCTATTTACTGAAGAACTCTGTTTCTAGTTGTGGTGCGGCTCAGCCCTTACCACCCAACTTTAATCCCTCTGGCTGGAATACAGACACACAGACATGACCTTGGTACACACCTTTGACCCCGAACAATGAAAATTAGATTGTAGAAGGAAGCACCGGTGTTTGAAAGGGATGCCTAATTGAGTGACAGACAAAGTGATGAATTAGAGAAAGTTTTGACAGAATAGGATATGCCCAGCTCTCAGGAGAAGAGAGAGGAATGGGAAGCTATTTAAGGGAGCAGTGGTTTGAACAACGAAGGCTAGCTGTAGAAGTGGAACAGTGAGAATTTGAACCACCTGTTTGCCAAGCCCTGCACTTTTCATGCGCCTCATGCCTTCTCTCACTATGTATTCATGACCCCAAGACTGGGTCAAGTGTCCTTGTCTAGAAAGTGTCTCTTAGCCACCCGCTGCAGTCAAGGAAGACTTGAGGGCCTGGAGCTCCCTCTGGTGGATCTTTATGTAACAGTCTCTGTGCATAGGTCTTTTCCACAACCCCAGTGACTACCATATCCATCCAAATCCTACCACTGCACGGTGGCTTCTGCTAAGCCAGGCTCTTCTGCTATGGAACCTTCTAGAAGGCTACATTTTTTATACGCGTTCCACAGTCAGTTTACCTGTCATAGCAACTGTGCTCATTCTGGAACCCCAAATTAGAAGCCTGTCATCCAACAAGTATCTTCTTACGTGCCTGGCCCCAAGTTAGTTGCCGGGGACACAGATGGATGAGGCCCCGTTCCTATCCTCCATCCCTGAAACTGCCTATAGTCTAATTGTACAAAACGATCACCCCAATCAGTTCTAACTCAACAAATAACAGCACTGTGCCTCTAACTCTGAGGGACAAAATTTGCACCAAGGGCAAACTTCAGCTGTCTGACTGCTTTACTGGCAAGGACATATGATCTATGGCTGGAATGTTTATTTTGTATTCAAATCTTCTTAAGAAATTGGTTTCCAGCCCAAGCAGCCCTAAGCAGGAGAATGCATTGACCATCACATAAGACACCCCAGACTGGAGCTGTCTTTAAGTTTGTAATGAGACAAGGACGAGAGGAACATTGTCTTGGGCTCTTCCTAAGTCTTTGGGCTATTTCTCACCACAACCTGTCTCATGTAATGGGTACTCAGTGATGCTAAAAGTTTCCACTACCTGCACCCCCTCAGCCTCAGAAGAACAAATACCTTGGGACTGATTCTCCATCCTTAGAATTGAGTCAGAGGCCAACCCCTAAAGTAGCTCAAGGGTTGTCAGACAGCTGTAAGCAGGAATAGATAACCCCCAGTTACAAAGGTACCGCCATCCCTCTCCAGACTCTCTCAGCAAAGAATAGCTTCCCATAAGAGATTAGGAGAGCTGATATGCCCCGGAGGTCTAAAGGGCTAAGAAATGGCGATGGGCTTCAGTTCCACTCAATGCTAGGGTAGTATTTACACAGCAGTCACTAACTGATATGTTATAACATGCTCAGTCAAATGCACTAAACTTTCTCACCTCCAATGATGGCATCCATCAAGTGTGTGCTGTATGCTGAATGCTCCATACAAGTGCCCACCATGGTAGATTCTGTCTCTCTATTTTACAACCGAGGGGACTGGCACTCTCAACTAGGATTCCCCACTATCATTTCTTTCTTTTTTTTTTTGAATTATTTATTTATTTTATGTATTTGAGTACACTGTAGCTGTCTTCAGACACACCAGAAGAGGGCATCAGATCTCATTACAGATGGTTGTGAGCCACCATGTGGTTGCTGGGAATTGAACTCAGGACCTCTGGAAGAGCAGTCGGTGCTCTTAACCACTGAGCCATCACTCCAGCCCCCCTCCCCCCACCACTATCATTTCTGCTACCCTGCTTGCTGAAGGACACAGTTCCCAGGATTCTGGGATCACCACAGGCCTGATTGTTGGTTACGCTGACAACCATTTAAGGAGTTAAGTGTGGCAGCTTCTGGGGTAATAGACCTAGCATTCATTGATTTCTATTAAATGCTGGTGTTGAGGATAATTCTAATTAATTCTCTATATTTTATGCTATGTTTGTATTTACTACTGTAGGAACACTTTCTGTTCTCTCACTTTTTTCTACTCTAGCTCTCAATCGAGCATATAGGTTTGCGTTAGGTGGGATATTGAATATTTGAGATTGGTCGCTACAGCCAGGAGAGGATTCAGACTCAAGTCTCAAGTCCGGGTGGAGGATGTGTCCTAGCACAACTTCTTTTCTTATATAACTCAGGACTGCCTACCCAGGGTGGCATCTCCCACAGTGGGCTGGGTCCTCCTGCATCAATCCTTAATCAAGAAAATGCCTTAGACTCATTCACGGGCTGCCTCAGTTAACTCCCCTCTTCCCAGATAACTCTAGCGCATGTTGACAAAAGTTGACTAAAATTAATAAACAAACAGCAGCATAACTATAACAGAGAGGAAAGATGTCTCTGGCTACCCTGACACTTGCCCTCCTCAGCCCTCAGCACTCTTCCACACCTATACCAAACATACCCATGCCAGTCCTCTTCAGCCTCTGCATGCAGATTGATGAGCTTGTCAAGAAAAAAAATACACACACACACACACACACACACACACACACACACACACACACACACAAAGGCTCTGGGCTACCCACACCTGAATGTAGATCTCAGCTTTGACTGACATTAGTGAATGACCTTGGCAAGTAGCACATAGCATAATACAGTCTACTTTCGTTAGGAGCCCATGGCTAAGGCAGCTGTGTGGATCTTACACAGCCATTGGAAAGGACAATCTGCCACACACACAGTCTGTCCAAGTGCTACTACCACGGACCCTGGTGACTGTCACCTCGCTCACCTCTGTGCTCTGTGGAAAGAAAGAACAATCTGTTGGACTTCTCATGACTGGCTGCATCAAACTAATTTCAAAGGAAAAACTTTAATTGAAATTCCACTATTCCCACTGGCCACTAACTGGAGGAAGTCTCTTGCCCAGGACAGCCTCAGCTTCCTTACCTCTAAGACAAGAGACTAGGAAGGCTCATTATTGTACGGGCAGAAGCTGCAGAATCACAGAAGGAATGTCAATTATCCCTTCTCTGCCCACCATGCTTTTTAAAGGATGTAGCCTGATACCCCAGTGACTTTAGAGGATGCTCTCAGTATCAACCTTATCTCCTGTGCCAATGCACTCTGCCATTGATGGCCACTGACCCAAAGGAAAGTGTGGTTGATTGGATAGTAACCCTGGCCCTTAGTGAGTTGGTCTTTTAAAGGAAGTTTCAGCAGAAGTTAGAAAATGAGGGGTGAATAGTTGTAGGAAGGCCATGGTGGAGACCAGCACCTCTGAGAGCAAAGTCATGTGGACCTGGCATGAGAACAAACTGTGTGTACCCACCTTATTGCCCTGAAACCCGAGAGACCTCACCCTCCCCTTCTGGATATAGCTTGCTATAACTTGAGTAGGCTTCTGTATCTTGTCATTAAAAGGACAAAGAAGGGACCAGAACAGTGTTTCAGCAGGTAAAAGCCCTGACTATCTGAGTTGTATCCCTAGGACCCACATGGCCAAAAGAGAAAATCATGACTCCCTAGAGTTGTCCTCTGATCTCTAGGCACATGTGGTGACACACCAAGTCATACCCCTGTAAATAAATAATAATTAAAATGACAAAGGAAAGGGGGAAAGGAATGGCTATAATGGACAGATTGAGCCTTTTGTGATCCTTTTACAGCCCAAAGCTAACTAAGTAGTCCTTTCATTGATCTTGCAAGGCAGGCACCACTATTTCTCTGATTCAGTCAATGAATAAGTTGCCTGGAGAGGTTGGAAGGCCTGCCACACGGTCACTACAAGGAAGCACAGGGTTGGGGACAGACTCAGACAGTATCACTCTGGAGCTGGTCTCTGCCTTTCTCCCTCAGAGCTTAGGACCAAACAGGATCATGTGACCAGGACATAGCAGAAGGTAAAACTCCAAGTCTTGCTTCTTGGACCAAAGATACATATGCTGGATAGTTCTATGTCAACTTTATACAAGCTAGAGTCATTTAGAAAGAGGGACCATCCGTTGAGAAAATTCCCCCACCAGATTGGCCTGTGGGCAAGCCTGTGGTGCATTTTCTTGATTAATGATTGATGTGGGCTGTGCTATTCCTGGGCTGATGGTCCTGGGTGTTGTAATAAAGAAGGCAAAACATAGGAGAAAGCTGTCAGCAGCATGCATCCATGGCTTCTGTATCAGTTTCTGCTTCTAGGTTCCTGCCTTGAGTTCCTGCCCTGACTTCCCTCTGAGATAGAGTGTGACCAGGGAGTATAAGATGAATTAAACTCTTTTCTCCCCAAGTTGCTTTTGGTCACAGCATTTATCACAGCAACAGAAACCCTAATTAAAACAGCCTGTCTCTCCAACCGCTCTCTGCATCTCCGGGCTACTCTCCACATAAGTCTTTGTCCCTCTTAGCTTGATGCAGCCTCTGCCCTGGTTAAGTCCTCAGCCTGGGACACTTTCCAAGGTTCTCTGCCCTCAGCCTCTAGTCACTGCCTCAGATAGCCTCATCTGACTACTTGGCCTAGAGATGCCCTTTCCCCAGTCACCACCCGGCAACAGACTCTACTCTCTTTGTCATTTATCATAAGAATGATTTTGTTTGTATTGTTTCTTCCTCCAACTTACAAGGTAAGTCTGGGAATTTGTCTATTTTCTCCACACTGTCTCCAGGCAGAAGTCTGGTGCCCAGCACATAGGAGAGGTTCAATAAATATTGAGTATCTGCCCACACTGAAGGACCAAATGCTGTTTCTGAATGGAATAACTATGGTCGTCACTACCATGCACAGGTTTCTAGATAGTATCTGAGAGCCCACTGTGTGTGAAGTTAGTTTTCTTGTTACTGTCAATGCCTATTAGGGGTTTATCCTGGCTCCCAGTTGAAGGGTATAGTCACCCATGGCAGAGATATCAGGGTGTCGGGAGTGTGAAGTTATGTTGCATCCATAGTCAGGGAGCTGGCAGTGATGAATACTAGTGCAACAAAACTCTATAGGATGGTGCTGCCCCACATTAAGGGACTACACACTTCCCTCACAGGTGCACCCAGAGGCTCAGCTTCTATGTGATTCCAGTTCTTGTCATGATGACCACATTAATCATTGCATTTGCCAAGCGTGCTGTAAGTCTTGGGACACAGTCGTGAGTAAATTGTATCCAGATGCCTGTGCACTGGACCGACATCAAAATCCGGAGGTCAAACGGTGATATCAGCAAAACAAAGATCAAAGGTGTGGGAGAAGGGACAGGTACTGACTTCAGCTCTAAGCTGAGAGAGTGAGGCTTTGAGAAGAGGAATCTTAGGCTGGATTGGGCCACCATATGAGAGGATGGGCCTGGATTTGGAGGGATGCACAGGAAGTGCATGTTGAAAGAGCCTGGCATGGGAGAAGAATGGAAAAAAATCCAAAGAGGCTGGAGGAGACAGAGAAAGATATTACAGATGTAGCAGAAGTACTCAGGGCTTTCAAGCCAGGATGAGGATTTTGAAATCATCCTAAGAGAGTGAGAAGCCCTTGGAAGGAATAGTAGGAGTATTGATCCTCCTTGTTACTGTTAAAGCATTATTGGTAGGGCTAAGAGGTGAGTTAAAGGCATCTGTTGCTCTTGCAGATGACCTGGGTCTCCAACACCCACATGATGGTTCCAGGGACTCTCACACCCTCTTTTCACCTCCATGGGTGCCAGGCATGCAGGTAGTATATGTATATACATGCAGGCAAGATACTCACACATAAAATTAAAAAAAAAAACAACAATGACTAAAAGTAAAAATACTATTGTTAAGGTTGGGTGTGTTGGAAGGATCTCAAGTTCAAGGCAAGCCTGGTCTACATAGTGAAACCTTGATTCAAAAAAAAAAAAAAAATCAACCTGGCTTCTAGACCTTAGCAAGCCTTTAGCAATAGAGGTTGTGTCATTGGGGATTTGGGTGTGGCATGTGTGTTTTGATAGCATCCTGGGTCCCGAATTACAAAGGATCATCTGCTTCTTAACTGCAGTGTGAAGAAGGGAGTAGCCAGGAGTATTAGTTCTCATCTGGAATTTGAGCGCTTGAGAGGCTGAGGGAGGAAGAAGATTCCCTCAAACTCAAGGCCAGCTTGGGTTATACAGTGCATTATATTAGTCCTGCCTAAGTTATGGAGAGAGACCCTGTCTCACAAAACTAACCAACCCATAACTGGTAAGAAAAACATAGCACCCCGCCCCCCTCGCACATGCAGAGAAAACCTGGGGGTGGGGTGGGGGGGATTACCTTTCGGTTTCTTAGTTTTGCTCCTTCTGATGGCCACAGATGTGTCTGAACCTCCACGGAACTCATTCACCCTCTTCACTGTGGGTCCACTGGCTCATACATGTGGCAACGCTGCAGACCTTCCATCCCAGGCCACTTTAGATGGCTGCTCTGTATGAAACAAGATCTTCTTATCATGCAAATCCTATCTGGACTGACTTTCACAGGTCTTTCACTCCCTGACAATAGCTTGGTTCTTGCTGCCTCAGAGATGCTGAGAAATGCATTAAGTAGGGCTTAGTTCAAAGTGACAGAAACCCAGCAAGGCCCATCTTAAGCAAAAGGGCACACTTGGTTCATGCTCTGAGGCTGTGTGGGTTGAGGAGGAGGGAGTTGAGGGAGCAAGATGTCAGCAAGTTTGGACTGTCCACCTTTCATGTTTCCTCCTTCACATGGCCCATTCATCCAGCCTGCCCCTTCCCAAGTATTGGCAAAGATGTCCAAAGGGATCCTAATCTTACGCCTTAGCACTTAGCCACCTTATCAGGAAAAAGCCAACTCAAAAACACAAGTCCCGGCCAGGATTGTCTCCGATTGGTCAACCTTGATCACATGCTTCAGTGGACCAATCATTAAGTAGAGGATGGGTCAGACTCATGACTCATTTGGTCAGATTACATGTCTGCTCTTAAGTTAGAGGTCCCAGTCTGTTTTTCTTGACTATATCAAGATAACTAGAATTTTTTTTTTAAAGAAAGATGTTTTGTCTTTAGAACCGTGATGCCAGGCGAACCCCAAGGAGCATATTAATAGCCGGACCTCCAGGAGATACCCTTGAGAAACACATTCTAAAAGTGGAATAGCCACCCTAATGGATCTCCAAGGCCTGGCTGCTTGGGTCTAGGTCCTAGTTTCCCTCCTTCCTGGGAAGCCACTAGCAAAGTCTTTTTAAAAATATCAGAAATTTTATTCTTTGAGAATTTCATGCAGGCAGTTTATTTAAATCATAGCCACACCCTCAATCCTCCCCTTGGCTCTTCCCAGATTCTTTCCCCACTTAACTACCCACTTTCAACTTCATGCCCCGCCCCTCTTAAAAATAACCTGCCAGGTTCAATTTGTGTTGTACTCTTGGGTGGGGCCATCCTCTGGAACATGGTTTGACTTACAGAGGCTATACTCATAAATAAGACCGACTCCTCCTCCTTGCAACACTGTCAGCTGACCATGGCTTCTCAGTCAGGAGCAAACCTTCCCTGCTTGTCTTAGTTTGTCTTCAGTCTATTATCATCATGGTGGGAAGCATGGCAGCATCCAAGTAGGCATGGCATTGGAGGAGCTGAGAGTTCTAGGTATCTTGTTGGTATCTTGAAGGCAAACAGGAGAGACTAACTTCAGACAGCTAGGAGGAGAGGGTCTCATTGCCCACTCCCACAGTGGCCCACTTCCAGCAAAAAGGCAACACCTCCTAATAGAGTCACTCTCTGGACCAAACATATTTAAACCATATCACTTCCTGGCTTGTTCAAACATATGAGTCTATGGGGGTCATACCTAGCCATAACATAATGCAAAATACATTTAGTTCAACTTCAAAAGCTCCCATGGTCTAACAGTCTCAATAGTGTTAAAAGTCCAAAATTCAAAGTCTCTTCTGACACTCATGCAATCTCTTAACTGTAATTCCTTAAGAAATCAAAATAAGAAAAGGAGATCACATTCCTCCAACATCATACAGGATATACATTACTATCCCAAAACATCATTAAGAGGAAATACTAGACCAAAGCAAACAGAAAACCAGCTGGACATACTCTATGTTTTCATGTCTAATGTCAAAACGCTCTTCAGATCTCCAACTCCTTTCACCCTTGTTGACTTCTGTTGGCAGATCTGGCATTCAGCAGCAACAAACTTCATTCTCTTGGGCTGGTTCCACTCCCTGTTAGCAGCTTTCCTCAGCAGGTATCCATGGCTCTGACATCTCTAAAGGTATCCAAGGTAATACCAACTTTACAGCTTCTTGTTCCATTGTCTTGGATCCACAAATGATCTCCTGGGCTCCTCCAAATGGCTCGTGTCACTTCTTCAACTCTGCTTGTGTAGTACTCTGGTTGACTCCATTCCACTGCTGCTGCTGTTCTTGGAGGTCATCTCATGGTACTGCCATCTCCAATTCACTGTGGTATTCTACTGCTTCACCTATAGCCTCTCATAGGCTCTCTTCATGGTGCCAAGCCTCAACTTCCTTGCCTGACCCCTTCAGTCCTGGGCCCTCAACTGCAACTGAGGCTGAAGCTTAACCAATGACCTTCTATGGCCTCTCCCAGCTGCTTTCCATGACCCCTTCATGACTTCAAAACAAGTGCCACATGGGTGATTCTTACACATTACCAAGTACAGTTGCAGCATGAGGTACAATCTTGGCTATCTCTGGAACACAGCTCCTTTGTGCTCTCAGAAAACACTTCCCAGAAGATTTTTTTTTTTTACCTAAATGATCCTGGTCTCTTCTTAATCACCACTAATTTCTTAGTTCCAGCTAACCAACATCAATTGTGCCAATAACCCCCTTCTATTCTTGACTCTTAAGCCAGAGAGCCACATGGCCAAAGTTGCTGAGTTCTGCTGTTTGCTGGGGCTGGAACATGGTCCCCTTGTTCTATTATATCTTCACGAGCTTTCTGTTTTCCAACTTCTTCACTGCCTAAGCTTGATCAAAATGCTCTTCATAGGAGCAAACCAGAGGACATAGTCTATGCTGCGCCTTTCTGAGTCTTCCTTTGTCAATTCATTTGATCGAAATCTCTTTACCTTAATCTCAGACAGACTTTTCAGACAAGGGCAGAAAGCAGCAACATTCTTCAATAAAATGTAAGAATGACCTCCAGAGTTCAAATCACCCTCAGCACCAACGCTTTCCATATTCTTACTAGGATGGTCCATTGAGTCCTACTTAAAGCATTCCATAGCTTTTCAAATTCAAAGTCCCCAAATCTACCTTCCTTCAAACAAAACAAAACAAAAACAAAACAAAACACAACAGAACAAACAAACAAACAAACAAAACCATGGTCAGGCCCATCATATAACACCCCAATCCCAGGGACCAACTTTTGTCTTAGTTTGGGTTTTCATTGCTGTGAAGAGACACCATGGCAAAGTCTCTCTTATAAAGTTCAACATTTAGTTGGGGCTGGCTTACATGTCCAGAAGTTCGGCAGATTATCATCATGGCAGGAAGCACAGCAGCATCCAGGTAGGCCTGGCACTGGAGGAGCTAAGAGTTCTACATCTTGTTTTGAAGGCAAACAGAAGACTGACTTCAGACAGCTAGGAGGAGGGTCTCACTGCCCACCCCCACAGTGACACACTTCTTGCAACCTACTCCACACCTACTCCAACAGGATCACACCTCCTAATAGTGCTACTTCCTGGGCCAAACATAGTCAAGCCACCGCAACACTCCATGCTGCAGCGTTCACTGGCTTGATCTCGTGCAGCCAAGCACAGCAGCTGTGCATTCCTGAGTGCAATAACTGGGCTATCCTCTCCAGAAGACTATTTTGCTCCAATCCTCCTTATCTCTGGCTCTTATAGTCTTCCTAGCTTCTCTTTAGGAATCCTTTCAAAAGAGGAAACGTCTCTAACTTCCCAGGATCCTCATTTCTAAAGTAGATATAGTAATAGTGCCTGCCTTGGGGGCTTGTCAGAAACTACACACATGACCTCAGGAAGATAGGAATGGGGAGGGGCATATCCCTCCTTCCTTCCCTTTCCCCTCTTTCATTCTATCTTGACAGAGTTTCACTCCGTAGCTATGGCTGGCCTTGAACTCCAAGAGATTTGCCTGCTTGGCCTCCTGACGGCTGGGGTTAAGGGCAGACCACACCTTGATTCAATTCTTTCTCTTCTATAGGTTCTGAAAAGGATCCCAAACATACCCAGAGATCATGAAAGTCAATTAAGTGAAAAGACAAGATATGAATGAATTATGGATTAATGCAGCGCTTGACCAGCTCAGTCTCAGTTTGTGTGGTACTTTGTTGCCCCCATGTGGCTGTTTGTAAGATGGCGGCCAATAAACGTCCGAGTTTTGATAGAAATTTTCAATTTTTTTGAATAATGTAGGTAGTAGTTTATCAATTTGTTAGGTCTATCACTCAGATTTTAAAATCATGTATGTTTTCTATGTTTGCTTTGCACTTGAATTTCAAATAACACTGCAGTGCATTAGCATACTTCTTAAAAGTCCCTTGGATGCAAATGCTGTCTCTGATCCACTCATTTTACAGATGAGAAAATTGAGGCCCGGAGAGGTTCAAATCTGGACACTTTACCAAGGCTAGGATCTCCCATGCACGTGTTACTACCTACAGGAGACTTCCCAGGCCATCCCATTCATGGTCCTCCACCCTCCAATGAACCATAGTCTTCAATGTACTCACACTCACAGTTCACATTAGAAAATTCGATTTCTGTCATGCTCCCTTGTCTATGTTGTCTCTCCTCCAAACCTCAGGCTGTCAGCTTTTCAGGGACTATATCTGACTTGTCATCTGTGTAGCACAGCTCCTGGAAAAGGTGTCAGGGGCTGGAGACATTGAGTAAAATGAATGTAGGGGCTGGGTCTTGTGGGGCCCTACACCTTGGAGCATCAGCACGTGGGAGGTAAAAGCAGATAGACTGGGTTTCATAGCCAGATCTTGTCTTAAAAACTACAAGGTTGGGGTCTCGGATACAGCTCAGTGGTTAAAAGTAGTTCCTGCTCTTCCAGAGGACCAGCAGTTGAATCCCAGCATCTACACTGTAATTCGCAACCATAGCTAGATCCACAGATTCAGCAGTTTTCTTCCCCCGCCGCCAACCCCGCCAGCCCCACTCACCTCTACAAATACCAAGCATGCATGTGGTGCACAGACAGATGTATAGGCAAAACACTCAACCACAAAATAGCTGAACCCTAAAAAGAGTGGGGGCAGCTGAGAGAGTGGGGGGAGCTAAGAGAGTGGGGGGAGCTGAAGATGTCGCACTGTGGTAGAATGCTTGCCTAGTTCACCCAAGGCCCTGGGTTTGGCCCCTAGTACTGCAAACAGACAGACAGACACATAACAATAAAAACAAGAATGGAAGGAGGGAGAAAGGGAAAGATAAGGAAGATAGGAAGAAGGAGGGCAAAACCCCAAACTCTTTAAGAAAGTGAATTGGAACGGGATGGAGGTGAGAGATGAATGCAGGATGCGAAGAGGCTTTTGGCAGGGGCTCAGGACCATGAGACATCTAGGGTGGGTCGAGGACAGTCCCCCACCCCCACTTGGCTGGAAGGACATTGCCCTGTTGGGGTTGTCAGGTTTGGCAAATAAAGGCAGGTTAAAAATTAATTTCGGATAAGCAGGGACTATTTTTAAAATATAAGTATGCTGTGTGTAATGTTTATGATGCACTATCCTTCATATTTGCAGTATATCTAAAATTCAGGTTTACTGGGCATCTGTCTTTTATGGAGCCATCCTATCCTGACTCTTTACTTGGTGCTAAGTGTTGTGGGAGATCCTGTTGACTCTAGTCCGCTTTTAAAATACAGAACATTTTGTGTTTGCTCCTGAATAAAGAAGCACAGACTCTTTACTGATCTAAAAGAAGGACAAATTTCTCAGAGACAGATGACAGCTTGTTACAGGAGACTGGCTCTTGAGGCTTAAGAGTGGCAAAGGGGGAGGCATATTGCCCTGAGCCCATGCTGGTCTTTCTGAAACCTCCTTGTCCCTTGGAACTTTCCTACCCAGGCTGAGAAGTGACCTGGAGTAGTGTTTTGCTCCCTGGGTGCTGCTAAAGAGGACAGGGAGAAAAACATTCAGCTCAGAAGAAATGATGACCTGGGATGTGAGCTCGCTGGCAATTTGCTGGTGATTTGCCCATTCATTGCCCATTCAGGCATCTCACAGTGGCTGGTGCCAAGAGTTCAGAGATGAATGTCATGGGGGTGTAGCCTTGAGGCTCTGCACAGAGAAGAGAGTGTCTCCCTACCCGCCTCTCTTCTCCTAACTTCCCTCTTCCCTTCTCTCTCCTCCCTCCCTCCTTCTCGCTGTCCTCCTCCCTTCCCAGTTCTTCCCTCTTTTCTCATACATTTCCCTTTGACCCAGCCACTTGTTAATCTAATTACCCAGTATCCAAAAAGGGTCCTAAACGAATAACTACAGCGTACGTGATTTTTATCATTGCCATAACTTCGCACAGCAACTCACTCCCCTTAATGTTCCTAGAACTATCCAACAGCTCCCAACTCAATTTCATTTGATTGGATGGTCCAGATCCATCATACATCTAATCCTCCCACTTGTCTTCTGGTTGCTGGCTTGCTAGATTCAGTGTCTGAATGTCTGAATCTTTTTCCTGTTAGGACACCCAGTTCCTGTATCTGTACCTGGAAAGATTTGTCTTGACCAGATTCTTATGAGACTATTCTGTGGTAGCTTATATGCTCAGAAGCCCAACACCCTAAGTTCTACTTACCTGCAAAATGCCCTTCACCAATTACCCATTTTTCTTTTCCTTGAACAGGAATAGACCAAGTAAGTACACAGATGTAAAAAAAAAAAAAAAAAGCTACAGTAGTGCTTTGAATACAGGTGGTCTCTAATATGTGTTAGCTATTACTGTAATAAGTAAACTATCACGTAAATGTTATTCATGTCGTTGTTGCACAGTTCATAGGTGAGTGTAGGCTAGGGAAAATTAATTGGCCCAGATTACAGAGGTCATTTTATGATAAAAACTCAAAAGAATGAAGCCCTAACCTGTTGGGTCTCAGGCTTCACGTCTCTAAAGTATTGGTAACAACCACACCTCTCTGCCTACTTCTCAGGGGAGCTCATCTGCCTGGTCCATTGTAAGTCTTCAAAACATACATGCTGAACCAGTGAATGTGTGGGCCACCTGGGTATCAATGATACAGCAAGCTAGAGGGTTCTGTCTTGGGTGGCATCTGGACCAACTTGTGGTCCCTGGGACTTAGTGCAATGGAGGCCCACAGAAGGCAGAGGATGAATGCTGCCCCACATCTAGATAATGGGGCTCTGGTTAAATCAGCCTAAAAAGAACCTTGCGGGAGACAGGTCAGGGTGCTAAGACATCACCTGGAAGCTAGAAGAGGATGAGGAGCTTATCAATTAGTTGGAGTAATTTGATAGAAAAAGAATGTGGGTTCCTGTTAAACTGATTTAATAATACTCTTTGCTAACACTGGACCTTATACGTGGGGAATATCTGAGAACTAAGTGCCATTTTTAACCGTGGTTATCGCTGAAGAACAGAGGCTCTATGTGGCTCTGGTGAATGCTTACAGAAAGAGGAGTTGAGACAGAAGTGTAATTTTATATATTTGCAAGGAGCAGGACAGATCTCTATAGAGAATACTACCTGAAGGGAGATGTGAGCCTAGACCTTGAACTCTCTATCAAAACTTAGACTTTATTTGGTTTCTGACTTTTTCCTAATATTCAATCAACTTCGGGAATCTTTTGTTTACTCACTTTACAAGACAGACTAAAGCTGCCCTTAATATTTCAATTATCTTCTTTCTCCTGAGGTCCAAGGGGTTGAAGGCCTGCATTGCTCCAGGCTATGCCTTGGAATTCTTTTTCCTCCTCAGTCTTCCAAAGCTGTTGACGCCCAACGCACGAGAACTACAGCTCCCAGCATTCTGTGCGCTCTCTGTGAGCGCGCCGCACGTATCTGACGTACGCTGTAGCGCGGGGAATTTCGAGTAGAGGAACTGCGTGGCAGGCCGGTAGCTGGTGGTCTCGTCAAGTGCGACCATGGAGGACCTGGCCGAGCCACGGTGGCCTCCGGGGTTGGCGATGATGAAGGTGAGTGTCTGGGGAAGGCCGGGGTGCGGACATCGTCGGTGCGAGCGGAGCGCCCCGGTCCGCGCGCCCCCGCCTCGGCCCTATCCTGACTGGCCTCGCGACGCCGGGCCTCAGTTTCCAACCCCCGAGACGGTTCGGGAACGCGCCGCGGTCCTGCGCAGTGAGCCCAAGGTGGCCGCCCTAACGAACCGGATGTTTTGGGTTTCTGTCACAATCAGCGCGTCGCCGGGATAAAGTCACTGTAACGCAGTGTCAACGATGGTGACAGTTCATCCTACGAGAACTCCTGTGTTAACAGTGACACCACTCGTGATTTGGGTGGACGTTGCATCGGATGACTTTTTATAATCAAGTAGCATAATAGGCGGTCTGCTTACCATGGTTTTCCATTTCTGGATGAGGTCCAGAAGTGCTCCTTGTTCTTCACACACTGCAACCGGTTTCCCTGCCTGTTGTGCCCTGCATGACTCAATGATGACGCATCCCTCTCTATTTAATGTTTATTTATTTTATTAATGTAGGAGACAAGGTTTTACCCCGTAGCCCTTGGGTGGCCTGGAGTTCCGTATGTCGACCAGGCTGACCTCAAGATCCACCAGCTCCAGCAACCTGAGCGCTCCTCCCTGGCTCACATCTTTTTAAAACCGAGGCCAGGACCTAGACCCACCGCTTAGCCTTTCGTTTTAAGGAATTATTGCATACTGAATTATCTCACTTAAATAACAGTTAGTGGGTTTGTTTGTTTGTTCTGAGGCGGGGTTTCTTTGTGTAGCCTTGTTCTGTAGAACAGGCTGGTCTTGAACTCTCCGAGATAGCTTGCCTTCCTCTGCCTCCGGAGTTCTGGGATTAAAGATGTGTATCACCTCTGCCCATCCCGTGGATTTTTTTTGTTTTTTGTTTTTGTTTGTCTTTCTACCAAGAATGATTGAGTAGCCCTCGTGCCTCTGTCCGCTGAGTGCACGCTTTACCATTACTTTTCTTCTACATGTAATCGGTACATTGTATCTACTACAACGTAAACATTTCCCTATGACAGTTTTTTTTTTTTTTTTTTTTTGCTTTTGATATTGGGTTTTTTTTTTTGTTTTTTTGTTTTTGTTTTTGTTTTTGCTTTTTTTTTTTTTTTTTGAGACGGGGTTTCTTTGGATAGCCCTGGTGTCCCAGAACTAGTTCTGCCTCTGAGTGCAGTCTTTTTTCTTACTGTTCTTAAAAAACAATGCATCTTGGGGAGACCGATGGCTCCAGCTGGATAGGTAGAAGAGGATTGCCTTTTCTGGTATCACTGGGAGGAGAGCCGGTTGGTCCTGTCAGGGTTGGGGAATGCTAGGACACTGGCTAAGGCAGGAGCTGAGGCAGGAGTGGGTGAGCGGGTGGGAGAGCACCC
This sequence comes from Rattus norvegicus, assembly GCF_021556685.1. NCBI lineage: Eukaryota > Metazoa > Chordata > Mammalia > Rodentia > Muridae > Rattus > Rattus norvegicus. The sequence goes on along the minus strand of NC_141537.1, from coordinate 146,995,199 downwards.
TTGTAGATGCAGGGGGAAGGGAGGAGAGGATAGGGGGTTGTGGAAGGGAAACTGGAAAGGGGGATAACTGGGTAGGCCAGTCGGGGAGCATTCTCATAGAGGCAGGGGGACAGGGGAGAGAAGGGGGTTTGTGGAGGGGAAACCAGGAAGGGGGGGGTAACATTTGAAATGTAAATAAATAAAAACCAATTAAAAAAAGATTTAAAAAAACACAATGCATTTGTTACAACCTCAACATTTCCCTTCCTCAATTGATTACTTGTTTTATTTGTTTGTTTTTGTGTGTGTTGTTTTTTTGAGACAGGGTTTATTTGTTGTAGCCCTGTCTGTCCCAGAACTAACTCAGTAGACCAGGTTGGCCTAGAACTCACAGAACTCACTGCCTCTGCATTCCAAGTGCTGGGATTAAAGGCATGGGCCACCACTGCCCAGCCCAAGCAGGATTTATAGCTATGCAATGTTTCATATGGATTGTTAATGACAACTTTTTTGTTTGTGTTTGGTTTTATGACAGGCTCCATATGTGGTACAGTTAGGCTTGGAGCTTGCTTACTGCCTAGCCCAAGCTGGCTTCTAACTTTGAATCCTCCTGCTCCTGCCTCTGAAGTGCTAAGATTAAAAGTATGAACTCCCATAGTTTTATTTGCTTTCATTTACGTTATTTATTCTAAAGAATGATCTTTTATTTTGTGCCTTAAGTGCTTTACCTACTTGTATGTACATGCACTGCATTCGTGCCTGGTGCCCATGGAGACAGGAGAGCGTTACCTCCCCTGGAACTGAAGTCATGGATGCTCGTGAGCCATGGATGGGCGCCGGGAATCCAGTGCAGGTCCTCTTAAGTGCTGAACCATCTCCTGCCTCTGCAGTTTTTAAGTAATAGATTCATATAGTTCAGGAAGTACATAGAGTGAAAAAGATCTCCTTCCTGTCCTGTCTCATTGCCCAGCTCCCTCACCTTAGTGACTGTGACCGATTGCTTTGTTGTGTCCTTTCAGAAGTTTCTTTATATGTGATAGAGAATATATTCTACTTTGGTGGTGGTGGTTTTTGGTTTTATTTTGCTTTTTGAGCAGAGTCTTCACTCTGTAGCTCTGGCTGCCCAGAAACTATGTAGATCAGGTTGGTCTTGAATTTGGATCCTCCTGCCTCTGCCTCCCCAATGCTGGGAAGCCTGTGTCTCAGGATGCTAGCCAGGGCCACGTCCTTCCATGCCAGACCGGGATTCTGTCCTTAGCCTCCCATACTTCATTTCGTGGGAATCAAGCAGCCCACTGTAATTACTGTCAGTACTTCTCTTAAACAAATTAAACAATTTTAGGTTGCAAGAATAAATCTGGTTCTGTGTAGCTTGTTGTCCAAACTGACACTGGACTTCGCTAACTGTTTTGAAGGTTTCCTCATTTGGCTGCACTGTGGTGTGTCATGCAGAAAGTGGTGGACTATCAGGAGGATGGGTATTTTGGTCTTGGCTTGCCCCAATCCTAGTGTTGTGTGCTCACCTTGGATGTTGTTTCCTCATTGTGAAATAAGGGTTTTAATTGGGTAGTTTGGCATTTATCTATATTTATTTTTGTTTGAGATAGGGCCTCATTATATAGCCACATGTCGATTTGCACTCAAGCATCTGAAGTGTTGGTATTGCAGGTGCATTGACCATACCCTACCAGAGACTCTTTCAGTCTTGGGATTTATCAGTTTTTTGTACTGGCTGGTTTTGTGTCAACTTGACACAGGCTAGAGTCATCAGAGAGAAAGGAGCCTCAGTTGAGGAAGTGCCTCCATAAGATCCAGCTATAGGGCATTTTGATCAGTGCAGGAGGGGCCAGCCCATTGTGGGTGGTGCCAGTCCTAGGCTCCTTTCTCTTGCTCAGAGAGCAGGCTGAGCAAGCCACAGGAAGCAGGCCTGTAAGTAGCACCTCTCTGTGAGCTCTGCATCATCAGCTCTGCCTCTGGGTTCCATCCCTGTTTGAACCCATCCCGATTCCACCAGCAATGGACTATGATCTGGCAGTATAAGCCAAATAAACCCTTTCCTCCCCAACTTGCCTTTCAGGCATGGTGTTTTCATCTCAGCAAAGGAAACCCTAACTAAGACAGTCATGAACTTGTTCTTAAACTGTGTGTTAACTGCTTGTTGATATCTTCCACCAAGTGGTGACTGTGTGCAAGGATGTGTCTGAAGAGGTAGAAACACGGAAGAAGGGCAGGGATGCAGGAGCCCGTTGTGAGGGGCTAACACTGAGGCACAGGAACCTGCAGCTCCAGCTGTCTACAAAGCAAGTGGGAGAACCTGAAACTTGAACATTCTCAGGGAAGTTTGTCATGATCCTTTGTTGTTTATCTATAGTTAGATTTCAAATATGTGTCACTCACAAGTAAGTGTTATGTAATTAATTTTAGGTTCTAGAGGGAAAGTTGCATGCCAGGCATTGATTCTGCTGTTGATGTCCTGCTGACACACATGTGCTTTTGCATTGCAGACAATAGATGACTTGCTGCGCTGTGGGATTTGCTTTGAGTATTTCAACATTGCAGTGATAATCCCCCAGTGCTCTCACAACTGTAAGTACACTTTGTTTTTGTTAGTAAAAGCACATGATAGTTTTCGTTAATGCTGAAGACTGGTTCACTTACTCATTTTCATCTTTCATCCCTTCGCCTTGCGCTCCCAAGGTCTGTGCCGTCACCCTTTCTTGAATATGGCAATTTTTGTTTTTTATGTTTTCTACTACTCTCCCCCGCCCTGGACATTTCTATATGCCTTTTGTAGAATTTATGGTAGTAAAGATTTTGGTAACAGTATACGGTTATTTGCCGAGCTCTTTAGTAGGTTAAACTTGATGATATTTTTAGCAAGATGACAGATAAGTGGTTCAGCCACTTAGTGTGGAATTGTGAATTTTAAACCTCAAAATAATAAGAATGAAGATGGTTTTTAACATGGGATTATATCCCAGTAAACCTATCAGCAGTTGAAAATATGTCTAAGGTAAACCTTTGTTAATACGCTTAACCTATTTCCCGTCGTAGCACAGCACAGGAGAATGCACTCACCCTTCTGACCAGCTTGCTTTTGGGGAGCTGTGTCTACTACTTCTACCCAGCATTCAGAAGTATTATACTGCGTATTTCTAGTGGAAGGTTGTGGTGGGGAGCAGGACAGAGAAAATTAAAATGTAAAATGCAGTTTCTATTGAGTGAGTACCTTCTTTTTTTTTTATTCTGGTATAGCGGGAAAATTGTCAGTCAAACCATCATAACTCAAGCACCATCTGGATTCCCGTAGAATTCTCTCACTGAAGAGTACTACAAATCATTTTATTACTTAGCAGCTATGTGCTACCCAAAATAACTGGGCAATAGAATTGCTTATCTTCTTTATGAGATATTTTAAATGCTTATGAAAAGTTTATTCATCTCTTTACTTATTTGTTGGGCAGTAAGACTTAACCACACTCATGCATTCTTAGGCAAGTACTCTGTCATTCTCCTAAGTATTTTAATAGCTTATGGTTGTAGAGTTTAGTTAGACTGCCATTTTGGCCATCTAGTGTATTGACTATTTAGAGTTAAGATGTATTTTGTCCTCTGTTTTCAAGTTGATTTGTTTTGAAAGTTAAAAATCAATTCAATTTGGCTTAAAGGTAGTTTTATTGGAAAAGAGCTTTGACAGAAAGTTCTCTGAAGTCATAATAAGATGACAGCAACCGTCAGCTTTGCAGATACACCTACACTTAGCTCTTGAGTGCCACTTACCAAGTGGATGAGTTTGTAATTATTGCCCAGAATTTCTCTAAATGTAAGTCTGTTGAGGAGTTTTTACTTCAGAAAATAGTTCTGAGAATTAATATGCAGAACTTGACAAGGCTGTGGAAGATGGTTTAGTGAGTAAAGTGAGGATATGAGTTGTGACCCCTACTGCCCACTTAAAGGACGCTAGAACTTATAGACAAGACAGATGGATTCACTGTAGTCAGCCTTACTGGAAAAACAACAGTAACAACAGTGAATTTCGGGACCTTGTCTCAAAAAATAAGATGGAGATTGAGGAAGACACAGCATTGGCTCCATGTGTGCATACCCAGGCAAGTGCTTTTACATGTAATACACACACCAAAACCAAAACAAACCCCCCACTGCTTGGCCCATTGCTGTGATAAAACACCATGACCAAGGCAACTTAGGGAAGGAAGGGTTTATTTGAGGTTTAACCATCCTGGGAGACAGGAAGTCCATCACCGTCACAGTGGGGAAGTGTGACTGCAGACAAGAATAGCAGACGAGGGTTATAGAGGTGTGCAGAGCTGCAGTCCTGGATGGTGCTTGTTAACAGCTAAAACTAATCACTAAATTTTTACTGAATCAGTATGATTTAAAGTGATGCATTTTTTAATCCACTGAATTAATAAAAGTGAGAGTAGGGTCTGGGAACTAAATTAAAAGAGATAGCTATTTCTGTAGGTGCCTGAGCTCAGCAGGGATATTTAGGAATTTGTGACCTAAAATATTGCTTGGGAGACTTCTTACTGTGTGTCTTAGTTACTTTTCTCTTGCTGTGATAGGACACCATGGCCATGGCAACTTATAGAAGGAAGAGTTTATCTGTGGGTCACAGTTTTAAGAGGGTTAGAGTCCATGAGGATCGTGGTGGGAAACATGGCAGCAGGCAGGCAGGCAGGCAGGCAGGCAGGCAGGCAGGCAGGCAGGCAGGCAGGCAGGCAGGCAGCAGGCAGGCAGGCAGGCAGGCAGGCAGCAGGCAGGCAGGCAGGCAGGCAGGCAGGCAGGCAGGCGGCAGGCAGGCAGGCAGGCAGGCATGGTGCTGGAGTAGTAGCTGAGATGTCACATCTAGAGATGCAGCTATGAGGCAGAGAGAGCTAACTGGGAATGGCGTGAGTCTTTGATATTTCAGAGTTCACCTCTAGTGATATACCTCCTCCATTAAGCAATATTAACTAATCATATTTATATTAATTAAATATCAGTTATATTATAATTATATTAATCCATGTCTTCTAATCCTTCCCAAACAGTTCTACCAAGTGGAGACCAAATTTTCAAATATATGAGCCTATGGGGCCACTTTTATTCAAATTGCCACCCCTTAGGTTTGTGGCTGTCTAACAGTGTAAAATGCATTTAGTCCAGCTTCAAAAGTCCCCATAGTTTTTCACAAACTCAACATAGTTTAAAAGTTCAAAGTCTCTTTTTTTTTTTTTTTTGGTCTTTTTTTTTTTTTTTTTCGGAGCTGGGGACCGAACCCAGGGCCTTGTGCTTCCTAGGCAAGCGCTCTACCACTGAGCTAAATCCCCAGCCCCTTCAAAGTCTCTTTTGAAACTCAAGGCAGTGTTTTAATTGTAACCATCTAGAAACTCAAAATTAAAACGTGCATTACATAATTGTAACATACAGTGGCATAGGATAGACCTTATCATGCCAAAATGGAGGAAAAGGCTTATAGTGAGGAACTACTGGACCAATACAAGACTGAAACCCAGCAGGACAAATTCCAGTTTCTATAGCTTCATGTCTGATGTCAATGGATTGAGATGGTTCTTCTCTTCCAACTTTGTTCACTGCAGCCTTCTTTGCTCTGTGGCTAGTTCCATTCCCTGTACACAGCTAGCTCAACTTGGCAGATAGCCCATGGCTCTGGCACCTCTAACATCTTAGCATCTTCAACAGGGTCCAGGCTTCACTTTCACAGCTTTATGCAGTAGCCTTTCAGGAACTTCTTGCTGGGACTCCCCTGTCACATGCCTGGCCTCTAACCGTGGGTATTTCTCTTTGTGTCTTTGTTCCCTGAAATAATGACTCTGAGAATTCCTATATATGAATAAGTGCCTAAGCCAATAGCTTTGGCATGTTCCCTGACTAGCTCATAACTGAATTACCCGTTTATTCTGTTCTAAGTCCCACCACATGGTTGGTTAGTTATCTCTTCTCAGTTTCATGCAACCATTGCCTCAGTGTTCTCAGTGAATCTCACATGCCTATTTCCCTGAATTTCATCTTTCTCTGTGGGATGACCCACCTTCTAATCCTGCCTCAGCTCATTGATCATGGGCTTTTTATTGACAGGTAATGCTTCTGCATAGTGTGTAAAGATTTTCTCTACAGGCTTCAGTGGCTGTCTTTAGCCCTGAAGGAAGGTTCCACAACCACTTTACTTGTGTATCCTTATGGCTTGACAGCAAGAATTACATGGACAACTCTGCCAAGTTTCAGTGTTCCCTCAGGATAGAGCCTGGCCCCCTCCTCAAATTATATTTATAGAAGTTTTCCTTTGTTTTTAGCACCAGAAAATTCCTCAGACATTTTCCTTTTACAAAGTGGAGGCTTAGCTAGATGAAGTCTTGTTTTGAGTGCACCGTTTCCATTATTCTATTGTATAACAGGTCTTTCTTTAATCTTATCTCTTCAGCTTAGGCCTTGACTCTGACATTAAATTTTCTCCTTTTCAAACTACATTTTGTGTTTTTGCTCTTTTTCATTGTAGACCCAAGAGTGATTTCTAAGAACTACTTGACAGAATTAGTATTTGTCTTAAAGTCTCTTTTACCAAGGAAATTAATCCATTATTTTCAGTTTTGCCTCAGGCAAAATTTTAAGACCGGTATTGAAAGCAGTTACATTCTTTGCCAAAATATCACGAACTGTTGCAAATATTCCCTTCTGAAACCTTTTGAGCTGGGCCTCCATAGTCCACATAGCTCTCAGCATTATGGTCTTGTAAGCTTTTACTTGGATGGCCTATTAAACCCCACTTTACCTGCTTTCCTAGTCAGAAGTCCCAAAGCCTTCTCAGTTTCTCCAAAAAAACAGCATGATCAGGCCTATCTGAGCAGTACCCCACTCCTGATACCAACTTTGAGATCTGTCCAGCAGCTGTCAGTCACACTGCAGTGTTCTCTTTGGTAGTGGCTCCAGTACAGGTTTCTTTCTTGCTCCTGAGGTGCTTTCTGCTTGTGGTCTCTCCTTCGAGAGGTAATGCCTGTCTAGGTTTTCTGGGGGAGGGGGAGCAGTTTAGCCCGCAACCTTGCTTTTTTCCATGGCTCTAGGGAGAGTTGTTGGTTTTTCAGGTTGCTTAGCAAACTGAAGGGCCACTTCCAGCTAAATGGCAATGTCTAGCTTCTTTGCAATGCCTAGAAGAGCTACCCTGTTTTCTGTCTTGTTCTTGGCCATAATATTTCCCTTCCCTTTACCCCTTGGAGTACTGTTGTTGGAACTGGCAATACTTTTTTTTTTTTTTGTTTTTTTGTTTTGTTTTGTTTTGTTTTTTTTTTTTTGGTTCTTTTTTTCGGAGCTGGGGACCGAACCCAGGGCCTTGCGCTTCATAGGCAAGCGCTCTACCACTGAGCTAAATCCCCAACCCCCTGGCAATACTTCTTTATGAATACTTGCACCATCTAAATCATACTGTTTTTGCTGCTTCAGCTAAATGGGCTTGTTTTTAACAAGGCTCCTTAATTCACCTGAACTTAGGCTTTGTGTAAAGGAGCCATCATTGCACAGTTATAATAATAGAAGTGTCATCTATTATACCTCATAGTTTTCATTTTATGCTGCCTCAGGTGTGAAAAATTTAGTAGATACTGATTTCCTCCCTAACTGTAATGTAGCTGCCCCATACTTTGTTGGTTACTTGAGATTAAAAAACAAAAAACAAAATGACAGCAACAAAAAACAAGTCCATAGCCCTGTGCATTGTTTGGCCCCTGCCGCCCAAATGCTTGTTAAGCATGGGGTTGTGGGCCTCACAGTTTTAGGGTACATGTTGTGTCTGTATATCCCATTTTCAAGTGGGAAATACTAGGTATCTGTCATGTGTATAAAATAAGCTCAGAGCTTCTGTGTGTCCTTGTGGTTCACCAAGGGGACACAGAGGGAGTGGTGTATGCTTACAGAGTTGTGAGAGCTTAGGAAGTCACTACTTGAGGTGCTTTCTTTCCTTAATGGTGCCTTTTAGATATGCATGTAAATGCTGTGGAGCAAGAAGACCCTAGAAACTTGGAGTGAAACAATGCTGGAATATTCTAATCATTACCAGCATTGTGTTAAAAGTCAGATTCCTGCATTACTGAATAGCATAACTTCCTATGTTACATTTTTGTGTCTTTTTGCAGATTGTTCTCTCTGTATAAGAAAATTTTTGTCCTATAAAACTCAGTGCCCAACTTGTTGCGTGGTAAGTTTTATTCTTATTTTTTAAAATTTTGTTGATTAGGGCAATTTTTTTTTGCATTATGTACCCCCAAAAATGCATGGGATGATATGTAGTCACTGAATTAAATCATTTGAACATTTCCAGGAAAGATTTCTTAAGTATACATAAGGGACATGGGTTTTGTTCCACTTCTTATCAGGATTTTTGATACCCTAATGTAATGTACTTTAAGAAGTAAAAAGCTCTAATACTCTCTGATTCCTACAATTTGTGTTTTTATGGCTCTTAACTTTTTATAATTTCTCACTTTGTGTGCAAACTAATGGTGGGATTCTGTATGAAGGATTGGTGTGTGTATTTGTAGAGGAGGCAAGAGATTCATGGCAACTGGGCTCACCCAAGCCTCCCTGGTCTCTTACTGCCCTCCTAGACCAGCCCTTTCAGAACAAAAGTGAGAACAGAGAGAGAGGGAGATAAAGTGGGAAATTAAACTCATATCTGGGTAAAGAAAAAAGAGACACAGGTCTCTGGAAAAGGACGCTGCAGGGAGCTGGTATGACTACTATGGCCAGCAAGCACATTGTGTCAGATGTCATTGAATTTGTCTAAACTGTTTCCCCGTGTCAGAAATAGAGCAATTGAGGTCTGTCACGGCCTGCTGCCTTTGTTAAGGTGGACTAGCACCAAGGCTTCCAGATAGCATCATTGCTGCAGTATGGATGTTTCTCTTGTATTCCTGAGTTTCTTAGTTTTAACCCTCTTTGAGCTCTTACTGCCTCTCTCCCAGTGTTATTACTTAGAAGAGCTTCTCTGTTCTGTTTCTAAGTAATTTAGAGAAAACTAGAGTATTGGCATTTTAAAGAAAAATTGTGCTCATATTGAGTTTTGTCTTAGTTGGTCAGAGTAAATAGCAGATAGTTTTAACGTGCTTTTGAGAGCTGTTACCAGGCTTCCGGTTAGCAGGTCCTGATTCACTAGCTAAAGTTCTGTGCTAGTATGAGATGAATTCACCTTATTTTGAAGTTTTCCTGGAAGACTAGTGGGACAGAGAGCCCCAGGAGACAGGTCAGACATTTTCAAAAACAAGATTGCGGCAAGTTAATTACTGTTTTTGACCTTTTCCATCTGTTGTTTTTCTTTTCTAGGCAGTAACAGAGCCAGACCTGAGAAATAATCGCCTCTTAGATGAACTGGTAAAAAGCATGAGTTTTGCACGGTATGATTCAGTTTGGTGACTAACCTCTAACTGCCTTGCTCTTTATGTGTTACCCCCCACCCCCATCCCCTCTCGGTTAGGGAGTGCAGGGTTATGTACTGGAGCCAAAGAAGGGAAGTGGTGATAGCCACTGCACATGGGAGGAAGTTCTAGTAAGTAGTCATAAGAGTTTCTCTATCACAGAGTCTCCTATTTTGGAGACTTAAGAGTTAAAGTGTAGATATATTGGCACTTTATTTACAGTTGGTGTTGTGTTGCTTCTGGGATGTTCGCCTCTAAGTCTTTGTACTAAGTGGATAGTGCTAGAGAATATATGTGTCTATGCTGGTGTGTTTATTAACCCTTTGTGCACATATTTGTAATTGGTTCTGTTTGTTATATTTTAACCTATTAATTCTTAATCAGATTTACTCAGCATGTATAATGTGGTGTATTATGTGAGGCATGCAGCTGCTTCTTCTCTGTAAAGCTCTCCAACATAGCTGTGCTCTTTAGTTGCCAAATGGATGAATGTATGAATATGACTTTGGTCACTCAAAGGGATATAAAAAGGCATGTTTTACCAAACTTAAATTTGTTTTAATCATGTTGTTGGTTCACATGTCCATGTATAAGACTTCTTCACTGTTGGAACATTCTTGGAGAGACCTTACCTTGGCTCTAAGCATGTCTTCAGACTTCTAGTAGAATTGCACATTTTTAAAAATAGATTTGTATCATAAAAATGATTTTGTTTGGTACTCTGAACTCTTAATATGCCACTAGCTGGTTACCTATTTCTTTGTGGGGCCACATAACAGTATATTTTTCTAGAATAAGAAACTGTTTCTCTGATTCTCCTATTGAAGTCATCGCTTTCTGTATTGCATACTGTAAAGTCTCTTGTCTGTTAGTTTTTTTCTAGTTATGTGTGAATGTGATATGTGTACTTGTTAATGTGGATATATATGCACATGTGTGGGTCCACTTGCCAGAGATCAATATTGGATGGCTTCCTTTGATCATTCCTTGCATTTTGTGGGAGTGTCTCTCACTAACTTCAAGTTCACATAAACTTGAACTTTGTATAGGCTGACTAGCTACTAAGCTTTAAGGGTCTGCCTGTCTCTGTCTGGCCATTGTTGGGGCTGCAGGAGTACACTGCCAGCCCCAAAATTTTATGGTTCTTGAACTTAAGCCCTCTTATTTCCACCAAAGTCATAATGACTGAGCCATCTCCTGGACTTCTAGTTTTGTTTCATTTGTTTGTTTTGCTTTTTAAAATATATCTGTGTCTGTGTGTATTTGAAGGTCTCCAATGGAGTTTGTCATTCTCTTGGGCTTACCTACCTTGGCCTTACCATTCTTAGCATCATCCTTGAGGTGCATGTTTCTTAGATGTTGTTCATCATGTGTAGTGCTGGGGTACCTCATCTGCTAAATGAGTAGGGATAAAACAGAAGGTAATCGATACCATACTTGTTTGAACTCTGGTCTAAGATTGATGAGGGAAGAAGAATAATCTTATGATTAAAATGTAAAATATTTATATTGCTTGTTGATTTTATTTTTTGTCTTTCTCATCTACCATTACCATTTTATATGCCATTTGGATTTTTAAAAATTTAATATTCTAAATTGAATAATAAGTTATGGGAAATAATTTAAGTGGTTTCAGAATAAGGATGACGTTCTTTTACATTTTCTTTTGACCTTTGGCGTTCATTCTCAAAGAATACACTTTTTCTTGGCTCATTTTAAAGTAATATTCTTAGCCAGATTTAGTGGCTCACCTTCCTCCTGGCATTTGGGAAGTCAAGGCTAGAGGATCATGAGTTTGAAGCTAGCTTGGGTTACATAACAAGCCCTTTGACCCTTTGTTTTAGAGACAAAATTCTCCCCCTCCACCCCTCCGAGCTGAGGCCTTGCTCTTGCTAGATAAGTGTTCTACCACTGAGCGAAATCCCCAACCTACTGTTTTGAATATAACTTTAGATTTTTTTTTTGTTGTTGTTGTTGTTACATTTTGTTAGGAGAGCATCATTCCTAAGCTAAGTAGTAAAGTATTACTTCTTTGTTTTTTAACAGAAGCCAGTCTCTATGGCCTTGGTTATGAATTGTTTTGGTTAACTTATTCCAGTTTTAGCCCTGAGAATACTTTACTGTGGTCTTGTTGCTACTGTCTGCCATAGTCTTTATTGCCTTGAAATAAGAAAACCAAAACTCAACCAAGTTGTGGAATAAAGGCAAAAAAGTTATCAGTAGTATGCTGAAAGGATCAGTGGCGTCTTGCCTGTGCTTGAGTACTGTCTCCTCTTCTTTGCTATTGTGACAGGAAAGCTTTTTTCAGAACCTTCTTTGTACTAAGTCAGAGGCTGGAAGGAAGAGACTACTAAACACAGTGGCATTTTAAATTTGTTTCCTCCCTAAGACCATGATCCTTTCTTTCAATCTTCCTGCTTTTCCCTCCATCTGACTTCCTTCCTCCCTCCCTCCCTCCCTTCCTTCCTTCCTCTCTCCACCCTCTTGCTTAATCTCCCTCCCTCCTTTGCCTGCCTCTTTTTCTTGATTTCGTCAGATCTAGCACATTACGTAACTGACGTTAGACTTGAGTTAGAGTCTTCTTCGTCTTGAGCCTGCTGAGTGCTGAGATCATAGGCTTATGCTGCTACCCTTAGCCTAGTTTTTCTTTATTTTTTATCTTTTTTTTAGTTGTAGAAAAATTTAAATATACATGAAAGTATATTTAATGAGACAACCCTCTTACTTACCTTATATTTAACTTTTCCTATGAAAATGGAATGTAATCTTTGTATTCTTTGTTCCTGGCTCTTGTTTTTGGTCTTACCATTGACTCAGGACATTTTCTGCAGTTTTAGGAAAGATGGCTGTGGTAGTTATCTGTGTCTTGTTCAGTATGGGGACTGGGGGATGTCTCATTTGTTGTCACTGTTGATTGATACTAGTTGTGAATTTTTGTTTTGTTTTTAAGTAGCATTTTATCAAATAGTTCTAGGCCTGCCAGGGCTTTAGTGAGACCCTGTACAGAAAAAAAAAGAAGAGAGAAGAAAGGAAGGAGGGAAAGAAAGAAACAGTGCCTTGATAAACCCAGACCAGCAGGAAAGAAAAACTATACTCTTTGAAAGTTAGTGCGTTTTGTTTTGTTCTGACAAGCAGTTACATTACCAGTTCTTTGCTTTTGTTCTGTTAAGAGTTGGTGCATTGTATTATTAGATTCTATTTTAGTTTTACACACATATATAACATGCATATAGATGTAAACACACGCATGCGTGCACATTTGTGTGAACACACTCTGCAGAGTGAACCCTTTTCCTAAGGTTCGGCCTCTGACATCTTGCCTCAGTCCCGAGGTCTCCATGAGGGTATCCGACTTTGGCTGGCCTAAGCAGAGCATCTTTCTAACACTGCCTCTGTTACCTGTTCACCAATGTGTTTCCTACCAGGCTCCCTCCCACATGCCTAGCACATTGCTCTCTAGTTCTCATCATCTTTGCCCCGAATTGTGCTCTCTTCTCCCTGGTCAGGGAGGTGACTTTTCCTGCTTAGATGTCAGTTCAACTACAAATCCGAGAAAGTGCCTCCAGGTGAAGATGTTGGGTCAGTGTTGGTCACCTCATTTGTCTCTCCTCCCAGGGGCCACACTTTTGTGTGGCTTGTGTTGTAGTGCTAACTCTTATTTCATGTCTTTCTCCAGATTTTACTTAGCTGTTGAGGAGTAAGTCTCATGTCAGCAGCTAGAACCCAGTATCCTCTAAAGTCCTAGTAACCGCCTTTAGTTCTGATTTATCGCTTTATTTCTCATTTTAAAAGAAACGGTTTTAGTTTGGTTGTGATTGTGACAGAAGTTCTGTGTTTCAGAGGAACTAAGTATTAACTAGGAAGACTTAGTGGTTTAATATACCTTGGCATCTTCTTTACCTGTTGTTTGTTTGTTTTGTATGTTTCAAGGACTCGCCTGCTGCAGTTTGCCTTAGAGTCACCACCTATATCTCCTGTGTCTTCCACCTCAAAGAAGGTTGTAGTTAAGGTACATAATGTTGAAGCCACCCAACACCCTGTCAAACAGGGGAACAGGTTAATGGATAAGTTCCTGATTAGAGAAACTGGTGATTGTGTATCCGAGTTGTTGGGAAAAGAAAATGAGAGGAAATTCAGCCCTCAAAAAGAGATAAGCACCTCTGCTGATATTAAAGAGACAAGTCTCCTAGGAAAGACGGCACTTGGTCTCTCGGATGCTAATGGTCCTGTGACACCCTCTACATCCACTCTGAAACTGGATACTAAAGGTAGGAAGTCGTTTTTATATTTGCCTTTTATACTTAAGGAAGCCTCACTCATGTGGTATGAGATTAATAGGCAGCACTTTTAAGGGAGAGTAAGAAAGACTAGACGGGGTTTCACCTCACCATGTCTCAGGCATTGATGCAGGCCATGGATAGGGGCCTATTTTATTAGTTTATAGATTAGCAATCAGAATGATTATTGCCTAATAGTTGTAGAGTAAGTCTTGTATCAGCAGATAGAACCCAGTATACTTGTGGTAGCTTTCTGTTTTTAGCTTGGAATCCTATCACCTCATCTAGTTCCAGTTAACCCTTAAAGAGGCCTTCATTTTATACCACTGGTTGAACGTGTCCTTGCTGTTCTGCTTATAGCTTAAGACCCTTTGGCATATGACAGTACTTCAGGGAACCTATCTTATTTCCTGGCTCTCCCAGAATGTCTTGATATCCCACTCTTCTGCAGTATACTCACAATGGCAGAATAACTGAAGCCTGGCTAGATGTGCTGCCTGTTCAGTACATACCGATTGCCTGGTACATGCACTCCTCCTTTGTTTATATATTAGCTCAGGTGTTTTCATGGTGCAGTGGTACAGAGTGGCCTAATGGTGACAGAGCCAGAATGGAAACCCACAACCAATCTCTGTGACCTTACCTTTTACAAAGAATGTGTGTGTTTAGCAAACGCATACAGCCCCCAGTTGAAGGCCAGTAGTGTTTACTGGAAAATTGAAATTAGCTTATTAGTACTTATATTTTTAAGGTTTATTTTATCACTTTATATTTTTGATTATGCGTATCAACATCTCAGCCTGGAGATCGCTCCATCTGCAGTTTTTGTTGTGTTTTTATTTCACAGGGATATGTTTTCAATTCTTGTAGAATTTTTTTCTTTTTTATCCAAATAAAATCTTAGAATGAACCATCCCATGTAAAATAGATACAATTCTCTGTGTTCTATTAAAAGTAGGGAGTCTGGAGACTGGTGCCACAAGCCTTCCTTCTTTGGCCACTGCATTTTAATCCATGGTGGTGTGCAACTCCACAAAGCTGCAGCTTTAATAGCATGCACTTGGCCTGGGAGCAGGGCGGTCAGTAGTTCAGCCAGACCGTAAGAAGCCAGCGAAGCCTTGGTTGCGCATAGGTGGGACCTCATTAGAGTTGCTGAGATTGCTTCTCCTGTGTAAGGTGGTCCTAGGGCCTGGGGAACCCCAGCATTATGGTTTCCTAGCACCTTGTTTCTAGTCAGCTAACTCCCAAACCTAATTGTAGTCTCCAGGCCCAGGATTCTGATCATGTGACTTCCCAAAAAGTAGCTAGTTCCTAGGAACCAGTTTGCCTGCCTCCTTGCTCTTTTTTAAAGAGTGTATCAGCTGGGAGTCTGTCTTTTTTCTGAAAGATGTCAGTTTGTTAATTTTTACCCTTTCTGTGGCTAATAAAGTTTCTCCCTTTCTTTTAATGCAGTGTCTTGTCCTGTTTGTGGGGTCAGCATTCCAGAAAATCACATCAATAAGCATTTAGACAGTTGTTTATCACGGGAAGAGAAAAAGGAGAGCCTTAGAAGGTGAGAAAGCTGGGCCCAGCCTCTGGCCTGCCTTTGCATGATGCCTCTGTGCTTGATAGGTGTGGGTCAGAAGCAGGACTCCTTTGTCCTGGGGACTTGCACTCCGCTTTCCTTCCTGCGTGAGTTTTCCTTTAATGCTGGTTTCCTCTCCATCCTCCTTTTCTTTCTTCAGCTCACCTCTGCCATATGTCAGTAGCAGATTAGCGCTTCCCACTGCTACATTATGACTTAGAGAAACTAGAGACTTAGAATTCATTTATCTTTTAAACTTTCTTTTTAAAGTTCTCAAATGGTCATGCAGAGAGAGGCCTTGCCAAAGAGAGCAGGGACAGCTTATATTTGAAGAATATAAATCTTTCATTGGTTCTTAGGATGTTTTAATATTTTAAATCTTTAAACAATTAAAAATGTAATGTTTTAAGTATTAATTTAAGTCAGTCCTACTGTTTATTTGTCTATTTGTCTGTATATGGTGCTAAGAATTGAATCCTAGTGAGCTTTTTCAAAAATTATTTTTTGAGGGCTGGAGAGAGATGGCTCAGTGGTTAAGAGCACTGACTGTTCTTCCAGAGGTCTTGAGTTCAAATCCCAGCAACCACATGGTGGCTCACAACTATCTGTAATGGGATCTAATGCCCTCTTCTGATGTATCTGAAGACAGTTGCAGTGTATTCATATACATAAAATAAGTAAATCCTTTAAAAAAATATTTTTTAATAGGCTGTTCAATAGCTTAATGATCCCCTGTAAAAATGATGCAGAAAAATATTTTTAGCTAAGTATAGTGATATGTGCCTGCAATCCTAGCATTCAGGAGGCTGAGACAGGAGACTCAAGGGTAGTAAAAATGACTGAAATGTAGGTTATCTTTGGCTACACAGAGCCATTCCAGCCCTGTGCTTCTAATTCCTCTTCCTTGCCGGAGGGTATATGTGGAATGTAATGACCTCTCTCCAAAGCACCGGGAGATGACATTCCAAGAAGGTGTGAGGTTGGGATTTGTGCCTAAACTACTGTGCTGCTTTGCATCCTTTGTGTACCAAAGTCACCAAATCTGGAAGAGTCCACTTGTGTGTTCAAGGAGTGATGTTTTAATTGAAGTGTAATTGCAGGGCTTTGAGAATTGCAGGGACTGGTGGAGACAATAAAGAAACAGAAGGGTCAGGTTTGAGCTTGGCAATGGTAGATGTAGTTGGGAGGAAGCATGGGCAGCAAGGTCAAAGGAAGATTTTATTTTTAAAAGCAGGGTATAGACCTCAATCTTCTGCATTATCAGGCAGTAACAGGACAGTGGTAAGCACAGGGAGTGAAGTGGGGTAAAGTTGGAGACAGTCAGTGAGAATTCAGAGAGCTGTGGAAAAGTCAAGGGGGCTAAAGACTTTAGTGACTGGAGAGTGGATCAACTCTTTATGTTCATCTGTTTTGAGGAATATTCTCCGAAAAGCATTCTCTCAGAAGGCAGGACTATCTTACTGTTTTACTTATTAAAACTAAAAAGGCGCCACTCAGTTTTTCTGAGTCAGTTTGGAGTGAACGCAGGTTCATGGGGCAGGCTGTACTGCTGTAACTTAGAAAGGCTGAAGTGGCGATGCGCTGTTACCTCATGGCACAGGCTCTCGTTGACCCCAAGCCTGGGCAGCACTGTGCCCCCGAGGACTGCCTTCCGATATCCACAGCTTGTTGACGGGAATAGGACTAGACACTCCTAGTCTTAAGATCTTACTAATTAATTTGCTGTTGTAATTTTGTTACTTAGTTAGAGGGAATTTGGGTAATCCAAGGAGATATCCCAGGATGACTTTAAGCCGTGATCTCATCCACTGCTTTCCCCCTTGTGTTTCACCCCAGAAAATGAGTTGGACGCAGCAGAGCTGAGTATTTTCTCCCTGAAGAGTAAGAAATTTGTACTGATGGTCTTGTTTGGATTGTTCTCTTTCTAGAAGGCTCTACCGTATTCTCTAATGCTTCTAGCTCCGTCCAGTGGCGTTCCAAATCTGGCTGCACAGAGAGCCTTGCCAGTGGGTCTCCAGTGCAACTTAGAGCTAGCCCATACCGCATCACTCTCAGTAGACTGCTGAGAGAGAGATCTTAGACCTGAGACAGACAGCTGCTGGTGTCGGTTGTGTTTTACAATTCCTAAATTGGCTTTACAGCACCAAAGATCATTGCTGAGTATGGCTGATAACCCAGACCCCATCCTGTGTGGAGTTGTCGTTTGGTTCAGAGCAGAGCTCTTTTCTATTGATGTCCTGGTTCTGAGACCCCTGACTTGTGATACTCAGCTTCACTGAGTCAACATAGCAACGAACAGTGTCATGTCATTCTTGGGGAAATGTTTCTCTGGCTTTAGTTTCTCAAATTCTTGATAGAGCTGATCGACATCTGGTGGGGTTTTCATTGTGAAGGCCAGTGAACAACACTGTAGATATTTATCAGAATTTCATAGTTGTAAATGTAATAGTCTGTCCTTGATAAAATAAATGTTTTAGTTAGAGACTTAATGAGTCACTCCTTCCTTGGTGCTTGTCATAAACACTGTAAAATGATTCAGTTGTTGCTACCTACTGTGATTTTATTTTACCATAATTTCATCAATCTTGTGGAGTCCAGTTGGATACCATTATAAGAACAATTTTGGAAAAATACACTCTTTTGAAGTTGCAGTCCTCTTACAATTACTAAAGTGATTTCTGGCTTTCAAACTTTCCTGATGGAGCATAAAAGAGATAATTTAGTCAGGAAATGATTCTCGTGTGAGTAGAACTGTTGTGTCTATACATGACTATAATAGTGCTCTCAGTATGACCTTTGGACCACTGCATCAGATTCACCTTGGGAAACTGGAAAGTAAAGACTCTCAGTTTCCACCTTTAGGACTGTACCATGTAGATGGATGCTGTGGGACAGTGACCGAGCATCGTCATTTCAAACAGTCTCTCCTGGTAGTTCTGAGGTCCTCTAAAATTTGAGAAGCACAGCCTTTTGTAAACTCTCTTTGCTTATTTTTTAAAGAATCTTTTTCTTTTAAACACTCCTAGTCTTAAGATCTTACTAATTAATTTGCTGTTGTAATTTTGAAATGATTGCAGTTGTGAAGACCACTTTGAAAACTGCTTATTATTATCTAATTGCCCTTAGGGCCGACCTCTAGTCGGAATGCTTATGCTGACACCCTACTCATCTATCTACCTTTGTGTGGTGTGGGTATGCATGCTCATGTGTGGGTACATGTATATGTTAGCATGTGTGTGAGCCAGAGGTCAACCCTGGGTATCATAATCAGGAGTCTGCTCTATCTTGTTCTTTGAGGCAGAGTCTCTCATCGGGGCCTGCCTGGCCTTGGTCAGTTAGGCAAGCTAGCTAGCAAGCTCTAAGGATGCCTCTGTTTCTATCTCCTCAACTTTTTATATGGATGCTAGAGACCAAACTAATGCTTATGAAGCAAGCACTTCATTGACTAAACTATTTTCCCATCCCCCTTTTTTTTTATCTTAATGTCTCAAATATTTTTCTAGTCAGTCAGGTGTTAGGAAGGTAAATTACTGTTTTATCTGAGAATATTTGATAATTCACAAGGTCTTTCTTGTTTGTTTGTCTTAGTTCTGCTCACAAAAGGAAGCCATTGCCCAAAACTGTGTATAACTTGCTCTCTGATCGTGATTTAAAGAAAAAGCTGAAACAGCATGGCTTATCTATTCAAGGAAACAAACAGCAGCTTATTAAAAGGCATCAGGAATTTGTGCACATGTATAATGCCCAGTGCGATGCTTTGCATCCTAAATCAGGTAAAGTAATACACCTGTGCTCATCTCTGGAAAAAGTAAGTATGTAGCTCAGAGATTTTTAAACCACAGAAAGAATTTTAATAAGTACCTTTGTGGTAGTAGATAAGATATGCAAATGAATTTTAGGAGCTGCCTGTAGAACACTGTGCTAAGGCAGTCTTCCTCTCAGGCTGTCTCATAGCCCCAGGTCTCTTCTCAGAGGAATCATTGTTGGCAGTTTTGAGTATCTTTCCAGAGATCGCAAGGTGGTAAAGAGTGATCTAGAGTCCTACACTCCTACTTTATTCTGAGTAACTGTGAACAAGTCACATCTGTACTTCAGTCTTATCATCCATAGAGTGAGGACTACAGTCCTACATGCTGTATGTGCCTTAGCAAGCTGTGAGAACTCAGTGGATGTTTCCATTGTGGTTATTATACATAGACAGCTGTCCTTAGTTGGCGCTGATTCATTAAAATGTCAGTCTCTTCACATAGTCTTCCCTCAACCATGCATTTTGGTGTTCTTTATAGGTAAGAACATTTAGAATTGCTTTGTTTAAAACCAAGAAGAATGATCTAAAAACCGAAAAATACATGGTGTAAATTTTCATAAAGTGATGATGCCTCCCAAGATTACTGTGACTATCCCCGAATCCCTCTGCCCCCAAGCCACTGGCTGTCTTAGACTTTGTAGACCAGACTTGCCTCAAACTCACAGAGATCCACCTGCCTCTGCCTTCCCAGTGCTGGTAACATGTACCACCACAGCAGCAGTCTGTCCAGCAGTTTACGCAAGCTAGACCTCTTTTTTTCTTTTTAAATTGTACATTTTTTATATTTTTCTGTTCTGCTTTCCATGAATTAGGATAAATGCATTGAGCAGTAGCCATGCTGTAGCCTAAATGTTATACTACGGTAAGATTTCTTCCACCAAACAAAGCCTATTATTTTTTAATTCAACCTCACCGAAATAGTTAAGATTGCAGAACACAGTCAGATTCTTTGATGGAGCATGATACAAATGGCCTCTCCTAGTTCTAGTCCTTAGAGCTCTTGTTGCTCTCTGAGCCCTCTTGTGTACAGCCTTATTGTCTTTCAGCATTCTGGTCTCCCTCTTTCCAATCACAGTGGCCTATCGAGCTGTCCTAAAGAGTATTCTAGGACTCTAGCCTGCAGCCTTTCACTCTTGTACAGTTCTTCTGCATGCTACTTCCAAAGGCCTGTGAACAGTATGACATGACCAGTTTTATCACAATGACTTCATTGTTCTATCCACATTTTTGGGTTTTTTTTGTTTTTGTTTTGGTTTTTTGAGACAGGGTTTCTCTGTGTAGCCCTGGGTGGACTAGCTCTGTTGTCCAGGCTTGTCTTGAACTCAAGAGATTCACCTGCCTCTGCCTCTCACAAACCAGGGTTAAAGTCATGTACCACCAGACCCATCTTGTTCTTTTACTAACTTATTGTAGCAGTTACTTTTCTCGTTGGTATGATCAAATAGCTAAGGAGCAACTTGAAGAAGAGAAGATTTATTTCAACTCATTCATTGCTGACATGCTGACATGGTGGGAAGGGAGGGCAAAGACTATGATTTGAGTGTGCAGCTGGGACTCCTACCATCTCAGCATGGCAGGAAACAGAAAAACGGGAGTGGTGGCATTCTGTAGACACAGCATGCAACTGATGCTCCTGTGTCTGAGCCTCTCAGTGTTTTTAAACTTTCTTGGAAGCCACCCTTGGCCTTTTGCAATCCATCAAAAAGTTTAGCTGGGATCTTACTCATTTTAGGTCATTGCAGTCTATCTCCTGGGGATTGCTTTTTGTCATCTGGTACTCTTGGTCCATCCCAGTCTTGCTACCTCTTTTGGGATTTTAGGGCATGTACTTGCTGTTTAACTTTATCTCTGGCAGAGTCAAGCAAAATTATGGTTGGATAGATTGCCTAGTTTTTCCTTGTCATTATAGTGCGTGGGATGCTGTTGTTAGCTCTCTACATCCTACACAGAATTAGAAGTCTTTCTGAAGATAGCTTAAGCCCTTAACTTGTACCCAACTCTAATAATATAATATAATATAATATAATATAATATAATATAATAAATATAATACAATACATAATATTTCTTACTACTGTAGAATGTTTCAGAATAGTACTGGTGTTAATGGTTTGAATAGAATGAGAATACTTTTGCTTTTGTATTATGCCATGACTCAGAAGACTCATAGGAGTTGAACATTTCTTGTTTACAGAAATATTGTCTACATTATTTCTACCAGTTTTTCAATATTAAGGAGGCAGATACAGCTTAGTGCTTAGAGAAGAAAATCTTGTAAGTGAAACAGTTGCTTGAGTTTTGAAATAGGCTTGAGTAGAGTTATTTGAAGTGGGGATAGAGGAGATTGAAGTGGGTGTAGAGGAGAAGCACTCATATCTCCTCCATGTATCTACCCTCCAACATAAACAATTATCAAGCAATCCTAGCGTTTCTATGTGGCATTTTAAGCCTCTCTATAGAATATATTGAAGTAAATTCCAAACTTAATATCTTCTTATATTAACTGTGTATAGATGAATGTCGGTTCTTATTCTGTACCTCATGTACTTTAATAGACTGACTTCTGATACAGAAAGGCAGCATTTGCAAAATCTGCACCATTCGTGTTTAAAGAAAGGTATTTAATATATGACAGGACATTTGATCTCCTTGCTATGAGTGGTTGGAAATTGCTTTCACATACGGGTTTTGGAGGCAAGGGCATGTCCCTTGGTATTTGCAAAGCTCTCCTTGCCAAGTTTTCACTACATCTAATATATTAGAGTTAGAGTGGATATCCTCTAAGAACTTAACTCATAATAGTAAATTAATTTTCATATTTCATTAAAATGACTGTTTTTATATTAAGGAGAGAAGGTGGAAAATTACATAGTATACAGTTTTATTTTGATACGTAGATGAGTAGCTACATGTTAAAACTCCATATTCTTCATTTAATGTCCTGCTTTGAAATATTTCTAAACTTACTGTTTTAATTATTGTTCTATTGTAATGAAACACCAAGACCCAGGCAACTTATAAAAGGAAGCACTCAATAGAAGGTTTGCTTACAGTTTCCGAGAGTGAGCCCATGACCAACACGGCAGGAGGCATGGTGGCTGGCAGACAGCACAACACTGGAACAATAGCTAGAACTCACATTGATATGCAAGATTTAGGCAGAGACAGAGAGAGAGAGAGACAGAGAGACAGAGAGACAGAGAGACAGAGAGAGATAGGTGTACTGGGCCTAAGTGGACTTTTGAAACATCCAAGCCCAGCCCCAGAGACATACCTCTCCAATAAGGCCACATCCCCTAATCCTTCCTTAACATTTCTATTAATTGAAGACCTAGCATTCAAATTTATGAGCCTGTGGAGGCCATTTTCCTCCAAACCACTACACTTATTTTTGAAAATTTGCAAAAATGAAGATAGAAATCTGCATGTATCTACCACCTGTCTTGCTGTACTATACCTCACATAGGCATAGAATGATGATCAGAAAGCGTGATTGTTTTCTTTTCTTCCTGCTTATTTTAATAGCTGCTGAAATCGTCCAAGAAATTGAGAACATGGAGAAGACCAGGATGCGCCTTGAAGCAAGTAAACTCAATGAAAATGTACGTTGAGTCTTTTTCTGTATTTATGTAGGAGTGCAGAAGGAAAAGTTGAATTGAACTTTTAAAATTAAGAGCCAGCCTTTGTGAATTCTTTTTGGTAGAAAATGTACTGGAACACGTTGCTATTTAGAGTATTAAGACTTCCGTACAGCTCATGTTTTTGGATAATGTCTGTGTTTAATAGACTTACAGCATAAAGTATAGCCTCACGTAGAGGTTTTCTTGTAAGCTGGAGTCATGTAGAAAAAGCCCATGTTGCTTCTGCTTCCTGTTCTGCCATGAGGTGAGGATGCCCCACTTCCATATACTCCTGCCACTGTGGTGCTCTGCCCTGGTGTCTGCGGCCAAGCACCCATGGTCTGAACACTGAAACCATGTGAACCATTAGCTAGGTAAATGGGCATGTCACCAGAACACATTGAAAGAAAAGGAAAAATAAAAATCATCTAAGATTTAGAATCTTTATACATACCTTGTACAATCATAAACATTAAGAGTGAATTCTGGGTTTACTCTGCTATTCTTGATGACTTTTGTAGCTCTTAGGAGACCTGGACCAGAGTTCACATTAACCAGCAACATAGCTTTCAGAGTTACCTTCCAAGTTTCTGTGAATCATAGGCCAACGTTTAATAATCTGATTTAAAGGAAGCAGGCACTTATATAGCTACAACACAATTGCCTACCATCTAGGAAGTTTAATATAATATTCTTAAGATGATGTTTTTATGGACCCCTGTTCACATGTGTGGGCACATGAAGAAACCAGACAAGGGTGGTAGATCTCCTGGAACTGGGGTTAGAGGCATTTCTGAGTTGCCTGATAAGGGTACTGAGAACTATGCACAGGCCTCTGAAAGAGTAGCAAACTCAGAAGAGGAACTTCTGAGCTATCTCTTTAGCCTGCTATTGTCATCATCGTCATCATCATCATCATCACCATCATCTCCTTTTCCTTGTCTTCCTCTTCTCTTTCCTCCCTTCTCCTTCCATCTTCTTTTTTATATATTTTTTTGAGATAGGGTCTCACTTTTTAGTCTCGCGTGGCCTGGAACTCACTATATAAATCAGGCTGGCTTCAAACTCAATAGAGATCTACTCGTTGCTGTACCCAAATCACTCTACTCAAATGGTCCTGGCAGTGGCAGCGCCTGTTCCTCACTACCCACCCCAATGTTCTGGGTTCTTGAATGAAAGTCAGTCAGTCTGTCTGTCTGTCTGTCTGTCTGCCTGCCTGCCTGCCCCCCCCCCCATTTTAATATTCCTTAAACAGCTCGGTGGCTAGGCTACTTCCAAACCTCCATGTGGCTAATATACTCCCCTCAGATATTCCCGAGTTATTACTCACTAAAACCTATATTCCCTCTTGGCTGCCCTGTACTCATACCTGCAGCCCTCTTGGGCTGAGTTCCCCAGCACCTACATGATGGCTATGTTCTATGTCCAGCACACCTCAAGCATGGCTTCTACTTCTTTCCCAGCATGGGAGCTATCTCTTTTCTGCTCCTCCCTCAGTCCCTTGCCGGGGAATCCTAAAGTCCTGCCTCTTTCTCCCTGCCCAGCTGCCCACTGGCAACTTTATTTACCAATCAAAACTAATTTGGGGCAGGGTACCTCAGCATATGTGCAAATGTGTGAATTCTCCTGCAATTTTGGGGACCAAATTAACATACAGCATTAGACCAAATCCACAACATCCTCTGCCTCCCAAGTACTGGTATTAAAGGCATGTGCCAACAATCCCAGCTAATGAAATAATACTCTTTTTTGTTTGTTTTATTTTTAAATTTTCCTTTTTTTAAAATATTTTAATCAATTTGTTTTCTTTCCCCAACTCCTCCCTACTTAATAATTCACCCAACTTGATGTTCCAACATTAAAAATCCAAGAAACACAACAAAAAACTCAGAAAAACTAAAAGAAATAGAATAAGACAAAAAATAATAAAACAGAGTACACAAACAACAAAACACCAACCCCATGGAGTCTGTTTTGTGTTGGCCGTCTACTTCTAGGCGTGAGATAGCCCTGGAGTGTGGGCATGAGTGACACTCCATTGGAGAGAACTGACAATCCCTTTGCGAGTAGGTATCAATTGTGGATAGCTTCGTGGTTAGAGGTAGGGCTTTATGTTCACTTCCCTTTTCTCAGTGCTGCAATTTTGTCTGTTTTGAACTTGTGCAGGTCTTGTGCATGGTGCCACAGTCTCTGAATGTATAGATGTATTAGTCCTGTTGTGTCTGGAAGATGCTTTCTTTGGAGTTATCCACTACCTGTAGCTCTTAAACTCTTCCCACTTACTCTTCTGCATAGATCCCGAACTTTGAAGGGAGGGATTTGATGAAAATATCCTATGTAGGGCTAAGTGTTCCGAAGTCTCTCACTCTCTGACCATTGTCCAGTTGTGAATCTCTTTGTTAATTACCATCTACTACAAGAAAGCTTTTCTGATGAATGTTGAGTAATGCTCTGATATACGGTGTATCACTATGTCATTAGAAATCATTTTATTGCTGTGTTCCATTAACAGATTAATAGTGGGCTTCCCTAGGCCCATAGTGTATCAGTCTGAAGTTCTTGACCACTTTAGTAGGGTCATGAATGTGCTCCAACTAATGGAGTGGGCCTTAAAAATAATTTTAAAAAGTGGTTGGTTATTCTTGGAACCACTGTTATTCCTGGAGTCTGTGCCACTCTGTACCAGTATATCTGTAGGCAAGTCTCTGTGGTAGGTTGCAGGGTTTGAGTGATATTGATAATTACTTTACTTTTCTGCTAATTCAGTACCATGAACTCTAGTCAATAGTCAGGGGTGTAGCTTTAAGCTCAATTTCTGTTTCATTGATATAAGTTGTGTCTTCGATAATAGGGCCATCAGGCAATAGGGAATAACCAGTAACTTTGACAACAACTTGTAATGTTTGGAGGTGTCTGTGAGGTCCCTTTGGTTTATATGTGTTTCGGTTTTTGGTATTTTCGTGTTTATTTTTTATCAACTATTTTGAGTTGGCTACAGATGCCTTACATATTTTATTGGATTTTTCTATTTATGGGAAGAAGGAAAACTTTAAATCTCTTTACAAATGAGTCTCACCTTGGCTTTAAATTCGTGACTATTGCCAAGGTGCTTAGTAACATGAACATTTGTTAAATTATGTAAACAACTAGGGCTGTAGATGGCTCAGCAGGTAAGGCCACATGGTGTCTAAGCATGTGAGCTTGAGTTCAAATCTCAGCACTCATGTAAAAGGTCACACATGGCTGTGTATGCCTGTGACCCAGTGTTGGGGAAGGAGGGACAGAGGACTCCTGGGACTTCCTGCTCACCAGCTAAGCTCCAGGTTAGTGAGAGACCCTGTCTCAAGAAAATACGCAGAGAGCTGAGAGCAGGGCACTCAGTGTTCTCTGGTCTCCGTATGAGCACAGGCATGCACATCCATACCTACTTGCATAAAGCACCACATACACACTCAGGCACATAGCCTAAATCATGTACACAACCTCTCAGACTTCACCGTAATATTGTTAAAGTAGAAAACAGTATTTAACCATGATGGGATTTCCTTTCTGATACCACTGGGTTTGAGGGAGAGTCTGTTCATCACCCTCCACACACTTTTTAATTAAAATCTGTTGATGAAAAAGAAGTGCTAAGTTAGACTGTACTGTTTATAATTATAAAATATGAAGCGGGAAACAAACACGCAGGTTCTACACAAAGATCTCTCTTTGTGTTGGGAAAAGCCACAGTTGAGATTTCGAAACTTGGGCACTGATTTCTGTTTTTGTCATGTTGGATGGATGGAATTCTAAAGATTCTTCTTCTTCTTTTTTTTATTTTTAGGTTATGGTTTTTACAAAGAACCAAACAGAGAAGGAAATAGAGGAAATTCACAGTAAATATCGTAAGTTGTAAAAACATGTACTTATTGTAAAGAACTTAAGTTGCTGTTTTACATCTTTAGTAATTAAAAAGATGGTTGTTGTTAATTCTCAAATAATCTTGTTAATGTTGCTTCAGAGACTGGGTTTTAGTGGAGTGTCTGTGTGGTGCCTGCCTGTTAGGATCTATGACTAACATCGGCTTTGAGCTCATCATCACCGAGAACTTGGCAAACATGAGTTAGTTCTCAGAAAGCATTATGTGAGAAGACGGTGCCGACATAGAAGCATGTGGGACCGCATCATGTCCCAGGCCTACAATGACATTTCTTCTGGACAGAGATACAGCACTTCTATGGCTGGGAGATTTGTGTCAAAAATAGGCTTCCTTCTCTTCTTAGCATCCTCTCATGTTCTCATTTCCTTTTCCTGAGTGATCTGTCTGAGTATGTCTTTACCTGGTGACACGGTACTGTTTTTGTTAACTAAGTAGTTGCTATTTCTTTACTTAGTTGATGGTTTCATTTATTTATTTATTTGTTTTTTTTCCTGAGACCGAGTCAAGAGTCTCTTTGTATAGTCTGGGCTGTTCCTGAACTTGCTACATAGACCTGGCTGGCTTAGAATACACAGAGATCTACCTGCCTCTTTTTGAATTTTAATTTAACTTAGTTTTTGGAGTGCTGAGGATTGACTTTAAGGTCTTGCATATAGTAGGCTAGCATTCCTGGAAGAGTTAGATCTCTAGCCTCAAATTTAATGAGGACTGGAATTGCTTATTGCTCCAGGTCCTAGCTGATTCTCCTTCTCATTCTTCCAGCCTTCCTCTCTCCCACCCACTCTCCCTGTCTCTTTCTCTGTCTCTTTTTGTTTATTGAGACTGGGTGCAGTGTTACTTAGCAGGTCAGTATTGTAGTCAAAACAAAACAAAACAAAAAAACAGAAACAAAACAAACTATAATTTTTTTCTCCTCCAAAATGTAAAAATAAGTGTACAAATCTACTCTTACATAGATGGAATAACAAACTTTACTTACTTTCCTCCATTAAAAAAAAATGGATCTGGTGAAATATATGCGTCAGCATCTGTTTCAGACGTTGGTAAACAGGTAGGTAGTACAGGGGTGTGAGAAAAACCAAGATGGAAGCCCCGTAGTCTGCTAGCCGTCTTCAGGTAGTAGGTTGGAAACCCGCTACTGCCGCTGGGTTAAGGCCGACACCATAGCTGTTAGAAGCTACGGTAGCCAGGGTTTGTGGCTTCCTGAGTGTGGAAGACGAGCCTGCCTTGACACAGCCAGCCAGGCTTCACTGGTTAACTCTGTCATTGCTTGATGTCCTGTGATGGGATCGCATGATAGACTTGTCCGCATCACTGTGTATGTATGTGTATTAGCTTAATCTTTTGCTTCTAAAAAGATAAGGGTGGTGGGGGGAGTGTTTTCCTGGCAGTGGCAGTGCATACTCTTAACCCCAGCTCTTCAGAGGCAGAGGCAGGCAGATCTCTGAGTTCAAGGCCAGCCCGGTCTACAGAGTGAGTTTCAGGACAGACAGGACTACACAGGGAAACCCTGTCTTTAAAAACAAAACCCGGTGTGTTCATTTCTTTATTGTTGAAGTTTTTGGAATTTTTATTATACTTTTTATTGCAACTATTTTTATCAAATGGATGATTTGTAAATATTTTACTTTAGTTAAGGATATGTATGATGTTTAATTGTGAAATTATGACAGCTGTTACTCTATTTTGAGCAGCGTGTAAATGTTGATCAACACTTTCTCTCAGCAGTGTAGTGTGTATACTAGCCAGGGCAGTAAGACAAGAGAGAAGTAATATATAGATTCAAAAGGGAAACAAAACTTGTAAATCAGAGATGGTAGATGTCCTTTATAGTGGTGTGAACCATGAAAGAGAATATGTAACTTCAGATTACAAGAGTTTAAAACATTTGCTCTTGAAAAGAAGTAAAAACAAAACAAATAGCCAACCATTGATTAAGATAAAGTATCTGTAAATCTTAGGTCTGACAGAGTATAATGCACTATATAAAAAAGTAATGAGGTAGATACCACATTAAGAAAATGGATAAGAATATGAAAAAACTCTAAAGAAGATATTCCAGTGGTGTAAGAATTGCATGAAAAGATAGTTTCATTAGTCTAAAAAAATGTAGTTTTCTTAATCACTAATCTATTGTGAAATACATATTAAAACTTTAACAGCGAAATTGTGTATTCACTGAAGGGACGCTTCAGTGAGCAAGTATCTAGAAACACCGTGTAGTAAGTCCATGTGTGGTAAACGAACTGGTCAGTGAGGAAGAGGGAGCTTTTGGCTGGTGAAGGCTAATCGATAAGAGTTAGAAGCATTGTGGCCTGAGAAAAGCCAGGCTAAACAGTAGAATGAGCATTATTCCACTCATATAAAATTATAGAAGGACTAAAGATGCAGTGACAGAAAGCTTGTTGGTGCTATCAGGGACTGGATGTCGGGTAACAGAACTGTGGAAGGTCAAAAGAGAACTCTTAGGTGGTTTAGTCTTTCAGTTCAAAATCATGTACATAGCTACTAAATTCTGTGTGTCATACATGAGAAGTCTGATTTTTTTAGTGTGAAGCATGTTCTAATTTTTGCAAATAACTTTAATTTTTTTTTTCATATGTATTTTCTGAGTGTGTGTGCATGGGATGACCATCTGCCACAAAATGCATGTGGAGGTCAGAGTGGGAGTCTGTCCTCCCCTCCCACCACATGGCTCCCAGGGATTAAACGCAGCTGTCAGACTCATTGGCAGGTTTCTACCTGCTGAGGCACCTTTCTGTAAACAGCTTTAATGTCAAGCTGATCTTCACATTTGATCTTTTCCAGGGGTTGTTTTGGTCGATGGGTAGGAGAGATACCTGACTTGATAAGAAAGGTAACTGGGAAAATGAGCATTTTATAAATTTTTGGGAAAGGATACATATTATGCTAAAACTTAATCAGTATTATTTCAGAAAAGTTAAGCAAAATTTGAAATCACATTGATGAAATTGTTTTTCCACACCACACTACATTAAAATTCACTGGTCTGCCCTGTTCTTTCAACAGGTCTTTCATATGTGTGTGCTTTGAAGTCTCATTTGTTAGTCATTTGGTATATTGGCTTATTAAGCTCAAAACATTTGCAGATAGCCTTCTTTAATATCACCACCAGTGTCATCAGAAGAGGTATTGATTAGGAAACTGCAACATTCACAGTGTCACATTCTCCTCCTTCCTGAGAACACTTGATTCTCTGTTTGACAGGAAGTAGTGACGCTGGTTTTCCTTGGCGTTCTTGTTCTTGCTTTACCATTTACTTCTGAGAACCTGTGAACCAGATATCTAAGTGTGATGGCCATGCTTTGCTGTGCTTTCACTTCTAGGTGTTATCCTGAGACAGTTATGGTAGCAGTCAGGAAGTTGAGGCAGGGGATTGGATCCTTGAGGATGCCTGATCTCTGTTCTAGGACCTGCCTCCAAAAGAGGAAAGGTCCTTTTGCTGGCTAATTTCATGTCTGCTTGATACAAGCTAGAGACATCTGAGAGGAGGGAGCCTCAACTAAGAATGTGGCTTCATAAGCTCAGGCTGTAGGCAAGCCTGTATGTTGGATACCTTATTTAGGGAATGATGTGGGAGGGTGATGATGCCATCCCTGGGCTGGCTGAGCAAGTCATGAGGGGCACGTCAGTGAGCAGCACCCCTCCATGGCCTCTGCATCAGCTCCTGCCTCCAGGTTCCTGACCTGCTTGAGTTCCTGTCCTGTTCAGTGATGACTAGTGATAGAAACTGTAAGCCAAATAAACCCTTTCTCCCCTAGTTGCATTGGTCATGATGTTTTATTACATCAGCAGAACGCTAACTGTACCCCAAGAAATAAATGGTTGTCTCAGCTCACAGTGTCTCA
This sequence comes from Rattus norvegicus, assembly GCF_021556685.1. NCBI lineage: Eukaryota > Metazoa > Chordata > Mammalia > Rodentia > Muridae > Rattus > Rattus norvegicus. The sequence goes on along the minus strand of NC_141537.1, from coordinate 146,964,735 downwards.
ATGCTTTGATAGTTTTCACCATGGAGGATTTTAGAAAGGCATGTCATATACTCAAGAGCCAACATCCAATTAAATTAATTATTTTTCTTACTATTCCACCTAAGAGGTATGTTTGGTCTATCTTCCATATATTTATTTATAGAGAGAGAGTTGCTGGGGATCACACAGAATAACCATGTACCCTGTAAGTAGCTATCATGCAGCGCACCATCAAGATAGTTTGAGTCAAGTTGATTTTATGTTTTTTTTCTAAGTAGAATTGTATGCGTACTGAGAGAAACACATTATTTCATTGACATATACTAGGGCACTAGACATTTTCTCCACCATTGATGTCACACCATTCATATGTCATTGAAATGAGAAGACAGATGGGGGCTAAAGTGATGGCCCAGTGAGTAAAAGCATTATTTTTGCAGAAAACCCAGGTTTGGTTCCCAGCTCCCGCATGGAGACTAACACTACCTGTAACTCCATTTTCCAGAGGATCTATATCCTCTTCCTGGCCTCCATGGGAACTGCACGTATGACATGCATAGGCATAAATGGAGGCAAAACACCATACATGTAAAATAATAAATCTTTTTAAGTAACAAATAGCAGCTTAGTATGATTATGACAATATGTGTTACCTCATAGTCCTTGGAGGAAAATTTTCAGGGATCCTTAGTTGTACTGTACTCTGAAATATTCTGTTTTAGAATGTAGATGATGGAAAGAAAAGTGTCAAAAGTGTCATGGTATAGACTTGAGGCAGAAGCAGCACTTGGAAATACAGGATTGGAAAATGTAGTTCGATGAACCATTAGTTGTGCCCCACAATTCATTGCTCCTGTTGCTGGGCAGCTATGTAAAAGGCAATAATGAAGGGCTTGGGGATAGCAGACCTTGACAGTGTACTCTGCTCTCCAGTGGTATTGTGGAGAGGAGGGGTCAGAAGTGAGACCATTCATAAAGTAGACAGCTCTTTGGGAAGTGTTGCCTTGTCAGGAGAATAGAAAAGTGAAGTAGCTGAAGTGAGTTTGGGGTCAGGGAAGTTGTTTTTTTTTTATTTTAAAGTTTGGTATATAAGTTGAGAGGTACTTATCTAAGTGACTTTTAGGCTTTTGAAATGTATCCCTTAGCAGAAATGCTTTGTATTACACGATTAACTACATGCACATATTATGGAAGCAACTTTATCACAAAACTGTATTTCCCTTTACCATTTCTGCTACATGTTGGTATACTCCGTTCTGCCCTCTGTTTCATTAAGAAATGAAAAGCCAGTCCCTGATCTACTAAGTCTCATTGTCCTGTCCCCCCAACCCCAACACACACAATCTGTGATACTGGTTTAAAAAAGATTCTGTATATGGATGGTCTTAGTGATGGAGGTGGGAGCACAAGCTAGGGCTTGGCCTTTAATTCTGACACAGTTAGTGTTGTTTCATGATAATGGCTAGGAAGGTAGAGCGTGCGTACACAGACAAGGGGTGCCCGTGCTTGGAAGAAGGTAATTTCTCTTAAAATAAGTCTATGTTTTTGGTCCTGCGTGGCCAACTAAGAGGGTCCATAAAGAGGTGTGGTGGGGTTTGAGCCACAGTCGTTTTGAGTTGGTAGACATGGACTTGCTCATCGGCTCCCACAACTAGTCAAACCACGTAACTTTTAAGGGGTTATTTATTTTATGTGTATGAGTGTTTTGCCTGCATGTATGTCTGTGTGCCCCATGCATGCCTGATACCTACATGGGTCAGAAGAAAAAGTTGGATCTCTGGAACTGGAGTATCGGATGGTTGTGAACCACCAGGTGGGCTTTGGTAACTAAACCTTCCTCTGGGAGTAGCCAGTTCTGTTAACTGCTGGGCCATTTTTGCAGTCCCAGGTCCACTTAAAACATTTAAGAAGAAAATTCAAGATAGCTAATTCAAACTAATATTTTAGATTCAAGAGTGTTCTTTGCCGAATAGCAGATCTCTAAGATAAGTGAAATGATGAGTGGGAACAATTTTATTAGTCATAATCTGCTGGCATCATTTATTTTCTCTGCAGCAGTCTTGAACTGCTTGAACCAGAGCCAGAGTGGTGGCTGTTAGTTTTTGTTCCCAGCCTTGCCCTGGGGTAACTAGATTCAGGCAAGAAAATGACACTTTATAAATCTGGGCTTTTAAGTACTCTAGGGGTAAAGTCATTAAGCCCTTCTAAGTTTTAGTTTAATTACTTCAGAGATTTTTGAACAAACCTTAAGTCACAATCCTAATGTTTACTTGTGGCTTAGGAAAAGAAAAGAAGAAAATGGCTGTGGTAGTTTCTGTTGTCAGTGTGATAAAATCTAAAATCACCCTGGAGATGGGCTCTGGGAATGCCCGTGGGATATCTTTATTGTGTTGAGAAAACCCACCCATGGTGAGTGGCACCTGGTTGGAATACTAGATTTAATTTTGTAATAAAGGTTTATTTTTTGTTATGTGTGTGAGTTTTTCCTGCATCTGTGTCTGTGCACCATGTGTGTGTAGTACCTTCAGAGGCCAGACGTGGGCATCAGATCCCCTGGAGCTGGAGTTACAGACAGTTATTAGTCATCATGTTGGTGGGAATTGAAGCCAGGTCCTTTAGAAGGGCAGCTAGTTCTCTTAACTCTGAGCCATCTCTCCAGCTCCGTGAATCCTAAACTACCCCACCCCCCCCCTGGGAGCTGGGGACCGAACCCAGGGCCTTGCGCTTGTTAGGCAAGCGCTCTGGATCCTAGATTTTTTAAGTGCTTCAGAGAGAGCCGAGCAGCAACACTGTATTCAGTGTTCATTTGTTTCCCTGTTGTGAAGGAGATGTGACCAGCTGCTTCAGGCTCCTGCTGCTGGACTGCTCTGTCTGAATAAACCTTTTCTCCCTAAGTTGCTTTTGTTGGTGTTTTATCACAGCAATGGGAAAAGAAACCAAGATAATAAGCTTATATATACTTGGCTTAAACTGCCTATGCCCAATAGCAGCTCCAGAATGATAATGGTAGTGTTGTGTCCATGCATTCTGGGAGCTGAGGAAGTAGATGAGATGATTCTCTTTAGATGCATGGAAGATCATGAAAGAAATTATTATGTCCTTCTGTGTAGACTCTTCCCTGCTTCTAAAGAGTTTAAACCCCCAATATGACAGTTCAAACCATTTGTAACTCCAGTTCCAGGAGATCTGACACCCTCTTCTGACGTCCTTGGGTATACTTGTCAACATAAAGACTTCCAGACAAACACTTAAATAAGCTTAAAATAAGGATAAGTAAATATTTTAAAGATTACAAAAATAAAATAGAAATTTAAAAACTGATTGAAGATTGGGAAGATGGTTTTGAGGTATACCAAAGAGAATCAGTGGAGCAGTCTGACTTGTGGATAAGTAATATAAAAAGGATTTCACATGGAGGCAAAATAGCTTTTTCCATAGTGGGGTAGGGAGTCAATTGAGCTGATCTCTGGCTGAGGCAATCTTACATTCCTATAGAGAATTGTTTTCTATGGCTGTTGGTTACTTATAATTTGCAAAAGGTACTGAATGGTTAGAATCCAGAAAGGGTAGCTCTTGGCATGCCTGTACAGAATCTCACTCCAGTGCACTCCCTGGTCCTCTGTATTGTGCTAAATGGAGAAGGGAGAAACCAAGTGTTGAACAGTGTATTGTCAGCTGTGTGGGGGAAATTTTTAAAATTTTGTTTGCGCCATTATAATATTTTCTAAACTGAGGGCATTGCAGACAGTATTATTTTGAATAATGGTTACTGCTAAGTAAGGTACAACTTCAGCTGCTGGAAACAGGGTTCAAACTCACAAGTGTCCTAACCTTTGTGCTCTAATACCGAGGGTTCTTGAGAGTGTATTTTTAATCTCAGGAATGATGATCTTAAAGTGAGGATAGTGAAATTATGTTTTGAGGTGTTAATGTGGCAGTAAAGATTGCTGTTATGTATCTTAAAACAGGAGACACTGGTGAGCTGCAGATGTCAAATGTAAACTCATTCTGCTGGGGACAGAAGTGTTAGGAAAGCATACACCTACTTTCCTACAGCCTCTGCTTTTGGGTCAGTTATGATAATCCACTTAGTCTTAGTAGTCTCGTGGATCTTAAACATTAGAAAGCTATCTTTTGAATGTGCTTTGGAAGGTGTCAATCACCAATGTGTGGCACATGCCTGAAAACCCAGCATTTGGGAAGCAGAGGCAGGAGGGTTACCCATTTGAGGTCCTTTATAGTTACAATGTGAGTCCCTGCCTCACTGAAACAAAATGAGAGAGTAAGATGGGATGGGGGGAGGAAATGGTTATCAGTCTGTATTTCATGCGCTGTAGAAAGTGCCTCCATAAAGGTTTGGGAAGGAAAAAAAAAACTTGGAGTAGCAAATGATATTCATTCATGTTTGCTGTGGTGGAAGGGAACGATGCGGAGAGCCCCTAAGCCCTTGTGGTCTCCCGTGTGGCAGCGTCTACTTTCCGTGCAGGTGATTCTGCAGAGATGTTGCTGAGTAGCTCAAGTTTGTCATGTGCAGATGCTTCACACACTCAATAGTTCTTTTGAATTTCAGGAAAAAAGCACCAGAATGAATTCCAGCTTCTGGTGGATCAGGCCAAAAAAGGATACAAGAAAACTGGCAGAATGTCAAAAGCTGCAGTAATGAGGAAAGATGAACCTGCAGAGACACTGCCATCTGAACGTATGGGTGAGACTTAATCTAAGTGTAGTGAATTTCCTTACTTTCTCCTGTATTTACTTACTCATTTTGTGTATGTGTGCGTGTGAGGAAGTTACAGGGTAACTTGTGGGAGTTGGCTCTCACCTTCTGCCTTGTGGGTCTCAGTGACCAAACCCCAAGTTGTCAGACTTGGTGTCAAGTGATTTCCCACTGAGCTGTCTTGTTTGTCCTCTTTTTTTTTTTTTTTAACTATAAAAACTATAAAACCAGTGTCATTTACTGAAGTTATTCAGTATTTAAGGTGTGGGGAGTATTTTTTAGATAAGATTAATGTAGCAATTATTGGCCTCAAAGTAGCTTATTGCTTGCTTCAGAAAAAGGGAATTGTCCTGAAGTCTATTTACCTCGTAGGTATGAAGCACCCCAATCATAGAGGTGCTCTGTGATTGTCTAAGTGTGAGGATATTTTCAAAAATTTATTGCTGAAGACCCTAAGACAACCTACCTGGAAAGAGAATTGTTTTTGTTGCTGGCTCTGCTGTTTACTTTGGGTGAAGAGTCTAAAGCTTACGCAGTTGGTATGCATTACTTAGTTTTGCTCTAACTTTAAATTTGAGATTATTGTTGTATTTCTGTTGCTAATGCTTTGGTCTATGAGCAAAACAGAGTCATAATGGGGAAATCCATTATGACTTTATTGTGACAAAATGCATATCACATGCATTTTTACTAATTCATGGGTGCATAATTCATGGCTGTTGAATGCTTTCCTAACACTGTTTAGTGGTCTGTCTATGCCCCAGATCCTTCGAGCATCCCCAGTACAAACTGCGCACGGTGCAGCATGACATTCGCTGCCCTCCCACTCATCCCTCATGATAGCTGTTGTGTCTGCTTGTGGATTTGCTTGCTCTGGGTACCTAATGCAAATGAAATTATATAGTATCCGTCTTCCTATTATTTACTTATTTCTCTACGTATAATATCTTCATTGTCTGATGTTGTGGCAGATGTGCAAAGTTCCTTCTCTTTATGGCTTTAATAGTATTCCTTAGTATGTGAATGCAGTGGCTCATCGATTTATTGAGTTATTTTGCCTTCTTGAGTCGTAAATAATATTTTGTATGCATTAGTTCTCAGATATCTATTCAAGACTCCTCTTTCAGCTTTTTTTTTTTTTTTATTATTAACTTGAGTATTTCTTATATACATTTCAAGTGTTATTCCCTTTCCTGGTTTCCGGGCAAACATCCCCATCCCCCCTCCCCTTCCTTATGGGTGTTCCCCTCCCAACCCTCCCCCCATTGCCGCCCTCCCCCCATAGTCTAGTTCACTGGGGGTTCAGTCTTAGCAGGACCCAGGGCTTCCCCTTCCACTGGTGCTCTTATTAGGATATTCATTGCTACCGATGGGGTCAGAGTCCAGGGTCAGTCCATGTATAGTCTTTAGGTAGTGGCTTAGTCCCTGGAAGCTCTGGTTGCTTGACATTGTTGTACTTTTGGGGTCTCGAGCCCCTTGAAGCTCTTCCAGTTCTTTCTCTGATTCCTTCAACGGGGGACCTATTCTCAGTTCAGTGGTTTGCTGCTGGCATTCGCCTCTGTATTTGCTGTATTCTGGCTGTGTCTCTCAGGAGCGATCTACATCCGGCTCCTGTCTGCCTGCACTGCTTTGCTTCACCCATCTTGTCTAATTGGGTGGCTGTATATGTATGGGCCACATGTGGGGCAGGCTCTGAATGGGTGTTCCTTCTGTGTCTGTTTTAATCTTTGCCTCTCTATTCCCTGCCAAGGGTATTCTTTTTCCTCATTTAAAGAAGGAGTGAAGCATTCACATTTTGATCATCCGTCTTGAGTTTCGTTTGTTCTAGGGATCTAGGGTAATTCAAGCATTTGGGCTAATAGCCACTTATCAATGAGTGCATACCATGTATGTCTTTCTGTGATTGGGTTACCTCACTCAGGATGATATTTTCCAGTTCCAACCATTTGCCTACGAATTTCATAAAGTCATTGTTTTTGATAGCTGAGTAATATTCCATTGTGTGGATGTACCACATTTTCTGTATCCATACCTCTGTTGAAGTGCATCTGGGTTCTTTCCAGTTTCTGGCTATTATAAATAAGGCTGCGATGAACATAGTGGAGCACGTGTCTCTTTTATATGTTGAGGCATCTTTTGGGTATATGCCCAAGAGAGGTATAGCTGGATCCTCAGGCAGTTCAATGTCCAATTTTCTGAGGAACCTCCAGACTGATTTCCAGAATGGTTTTACCAGTCTGCAATCCCACCAACAATGGAGGAGTGTTCCTCTTTCTCCACATCCTCGCCAGCATCTGCTGTCACCTGAGTTTTTGATCTTAGCCAATCGCACTGGTGTGAGGTGAAATCTCAGGGTTGTTTTGATTTGCATTTCCCTTATGACTAAAGATGTTGAACATTTCTTTAGGTGTTTCTCAGCCATTCGGCATTCCTCAGCTGTGAATTCTTTGTTTAGCTCTGAACCCCATTTCTTAATAGGGTTATTTGTTTCCCTGCGGTCTAACTTCTTGAGTTCTTTGTATATTTTGGATATAAGGCCTCTATCTGTTGTAGGATTGGTAAAGATCTTTTCCCAATCTGTTGGTTGCCGTTTTGTCCTAACCACAGTGTCCTTTGCCTTACAGAAGCTTTGCAGTTTTATGAGATCCCATTTGTCGATTCTTGATCTTAGAGCATAAGCCATTGGTGTTTTGTTCAGGAAATTTTTTCCAGTGCCCATGTGTTCCAGATGCTTCCCTAGTTTTTCTTCTATTAGTTTGAGTGTGTCTGGTTTGGTGTGGAGGTCCTTGATCCACTTGGACTTAAGCTTTGTACAGGGTGATAAGCATGGATCGATCTGCATTCTTCTACATGTTGACCTCCAGTTGAACCAGCACCATTTGCTGAAAATGCTATCTTTTTTCCATTGGATGGTTTTGGCTCCTTTGTCAAAAATCAAGTGCCCATAGGTGTGTGGGTTCATTTCTGGGTCTTCAATTCTATTCCATTGGTCTATCTGTCTGTCTCTGTACCAATACCATGCAGTTTTTATCACTATTGCTCTGTAATACTGCTTGAGTTCAGGGATAGTGATTCCCCCTGAAGTCCTTTTATTGTTGAGGATAGCTTTAGCTATCCTGGGTTTTTTGTTATACCAGAAGAATTTGCAAATTGTTCTGTCTAACTCTTTGAAGAATTGGATTGGTATTTTGATGGGGATTGCATTGAATCTGTAGATTGCTTTTGGTAAAATGGCCATTTTTACTATATTAATCCTGCCAATCCATGAGCATGGGAGATCTTTCCATCTTCTGAGGTCTTCTTCAATTTCTTTCTTCAGAGGCTTGAAGTACTTATTGTACAGATCTTTTACTTGCTTGGTTAAAGTCACACCGAGGTACTTTATATTATTTGGGTCTATTATGAAGGGTGTCGTTTCCCTAATTTCTTTCTCGGCTTGTTTCTCTTTTGTATAGAGGAAGGCAACTGATTTATTTGAGTTAATTTTATACCCAGCCACTTTGCTGAAGTTGTTTATCAGCTTTAGTCGTTCTCTGGTGGAACTTTTGGGATCACTTAAATATACTATCATGTCATCTGCAAATAGTGATATTTTGACCTCTTCTTTTCCGATCTGTATCCCCTTGATCTCCTTTTGTTGTCTGATTGCTCTGGCTAGAACTTCAAGAACTATATTGAATAAGTAGGGAGAGAGTGGGCAGCCTTGTCTAGTCCCTGATTTTAGTGGGATTGCTTCAAGTTTCTCTCCATTTAGTTTAATGTTAGCAACTGGTTTGCTGTATATGGCTTTTACTATGTTTAGGTATGGGCCTTGAATTCCTATTCTTTCCAGGACTTTTATCATGAAGGGGTGTTGAATTTTGTCAAATGCTTTCTCAGCATCTAATGAAATGATCATGTGGTTCTGTTCTTTCAGTTTGTTTATATAATGGATCACGTTGATGGTTTTCCGTATATTAAACCATCCCTGCATGCCTGGGATGAAGCCTACTTGATCATGGTGGATGATTGTTTTGATGTGCTCTTGGATTCGGTTTGCCAGAATTTTATTGAGTATTTTTGCATCGATATTCATAAGGGAAATTGGTCTGAAGTTCTCTTTCTTTGTTGGGTCTTTGTGTGGTTTAGGTATAAGAGTAATTGTGGCTTCGTAGAAGGAATCCGGTAGGGCTCCATCTGTTTCAATTTTGTGGAATAGTTTGGATAATATTGGTATGAGGTCTTCTATGAAGGTTTGATAGAATTCTGCACTAAACCCATCTGGACCTGGGCTCTTTTTGGTTGGGAGACCTTTAATGACTGCTTCTATTTCCTTAGGAGTTATGGGGTTGTTTAACTGGTTTATCTGTTCCTGATTTAACTTCGATACCTGGTATCTGTCTAGGAAATTGTCCATTTCCTGAAGATTTTCAAGTTTTGTTGAATATAGGTTTTTATAGTAAGATCTGATGATTTTTTGAATTTCCTCTGAATCTGTAGTTATGTCTCCCTTTTCATTTCTGATTTTGTTAATTTGGACGCACTCTCTGTGTCCTCTCGTTAGTCTGGCTAAGGATTTATCTATCTTGTTGATTTTCTCAAAGAACCAACTTTTGGTTCTGTTGATTCTTTCTATGGTCCTTTTTGTTTCTACTTGGTTGATTTCAGCTCTGAGTTTGATTATTTCCTGTCTTCTACTCCTCCTGGGTGTATCTGCTTCTTTTTGTTCTAGAGCTTTTAGGTGTGCTGTCAAGCTGCTGACATATGCTCTTTCCTGTTTCTTTCTGCAGGCACTCAGCGCTATGAGTTTTCCTCTTAGCACAGCTTTCATTGTGTCCCATAAGTTTGGGTATGTTGTACCTTCATTTTCATTAAATTCTAAAAAGTTTTTAATTTCTTTCTTCATTTCTTCCTTGACCAGGTTATCATTGAGTAGAGCATTGTTCAATTTCCACGTATATGTGGGCATTCTTCCCTTATTGTTATTGAAGACCAGTTTTAGGCCGTGGTGGTCCGATAGCACGCATGGGATTATTTCTATCTTTCTGTACCTGTTGAGGCCCGTTTTTTGACCAATTATATGGTCAATTTTGGAGAAAGTACCATGAGGAGCTGAGAAGAAGGTATATCCTTTTGCTTTAGGATAGAATGTTCTATAAATATCCGTTAAGTCCATTTGGCTCATGACTTCTCTTAGTCTGTCGACATCACTGTTTAATTTCTGTTTCCATGATCTGTCCGTTGATGAGAGTGGGGTGTTGAAATCTCCCACTATTATTGTGTGAGGTGCAATGTGTGTTTTGAGCTTTAGTAAGGTTTCTTTTACGTATGTAGGTGCCCTTGAATTTGGGGCATAGATATTTAGGATTGAGAGTTCATCTTGGTGGATTTTTCCTTTGATGAATATGAAGTGTCCTTCCTTATCTTTTTTGATGACTTTTAGTTGGAAATTGATTTTATTTGATATTAGAATGGCTACTCCAGCTTGCTTCTTCTGACCATTTGCTTGGAAAGTTGTTTTCCAGCCTTTCACTCTGAGGTAGTGTCTGTCTTTGTCTCTGAGGTGTGTTTCCTGTAGGCAGCAGAATGCAGGGTCCTCGTTGCGTATCCAGTTTGTTAATCTATGTCTTTTTATTGGGGAGTTGAGGCCATTGATATTGAGAGATATTAAGGAATAGTGATTATTGTTTCCCGTTATATTTATATTTGGATGTGAGTTATGTTTGTGTGCTTTCATTCTCTTTGTTTTGTTGCCAATACGATTAGTTTCTTGCTTCTTCTAGGGTATAGCTTGCCTCCTTATGTTGGGCTTTACCCTTTATTATCCTTTGTAGTGCTGGATTTGTAGAAAGATATTGTGTAAATTTGGTTTTGTCATGAAATATCTTGGTTTCTCCATCAATGTTAATTGAGAGTTTTGCTGGAAACAGTAACCTTGGCTGGCATTTGTGTTCTCTTAGGGTCTGTATGACATCAGTCCAGGATCTTCTGGCCTTCATAGGTTCTGGCGAGAAGTCTGGTGTGATTCTGATAGGTCTGCCTTTATATGTTACTTGACCTTTTTCCCTTACTGCTTTTAATATTCTTTCTTTATTTTGTGCGTTTGGTGTTTTGACAATTATGTGACGGGAGGTGTTTCTTTTCTGGTCCAATCTATTTGGAGTTCTGTAGGCTTCTTGTATGTCCATGGGTATCTCTTTTTTTAGGTTAGGGAAGTTTTCTTCTATGATTTTGTTGAAGATATTTACTGGTCCTTTGAGCTGGGAGTCTTCACTCTCTTCTATACCTATTATCCTTAGGTTTGATCTTCTCATTGAGTCCTGGATTTCCTGTATGTTTTGGACCAGTAGCTTTTTCCGCTTTACATTATCTTTGACAGTTGAGTCAATGATTTCTATGGAATCTTCTGCTCCTGAGATTCTCTCTTCCATCTCTCGTATTCTGTTGGTGAAGCTTGTATCTACAGCTCCTTGTCTCTTCTTTTGGTTTTCTACATCCAGGGTTCTTTCCATGTGTTCTTTCTTGATTGCTTCTATTTCCATTTTTAATTCCTTCAACTGTTTGATTGTGTTTTCCTGGAATTCTTTCAGGGATTTTTGTGTCTCCTCTCTATGGGCTTCTACTTGTTTATTTATGTTTTCCTGGAATTCTTTCAGGCATTTTTGCGATTCCTCTCTGTAGGCTTCTACTTGTTCTCTAAGGGAGTTCTTCACGTCTTTCTTGAAGTCCTCCGGCATCATGATCAAAAATGATTTTGAAACTAGATCTTGCTTTTCTGGTGTGTTTGGATATTCCATGTTTGTTTTGATGGGAGAATTGGGCTCCTATGGTGCCATGTAGTCTTGGTTTCTGTTGCTTGGGTTCCTGCGCTTGCCTCTCGCCATCAGATTATCTCTAGTGTTACTTTGTTCTGCTATTTCTGACAGTGGCTAGACTGTCCTATAAGCCTGTGTGTCAGGAGTGCTGTAGACCTGTTTTCCTCTCTTTCAGTCAGTTATGGGGACAGAGTGTTCTGCTTTCGGGCGTGTAGTTTTTCCTCTCTACAGGTCTTCAGCTGTTCCTGTGGGCCTGTGTCTTGAGTTCACCAGGCAGCTTTCTTGCAGCAGAAAAGTTGGTCTTACCTGTGGTCCCGAGGCTCAAGTTCGCTCGTGGGGTGCTGCCCACGGGCTCTCTGCAGCGGCAGCAACCAGGAAGACCTGTGCTTCCGCCCCTTCCGGGAGCTTCAGTGCACCAGGGTTCCAGATGGTCTTTGGCTTTTTCCTCTGGCGTCCGAGATGTGTGTGCAGAGAGCAGTCTCTTCTGGTTTCCCAGGCTTGTCTGCCTCTCTGAAGGTTTAGCTCCCCCTCCCACGGGATTTGGGTGCAGAGAACTGTTTATCCGGTCTGTTTCCTTCAGGTTCCGGCGGTGTCTCAGTGTCAGGGGTCCTGCCACTCCTGGGCCCTCCCCCACGGGAGCCCAGAGGCCTTATACAGTTTCTTCTTGGGCCAGGGATGTGGGCAGGGGTGAGCAGTGTTGGTGGTCTCTTCCGCTCTGCAGCCTCAGGAGTGCCCACCTGACCAGGCGGTTGGGTCTCTCTCTCACGGGGTCTCTCAGTTTTTTTTTTTTTTATTACATGTAGTAGTTTCATTTCTGTTGCTGTGATTAAAAAGCTCTGACACCTTACCCCCATGCCCACACCTCCCCCCCACAAACAAACAAACAAACAAACAAACAAACAAAAAAACAAAAAATGAGTTTATGTGGCTTACAATCCCAGGTCACAATCTCTTCTTGAGGGATGTCAGGGCCAGGAACTTAACAGCAGGTATGGTTACTGTTCCACACAGCATGACTTCTAACTATGTGAAGCTTTACTTCACAGTCAAAGAAGTACAGTGGGAACCATGGAGAGTACTGTTTGCTCCTAGCCTCTCAAGCTAGTTTATACTTAGCTAGCTTTCTTATACAGTTCAGGACTGCCTGCTAGGTCCTCTTAACATTAATTAACAATCAAGACAGTCCCCCACAGACATGCCCACAGGCCAACCTAATCTAGGGAATTCCTTTCTTTCATATGGTCCTAGATTGTGTCAGACTGATAGTTTTACATTCCAACTGGCAGTACATATTTCATTTCCCCACGTCCTGTCAGCACTTGACTAGTTTTGTTTGTTGTGGAAACCACCTTCTAGGTATGTTCCCTTGTTGTGGAGACCATCTGTATTAGTCAGGGTTCTTTAGAGAAACAGAACTGACAGAACACACACACATACACACACACACACACACACGCACGCACGCACGCACGCACGCATGCATAGGGGTGGAGATTAACTGACTCATTAGGATAGGGTATATAGTGGCTTCTGGCTGTCGTTTAGCTAGTCCAAAGTATCTGTCTCCTGTTTGAAAAGCCAAGTGGTTCAGTCCAACTAGCCTAGCTGATTTTCAGCCTCTGTTGGTAGCCCAAAGAAGTTCCTAATACCAGTTAGTACCTCAGCAACAGGGTAGATGAATGTGCCAAAGAGAGTGAGGGCAAGCAGGGAAAAAGCAGAAACTTCCTTTTCTCTATCTTTTTATGCTCTAGCTTATCCTCAAAAAGTGTGGCCCAGACTTAGGGTGTGTCTCTTTTACCTCAAATGATCTGGTCAAGTAAATCCCCCACAGGTGTGCCCAGCTACGTGGAGTTTAGTTGGTTGCAAATATAGTCAAGTTGACAACCAAGGTAGCCATCATACATTTTACAAGTCGGGAAGTGGTATGTCATCGTGATTGGATTTTTATTTTTCTAGGAAGCTCAGCATCTTTTCATGTACTCATTGGCCATCTGTTTTTCTGTTTTGGAATTTATTCAAGCCCTTTGCCTACTTATTTGGATGTTTGGGTTTTGATTGAGTTTAGGGGTTTCTTACTGTGGATATCAGTGCCTTCTTGTGTATATATGATTTGCAAATATTTGTAGATACTTTTTCTATTGTCTTGATAGTACCTTTCATGCACAAAACTTTTTATTATGTCCAGTTTTTTTTTCATTTATTGCTTGTACTTTTGGTATTATATACATGGAGTCCTTGCCAAATGCACTGTTGTGCAGATTATCCCACTCTTGTGATTTCTTCCTAGTATTTTGTGTATCACCCTTTAGTCAATCTTTTTACTTTTTATTTTTATCTATGGTGTGAAATAGCGTCTACCTTAAGTCTTTTGTATACAGATGCCCAGTTCTTAGTATTATTTTTGAAGTAGTGTCTTTTGCTATAAAATGCTGTTGACAGTCCTGTCAAAAATCAGGCTCCCTCCTTCCAGCATGGCACAGGTACTTCCAGCACTCTTTAGGGATAGGAGCTGAAGAATGACAAGTGCTAGGGCATCCTTGCCTGTAAAGCATAATCTGTTTCAAAAATAAAAATCAGAAGCCCAAACAAACAAAAACATTCAGCTAACCATAATAAAGGCTTATTTTGTTGTCTCTGTTCTGTTACATTGATCTGTCTGCCCTTATGCCTGTATCATACTAGTTTTATTTTGAAGTCACACGTAAATCAATTTGATTTTATTCTTTCTCAATATTATTTGGCTATTTAGGACTTCTTGAGATTACATGTGAATTTTTGGGATGAATCTTTCTTGAATATACACTTTTGAGATTTTTGTATTGGATTGCAGCATAGCTTTAAGTATATTGGCTTTATATATTCCAGTTCATGAACATGTGATGGCTTCCCATTTTATTATATTTTTTAAAGCTACTCTTAGCAATTTCATAGCTTTCAGCAAACCAATATATTTTTTATTTGTTTGGTTGGTTGGATTTTTTTAAAAGTTATTTTGCTAGATTTTTCCTATTTTTCCTAAATGTTTTATTCTTTTAGGTATTATTGAATTCCTTCTTGATGTCCTTAGATTTCCTGGGGGTCTTTCAGATGTTGGGTATTGCCTTAGTATAAACCATGATCTTTGAACAATTTGAAGTTTTTCATGTAGTTGTTAAAGGTTGTTGTTTGAAATTGTTTAATTCTTAAGATCCATATTCAATACTTCCCACTATAGAACACTTTCTATTTATTGGTCCAATCTCTCATATAGAACTGATTGCTTGTACTTAGAGATTATGCATTAGGTAGGTGTATGTATAGGTATTTACTACAGTCTCTGAACTTGAGAAGTAATTGATGTTGTTAAGCTACTGTGGGTGAACAGAGAGGCTGCCTAACAGGCAAGGCATATGTATAACTGTCCTTTAGAGTAAACATTGAACTGGCCTGTAAATAAATGAGCAAGAGTCATGAGTCATGTACTCTCAAGGGGGACCTGCTTGTCTTAGGGGAAGTCTGTTGTCTGAGTTTCACATTTGGGCTGTTTGGAGCCCTTCGTTTCAAGGTTGAAGGGTAGATAGGAAAGATAGCTGACTTTTAGTGCTCACAAACTGTTGAATTATATTCATATTTGATGGAGTTTTATCCTCTATAAACTAATGTAAGAGGGGAAGAAGAGAAGTATATAGCCACTATGCAAAAATAAATGTTTAAGTTGAAGTTCTATTTCCTTACATACTGGCTGATACTGTGTCGACTTGACACAAGCTAGAGTCATCAGAGGAAGGACCTCTGTTGAAGAAGTGCCTCCATGAGATGCAAGTATAAGGAATTTTCTCAATTAATAGTCAATGGGGAGGTCCCAGCCCATTTAGGGTGCCTTCCCTGCATTAGTGTTCCTGGGTTCTATAAGAAAGCAGGCTAAGCAGGCCAGCAGAGGAAAGTCAGTGAGCAGCTCCCCTCCATGGTCTCTGCATCAGCTCTTGCCCCCACGATCCTGTTTTGTTTGAGTTCCTGTCCTAACTTCATTCCTTCCATGTTAAACAGGGCTGTAAGTGTAAGCCCAAGTAAACAAACCCCTTTCTCCTGAACTTGCTTTTTGGTCATGGTATTTCATCACGGCAGTAGAAAAATTAGCTAAAATTACTTGCCAGCCTGACTGCGTTTTCCCAACTGCTGAATCAGTGACTGACGGCCTGGGTGGGTGGAGTTCCCTTCATGTGGTGGTGTGTTCAAAACAGGAAGTTCTGGACCTCCGCTCCATTCGCTGGTCACTGCCCCTCTCTCCCTTATGAACAGCAGAGGATGTGCCTCTGCCTTGGTCATGATGGTTTATTGGCACAGGTAACATTAGGAGTTTGCACTGGTGATGAGTGCTGGACTTCTGTGTAACAAACATTGAGGCTCATTTCTGAAAATCCTGAATACATGAACTTGAGAAGCTATTTTTATTTTTAAAGAATTTGTCCTATTCAATAAATTTTCTCTACTAATAAAACCTTAATAGTTACTTTTATTCACTTAATTATTTATTCATTATCTGAATTGTTAGGAGATAGCACAGATGAAAATCTCCATAGTATTGGCACACACTGTAAAAGGAAGAGTCCTAGGCAACAGACAGTCTGCACAGCTGTTATTTTTTTTTTGTCCCTTTATTTTCAGATGTTTTGGCTATGCCTATATGTCATAATCTTTCAAATCACCCCAAGGTATCTCTGCATCTTTATTTATAAAAAGAAATTTTGAAAATAGAATATGAAAGAGTATTACAGAAATGTGTCAGATCAAATGGCAAAATTCCTGTCTGATTGGTATTCCTTAATGAATAGATTTTATTTAAAAGTGTTCATAAAAGTGTCCCTAGATGGTCAGCATCATGTCATATGGCAGACAGTGTGATCCTGTTGTTAAATCTGATTGGTTAACTCGTCAGTTATTCTTTACTATGCTCCTGATGGAAACTTCTATTAGAGTGACAAGGCATTCCCATCTCTGTTCTAAAGGAAGCTTTACTTCTAACTGAATTAATCCTGAAAAATATAAGTAAGATTTCTTGTGTTAATTTTTGTGCAGGGCAGTGGTGGTACACGCCTTTGATCACAGTACTTGGGAGGTAGAGACAGGTGGATCTCTAGTTCCCAGATAGCCAGGGCTACATGGAGGAAACCTTGTATTGAAACTCCTCCCCCAAGTTTTAGAGTCAATGTTTTTTTTTTATTTTATTTTTTTATTAACTTGAGTATTTCTTATTTACATTTCGAATGTTATTCCCTTTCCCGGTTACCAGGCAAACATCCCCCTAATCCCTCCCCCTCCCCTTCCTTATGGGTGTTCCCCTCCCCACCCTCTCCCTATTGCCGCCTCCCCCCAACAATCACGTTCACTGGGGGTTCAGTCTTAGCAGTACCAAGGGCTTCCCCTTCCACTGGTGATCTTACTAGGATATTCATTGCTACCTATGAGGTCAGAGTCCAGGGTCAGTCCATGTATAGTCTTTAGGTAGTGGCTTAGTCCCTGGAAGCTCTACTTGCTTGGCATTGTTGTTCATAAGGGGTCTAAAGCCCCTTCAAGCTCTTCCTGTTCTTTCTCTGATTCCTTCAACGGGGGTCCTATTCTCAGTTCAGTGGTTTGCTGCTGGCATTCGCCTCTGTATTTGCTGTATTCTGGCTGTGTCTCTCAGGAGAGATCTACATCCGGCTCCTGTCGGTCTGCACTTCTTTGCTTCATCCATCTTGTCTAATTGGGTGGCTGTATATGTATGGGCCACATGTGGGGCAGGCTCTGAATGGGTGTTCCTTCTGTGTCTGTTTTAATCTTTGCCTCTCTATTGTCTGCCAAGGGTATTCTTGTTCCCCTTTTAAAGAAGGAGTGAAGC
This sequence comes from Rattus norvegicus, assembly GCF_021556685.1. Classification (NCBI taxonomy): domain Eukaryota; kingdom Metazoa; phylum Chordata; class Mammalia; order Rodentia; family Muridae; genus Rattus; species Rattus norvegicus. The sequence continues at coordinate 146,947,388 of NC_141537.1, read as the reverse complement.
ATTCACATTTTGATCATCCGTCTTGAGTTTCATGTGTTCTATGCATCTAGGGTAATTCAAGCATTTGGGCTAATAGCCACTTATCAATGAGTGCATACCATGTGTGTTTTTCTGTGATTGGGTTACCTCACTCAGGATGATATTTTCCAGTTCCAACCATTTGTCTATGAATTTCATAAAGGCATTGTTTTTGATAGCTGAGAAATATTTCATTGTGTAGATGTACCACATTTTCTGTATCCATTCCTCTGTTGAAGGGCATCTGGGTTCTTTCCAGTTTCTGGCTATTATAAATAAGGCTGCGATGAACATAGTGGATCACGTGTCTTTTTTATATGTTGGGGCATCTTGTGGGTATATGCCCAAGAGAGGTATAGCTGGATTCTCAGGCAGTTCAATGTCCAATTTTCTGAGGAACCTCCAGACTGATTTCCAGAATGGTTGTACCAGTCTGCAATCCCACCAACAATGGAGGAGCGTTCCTCTTTCTCCATATCCTCGCCAGCATTTGTTGTCACCTGAGTTTTTGATTTTAGCCATTCTCACTGGTGTGAGGTGAAATCTCAGGGTTGTTTTGATTTGCATTTCCCTTATGACTAAAGATGTTGAACATTTCTTTAGGTGTTTCTCAGCCATTCGGCATTCCTCAGCTGTGAATTCTTTGTTTAGTTCTGAACCCCATTTCTTAATAGGGTTATTTGTCTCCCTGCAGTCTAACTTCTTGAGTTCTTTGTATATTTTGGTTTTGGCTCCTTTGTCAAAAATCAGGTGCCCATAGTTGTGTGGGTTCATTTCTGGGTCTTCAATTCTGTTCCATTGGTCTATCTGTCTGTCTCTGTACCAATACCATGCAGTTTTTATCACTATTGCTCTGTAATATTGCTTGAGTTCAGGGATAGTGATTCCCCCTGAAGTCCTTTTATTGTTAAGAATAGTTTTAGCTATCCTGGGTTTTTTGTTATTTCAGATGAATTTGCAAGTTGTTCTGTCTAACTCTTTGAAGAATTGGATTGGTATTTTGATGGGGATTGCATTGAATCTGTAGATTGCTTTCGGTAAAATGGCTATTTTTACTATATTAATCCTGCCAGTCCATGAGCATGGGAGATCTTTCCATCTTCTGAGGTCTTCTTCAATTTCTTTCTTCAGAGGCTTGAAGTACTTATTGTACAGATCTTTTACTTGCTTGGTTAAAGTCACACCGAGGTACTTTATATTATTTGGGTCTATTATGAAGGGTGTCGTTTCCCTAATTTCTTTCTCAGCTTGTTTCTCTTTTGTGTAGAGGAAGGCTACTGATTTATTTGAGTTAATTTTATACCCAGCCACTTTGCTGAAGTTGTTTTTCAGCTTTAGTAGTTCTCTGGTGGAACTTTTGGGATCACTTAAATATACTATCATGTCATCTGCAAATAGTGATATTTTGACCTCTTCTTTTCCGATCTGTATCCCCTTGATCTCCTTTTGTTGTCTGATTGCTCTGGCTAGAACTTCAAGAACTATATTGAATAAGTAGGGAGAGAGTGGGCAGCCTTGTCTAGTCCCTGATTTTAGTGGGATTGCTTCAAGTTTCTCTCCATTTAGTTTAATGTTAGCAACTGGTTTGCTGTATATGGCTTTTACTATGTTTAGGTATGGGCCTTGAATTCCTATTCTTTCCAGGACTTTTATCATGAAGGGGTGTTGAATTTTGTCAAATGCTTTCTCAGTGTCTAATGAAATGATCATGTGGTTCTGTTCTTTCAGTTTGTTTATATAATGGATCACGTTAATGGTTTTCCATATATTAAACCATCCCTGCATGCCTGGGATGAAGCCTACTTGATCATGGTGGATGATGGTTTTGATGTGCTCTTGGATTCGGTTTGCCAGAATTTTATTGAGTATTTTTGCGTCGATATTCATAAGGGAAATTGGTCTGAAGTTCTCTTTCTTTGTTGTGTCTTTGTGTGGTGTAGGTATAAGAGTAATTGTGGCTTCATAGAAGGAATTCGGTAGTGCTCCATCTGTTTCAATTTTGTGGAATAGTTTGGATAATATTGGTATGAGGTCTTCTATGAAGGTCTGATAGAATTCTGCACTAAGGGGCTGGGGATTTAGCTCAATGGTAGAGCGCTTACCTAGGAAGCGCAAGGCCCTGGGTTCGGTCCCCAGCTCCGAAAAAAAGAACCAAAAAAAAAAAAAGAATTCTGCACTAAACCCGTCTGGACCTGGGCTCTTTTTGGTTGGGAGACCTTTAATGACTGCTTCTTGCTTTCTTTAGGAGTTATGGGGTTGTTTACCTGGTTTATCTGTTCCTGATTTAACTTCGGTACCTGGTATCTGTCTAGGAAATTGTCCATTTCCTGAAGATTTTCAAGTTTTGTTGAATATAGGCTTTTATAGTAAGATCTGATGATTTTTTTGAATTTCCTCTGAATCTGTAGTTATGTCTCCCTTTTTATTTCTGATTTTGTTAATTTCGACACACTCTCTGTGTCCTCTCGTTAGTCTGGCTAAGGGTTTATCTATCTTGTTGATTTTCTCAAAGAACCAACTTTTGGTTCTGTTGATTCTTTCTATGGTCCTTTTTGTTTCTACTTGGTTGATTTCAGCTCTGAGTTTGATTATTTCCTGTCTTCTACTCCTCCTGGGTGTATTTGCTTCTTTTTGTTCTAGAGCTTTTAGGTGTGCTGTCAAGCTGCTGACATATGCTCTCTCCTGTTTCTTTCTGCAGGCACTCAGAGCTATGAGTTTTCCTCTTAGCACAGCTTTCATTGTGTCCCATAAGTTTGGGTATGTTGTACCTTCATTTTCATTAAATTCTAAGAAGTCTTTAATTTCTTTCTTTATTTCTTCCTTGACCAGGTTATTGTTGAGTAGAGCATTGTTCAACTTCCACGTATATGTGGGCATTCTTCCCTTATTGTTATTGAAGACCAGTTTTAGGCCGTGGTGGTCCGATAGCACGCATGGGATTATTTCTATCTTTCTGTACCTGTTGAGGCCCGTTTTTTGGCCAATTATATGGTCAGTTTTGGAGAAAGTACCATGAGGAGCTAAGAAGAAGAAGGTATATCCTTTTGCTTTAGGATAGAATGTTCTATAAATATCTGTTAAGTCCATTTGGCTCATGACTTCTCTTAGTCTGTCTAAGTCTCTGTTTAATTTCTGTTTCCATGATCTGTCCATTGATGAGAGTGAGGTGTTGAAATCTCCTACTATTATTGTGTGAGGTGCAATATGTTTTTTGAGCTTTAGTAAGGTTTCTTTTACGTATGTAGGTGCCCTTGTATTTGGGGCATAGATATATAGGATTGAGAGTTCATCTTGGTGGATTTTTCCTTTGATGAATATGAAGTGTCCTTCCTTATCTTTTTTGATGACTTTGAGTTGGAAATTGATTTTATTTGATATTAGAATGGCTACTCTAGCTTGCTTCTTCCGACCATTTGCTTGGAAAGTTGTTTTCCAGCCTTTCACTCTGAGGTAGTGTCTGTCTTTGTCTCTGAGGTGTGTTTCCTGTAGGCAGCAGAATGCAGGGTCCTCATTGCATATCCAGTTTATTAATCTATGTCTTTTTATTGGGGAGTTGAGACCATTGATATTGAGAGAGATTAAGGAATAGTGATTATTGCTTCCTGTTATATTCATATTTGGATGTGAGGTTATGTTTGTGTGCTTTTCTTCTCTTTGTTTTGTTGCCAAGACGATTAGTTTCTTGCTTTTTCTAGGGTGTAGCTTGCCTCCTTATGTTGGGCTTTACCATTTATTATCCTTTGTAGTGCTGGATTTGTAGAAAGATATTGTGTAAATTTGGTTTTGTCATGGAATATCTTGGTTTCTCCATCTATGTTAGTTGAGAGTTTTGTAGGATACAATAACCTGGGCTGGCATTTGTGTTCTCTTAGGGTCTGTATGACATCTGTCCAGGATCTTCTGGCTTTCATAGTCTTTGGCAAAAAGTCTGGTGTGATTCTGATAGGTCTGCCTTTATATGTTATTTGACCTTTTCCCCTTACTGCTTTTAATATTCTTTCTTTATTTTGTGTTTTCGGTATTTTGACTATTATGTGACGGGAGGTGTTTCTTTTCTGGTCCAATCTATTTGGAGTTCTGTAGGCTTCTTGTATGCCTATGGGTATCTCTTTTTTTAGGTTAGGGAAGTTTTCTTCTATGATTTTTGTTGAAGATATTTACTGGTCCTTTGAGCTGGGAGTCTTCACTCTCTTCTATACCTATTATCCTTAGGTTTGATCTTCTCATTGAGTCCTTGATTTCCTGTATGTTTTGGACCAGTAGCTTTTTCTGCTTTACATTATCTTTGACAGTTGTGTCAATGATTTCTATGGAATCTTCTGCTCCCGAGATTCTCTCTTCTATCTCTTGTATTCTGTTGGTGATGCTTGTATCTCAGGCTCCTTGTCTCTTCCTTTGGTTTTCTATATCCAGGGTTGTTTCCATGTCTTCTTTCTTGATTGCTTCTATTTCCATTTTTAATTCCTTCAATTGTTTGATTGTGTTTTCCTGGAATTCTTTCAGGGATTTTAGTGATTCCTCTCTATAGGCTTCTACTTGTTTATTTATGTTTTCCTGGAATTCTTTCAGGGATTTTTGCGATTCCTCCCTGTAGGCTTCTACTTGTTCTCTAAGGGAGTTCTTCACGTCTTTCTTGAAGTCCTCCGGCATCATGATCAAATATGATTTTGAAACTAGATCTTGCTTTTCTGGTGTGTTTGGATATTCCGTGTTTGCTTTGGTGGGAGAATAGGGCTCTGATGATGCGATGTAGTCTTGGTTTCTGTTGCTTGGGTTCCTGCGCTTGCCTCTCGCCATCAGATTATCTCTAGTGTTACTTTGTTCTGCTATTTCTGACAGTGGCTAGACTGTCCTATAAGCCTGTGTGTCAGGAGTGCTGTAGACCTGTTTTCCTGTTTTCTTTCAGTCAGTTATGGGGACAGAGTGTTCTGCTTTCGGGCGTGTAGTTTTTCCTCTCTACAGGTCTTCAGCTGTTCCTGTGGGCCTGTGTCCTGAGTTCACTAGGCAGGTCGCTTGGAGTAGGAAGGTTTGTCTTACCTACGGTCCCGAGGCTCAAGTTTGCTCGTGGGGTGTTGCTTATGAGCTCTCCGTGGTGGCAGCAATCAGGAAGATCTGCGCTGCCCTTTCCGGGAGCTTCCGTGCACCAGGGTTCCAGATGGCGTTTGGTGTTTTCCTCTGGAGTCAGAGGTGTGGGCCGAGTGCAGACTCTTCCGGTTTCCCAGGCGTGTTTGCCTCTCTGAAGGTTTAGCTCTCCCTCCCATGGTATTTGGGTGCAGAGAACTGTTTATCTGGTTGGTCCCTTCAGGTTCCGGCAGTGTCTCAGACGCAGCGGATTTCCTGTTCCTGTGCTCCCCTTATCCAAGGGAACCCAGAGGCCGTATACAGTTTCCTCTTGGGCCAGGGATGTGGGCAGGGGTGGGCAGTGTTGGTGGTCTCTTCCGCTCTGCAGCCTCAGGAGTGCGCACCTGTCTTGGCGGTGCGTTCTCTCCCCGATGGGGTTTGGGAGCAGTGAGGGTCAATGTTTTTTTAACTTCTCATTTTAAAGTAGAAGTAGCAACATTAAGTGTTAAAGAAATATAAAGGTTTGTATAAGGTGTACATTAAGGTCCTCTTTAATTTTTAACAATTTTAATTTTCCTTCTTAGCACAAGAAGATAATGTGAGCTTCTCAGATACTGTCTCAGTAACAAAGCACTTTCCTCAGTCCAAGGTGGACTCCCCAGGGCTGTCGGAGCCCGAGAGACCAGACGATTCTTCTAGTTGTACTGATATTCTTCTCTCCTCAGAATCAGATTCGTGCAATAGGTAAGAAATTTGTAGAAATTGGTTCTTTTAAATTTCTGCTTCCTATGTTTAATAGTCACTCTATTTCTGTGACAAAATAAACTTTAAGGAGTAAAGGTTTCTTTTGGCTCACAGTCCTACCTGGGGTTCCAGCCCTCATAAGAAAATGAAGGGTTTGTTGTTGTCGTCGTTTTTTAATTTGATGGAGTTGAGTATATGACTAGTTCAGAGAGGAAGGAGGATAAGTAATGGTGCTCAAGTTTACTTTCTCCTTTTCATGGAGTCTACACCCAAGGTTCAGGGACTGGTCCTGCCCACCTTTGTGGTAGGTCTTCCCATCTCAGTGAACCTAATCAAGAGGAAGCCTCTTTCGTGTGCCCGAGGCTTGTCTCCTACTATTTCCAGATTCTGTCAAGTTACAGTCAACACTGACCATCTAGAGCTTCTTATGCTTCCTAATGCTGTGACCTTTAATACAGTTCCTCGTGTTGTGCTGACCTCTAATAAGTTATTTGGTATATAAAATTATTTTGGTAAATAAAATTATTTTGTAACTTTTCTACAGTTATGAATCGTAATGTAAACATCTCATATGCAACCCACAGGTTGAGAATCGCTGATCTAGAGGATAGATCATGGTGCATGTCAGTTCTCTTTCTTTCTTTTCTATTTATTTGCAGAGTCATCTTCATAGTTATGGCAAACTGGGATGTGGGTGCGTCGTGTGGTGATCTTAAACTGGCTTTGTTTCCTTTCTCCCCCTAGAGTTGGTAGAGCAAATATGATAGGTAGTGAGGTTTTCTTGATTGGTTGGTTTTTGTTTTGTTTTGTCAAGAAAACACATAAGGGGCTGATGAGAAAGATAGTGCACACAGGAAAGAGACATTTTAAACAATTACCTCAACGAATTAGATAGATTGGGAGGATTTTTTTTAACTTTTTATTGATTCTTTGTGGAATTCATATCATGCACCTCAATCCCACTCACCTCCCCTTTCTCTTCATATCTGCCCTCTGTCCTCACAACTTTCCCCAAAAGAAAGAAAGAAAAAACAAAACAAACAAATCTTGTCCTGAAAGCTACAGTGTATCAGAGGGATTCCCACAGTATGTCCTTTTGTCCATACATCTTTCTTTGCAAACGTTCATTGCATTGAGTCATTGGTCTGGTTTTAGGCCTCTGCCTCTGCTACACTATCAATACTGCATCCTCACTGGGACTCCTCTGGGATATCCTGTTGTTGCCTGTATCATGGAGATCCTGCAGCTTTGGATCTGTAGGACTAGCCCCTTCACATGTTCCAGTAGTAGATTTTGGGGTGGGCTGACTCAGAGCCCTGAATCTGGACCTGTGTAGTAGCTGAGTTGGTCAGTCCACTAGCTCTCCTGCACCCTCACCACTAAGGCAAGCTCTTAAGCACTGCCCCTGGCTAGGTGACCCAGTGCCACAAGGGGTGGTGCCAGCTCTCCCCATCTCATGAACTCACCTATGTCCATGCCAGCAGGGGCCAGCTTTCCTGTACTGCCAAGATGAGATACGTGGCTTGCTCTCCAGAGTGCTACAGCTGGTGAGGGGCAGGATTAGCTCTCTCCCTTGACCACAGCACCACACAGCATATTTGGGGGCATATAGCTCTCCTGTTATTATGCCCCTGGCCCTACTCTCCTGAGTGCATGTATTCAGTGAGGGTCTGGGCCAGCTCTGCACACCCTTTGGGTATCAACCAGCAGCAGCCCAGACCAGGGATTTCTATGGTCTTTAGTGGTATTATGGGCCAAGGCCAGGCTGCTGCATGGTCTCCAGTGGCAGCATGGGACTTTACCATGACTTCAGGTGGCACCACAGGCTACTCACATCAGGCTGTTCCTCTCCACCCTCGAGTCTCCAGATCTGTCTCTCTCTTCATAGTGCTCAAACTGTTCTGCTTCTCTTGCTCTCCCCTCTCTACACCCCATACTTGCACATTGTAGTGGCTCCTGCTGTGGGTGGGCCATGTGGCAGGTGGGGCCTCTGAGTGTCTTCAAATGTTTGTCCAACCTGAAGATTCCAAGGGAAATAAGTCTCTGGCCAAAGTTAGACACAGCACAGTAAAGTTGTAATTCAACATAGAGTAGTCCAGTCTCATGGCTGAACCCCACCACAACCACCTAGAGAGAATGGCAGATGGGCCAGTGATGAGAAGTCAACACAGCAGGACATGGGTCTCCATGCTGCAGGTCCTGCTCCTCTTTCTAGCCAGATGCAGCTCTGGGAATCACAGTGACTCACACAGTAGCTGGTTTTCTTGAAGGCGGCGTAGGCCCGCTGCTTCTTACTTATTAGTGGCTCTATCACTAGACAGTGTAATTTCACTGTTTCCCAAGGAGCAAGAACACAACTGCCTTTGCGTCCAGTTCCATCTTACTTCATAGTGCACAAATGCTCCACTTCTTTTTGTCTTACATTTCTCTACCACCTGTTTGCTGTCTTCTTTCTTTTCTATCACTCCATCACTTACTCACTTCCCAAAACACCTGACCTGGTGAAGTGGCTGGCCATGGGGCCATGGTGTTGTCTCAGAACTTCCTGGTATGCCTGGACCCTTGGATTTTTAATAATTAATTATATTTAGTGATGGTCAGTTTTGAAAATGTTACATATATAATTTTTATTTCAGTACTGGGTATTAAACCTGCCAAGGGCCTTGCATCTGCTGCTGAGCTATATGCCTGGCCCTTGGAAAAATATTTTTAAATATCTCACTGCTGAGGACAAGAAAGGCTGAACCCTCCAGGCCAGTAAGATCTGTATAGCAGGCTCCAAGCAGCCAGAGTATATAAGGGATTGCTTGTTACATGAGTAACTTTATAAAGGCAGGGGAAGTAATCATGTCACGTCTTTTAAAATAAATGGAAGAACTTTCTGTTTGTTTGTTTGTTTGTTTGTTTTGGACAGGGTCTCTCTTTGTAGTTCTGGTACTTTCTACATAACTAGGCTGGCCTTATACTCAGAGAGATCCATCTGCCTCTGCCTCCCAAGTACTGGATTAAAGGCATAAGCCACCACACTTGGCTAATGGAAGAAATTCAAACCACTGATGGACCATGGATGATTTGCTCATGGCAAACAGCTACTGGTATGGTTTCAACTGCCAAGTTTTCAGATACCTCTTACTACCATGGAGTAGACCCTCATCTTCATGCCACATAGAAGGTAGAAGGTGCTGAGATGGTCTATTGAGGTGACAGTGATTAAGAGCACTTACTCTTGGAGAGGGCCTGAATTGATTGCCACCATCCACAACGGGCAGCTCACACTGCCTCTTACTCCAGTGCGGATGTGTGATGCCCTCTGGCCTCTACAGGCACTTGTGTACATGTGTACACATTAACTCATAGAGCCAGACGTGCACAGTACACACACATGCATGCATACATACATACATACATACATACATACATACATCTTCAATAAAAGAAAAATCTCAAAGAGAAGATATCTGAGAAAGGCTTTAGATGAACTCCCTGGAAACCGCATAAGTCAGGGACTGTTGAGAATGCCGTACCTCTGCTGGTGGTGCCTTAATGATTTTGTGTAGTGAGACACAAACATGAGGAGATAGGGAGGGAAATAATTTAGGGATACTTAAACCTCTTCAAGTTATATTTTCATGCATGTACAAAAAATGGTATTAAAACCCTATGTTGAGGTTCGAGAGATGGGTCAGTGTTTAAGAGCCCTTGCTAGGCAATCATGGGGATTGGAATTTACACTGTAAAACCTGACTGCCAAACTGAGAATTTTATAAACATCTATGACTCTGGCTCCAAGGATCTGGTATCTCTTCTGAACTCTACCACCAGGGGACACTGGTGTGGTCAGTGGTCAGAACTTCAGCAACCAGGGGTATACATGTAAACAAAAATAAGTAAATGAAACTGATCTTTAAAAAACAACCCTTAGCTGGGCCATGCCTTTAATCCCAGCACTCAGGAGGCAAAGGGAGTAGAATCCTTGTGAGTTTGAAGATACCCTAGTCTACAGAGCCAGTTCCAAGACAGCTGGCTCGAAAACCAACAAAATGATAATAATAATAATAATAATAATAATAATAATAATAATAATAATAATAATAAAGAAAACCCAACCTTTTGTTTACTTAAGTTTAAAAACACTCTCTAGGTGTGTATAAAATTTCTAAGTGGGAGGAAAGTATTGTAGCTAAATTGACTGCTACTTCTCTCCTCGCCACTTGTCACACAGGATGTTTTGTCTTGCCATTGGCATTGTCTTGTACTGTGAAATGTGGATAAGCTTCCTAACTCAGTTCAAACATAATTTTCATCATTTAATTGGAAAACATGAAGTGATTTATAACGCAGGATGATGGTGGCCTGGCAGAATGCTGTCACAGAGTTCGTGCCAGTGTCATTTAGTGACTCCAAAACTTAAATAGTCCAAGAGATGCCCATTTGATTACTGCAATTATCACCATAGAATTCAGGAAGAAAATTCAGAGTAGGAAAGCCAGTCAAAACTTAATTTCATAGTAAAATCAAAGCCTATTAAAGGTTTGGGATTTTTATTTATTTGTATTTTATATCCAGGCAACAGCAGGATGGGAGCTGGGACACTGTAGTGCCTTTGTTGAGATCTGCAATCCTCAAACTGTGTCATCTGTTTAACTTTGTAGGCTTGGCAAGTGACCGGATGCTCATCTACAACTTAGCTGCTGTAGGTCATAAGTAAACCTAGAGTTTCACTTACTTTTTATCTTGAAATATTTCTATCTTTATCTTTTGCGTTTTAATCAGAAAATTTTATTCTTTTTATGACCATCTTGATATATTTGGGGGTGTGATGTGTGTGTGTGTGTGTGTGTGTGTGTGTGTGTGTGTGTGTGTGTGTGTGTGAATGAATCTGAATCTTTAGGTTATTTTCAAAAAGGTTTTTATGTTTGTTTGCTTGGTTTGGTTTTTTGAGACAGTGTTATATAGCCCTAGCTTGTTCTGTACACCAGGCTGGCCTTGAACTCAGAAATCCACACCCCCGTCCCCCTATGCCTCCTGAAGGCAGTGATGAAAGTCATGCGCCACTACCACCAGCTGAAAACTTATTTTTAAATTAAAAGATAAACTATCTTTTGTATGATTGGAAAAAATATGAATAAGGTCTCCAGATTCTGTTACTGTAGCCATATATAACTTCTTGATTTTGATAGTTATGTGCTATGGTTATTGTATGGACAGATTTTTTTTTTGAAGATTTGTTTATTATGTATACAGTATTCTGCATACTTGTATGCCTATATGCCAGATCCTAGTATAGATGGTTATGAGCCACCATGTAGTTGCTGGGAGTTGAACTCAGGACCTCTAGAAGATCAGTCAGTGAGTGTCCTTAACCACTGAGCCATCTCTTCAGCCCCAGGATTTCTTCTTAAGAAAGGCACACTGGCAGTTTATAAAACATTGGCAACAATGCCCCACATTAAAACAGATTTTTTTAAATTACATATCATTTATGTCTGTTGTGAAAAATGGAAAAAGTAAAGGAGTAATGTTTCATAATTTAACTAGCACATTCATAACCGAGCACGTTCATAGATCTACCTTCCACAGATAGACTAATGTGTAGGTAGATGGGTTCTTTATTTTTATACAGTAGGACCATGATATTTTAAATATTTTTCTTTGGGGATTGGGGATTTAGCTCAGTGGTAGAGCGCTTGCCTAGGAAGCGCAAGGCCCTGGGTTCGGTCCCCAGCTCCGAAAAAAAGAACCAAAAAAAAAAAAATTTTTTTTTCTTTGTCAGGGAAATGTCATGTTTTAGGTCTGCTGTGGGTAAAAATGAGTGAATTGTCTTTCTTCCTTGTAGTCTTGCTGTCTTACAGTACAGAGCTGACCATGTTGAATGAGAGGTTAGTTTTTTTGTTTTTTTGGGTCTTTTCTTTTTTTCTTTTTGGTGCTAGATCAGTATTCAAGCTTATATAACATGGAAGATTGACACCTAAAAATAATGGTAAGATTCAATGTGTGTATCCAGGCCAAATAGTTGTTATGATCATGTGGTCTTATTGCTAGCGTAATTAGTAAGTACAGCTTCTTGTTAATATTATATTTATCTTCTTTTGCCAACTTGAAAACAGAAGGTAAACAGTTTAATAAGAATTTCAGTTTGTTGTACAGTTCCTTGCTAAATAATTTCCCGGAGTTCAAGAGACTTGTCCAAATTTCTTTAAATTAACTTATTGTTCTTATTAATCAAGAAAAGAGTGCTTTTATTCACTGACTCTTGGCAAACTATGGACACTGCATTTTTATTGAAGGCTAAATTAGAAGCAAAGATGCTTTTGATTATGACCCTAGACAAGAGAGACACTAGCTTCATAAAGGAATGATTTGTGAATTGTGTCATGCTTTTTCTTGGAAGAGTCTTTAGATCATTATTTTAAAAAAAGAAAAAGTTTTAATTTGAAAGAGATGGGGAATCTTTTGGCACGGGTGGAGAAGAACAAATAAGGTCTCTGGATTCTATTACTGTAGCAATAGTAATTTTTTGATTTATGTATGTATCTATTAAGAAAATCACACTGAAGAAGTAAATATCACTGGCAGCAGTGTGCTTTCTATGGGTAGGTGTTATGTATACGTGTAACTACACAGATGGGGCTTGTAGGTTTGAAATATTGAAAATTTAAAAGTCTTTTTAAAAATCATCCATAATGAAAGATTTTTGGTTGTTAAACTGTAAGTGAAATGGCTGATTCTTCTGCATCTAGGGCATGTTTTTAAAAGGAAGATTTATTTATGCTTTAACAATTAACTTTAAAAATAGTAGCCGTGAGTTTGCATAGGGTGATGAGTATGGTTTCCACTTAATTTGGTCAACTAAAGAGTAGGAGCAGCTGTGAATTTTTAGGTTCTAAAGATTAGCTAATCCATAATTCTGTGGTCAGGTTTGTAGCCTGCCCTAACTCAGGTAAGTGAATCTTCCCACATATCCTGAGGGTAGGTCAGTATGTGAAGGAATAACATTGTAACCTTTCCAAATCTGCCTCCCCAACCCCAAAAATGGTGTTAAGTTAGGCACAGCATCTATAGGGGTTTATTTCCCATTAATTTATTTATTCACTTGACATCCTGATTGTAGCCTCTTCTCACAGTCTCACCCTACCACCCCTTTCCCTCATGCCCCCCTCTGGGTACAACCTATCCTGGCATATCAGGTCCTATCAGGACTAAACTAATCCTCTTCTACGGAGACTGGACAAGGCAGCCCAGCTAGGGGAAAATGATCCAAAGGCAGGCAACAAAGTCAGACAGCCCCAGCTCTAGTCATGAGGGGACCACAGGAAGACCAAGCTACACATCTGCTACCTATGTGTAGGGAGCATAGGCCCAGTCCAACAATGCTCTTTGGTTGGTGGTTTAGTCTCTTGGAGACCTTATGGGCCCAGGTTAGTTGTCTCTAGGTCTTCTTGTGGTATCCTTGACCCCTTTGGTCTCTCAGTCCTCCCCTCTACTCTTTCACAAGACTCCCTGAACTCCCCCTTTGTCTGTGGGTCTCTTCATCTGTTTTCATCAGCTGGTGAATGACACCTCTCACATGATAGTTGAGCTAGGCTCATTTAATGTGTGTTTCTAGGTCTGGGTTACCTCACTCGGGATGATATGTTCTACTTCCATCCATTAGGCAAAGCATCTCTGTTAATGAAATTCCTCACAAGTATAGGCAGTTGTTGGGCCCTTTCCAAATAGCATTTAGCTATTGTCTTGTTTTCTAATTTCATAGAATTTTTCTTCATTTTCAGTCATTTCTGAAAGATCGATCTAGAAACTTGAAATTCAGAAGAAACACCCCCCCTCCCCAAACTTTATTACTATCCTTTTAGAAAGTGTTAAATTCTAACCTTTCTCAACTTCTGAGAGAAAGGGAAAATACTGAGATAGCTTAAGGGAAAATAATATCTTAGGATAATATCCCATTGGCTATGGGTAATGTCAGGTGAATACATTGCTTAGTGAGGGAAACAGGAAGCACTTTCTAAGTAGCCAGTGTTCTCTCTTATAGCTAGAAGGGTACAGATGGGTCAGGGCTTGACAATATAAGATGTGGCTTTACTCAGGTCTTGCAGTACAGGTCAAGGCAAAGACTGTGTATCCCTAATTAGTTGGGGTTGGGGAATCCAGGAGTGTGTGAGTTTGAAGTGAAAGATCAGAGTGCTGGAGTGTTCCTTGATGTTTCAAAGCTAATGGGTCTTTCAGGAAGTTTTTGAACTCATGAGTAATCTTGTGTTCCTGGCCAGAGCCTTTTGAGTAGTTCTGTTACTCAAGACTACAGAATGGTGAGGCTTTGTACAGGAGGCAGTGAGCCAACTGTGCTTCAGTAGGTGCTACTCTAGCAGTGGTGGTGCTCTAAGTTGTATAATCTTAGCCACTTGGAGATGCAGACATGAAATGGCCAGGAGTCTTGTTAGTCAGGAAGAAAGTGACAAGATCAGGTTTAACCGACCCTACTGTTTGACCTTAGAGCCCCCAAGCAACCCAGCATTTCTCTGAAAAGAAATATGAAGTATGTACTTAGCCATGAGGGGGCAGACCCAACAGGAGGATTTGTATGGGGGGAGGAACATTTGACTTTCCTCTATATAGGGAATGAGAAGTGAGGCAGGAAAGGGTGTATGTCATCAAACCAGAGCTGGCCCTACCATTCATCTGTGGTAAGGTGACATGGGTGTGTGTGTATGTGTGTGTGTGTGTGTGTGTGTGTGTGTGTGTGTGTGTGTGTCTCCCCACTTGGCCTCAGTTGGGAGAGCTGCACAGGTATAGCTCACTTGTAGGTGAGAGCCCTGAGGATGAAAGCAAGAGAGAGCTGGCCTTACCACTCATCTGCCATTGTCTAAACAGCTGGTCTAAAACACTTGGCTGAGTGCAGGGCCAGGGAACTCATGTCGTCTCACTTGGAGCTGTTCCCCACTGCTTTCAGCCCTTGTGTTGGGCAGACTGTCTTGCAACAGTAGGGCCAAACCTGGCACACTGAAGGGATGGGGACAGTACACTGTGTATGAAAGATCTGCCTTAGCTAGGTAGTGATTTTAACTAAAGGTAAGAATAGGGTTTTGGCTTTGGTACATTTTATGATAACAGATGGGATTTTTCAAGCCTTAATCTTTGCCTACAAGAAGGGAATACTGTGTGTTTCCAATGTGTGCTTATCAAATACTTTGCCAACTTAGAAAATTCTTGTCCCAAAGTTGTGTCTCTGTGTACTGTTTGATTCATAAAAGTGATATTAATTTTTAAATGTTGGCAGAATTTGATTATTCATTGAGGAAAATGAAGAACAAAAAGGAGTGGCCAAGGAACACTGAGAAAAGTTGTAGAAGCTGAGGGAACTCATAGCCCTTTGGACTGTGCAGCTATCTCCATGCCTTTGCTTCCTCGAAGGGGAACATAGCTATGCCTGTGGGCTATTATATTCATGTGGGCTTTGAATTCATGGTCATCCTCCTGTTTCAGTCTCTTGAGTGCTGGGATTACAGATGTGCACCATCATCCCCTAGTCAAGTTTTTGAACTCTTGATTCAGTCTCCTGAGAGACGTGGGCATTATTACCACCACTAATGCCCTGTGCATGAGACTTTGATGGAGCTGGAAGCTGAACATTTAGAATAATTGTGTAAGTTCTTGCTATGGAAATAACACACGATTTATGCATAGTAAGTGTGGGTCAAAGTTTACAAGAACAGACATTCTGACTAAGAAAAAGATAATTGGATAAATACAATAAATGTGGTTGGTGTTTTCATATGCGGGATGTGGGATGCTAGGGGAAGGGCAGCTGATCTACTGTGGGGCTATCAGACTACTGGAATAACAAAGGATGAGAAAAAGCTTTACTAAGCAAAGCAGAGCTTTGGAGGCAAGAAGTGGAGAAAAGCATAGTTTGCAGTGAGATGGGGAAGCACGTAGGGTCTGAAGCCATGGTTGGGTAATGGCTTGTGTGGTGCAGTGAGCAGTACTGGCCCCACAGTCAAACACCTGTGAGCCTAGTCTGTTGCCCACCCTCTAGGTAAGCTGAACTGTTCAAAGTGCATTGCTGCTTATCAAATACTTTCCAAACTTGGGAAATTCTTGTCCCAAAGATGTGTCTCTGTGTACTGTTTGATTCATAAAAATGATATCAATTTTTAAATGTTGGCAGAATTTAATTATTCATTGAGGAAAATGAAGAACAAAAAGGAGTGGCCAAGTGTGTTTTTAAGAACACTGAGAAAAGTTGTAGAAGCTGAGGGAACTCATAGTTCCTTCTGACTGTTAGACAGGCAGTAACTGAATCAATATTCGAAGGTCCCTAAGGTGGTGGCCAGTTAACAACTAACTCTAGTTTACTTTTTTAAAAATCATAATTTCTTCATCCTTGTACTGATGTAAAAAATTGGATAGGGCAGAGATGATCTGTCATTTTGATCTGTCCATATTTTGCTGTTGGAATTTTGTGTTTTTAACTGGCTGCTTGGGGTTTCGTTGTTACAGTCACTGCCACACTACTTGTCTTTTATCAGAAGAGTAGGTATTACAAGGTCTTAGACCCTGAGAACCTGAGGAGAGGGTCAGTTAGGATAGAGTACAAGCGTTTTCAAAGTAGAAAGTATGTTGAGAAGTCATAACACACTATCTGCTTCCGTGAAGGAAGTATAGAGATCTAGGAGCTGATGCAGCTTCTCTAGAGGGATACTTACGTAAGCCACTCATTCACTCAGTCCGCGTCCCCCATTGCAGCATGAGGATTTTCATCAGCCTGCAGTTTAGACCACTACTGCCTCCCTGGTTGGTCAGCACTGAGTGCTCGGAGTTAGGTGAAGATCAGCCAGCTGGGTAGGTTCTGCCTCCCTGCAGTCGCTGGTTTTCAGTTCTTACCTTAGCTTAATGCCTAGGTAGCACTCCATTATCTCTTCCTGGAATAGCTGTCTGGGTTCCTCATCAGTAGGCAAGGCAGAATTAATTTGTATGACGTCTCTTTTCCCCTCTCACCCAGATACATTCTGGAACATGGGTACATAGTAAACTGCTGATTTTGCTTGTTTCTATTGATTTTACCAAATAAGCAGAACACATCGCTCTTGTATCTCAGGAATTCAAGCATTACAGATGATTGCTTTTGTTTGCAGAGGATTTTTTTTAGTTGATTCTG
Source organism: Rattus norvegicus (assembly GCF_021556685.1). Lineage (NCBI taxonomy): Eukaryota > Metazoa > Chordata > Mammalia > Rodentia > Muridae > Rattus > Rattus norvegicus. The sequence continues at coordinate 146,930,410 of NC_141537.1, read as the reverse complement.
CAGAAGCCAATTTTAGAAGACTTAAAGGTGACTTTATCTGCTTTTCTTGCTGTGCTCAGCATATTTTAAGAGTCATTTATAACCAATTATTGAGGGTATGGGTCATATTGCACATAGAATATTAAAACATATCAAGACTATTGGAAGCTCGGGAAAATATGCTTTGGGAGGATAGTTCTTTCACACATTTGATGGTTTAGTGATAATACGTCATTTCTTAAAGGGACAGAGTTCCAGAGAAGGTAAGTGTATAATGACTGAGCTCTAGTCATGTCGGTGTGACTTAAAATTCTTGCCCTCCTTGCATAGTTCATAACCTGGAGTCATTCTGCTCATGCTGATATGGTGCAGGGCACTTGATATCCTCCATTTTACTGTTGGATTTGTGTTCTCAGAAAGAGAACGGGATGAATTTAATTGTGCTGGTCTAGTTGGACAGAGCACGCGCTGGTCTCAGCATCATCTTTGTGCTGGACCTCTCCACCCCACTGTCAGAGGAACTTGTCATCCAGTTAAACCACAGTGCTCAGAAATGTTCATCTTTGCAACATTGCTTGTTCTGAGCTTCTCTGGGGCTGGGGTGCAGGGCTGGGCACTATCACCTCACACTGTAATTTCCTGTCTTTTTGTGTTTGGTTGTTATTTGTATGACATTTTCATTCCTCTGATATTTCAAAACAAAACAAAAACCATTAACACTTTGTGCTTTTGTTTCTTTGCCCATTTAACTAGAGAGGTTTGGTACCTACTTGAAGTAGTCAGTATTTGGGTAATTTAAGATGATTTCTGTAGTGGTTTGAATAGGAATGGCCCTTATAGACTCAGGTGTTTGAATACTTGGCCCAAAGGGAGTGGTACTATTAGGAGGTGTGGCCTTGTTGGAGTAGGTGTGGCCTTGTTGGCCGAAATGTGTCACTTTAGGGGTGGTCTTTGAGGTCTCCTATGCTCAAACTCTGCTCAGAGCTGGAAAGAGTCCCCTTCTGTAGAACTCTGAGCTGTCTCTCCAGCACCAGGTCTGCCTGGATGCTGCCATGCTTCCCACCGTGGTGATAATGGACCATGAACCTATAAGCCAGCCCCAATTAAATGTTTTCCTTTATAGGAGTTGCCTTTATCATGGCAACTCTTCATAGCAGTGACACCCTAATTAAAACAATTCCTTTTATATTAGGTAGTTGATACTTCAGAGATACTGTTTTTGTTTAAGTTTCAGGCTAAACATAAATATTTAATTCTGTTTCAAACTTGATTTCTTACAGAGAGCCCCCCCCCCAAAAAAAACCCTCCAGTATTTAGAAACAACTTAATATATTCTGGTTTCCTTAAAAAAAAAGAAAGCACTCATCACTTTCATAAGAGTTTTAGCCTAAAAGGAGTGCTTCTCTCCTTAATTCAGTTTCAAATTCTTTCTTTCAGTAGTCTTAGAAAATGGTAGTATTTTGGTAGTGTGCCAGTATTTGTTTGTTTGTTTGTTTGTTTTAAAAAGTGATGCTGGAGCCTGGAGGTGCTTCCCATGGGCTTCAGCTACCCAAAGCTAACGGTGCTGAGAGTTAATTCCTGGTGTACCACCAACCCCTGCGGGTTGGGAGAGCACACTGCTGAGAAGTTGCTGTTCCGTGCTTCCCTGGTACACCATTGAGTAGTGGAGAGCGAGCGAGCGAGCGAGCATGTCCATGGACAAATAGACTCCTCCCACCTTAGGTGAGAGGACAGCAACAACATTTGATGACTCCCTAGTCTCTGACAAGGGTCCACTGAAAGAGGCAGGATGTGACGTAATCCCACGAGCCCTAACTAATGATAGTGAAGCTTTTAATTTTCAGTTCTCCAAGTTCTCAGAAAGCACCAAGGCCAGATGAATAAAGTTTGAGAGTGTTGAAATGGAATTGAACAAGCAGTTGAGATATTAGAAGTAGCAAGTTCATGGGTTTCCCTAATCCATCACTTTTGTGTAACAGCAAAGAAAGCACAGTAAAGATGTAGTGTTTTTAAAGAATAATCAGTTCATGTATTAAATCCATGGTTTTCTTCTAACAGTGAGACTCCGTTGGTTAGAAACCTTGATTTAAGATCCAGAGGAAGGCTTGTTCCATGTGGCTAAGAGGCTCGAGATCACATTGCATGTGGAAAGGGGCAGGGGCACAGACTAGGGATCAGAAGAGGAGAACAGATTGACTGTTGCAGGAGACAAGTTTATTAAATTAGTATTTCAGTTTGAGTAGTCAGATCTAGAAACAGTTCTGATTCTAGAAATTATGGTATAATTTGGTAGATATACTTTGGACATAAAAGAAAAGATGATAATATTTTTGTTTATAGATATTTACTTGTTTTGAAAACATTCAGGCATGGCTAGGTTTTCTGAGTATGTGGAAACCGAGAAGACAGGAGTCTAAAAACCAGATAGAAGAGTGAACAAAAGCCATAAACTAATGGTTTCCCAAAAGAGAAGTGCAAATTGAGACCATTTCTCATGTGTAAGGTTGACAAATATCTTATTGCTTGAGAGGGTACAGCCGTAGGACTACAGATACATTTATTAATTACTGTTAGAGTGATATGCAGCACACCTTTGGGAAAGGGACTCTGAGAACATCAACTGGAAATGCTTTCATTTGGTGTCTGGATGAGTGTCCTACCAGTAGACCCTATTGACATACAACAGGGCCTACCGAGGGTTAGCCACTGACCATTACATCATGACTGACCCTGACTGTACCCGCTACACCAAAATCAGGGTCTTGAGTAGTCCAGGCTGACTTCAAAATCTCACTGTGAAGATTTTCTTGAACTCCTGGTCCACCTGCCTCTACTTCCCAAATGCTAGGATTATGGGTCTGCTTCACTCTGCCTGGCTCCATTGCATCATTCTTAAGAACCAGAACACTGACTTGGCCTGGTGGCATGACTTAGCAGAGCAGAGTCGGGCAGGTAAGGCCTCTGATTTCTGTGGGCACTTGCACTCACATGCAACCCTCCCCCCAGATCCAGATACGTAGAATATAAATCTAAAAGAACAGAACACTGGGAGCTACTCTAGAACACTGGGGAGCTCTTAGGTTTTCATTCTTGGAGGCTAGTTGATTAACTGGTGGGTCCGCCTACTGAAGTACTGTGTGCTTGTTAATGGAATATCTCGTAAGTGTCAGAGAAATTTCTAGGATACATATATCATCTGACACGACATTTGCAGCAGCAAATGTCACTTACTCTTTCCTTCTAGAAGATAAGAGCTACTAAGTGCTTTTATTTGATTTTGTACCAAAAAAACTAAGAAATACATTGCTAAGGAATAAATATGTTTAAAAATAAAAGCTAATTAAAGTTGTTACATGTTGGAGATAAGAGGACCAGGGTAGGTGGGAACAAGGATTCCAGACTGTATGTGTGGTGGTGGTGGTGGAGGTTTGGGGGAGGAATATCTCATGTAGCTCAGGTGGGCTTTGAACTTGCCGTGTAGCTGAGTATGACCTTGAACTCCTATGTACTACAATTACAGGCTTGTACCAAATGCCTACGTTATGCTGAGCTGGTGGTCAAACCCTGGGCTTTGCGTGTTCTAAGCGAGCATTCCACCAATTTAGTTATATGTTTAGCCCTCAATATGTATCTTTTGATGTTTTTATTTTGAACCATGTAAATATTTTAAACCTATTTTAAACAAAAAGTATAGACAACCTAACTCTTTGAAATAAGTTTGAAGTCATTATATCTTAGGTGCTATATGTTGACTAATAAAGGTTGGTGGTGTTGGCAATGAGGAAAGACAGATGTATTGATTAGATTTTGTAATCTATGGATTTTGTAAATTAATATTGGCATTGCATCTACTTTTTACATTTGGAAAGTTTGTCATTCCATTCAGCTTTTACTGTTATTAATGTGCTAATGTGACTTTTCATGAATTCAGTACTTCCACATTTTTTAATAACATACTTTGCTGTTTTATGTGTTATTATTCAGCTTTGAGTGTGTACTAGGTATGAACTTTAGAATACTCCTGAAAACTAAATGGTTCATTTTTTTCAGATAGTGAATTTTGTTATTTGAAATTTTTTAGAATATAAAAATAAAAGCTGGGAGGTAGTAGTGCGCGCCTTTATTCCCAGCACTTGAGAGATAGAGGTTTGCGGAGTATTTTGATTTCCAGGCCAGCCTGGTCTGCAGAGTAGGTTTCCAGGACACCTTGTACTACACAGAAACACCCTGTCTAGAAAGAAAGAGAGGGGGATGGGGGGAGGGGAGAAGGGTGGGAGGGAGAGAAATGAAAGGAAATAAAGTAAAAAACATAAACATGGTACAGTATTATTTATAATTTCAAAAGTGCTTACACTAGGTGGCACCTGCACTAGACTGTCTTGGGGGAAATCTTTGTCCAAGATGCAGTTACATCAAGTCTGTGAATTTCATTTGCTTCCATGAAGTCTGTATACCTGGCAGTCAGTTGTCTTTGCTCCATTGTAGGAGCAAATTTAGCCATTAGTTCTGTGCTCCTAGAAAGGTGTTAGCATGTAGAAGGCAGTTGAATTTCTCTCACTGATTGCTCAAATGAAATTTGATTTTGCTTTGCCAGCCTCCCTAGGTTAGTTGGTCATTATGAGGGTTTGAATGCCCTTCTCCCCTCCCCGCATAGGTTCATGTGTTTGAATGCTTGGCCATAGGGAGTGGCACTATTCGGAGGTGTGGCCTGTATGCCACTGTGGAGGTGGGGCTTTGAGGTCTCATAAATGCTCAAATTCCTCCCAGTGTGAAACGGCCTTTTTCTGCTGTCTGCAGATTAAGCTGTAGAATTCTTGGCTCTTCTAGCACCATGCCTGAGTGTAAGCTGCCATGCCTCTGTAACTGTAAGCCAGCCCCAGTGAAATGTTTCCTTATAAGAGCTGCCCTGGTCATGGTATCTCTTCACAGCAGTAGAAACCCGAACTAAGACACTCATGCATTGGGACAACCTTTTAAGCTAAATCGGAGCTTCATTGCTATTGTTTTGAAGATTGGATAAATACATTTTTTTTTTATTACCTGTGGTCCAAGGCCTTGCCATCTTAGTTCTCTAGGTCTGGAGCTCACCAAGCTCTTCTTTTTTGTTGTTGTTTTTTTTTTTTTTTTTTTTTTTTTTTTGGTTCTTTTTTTTGGAGCTGGGGACCGAACCCAGGGCCTTGCGCTTGCTAGGCAAGTGCTCTACCACTGAGCTAAATCCCCAACCTCACCAAGCTCTTCTTAACTGTTCTTATCTATGAAGTTTGCAGTTGGTTGTCTGGTGAACCTTACAGATAGGACTGGAGGGAGGTATGAATAGTAGTACCACCTTAGACAGGAAGAGTGTTGAGTTTCTGCTTCCTCTGGCTGAAGTGACAGTTGGTGGAAAGAAAATGAACTTGATATTCTTGTCCTTTTTTTGGGTACTTTAATCTTTCTGAGCCTCTGTCCATCATACAAATGTTAAGAAACCTAGAACAGGTCTGAATTAAAGCTAGTGTGTAAGGTCATCATCACAGTGGTTGCTAACAGGAGTTACTCAGAAAATGGTGACCTGATCACCACTGGGTGATTTTTGTAAAAAAAAAAAAAAATCTGTAAGTGTTGACTATTTTATAGTTATTACTGTTAATACTACCACTGCTAGCACTTTGCATGTAGACTATTGGCTCACCCTATAGAACAGATTACTAGAACTCATGCTTTGAGGAAGGATTCATGCTAGTGGGCAGCGTTTACCGAGAGATCATTGTCTGGCGGGTTTTGTACCCTTTCATTGAATACTTGATTTGTAGTAAAGGAGGTTGTTTTCTTTTTAATGTTGCATATCCTTGACCACATTCAAATTATTGCCACAATGAAGACACTTGGAAGCAGGTAACTATTAGATAATAGAAAATTCCACTTGTAAGTAATCTTTAATCCACAGGATTTTTTAATAGCAAATGTTTGTGTTTTTCCTACTGGTTCCCTTCGTACCTGCCAAGCTAGATAATTAGGCTCTGATGATTTTGCACCTGGTATCATAGAAACAGTGGGAATCAAAGATTAAAGTGGTGCATGTAGAGATCAAGTTCCTGGGGCAAATTGAAACAGTGCTGTGACAGTGTTTTAGAAAATCCAGGCTCAGACCTGGTTAATGAAAATGGAGGCAGCATTGACTGAACACTCACTATGTGCCAACCTCTGTCCTTAGCATCTAGTGTGCTGTATTGATCATCTTTATCCCTCAGATTACGTGTCCTGACTCTTTAGATACAGGCTTTGCCTAAGGTTGCACATTCAGTGACAAGAACATGGGCTCCATCTTAGCAGTGCTGACAGTAAATCTGTGTACCCCATCCCCCAGCCCCCAGATAACTTTACATCTTCGCTTTGCAGGAATATTTGACATCTTTTCAACTGTGGTGGTAGATCTAGCTTACTGAAATTGTATGCTACAGAAGTAACATGCAAATAGCTTTTTCTTTAAAAGTGACGTTCAGAGAGCAATACTGAAATTCTCAGCTATTCCAAGGTGCATATACATACAAATGCATTTGCTTATTTTTCTCAAGTTTAAGCTGAAATTAAGGTCTAAATGATAGGAAAAATTAGGCCTACTAGAATCTTCCAGAACCCAGTTTGGGAATTTAGAATTTAAATTCATATAATTTTCTGTGATGCTTTCTCGAGTGCAATCTATATAATACGCAAGATAGCCAGACAGATGATGACTTCAGAGGACACAATCTGAATACTCTTCATAGTTATACTGTAACTTTCATGTGTGAGAGCTCTTGTTTATCCAGCTACCCAAATTATAATCTTCCAATTGTTCCAAACCTAGCTAGTAGAGATGATGAAGTTTATGCGGAAGTTCCTTCCTTGCTTTAGATGTAAAAGTCAGGTTTATGTAGGATTGTACATGCTCTGACCTTGGGCTTGTCAGAGTGAGTTATTAAATTTCCTGAAAAAATCTCCTGAAGATTTTTTTCTTAGCTATTTTAATGGTATTTTAGGAGAATACTTTATCTTCAAGGCATATTAAAATGACTAAGTTCAAAAAATATGAACTGCTTCTGTGTACAGGAAAGAAATCTTTGATAATTTTAGTGACACTGACTCGTGTGCAGTAGTCCCTTTGTAAAATCCTAATTATGAACTGTATGCTTAATTCTGACACCTGACTTTTGAGAAGGACATGGTGAGTGCATTCCTTTAGACAGGTTTGTAGAGTTTTCTCTAGTATTGCCATGTGTACCTGTCAGCTCTTAGTAGTCAGCGATGACAAAAGTTGAAGTATTAGATGTAGCATCAACCCTGACACTTCCTAGCTGGTGAACTTGACCCTTCCTAGGCTTTGTGTCAGTCAGTTTTTGATTTCAGCATTTTCCTCATGAGTGTCTGAGATGTAGTGGAGAGAGAGTAATGACAATTAGGACAGTGGGAGCTGCCATCATGACAGAACACAAGTATTGAATGCAGGGGAAAACAACTAGATGTGCTTTGTGAATCCGCAGTCTGTTTTCTACTGAGGCATCATTGCAGAAGTCTCCCAAGTACATGCTGTGTGCCCTGCACATATTATATTTCCTTTAACAAACCAGTGACTGCTGATTGCTCTGAAATCACCTAGGGAAACTGATCATGGACTACCAGGTTCTGGACAGGCCTGACCGTCCTGCTTACTTACCTGTAACCTGTTTTCTTCTTTTACATCTTTTAAAGTGTTTTTGGTGGAAGAGTTATTGGACAAGAAGCAGACTTTACTCTTTCTTCCAATCATGTGACACTAGCCAGAAAAATATAGTCAAGTAGTCTCCCAAACTCCCAGAAATACTGCCGTAAACTTCGTCCAGGAAATGCTGGGGAGGACTTGAAAAGGCTAACTGACTGCAGGTTTCCTACTGCACAGTAAGTTAGTGCATAATGAGGAGGAGCCAGAGTTGAGATTTTGTGCTAGAAAGGTTTAAAATTGTGCCCGCAAAAATGGCCGTGGGTGTGAGGCAGTGAGGAGCCAGCGGTGTGGGTCTGCCTCCCAGAGAGTAATGAGTTAGTGAAGTCAGCTAGATGACCTGGAGGCTTCTGCTCTGCTTCCTCTTCTAAGAAAAGCTTCATTTCAGTAGTCGTTTAATAGCACAGGTTTCCAGTGTTGGGTGAGGTTTACTGCTGAAGTGTTCATTGTTGTAGAGAACACCTAGCTTTTGAAGGGGGGCATTTCTCAGTGGGTAAAAATAGTAGGTGCTTGGGTACTATGGCAGGTTACATCCCGGGTTCCCAACACAGGGACGTAAAGGAATAATTGCAGTTCATATGTAGATAAGACAGAGTTGACTGTAGACGGGCAGTATCTTACAGATATGTGTGGTGTCATCTTGAGAATCGTGTGTGTGTAGTGCTGTGTGAATAAACACACAGTATCACTGAGGTCATGCTTGTTCCTCATTGCGGATATTTGAAGTTGCTATTACCAGTGAGCTCCGTTCTCATATGCTCAGGAAAGGTACCAGGAGGTCAGGGCGTATATGCAGTGTGATTGAACAGCCTAGACCCTAGCCTTCATGAGGCTCCTTGAGAATGTAGAGGACTTGGGGCAACATGTGGGATGAGGGAGACATTTGGTGTAGAGCTGTGTTTAATGATCTCTGGGGCCTCTTTGGTCTAAGCATCAAGAGGCAAATGCTGCTTCAGTGTGGCTTGCCAGAAATTGTTTTTTTTTAAAGAATTATTTATTGTATGTGAGTACACTGTAGCTGTCTTCAGACACACCAGAAGAGGGCATTGGATCTTATTATAGATCCCATTACAGCCACCTTGTGTTTCCTGGGAATTGAACTCAGGGCCTCTGGAAGAGCAGCCAGTGAGTGCTCTTAACAACTAAGTCATCTCTCCAGCCCCTCACTGACACTTTAAGCCTTCATAATTTAAAGCTTTTGTTATTTATTAGTATATCATTAGAGAATTATTATCATTTACTATTTTTAACCTTGTTGTTTCTCACCTTAGCCTTCCTCATTCTGCTAAGTGACTTGTTTTTGAATGTCCCATTTGGTTCTCATGACATTCAGTGTTTGATACTGGTAGACACATGGGTTTTCTAAAGTGACTTTTATTGATTAAATGGGAACAAGATGCTAAAGCCTTCAAACAGTTTTTCTTTTAAAGGAATAATTCATGCCTCCCGCACGACCTTGTTTTCCATGCCCACTGGGGAGTGTGGCATTTTAAGCCAGGTCACATTTTTATAGCCATTTGCATTATTAGCATGGCTCACTTGCATTATGCTTCACTTTATGCTGGTTACCAAGAAACTAAAAGCCACTGAGAGAGTCATCTCTTAGGAATCTCATCACTAGAATTTAGTTTTTAAAACATTTTTCTCTTTTCCTTTTTGATGGTGCTGGGAGCTGATGAAAAGTGATTTGATCTTTGATTGACATAGGAGATTAAAGAGCCCCATGTTTCCACTCTGTCTAGACTCTAGTTTTGTGTTGAGGGATTTATTTAAGCTTTCTTCATAGTTTTCATCATTGCTAATTCATGGCAGCTTTTACAGCTTTTTAAAAATCTAGTTGGCATATGATAAATTCTAACTATCTAAGGGACCAGTTTAATGAGGTTCCACATAGGAGTGTGTCTGTGCAACCATCTTCACAATGTGGATGGTGAGCAGGCCACCGTTCGTATCCCTTGGGCCACCTTGCCCACCCTCAGCCCCCATCCATCGCCCAGGGCTCATGTTTGGATTAGGACAGACCTCACAAGGTGTGGCATTGCTGACTCGTGTCCTTTTAGTTCCAGTTCGGACATCATAAGAGATCTCCTGGAAGAAGAGGAAGCCTGGGAAGCAGCTCACAAGTGAGTTCCCACGATCAACAAACGTGTGTACTTCAGCCTCAGAAATGAGACTTCTGTACAGCTGATTTTCACACAAACATTTGTGCTTTCTGCTGTGAGAGAATAACAGGTGGAAGGCAAACGCCTCTGCTTTGTTTCTTGTTTATATGTCTCACTGTGGAACTGGAGTCCTCATATCATGAGTTGCTTGTATGATGTCAGGTCTGAGTCTACGTTATTTCTTTGGATAGTGATAGTCTGTTAAGTGAAGTCTCAGTGCAAATAAATACCCTTCCCCATGTCTGTCTCCTTCTGCTTCACCTCCAACCCCCCCCCCCCCACGCCTTGTCTGCAGCCACTCCCTTTGTCCTTTGTCTTACACAGCCAGCCACTCCCTTTCAACTGGGTCTTTCTCATTTTGTTCTTAGTATACAGTGGTAGTCTTCCCAGCTGCAGTAATCCTTAGGTGACGTCACTTTGCAGTTTATTTATCTTCCATTCCTATGTTTTGAAGGCTTCCATACTGCTAAGTCCAGAGGTCATTTTTAGAATTTATTTTCCTTGCCTCATTAGCAGTACTTTTATACTAAGCAGGAAGATCAGAAATTCAAAGTCATCCTTAGCTACATATCAAGTTTGAGGCCAGCCTGGGCTACATGAGACTTTGTCTTATAAATGGTGGTAGTTGGTGGTGGTGGTGATGGTAGTGGTGATGTTTTAAGAGAAATAGAACAAATTTGAAGTGCATTAAAATGCTGCAATAGAAGATGTCTGGATAGCACTAAAGAAGACAGAGGTGACGGAATAGAGAGATGACAACAAAGGAAGCGTCACACACATTCTGCTTTGTGAGTGAGCAGGAATGGGTTATACAACCTAGTTAGAGAACAGATTGGAAAAATATTTACTGTGCTCCTTTGCTTTCCCTACAAAGAATGCTTTTGTAATTCTAAAACACCAATACAGAGAAAAAGATAAGCCATGGACGTTTCAAACAGGGCTAACATGTTAGTGTCAGACAAGGTAGACTTGAAGGTAAAGCTGTAATAGAGCCAACCACATTTATAATGCTTGAAAAGGTCCATCTGTCAAGACGGCAAAACGATTGAGAACATGTACGCATGCCATGAGAGTCGCAGACTACATGAAGCAAGACTGTGGAATGGAAAGCACCACAGGCAACCAGGAGTAAAGTCCACCCCCACCAGCCCACCACCCCACCACCCCACCAGCCCACCACCCCACCACCCCACCACCCCACAAAGAGATCAAAACCCTGCGACCATGACTCAGCCCTGCTCTCAGGATGTCTGTGTGGCCAGAGGGCCACGGCTGCGGTGAGCCTGCAGAACTGCATGCCGGAGCTGCCCACTCAGTGCCCTCTGCCTTCCTCAGAGAAGAGTGTGGTAAAGCAAGGAAACCTGGGAATCCTCTGGCTCCGAGTCTTTCACATTCTCCAGGCGCCAGCTCATCTCCACTCTTCCAAAGTGCTCTATCAGGAGTGGCAGTTCTATCAGTGTTCAGATACAGTCCTTCCTGAGATCTCATTCTTGTTTATTTTTGCCTTTTCATTTTCTAGGTACTATTTCTCAAAGTGCAGTTTTTAGTTTCGATGAAATGTATTATGTCTGTTTTATTATTTTTATCCAACCTAGGAAACCTTTTCCCAACACAAAATCACCAAGATTTTATGTCTTAGATGTACTAGGTTTTGCATTAAGGGGTGTCATATAGTGTGGAGATAAACTGTGGTTCTGTGGTTCTTTTTGGCATAAGGCTTTCCTATTGCTACAGCACTAGATATTGAAGCGATGACTCGTGTCTGTTTCGTATGTATGTGTACATTTGTTTCTGGAATCACCTTTGTGTTGTATTAAAAGCATAAAGATATCTTTTAAATACATTGTTAGTTACTGTCCAATAATGTTTTAAATTAGTAATATGAGACTTTTACAATAAATGTAATGGTTTATATTAGGGTTCATTTGTTGTTGTTGTATTTCTTTTGATAAATGTCTAAGGTGGCAGAGAAAGGGATAACATGTTCCCTAGTAGTGTAGCTACTATGACCTGGTGTAAAGTTGAGATGAGCTTGAGACCAGGCTGCCTGTCTTTATTTCCGCTTGACATGTAGGCTCTGCTGAGCTCTTCCAGTCTTTGAATCTATGCTTACCCATTGAAGAGTAAGACTCTCCTGGTAAAGAGCATCAGAGTTTTAGCATCCACACAGGACTCTACCATCACATACTAGGTGTCTTAAACCATAGAATTGTGTTTTCCACAGCTCTAGAGTCTGGAAGTCAAATATCAAGATGGAGATAGAACTGATCACTGAATACTATTGTACCCAAAAAGGCATACAAATAAAAGATTCAAAAAACAAACCCTCAGAGTTCAAACAAGCCCTTCTCATCCATTTGTGGGCATGATACTAATTACTCCAAACAGCATCCCTGGATTGGCTATATTGGTATACTCTCTGGGTGAGAGTTTGGCCAAGGTTAAACTTTATTCTTTTATCAAACTGCTGTAGCCCTGGGTTGAGGTTGGCAAACCATAGCCTATGAGCCAGATCTGCTCCACTGTCTGATTTTGTTAATAAATTTTTTAAGAACATAGTCATACATTCCTTTATTGATTGGTTCACATTGCTTCTTTGTTGTTTCGTGCTATAACAGAGGCAAGTAGTTGCAGCAGACTTTGAATTGGCAAAGCCCTAAGTATTTAGACCACTATAGAAATTTTGCTAGCCCAAGTTCTAAATCAGAAGACTGTAAACCATTTGGTTGAGTACACTGCTGTCTGGAAAGCTTTACCATGACACACCCTGGCAAAAGTGGGGGAGCATTAGGAATCCCTGTAAGTTTTTATAAAAATGTCTTTATCCCTTTTGCATCTGACCCTTCTGGGTAAAAAGGACTGGATAAGTGTGGGAGATCATTTAAACAGAGGTGACATTCGCACTAATGGGAAAGGGACACGCTGATTTTGTGGAGGGGAAGGGTACTATCATGGATACCTGAACAGAAGAATTTGTAGAAAGAAAGAGACACTGGTGAACTCTGACCTTAAAAGCCAACCATGGAAGGCTCCTCACTGAAAAATGTCATTGTGAGAAAGTCCCAGGTGGTCGCAACCACATTAGGTTTTCCTGCCTGCTCTATCCTGTCAGATGACTGGGAACAAAATCTGGTCTTCATTCCTTGTGGCCTTCTTCTGAACTGTTGAGCAGATCGTGCCCTTTCTCACTCATAAGCATGTTATTCCCTCCACTTGCCCAGGTGTCTCCTGCTGGAGGCACGTACAGATGAGATGGGCTGAACTGGTGGCTCAGACAGTCTTTTTTTTTTTTTTTTTTTTTTTTTTTTTGGTTCTTTTTTTCGGAGCTGGGGACCAAACCCAGGGCCTTGCGCTTCCTAGGTAAGCGCTCTACCACTGAGCTAAATCCCCAGCCCCTCAGACAGTCTTTTAAACAGTTACTTGAACTGTGTAAGAAACTATCTTGATGTTTACTTACCAGACAGTCTTATAGGAAGTTTCATCAACTTATGTACCCCAGTTAGCTTTGATGCCATTTTTGTGGGAAACCAGCATTTCTAAGTATCACTTTTCTCTTTAGGAGCGCTGAAGTGAGTGTCCCAGACCTCGCTACTTGTTTGAAAGCCAGATGTTAATGACCCTTCCTCTTAGAAACATGACTAACACACTAGTGGTAATCATTATCAATTTTTAAGAATTCAAAGAGACAGCACTGGTAGGTCATCAGGCCCCTAGACAACTATGGCGAGCCCTCCAGATCAAAACTGCCTTTTGTTACTTGGGGAGAGCTTTCTAGAGGAATGTGAATGATAGTGTATGCATACCGTACTGCTCCTATAATAAGAACCGTCCAATTGTTTGTCTTCGACTTTAGCTTGAGCGAGTGATACTATCTTGCCTCTGGAAGGTATTGAGACACTGCAGAGATTCCATGTGGCTTTTTAAGGTGGCCACTGAAAGCTTAGAGCATTGTTCTGCTTGCTGGGTCTAAGACCCTGGCCTCATATTTGGGTTTACGATTGTAAATTCCTATCGTTCTGCTCCTAGACTTTTAATTAAACACTCTGTGAGACAAAGAGAATGAACTAATGCCAATTCCTGTCAGTAGGCTAGTGAACCTCAGTTCTCCAGAAGGCCACGCTGTTGTAGAAAGTGGGTTTGATGGAGACACATGTCTAAGAGTCTTTCTTTTTTTTTTTTTTTTTCTAATTTTTTTTTTATTAACTTGAGTATTTCTTATATACATTTCGAGTGTTATTCTCTTTCCCGGTATCCGGGCAAACATCCCCCTCCCCCCTCCCCTTCCTTATGGGTGTTCCCCTCCCAACCCTCCCCCCATTGCCGCCCTCCCCCCATCAGTCTAGTTCACTGGGGGTTCAGTCTTAGCAGGACCCAGGGCTTCCCCTTCCACTGGTGCTCTTATTAGGATATTCATTGCTACCTATGAGGTCAGAGTCCAGGGTCAGTCCATGTATAGTCTTTAGGTAGTGGCTTAGTCCCTGGAAGCTCTGGTTGCTTAGCATTGTTATACATATGGGGTCTCGAGCCCCTTCAAGATCTTCCAGTTCTTTCTCTGATTCCTTCAACGGGGGTCCTATTCTCAGTTCAGTGGTTTGCTGCTGGCATTCGCCTCTGTATTTGCTGTATTCTGGCTGTGTCTCTCAGGAGCGATCTACATCCGGCTCCTGTCGGTCTGCACTTCTTTGCTTCATCCATCTTGTCTAATTGGGTTGCTGTATATGTATGGGCCACATGTGGGGCAGGCTCTGAATGGGTGTTCCTTCAGTCTCTGTTTTAATCTTTGCCTCTCTCTTCCCTGCCAAGGGTATTCTTGTTCCCCTTTTAAAGAAGGAGTGAAGCATTCACATTTTGATCAAGTGAACACGTGTCTAGGGTGTTTGTGTGATAAGCAGCATTGGAAGACTCCCTGTAGAGAAACAGGTGATGACAAAATACTGACCATTAAAAAGTTTTCCAACACAATACTTGCCCATACTGGTGTCACCTTGTGGGAACTGGGTGTGGAGCAGCTCAGATGTCGCAGATACAGTCTGGCTCTGCCTATGCTATGAAACACAAACTTCCTTTCTGCAGAAGCCGATTGCCCTCTCTGGTGTTTGTGAAGGCTCCAGGCTAACTAGTAGTTTGCCCTTAGTTATCTTAGGCCTTGCCCAGTTTTTGACATATTTAGGTTTCTTTTTATAAACCTATAGCATATGATTGTGTTAAACTTTTTATTGATTTGATAGGTGGTCTTATAATTGGGCAGTCAGCCAGTTACAATGACCTAATCTGTAATTATTGACAGGCTAGCAATGTAGTTTGTAGCCAAGGATAACCTTGAACTTACTTCCTGCTTCCACTTCCCAAGAGCTAGAATTGATAACCCTGTGCTTGGCTGATGCAGTGCTGGAGTGAGTCTAGTCAAGCGCTCTGCCACCTGACCATCATGACTGTGTATGACCATCGAGTAATTTCATTTTATGTCCAGTTGCTACTTTTACCTTTGTTTTTAAATACTTAGTGCTTGTCCTGGGGTTCATGACTTGCACCTTTGTCACAGCGAGCCATCAGATGTATGAGGACCAACAACAGTGTTTCCATTTCATACTTTCTATTCGTGGTCCCATGTTGTGTATTTACTCCTACGTGTTAAATGGATCCAGATCGCCAGCTGGCGATGATGCTTGTTTGATGTAGAAAGTTTCCTTTAATATTTCTTATGTTATTTCTTAACTGTATTAGCCATCAATCCTCTTAGCTTTTGTCTGTGATGTCTTTTCTTGGCTGTCATCTTTAAAAGATGGTTTGTTTGGCTGCGAGTGGATTCTAGGTTGACAGTTTTTCTTCTGGCACTTTAAAGTCCTCACCCCATAACCTCAAGGCCTGTCTGGTTTCTGGTGAGGAGCCTACTGTAAGGCTTATCTACTCCTCTATGGAATATTCCTTTTTCTCTGCCTGCCTCCAAAGATTTTCAGCACTTTGACTATGTATCTATGTAATGGGGACAGGACTAACCACTCTCAGTCTTCATTTGATGTCTTTAATTATTTTTAGAAAACTCAGCTTTGTAATTAACTTTCCAGTTAGTTCTTCAGGGATTTTAGTCACACACACACACACACACACACACACACACACACACACACACACACAATTTTTTTCTTTGTGTTTTAATTTGTACTTAAAAATTATTTTTACTTGAGAGAGAGAGAGAGAGAGAGAGAGAGAGAGAGAGAGAGAGAGAGAGTGTTAAAGTTTTTGTCGTGTATGCAGGGTGCAGGTGAAGAGAGCATTGACTCCCTGAACTGCAGTCAGTGGTTAGGAGCTGCCTTCCATGTTCTGGAGCAAGCACTCTTAACCACTGAGCCGTGTCTTCAGCGCCCAGTTTGGATTTTTTTTTTTTGTTGACATATCTATTAAATTTACTGAATCGTTCATCAGTTTTATACTTTTGTACTTGATTGTCCTTTGAAGAAGTATTCTCTGATACTTTAGAACTTTTTAAGTGTTTCCATTTGACTTGTTCATGCCATTTCCATGTTTGTGGAGATGCTCTGGATGTTCCGTGCCTTTGGTATTAGAGCCCTCACTGTATATCACTGGTCATAATTATTTTTGAGGTCATGTGGTCTGGTGGGTCCAGTATTTGGGGTGTCCAGCATCAGTTGCTCTGTGCATAGCAGTGGGGTCTCTTTCTTGCTTCTTCTGTGTTTTCATTTCTAGCTAAGACTGAACATCCTGTACATGATGTCAGAGATCGAGAGAAATAGTGTTTGTACCTAGAAAAGAGTTTACTTCTGTCTGCTCATTAACATGCAGAGTTGAGCCAGGTGATTCGGGAGTCGGCCTGGTTGGTTTTTAGTGGTGGTTTTGGCTACCTTGGCCAAAGAATCTGTGAGATCATCAGCTCTTGTTTTTCCATCACAAACTCAGAGATTTTTGTCTGAGTCCCAGGGACCAGGGCATTCCTGTTCTTCACGGAAGGGAAGCATCCTGGAAGGCAGACATGCTTTCTGCCTACCTCACGGCTATCTCAATAGGCACTCCTGTTTCTGTTCTTCATGAGTACCCAGCAGAAGAATATGGCTTATAAGTGCATGTTGGATTCATGTATTTGTCTTATACTTAAGAATCCATGCCAGCCTGACCCACATTGTTTCAGGTGAGCCAGAGCTACCTACATAAAAAGACTCTCAACAAAGCAATAGCAACAACAAAAAAGAATTAGTGGCTAAAAAAAATATAGTATATCAGAGCCAAGGATTCCTTCCATTCTCAACATCAAACTAAACGAAGAAAAAGAAGGAATTCCTAAGAAGTTTAGCTGGATGCACATTTGCGCGCGCACGCGCGCGCGCGCGCACACACACACACACACACACACACACACACACACACACACACACACACCAATAATCTGGCGTTTTGCCCAAAGTGAGAGAATTTGTGTAGCCCATCTATCTTTGGAGGGGGACTTGGTTTTGTTGTTTTTTGTTTTTTCTTCTTTTGGGTTTTGTTTGGTGTGTCAGAGAGACAGGATTTCTCACTGGCCTAGAGCTCAATAAGTAAGTTAGGCCAGCTATCAGTCAGCCCCAGCCAGGGATCTAACCACCTATCTACCTCCCTAGTACTGGGATTACAAGTACTTGACTTTTTAATGTGGGTTTGTCCTAGTGGGGGCTTCTGTTATGGTGAAGACACCATGACCATGTCTACACTTAAAAAGAGGGCACTTAATTGGGGCTGGCTTACAGTTTCAGAGATTTAGTCCATTATCATTGGCAGGAAGCATGGCAGTGTGCAGGCAGCATTGTGCTGGAGAAGGAGCAGAGAGTTCCATATCTGGACCTGCAGGCAGCAGGAAGAGAGCCAACACTGGGCCTTGCTTGGGCTTTTGAGACCTCATGTCCACCCTCAGTGACACACTTCCTCCAACAAGGCCACACCTCCTAATAATCCTTCTCAAGTACTGCTACCACCTGACGACTAAGCTTCAATTATGTGAGCCTATGGGGGCCATTCTCATTCAAACCACCACAGAGTTCTAGGGATGGAAGATTCTATGACTTAGCTATCTCCCCAGTTCTGGTTTCTGTTTCCTTCCCCTGCCTCCCAAGTGCTGGAGTTACAGATGTACCATTGTACACAGCTTTTTAGCTACTGGTCTTTGATTCAAGGAAAGGACTCTTTGTTTTCTTTGATCCTTGTAAATTCCTTATTCTCATACTTAACAAAGGGAAAATGATAAATTATAGTGATAATACAAATTATAGATCTGTCTTTAGAAGATGGGGTAGTTGTGGGTTTTAATGAACTCATGAATGTGAAACTGCTTAGTCCACCAGGAGTTCCCACAGAATAATGAGCACTGTTTTCTGATATGTCATTTCTTTTTTTTTTTTTCTCTCTTGTTTTCAGAAATGATCAAAACAAAGAAGTAAGCCCACAACAGAATCGTCGCACTAGAGCCACTGAACGTGCTGAGATTGAACCAAGAAACAAGCGGAATAAGAATTAGTATGGCCTTTTGCCAGTTTTTCTGAACGGTGACCTGAGTATGATATTTTTATTGCCATGTGTGGTTTCATATTTAGCAATATCCAAGGAAGATTTTTTTAAGTCTAAATGCAATAGTTAATTTATTTTCATTCTTCTTTGCCTTCCTGAACAACAGCAACAACAACAAAAAAAAAACAAAAAAACAAAAAAAAAAAAACAAAAAAAAAAGTTCTGAAATGACCCATTTTGGTCAGTTGTTTGCTTTCTTTCCTTTAAGATATTTCTCCCCTCAAAACACACTCACCAGCTTTGCCCAGAGTATATGTTCCTTAGTAGGAGTGTTTACTTCTCTATTTTAGGATGTTTTTAAGTCATTTTTCAGTTTCTTCCATTGGAGGGCAAACCTCAGAAGCAGCTTCTTTGCGTCCCTTGACAGTAACAAGCCTGCTGGTCAGAATATGCACGCCTTTGTCATAATCCACACACCTTGGGGTAAGGGCCTGGTGCCAGGCCACCAGCAGTTACTGCTCAGTACTCGTCGAATATATTTGTTAGACACACCTGTGTCTACATGTAGAGTAGGTTTATAATGTAAAATCACAGTTAGTTCTATGGTGTTTGAAAAGCCGGGGAAGTTAGTGTTGTGATTTAAGGGCACAGTCACCTTCCTCTGAAGCATATATCTGCTTCAAACATGGCACTTAAAAACTGTTCTCTTAGCATTTCTCCACTGGGGTCAGGCAGATCTCTAACACTTTGAATCCCAGCTGTTAAACAAAAAAGTGAAATAAATGGATTTTATCAATAAATATACAACTGGTAATGTCCTTGAATCAGTGTCTTGTGAGCATTTGAATGGAAGCTATAAATTTTTTTATTGCGTTTGTCATAAAATTTATTGTATGAAATGCCTTCAGTTCCAAGTTTTACCTGCCTTTGGTATTTCAAAGCCATCCTGCCTCTATGTCACCCTTCAGACACATGATCTTTCACACATCGCAGAGCATATGGCTGTGCTACGATGAGTCTGTTCCTGGTGGGAAAACTGGCTATGGCTTCTCCTCGCCAGAGAATCTGTGGACATTGGCTTTTTGCTATTGGCTTTTTTACTTTGGAGTTTCTGGCAAGCCCCTTGCCCCCCACCCCCGGTGTGTTTGTGTGTGTGTGTGTTTGGGGTGTGTGTGTGTGTGTCTGTGTGTTTGGGGTGTGTGTGTGTGTGTGTGTGTGTGTGTGTGTGTGTGTGTGTGTTGGGGTGGGGGTTTCATTATGTTGAATGTTTTCACACTGACATTGCCATTCGTTTTCCTTATGTGTTCCCTGAGTTTGGGAAATGGACAGCAAGACCACTCACTGAATCTGTGGGTGCATTCTATTTGAAGTAAGTGAACAGAGGTTAACATTGACGTGTTTTATATCACTGAATTCCCAGATATTAGGCTATAGTGAAAGATGTATTTCATTAAAAATGGCATAATCTGCCATCCATTAAACTGGGAGCAATTACTGTTAGGTTTGTAGTAAAAGCACTTGCAAAGGAGAGGTGAAACACAAGCTGGGAAACCAGGCATGTGAATTCAAATTTTAACCTGTCAGTCATGGTACTGAGTACTTGGAATGCAGTGATGGTGAGGATTCATTACATTGTGAAACCAGTCAGTCCCCAGTGGGACAGACAGGAGTGTTTGTTCCTTAAGGACAGATGAGCAGAATGTGCAGATGGTTTTATGACTGAGGGCCTTGGAGGAGTGTTACCATGTGGGCAGGGGCCTGGGCTTCTGTCAAGCCTCGTTCTCCTTACCACAGTGAGCATTGATTTTTTTCATGGTTCTAGGGGCTCGCAGGCTAGATCAATAGGTTGTCTCCTGAGGCTGCTCGCTCTCCTTTGCTCGTAGGCAGCTGCCTTCTCAGAATGTCCTTAGATGTTCTCTCTGTGCACATGTGTCTGTGTCTCCTCTCTCCATATGAGGACACCAGTCATGCTGGATCACACCCTTCTTTGTGACCTCATTTTACTTTATCTCTTTAATGAGTCTCTAAGTACTCTCTTGCTGTTAGGACTTAATACATTTATGTCTGGGGCCTGTAAGACCCCACAGGAGTTATCTAGTCCAGGGTTCTCAAACTTTCTAATGCTACGACCCTTTAATATAGTTCCTCACATTGTGGTGACCCTAATAATAAAATTTTTTTTTCGTTGCTACTATATAACTGTAAATTTTGTTGCAATTATGTGTTGCAGTGTGTGCAATCTGTGGGTTTGATGGTCTTAGGTGAGCCCTGTGAAAGGCTTTCTCGATCCCCAAAGGGTTTACACCCAACAGACTGAGAGTCGCTGGTCCAGGCTGAAATCTCAGTGGTACCAAGAAGAGTAACAAGGAGCTCTGTGCTGCCCTGAAAAGGAGAACTTAACAGCCCTGCATGTGCACTGAAGGAGAAGTGTACCTACTAGGCAAACGCTGGGGAACCCAGTGCACGTGTTAGATCCACAATTGAACACAGTAGACTTGTAATTATAAAAATTACCTCAGTAAAATTTCAGTTTTTACCCTGCTTCCTGTCCTTCACTAGCCATTCAGTCCTTTCCTCCTAACTGTCCTCAGGGTAACTGCCATCGGTTACACTGGCTCAGAGTAGCAGTGTCACATAAGGTTTAGGTGAATGGGCAGGTGCTGGTGAATTGGGGTTTGTCATTTAGAAAGGACATCCAGATGGCTCTAGTATGTCAAACCTTCCTACTTTGTAATTTTTTTTCTTCTACCCCATATGGAATTGTGGGTATAGAAGGAAAAGCATTCATAAACATGAAGTCACAGGAGTGTTGTGCTGAAAATTTAAAAAGATCGTTTCCTATCCGTTCCCTCGAGCAGATCGGTTCGCTCTGGCTGCTACTCTCCGAGAAGTCCCCTAGGCAGTAGCTACCACTCCCCCTCATCCCGCTCAACACATACATACATATCTCATTCTTCCTGGCACTGCAAGTTCTTATTCTGTGAGGGCAACAGAACCAGGTCCGCATGCTCCGAGTGCCTCTCAGCCATTTCTTTCACACACCGTCCTCTTTAGCCTGGTAAAATCAAAGTTCCAGAAACTTGTGATTTAGCAGTTAGATTTACATGTTAAATTCTCAACCCACAATTCATCCACACAATAAATTCACTGCCAATTGATATAGATAATAAACCGCCCACCTAGACAAGATAAAATCGATCTAGTCCCAGAGACTTCATCCTGATCGCCCTCCTTCCCCTTTTCTCCCCCCCATACAAAACTCTGTCCCGCCTCACTCTACTGCCCAATCATGTGTCGCCTTGACATCAACCTACACATTACCCTTTCTGTTAGGGAAAATGGGGGAGTTGTTTGGCCATAAGAAGGCCACCCAGCAATTGTTATGACCTCTGATGTCTGTCTTGACTGGATCTGACTGAAAGTCCCTGAGATGAGGAATCCAAGCAGGCCAGTTGAGCATCCTGAGGATGAGCTTCACCAAAGCTGCACATTCTGCAATGTATAAATCTCAAAACAAAATTTTACTGTCAAGATAACTTTTTGTTTGATTCTCTTGAATCTTGTTTTTCAGGCAGTCTCACTCTATCAAATCTGATCCATATAATACAGGAAGGTGTCCAGAGCCTAGTCACCCCTTTTAAAAACACAAAGGCAAAACCTTTCTCCCAAAATACTGTGTTCTTTAGTCTGTAACCAGAAAAGCTTGTATCTTGCACTCTCTCCCAGAGGAATAATATAACAAGACTTAAAAATCACACCTATTATGAAAAATTAAAACAATTTTTTAAAAAAGGAAGTAAGCTAAACAATAGTGTATGAGCCTATAGGCTTTTCTAATCTCTCATATCAGGAAATTAATCCGAAATTCCAGTGGAGCCCATGTTAAGAGAACCTGAGCTTCCTGTTGTGGTAAATATCAAAAATAACCACAAACCCTCACTAGCCAGCAGCATCATTTAACACCTGTCAATTCCAATACCAATAAGAATTAAGCAACTTACCAAACCAAGATTATAGCACAAAATACATTGTTCTGTCAAGTTCTCTACCTGGAGCATCAGATTTTTATTTATTAATAACTTCCATAATATATGTCTGTATTCACTCTGCCTGGTCTACAGACTTCTATTTTTTAATAACCTCATTAACTTATAAACATCACCACTCTCTACTTGGAGTCAGTGACTAATTTTCCCTATCTTAGTTCTGAGCCATGAGTAAAAGCCACGGGTAAAAGTACCCACGTGATTCGGGCAAGCTCTGTACTCTCTTCTTCTAACTATAAAAACAAACTTAATCATAGTTCCATTAACACCTGTCATTAAGAAGCAGGCAGATTGTCTAACTAGGATTTTTAACCCAAAATTCCCATGGACCCCATGTACAAAGAATATGAGTGTCCTGAAAGACTTCATAGAGCATTAATTCTGTCCACTACCTTTAAAGCAATTAAACCAATCCTAAATTAAATCATTTTCCAAACAACTTTTGTTAAAGAAGCAAGCAGCTTCTAATCTCTAACTCTCTGATCTGCCAGTCTTATCACAGCTGGGGACCTACAGCCAGCAAAGCCTAGGCTGCTTCTGTGTTTCTTTGTCTAAGGTTCCCATGCTTGAGACATCACGTGACTCAACATGGGGCTGGCCCCCTCTTAGAAAATAAAACCTGCCTCTATCTCTTAGGCTGATAATCTTAACTTTCTAGTGGATTCTTACCCAAGGCATTGGTTTGCCATCTGTTGCAGTAAAAATTAAAAAAGAATGTTTTCTATCAGCTCCCGAGAGCGGATCCGCTCACTCTAGCTCTTACTCTCTGAGCGGTTCCCTAGGTGGTAGTTATACTACCTGACACACACACGCACACACACGCACACACACACACACACACACACACACACACACACACACACACACACACACACACACCCCTTGTTCTACGGGCCCTGGCCCAAAGGCAATAGAACCAAATCCACACGCTCCAACTGCCTCTCCTCCATTTCTTTTACAGAAAGAAATGCCTCTTTTGCCTGATAAAATCAAAGTTCTGGAAACTTGTAATTTAGCAATTAGATTTACCTTTCCTACACAGGAGCTGCTCAGGATAGAATATGGGTAAAGACGTAAGCGGCAAAAGCAACAGACAAAAGCAGGGGAGACTTTACAGGACTTTTTTTTTTAAACCATAGCCATTTATTCCTTGTTCCCCAAATTCTTATTTTAATATCATAATGTATAACACAGTGTGAGTTTTAAAAATCCCAGAATCTTTAAAAATTATACCTCAAAAGTTCAATGTTTCTTTAAAAAAAAAACAAACCCAACCTAATCTAGTAATTGGAACTGATAAAACAAATTGAAAGGTTACATATTTTCTCATTCCACAAGGGAAAAACGAAGGAATCGAAAGAGTCATATGGGGGCATTACTAAAATCCAGCTGTCTCGATCCGTTTTACAGCCCAGTATTGAGCATCAGGGAATCATGTACTGTTCGGGGCTCCAGGTTGGTTGGGCATTCCCACCTCTATGTCTGCCGTATGGTGCACATGCAGTACAGCTCTTGTCAGGTTTAGTCTGGCTCCATTCCCTATCTGGGCCTCACCTCATAAATGGACCATAGGTAGTCCTGGCATCTACTATATTCTGTGGCACTATTTCCACCTCATCTTCCGCAGGGTTCCCTGAGACCTGAGGGGAGGGTTTTGATTGGAGACATCCTGACTAGGAATGACTGTTCCAAAGTTTGTTACTCTGTGTATCTTGGCAACCTGTTGGTCTCCATATTTCCTGCCATCTACTGCAGGAGAAAGCTGCTCTGATGACGGCTGAGCAAGGCATTGACCTGTGAGCATAGCAGAATGTAGTTAGGACTCATTTGACTGCTATGTCCCTTAAGCAGAACAGTTGTATGTGGTTTCCCCTTGGTCCCTGGCCTGTCTAGTCTTGGGGTCTTGACCACCCATGCAGCACTGGGTATGGTTTCCTGTCATGGAGTGAGGTACTTGTTGGTTACTCCCACAAGGTGTGCTCCACTGGTCACACCAGCAGTCTTGGGTGCAGGTCCCCAACGTAGATGAAAGGGTTTGTGGCTCCATCAGTGTTTGCCTTTCTTTCTTCTTCCGTAGTGAGCGGATACCATCCAGCACCTCAGCACTAGCCCTATGGAGTGAAAACTCTAGGAAGGCACTAGTTTGACTTCTCCATGTCACATGACTGTTTAGTGCCATGTTCAGCATTGGGCACTTCCTGTCCCGTTATGGAGCACAGCCTTGCAATAGGTTGGGCTGTTTGGGGTTCCCAAAGGACTCCTTTGGCCAACAACTCAGTCCTAAAAGTTTCATTTGGTGTCAAGAGTTGTCCAGTTGGGGCTCTTGTCTCCCTGGTGTTGGGGGCAATTTCATTTAGATCTCCTTAATACTTTTATATATTTTAGAGTGATTCCACTCTATTAGGTTTCTATACAACACCTCAAATGGCCCCCTGAATTTTAGCTGTCACTCTCTATTCCTTCCCTTGTCTCTGTCTTCCCTGTTCCTCCACAATTTAACCTTCCTGTTCCAGACCCTATCCCTCGTCCATCCATAAATATATATTCTTTTTCCCATTTCTATGGAAATCTGTCCCTCTTCCGTAGTCCCTAACCCTCCATCTGACCTGTGGTCA
Organism: Rattus norvegicus; assembly: GCF_021556685.1. Taxonomy (NCBI): domain Eukaryota; kingdom Metazoa; phylum Chordata; class Mammalia; order Rodentia; family Muridae; genus Rattus; species Rattus norvegicus. Next base: position 146,905,404 of record NC_141537.1, on the reverse strand, counting down.
CACAGAGTGTAGAATTAATAGCTGACATCCATGTATAAGTGAATCTGTGCCCTGTTTGTGTTTCTGCCTCTGGCTTACCTAATCCAGGATGACTAATTTTATGATTTCTTTTTTTCTGTGTTTAACTGCTAGGCAGTAGCCGATGTGTAAATGTACTACAGTCTCTTATGCTTTCATCTGTTGAGAGACACCTTGGCTTTTCTAATTTCTGGTTATTATGAATAGAGCATCAATGAACATAGTTGAGCAAGTGTCTCTGCAGTACGATGAAGCATCCTTTGGATATATGCCCAAGAGAAGTGTCTTGAGGTAGATGGATTCCCAGCTTCCTGAGGAACAAACACTGATTTCCATAGTGGATATACAGGTTTGCATTCCCGCCAGCAGTGGATGAATGCCTTGTCCCACATCCTAGCCAACATGAGTTGTCACTGGTGTTACTGTATCTCGTGGGAGCACATCCTTTCCCGAGTATTTTCAGGGATCATTGGGTCTCAGACCATTCAGAATTCAGACACCATTGCATGCCTTAATATGTTGCTACTCTTGTGGCAGACTTCAGGCACCTGTCCCACCTTCAACCTATCTTCTGTCATAACTACAACAGGTCGAGAGCACCTGTCTTGCTTAGGGTTCCATCCCTGTTGCATCTAGCCCTGGCCCTCCTGGTCTAAGTGGAAGTGACGAGAGTATTCCTTTTCCGTTTGATAGTTCAGCTTTGACCTGGACCCTTTGTGTCCCTTATCAGCATTTGTATCTGGTATCTCCTTCCTTCAACTATTAGGCCTGAGTGTTACGTGGTGTACGAAACTTAAGAAATCCTGTTGTAGACCAGAAGGAGAGAGAAGCATTTTTTTAAAGTAATTACACAAATTAGCACAGCTACAAGAAGTGTAACAAAGGAAAGGATGTGGCATTACGAAAGCATATGGCTTCTCCAGGACTACCCCTCCCCAATGTAAGTATACATATATACTCATGCATAAACACACATGCCTGTGCACACACACCCTTTCATTTGTTATAAATTCCAAATCAATAGTCCAGTCACCTAACCTCTATAATATGTGTTATATTTTGCACAAACATTCTTTTTTTTAAAAAAGGTTTATTCATTTATTATATATAAGTACACTGTAGCTGTCTTCAGATACACCAGAAGAGGGCATCGGATCTCTTTACAGATGGTTGTGAGCCACCATTTGGTGGCTGGGAATTGAACTCAGGACCTTTGGAAGAGTAGTCGGGTGCTCTTAACCACTGATCCATCTCTCCAGCCCACAAACATTCTTTTATTCTCAGACATTTATGTTACTTCTGGGTTTTCGAGTTATAAACAATTCTGAACAGGAGCACTGTGCTTCTTCTCACGTGATTACTTGCCCAGGGTCCCAGACATGCAGTAACTAAAACAGCAGCTTTGGGTAACATGTGACCAGGTTTTCAGAACAGAAAGCACCAAAGTATAAGATTCCATACAGGTTTGCTCTGTGGGCTTTAAAGTAGTGAATATTAAGGAACAGATTGTCTTACCCAGGTGGGGATTTCAGCAAGTACATAAGGTTTGCTCTGTGCTGCTGTTAACTGTCAAAGTGGAGGACCTAAAATTGAAGAGCTCTGTGTAGTTACAAGCAAAAATACAAAAGGCTTGGTGTTCTGCTCTGACAGTTCTTATATTCAGGTCTCTGACAGGGACAACTAGAGAACTCTTGTTTTGCACCCAGGCTTTGGGTAGCAGCTGGGTGCCCAGCACCTGAATACATTGACATTCAGGAACTGTTGTCATTCTAGCACTAACCAAAGAAACCCAGCTGGTTTGGATGCCAGGTGAAGAGGCAGCAAGCAAGGTGGCATCTGCTGTGAATGTCTGCTTGAATGACAGCCCTGACAGAATGGAATTTTTTTGGTGCGCCTGGCTTCTAACTTTGGAACTCACAAGCGTCCATTTGAACTCGTAGGGGCCCACGTAGTATTGTTCATTTCTGTTTGGATCACGTAAGCACCACATCATGAATCTTTTATGTAGCACCTGGTTTTGAGCAGCCTTAACTTATATGGCTGTTAATGTCTTCTCTGCTAAAGGTATTTTTAGGCCATCTGAAATTTACTGCTAAGTAGAGAGCCTTTTAAATGAGTCATTAATTAACTTCAGTGCTGTGAGTGCAGAGGCTCATGGGTTCTGGGGAAGCACTGCTTCACTGAGCTGCAGCCTCAGCCCCTGGGGCATTTTACTGTTAACTGTTTGATTTTGAGCATAATAAACAGAGCGTTTCTGGAAGTGTAAAAGCAAAGAGCCAAGTGATTCCTGCTTTTACTTCTTGACAGTGATTTACGTGTGTTATAAACTTGAGAGGATTTAATTTCTGCGCTTGTGAGGCAGAGGCAGGCTGATATCTATGAGTATGAATCTAACCTGATCTACCTAGGGAGTTCCAGGACAGCAAGAGCAACACAGTGAGACCCTGTCTTAAAAAACAGACCAAAACCAACCAACCAACCAACCCACCAACCAACCAACCAACCCACTAACCAACCAACCAACCCACCAACCAACCAACCCACCAACCAACCCACCAACCAACCCACCAACCAACCAACCCACCAACCCACCAACCCACCAACCAACCCACCCACCAACCAACCAACCAACCAACCAACCAACCAACCAACCAACCAACCAACCAACCAACCACAATTCAACCAAACAAAAAACCACAACAGCAAATCAGCTTGAGGGGGTACAAGGGTCAGCGGCATGGTGAAGGCTGCTGGGAGAGCCTCTCTGGGGAGCTGTGGGAGGCTTCTCTCATGCACTTAGACACAGAGCTCTAGATTGGAGACTCTGAGGGGGATGCCTGTCTAGATCTGCTTGAAGATTATAGAAGTTTGGACTGTTGCTGCCTAGAAGTTGGAAACAGATGAATACATTTCCACCCCCAAATCAGTTCTTGTCTGGAGCTGGGTTTGGTTTGCTTTTCTAATGAGAATTGTGAGATGGTTCTATTTGAATCCACTTATTCCCCATGCCAGGCAGTGTATTGGGAAAGGCAGACTTTGTAAAGGTACAGCAGAAGTTCTAATGAAGGCTGCCATGTAAGCTTGACATGGAGCCGAGCCCCAAAGAGGATTAGGGTGCTAAAGGATCTGGGAGCCAAGAAATCAGTTGGAGGTGAGGTGGGGTGTGTGTGGCAAATTTTAAACATAGTTGGGTAGAGTAGAATGTTTAAAACAAGCTGGAAATCAAATGCTAGACTGACCATATGTGAACTTGGACAAAGGAGACTGGACTCTCAAAGCATTCTGGAGCCCTTGACATTATTTGAGTGGTATTGATTCTAAGACAAGGGCCCATATATCAATGTAACCTTAAGAGTAACCACTAGTGAATACAATCTGTAAGTGTTTAAAGCCTGAAAACAGAAGCATAGCTTCTAAATAACAAAGGAAGATAAATCCAACATACAATATCTATGTAGATTACTACACACAAGGCTTTTTTGTTTGGTATTGGTTTTTAGGCAGGATCTTGTGGCCTAGACTATTAACAAACTCATCATCCCTCTGCCTCATCCTTCTAAAGGCTAGGAAGACAGATGTATGGCACCACGAATGACTGGTGGCTTTACAATAGTTAGGATACATGCAGACAGCAGAACATAGGCGATGCTACCAGACAGTTTCCATGTAGCAGTGATTCGCTCCACTAGCTCTCATTCTTTTCTTCTTGCTGTATTGGGTGTTGTTGTTGTTGTTGTTGTTGTTGTTGTTGTTGTTGTTTTGTTGTTGTTGTTGTTGTTGTTGTTTTGTTGTTGTCTGAATACTAAAGATCAAACTCAGGGCCTCACAGCACTCTACCATTAAAGCCATATTCCCCATCCTAAACTCACTTTGAATTAGTGAGAACTTGTTATGAGAAATGGAGTTTGTATTAGCATTTACAAAGAGATGGATTTTGCATCAGAAAGGAGCAGGGAACTGGGGCATAATCAAGACTTAATTCTGTTTCTGGGACAGGGCAGCAGCAGATTATTTGTCCCTGGAGAGGCACATGTCAGCTATGTTAGAATTCTCCTTGGTGTTTGTGTTAATTCCCTTGTTTCCTCTTCACCAATCCCTGACATTCAGTGCCAGAGTCCTTCCTTTAATGTGGTTTTGCCACACCTGCTTTTGGGTAGGTAATGAAGGTCGTGAGATGAATAGTCACTTGATGAACACTGCATAAAGAACGTGGTGACTGCAAATGTGCAAGAAAGAAGTATTCTACTACTCATTCTATTACTCACTCTACTACTCTACTACTTACTCTACTATTTTACTACTCACTCTACTACTTATTCTACTACTCATGCAGCATGTACTGGGCTGGATAGTTAGTTCTATGTCAACTTGACACAAGCTCGACTTATCTGAAAGGAGGGGGCCTCAAAGGAGAAAATGCCTCTAGAAGATCCCACTATAGGGCATTTTCTTAATTAGTGATTGATTGATGGGACAGGGCCCAGCCCATTGTGGATGGTGCCATCCCTGAGTTGGTGGTCCTGGGTTCTCTAAGAAAGCAGGCTGAGCGAGCCATGAGGTACAAGCCAGTAAGCAGCACTCTGTCATGGTTCCTGCCTTCAGGTTCCTGCCCTGTTTGAGTTCCTGTCCTGACTTCCTTTGATCATGAACAGTGATATGGAGGGATAAGCCAAAGAACCCGTTCTCCCCAAATTGCTTTGTTGGTATTTCATCACAGCAATAGTAACCTTCAGACTCAGCCTCCTATGTGACCAGTCTAACCTAGGTAATCTATAAAAAGAGAGGAGATATAGATTTTACTGGGAATTAATTTTATGTCTCAGAACATAAATGTATCTCTTTCTCTCACCTGAGCCTCTGCTGCTGCTTCAGTGGGATAGAACATTTGACCAAGCTGGAATGTCTTAGCTGGAAAGGACCTTTCCTATCATCCAGTTCAGCCCCTTCCTGAAGAAAGTTTCCTCGAGAGTTTATACTCATAGAGGTATCTGGCTACATCATTCCAAATGTTTCTCAGATGAAGCCTCTGACTAAGATGTTCTTGGTATATGGTAGGAAGAAGGAATGGTCCTATTGGGATACTCTTCCTGTAATTAAGAACCTCATTTTGAGGGCAGCACTGAAAGTGGTGATGAAAACTCAGTCCTCCAGCTGAGGGAGCCGAAAGAAAGTGCTTTCTGTGTCATGGTTCTGAGTATCACTGAAGCCAAGAGTCCAGGCAGATCAAGGATCTAGGTGGTCTAGTAGCTCCTGGCTAGTGGTTCTATAGGCTCCTGAACTGAGGGTCTCAGGCGCTGTTGGCACCTTTACTAAAGGTACAGCTGCTGCCACCGCTTGTGTTTCCAAGAAAAGAATTATTTGGGTCTTAAGTTCTAGATGGAAGTTGTTTTAGGTTGAGGACAATTGACCAACTTTAGACGTCCCAAGTCCCTTCAATAAGCAAGGATAATCCCGTGGGGGTTGAGCAGGTAAATTTGTCACCTCTATCCTGTCCATTTGTTAGCCAGTCATTACTACACAGTGTCAGGCCACCTGGTCACTGATCCTAACTTGTCGATTGCTTCCTCTGTCTACCTCTGTCAGCAGCTCCTGTGGCATGCTCTTGACATCATTGAACTGTTCGACAATTCTCTTGACCTCCCTCCAAGACCTTCATTTAACCTTACCATGTCTTTGCTGTCTGGCATCAAAATCTAATGTGTTCTTACTCCCTTATAAAACAATTTAGATTCCATGGTCCACCATAACCATTCCCTTGCCTTTCCCTTCCACTAAACTTGTTTGATCTTCCTGATTGATGTAGTCAGTCAGCTTTCCTCTCAGGATTCTTTGCCTTATTTTCTGCCTGACTTAGGACTTAGGTGATTGCCAGCTTTTCATCACCAAAGCAAATACCTGAGGTAATCCACTTATAAGAAAGTTTGATCTGGGCTTGCATTTCCCTGCTTCAAGGTCTATGGTGAGATAGTGTTTCATGGTAGTTAGCATGTGGCAGAACAAAGCTCAAATACTAAGGAAGGGACTGGTATCCCACAGTCCTTTTCAAGGGCATTCATGATTCAATGACTGCAAGACCTACTAGGTTTCTCCGCTTACAGTCCCGAAACTGCCTAATAGCACCATGATTAGAGCCAAGGCATTGTACATAGCCTTTGACAACATTCAAAATCTAAACCATAAACCTATGAACCTTGAGTATCAGTACTTTAGGAGCCTAGTCTGCAGCTCTCCTTAGTATATTTTTAATTTTTTATTTGTGTATGTTTGTCGGTATATATGCCCCATATGTGTACATATGTGCCTGGAGAACAGTAGCAACGTTTGATCCCCAAAGAACTGGAGTTACAGGCAGTTGTGAGCCGTCGGACAGTGGTGCTGGGGACCAAAACCTGGTTCTTCTGCCAGAACAGTAAGTGCTCTGAACCTTTGAGCCAGTTCTGCAGCCCCACAGTGATCCTGCAGGGCGTGAGGTGATACCTCACTTTGAGTTTCCTGAGCATTTTTTTAAATGACTGATGCTAAACATCTTCAAGTCTGCTTCTTGGCCATATCCTCTTTGAAGAGGTATCCTTTTAAGTTTCTTGTTTATTTTTAAATCGAAATATCTGTTGTTTTGATTAGAACTCCTGCTTACTCTCTTGCCTTGGATCACCACATCTTATGGATTAACTGGGGTAGCCTTTAGCTTTCACTGCTGCTGTAGTAAGACACCACTGTCTGAGGGAGGCCACAATTCCAACCTCCTAACTCACACTTAGCCTTCTTAGTCCCTTCTCTCTGCTGCTTCCCTCCTTTTCTCCCGTCTTCCCTCCCTCACCCCCTTATTGGATCATAGCTTCATGCATCTTCAGACAGTTGCTATGGCCCTTGACGGCTCTGACTTCACTGTTGGCTTCCTCGTGGGATTCTCTACTCCTGGCTGCTTCTTTGAGTGTCACTGACTTGAGGAAGCTGCCTTGCACCCTCACGTAGTCATCTGTTCTTGACCTCGTCCCTTCTTTATACTTACACTGTCAAAGGCACTGTTTTGCCTACTCGTTCAGTGTTTGTTTGCCTTTACCTGAATGGAGCTCTGTGGCATGAGAGTCAGTCATGCTCCCTACTGTGTCTGCCAGGTCTATGATAGTATCTGGTAACCAGGAGCATTCAGAACCTATTTGTTGAAAGACATAGGAAACAAGTTGTAAGTAGATTGGGTCTCTTCTCCCTCACTGCAGTGAGTTCGGAGGCCAGAGACCGGACCTGTGTGCCGCTCACCTCCATGTTCCCAGTGCCCTGCCTAGTATCTGAGCAGGGTGAGTCAAAGCAGTGTGGAAGGAGGCCTCGCAGAGGAAGCAAGGGGTTCTTAGGTCAGGGCTGTTTGGAGATTTTTCTTCCTTTTCTCAGTTTCTGTCTTTCTATACATGAATGACTGATTCAATAGAATGAAAACAATACAATTAGACCACGTATGTGAACCACTCCAAATCATAGATTTGTAACTTCTTTAAGTACATGACTGTGGAGCCTCACTTAGACTTTTGATGATTTTATTGTAAACCCTAGACACTAAATGCATTTCTGTCTCTATGAAATTTGTTATTTTTCTAGAATTTACCTCCCAACACACACCAACTAAAAATGGTTACAATGACCATTAATGAAGACCTAGTTTTATTTTTGTAGAAGATATTTTGTAACTTGGATTTAAATACTGACTACTTGGCCTGTAGACTTGTGTCTTTGTGCCTGGACTTCATTTTAGTTTGAATCCTTATGTTAACCTATGTATCTGATACACAGATTCTCATCTTTGAAGATGACTAAGGAAGTCCTCATGCTAAAAGTGATTACTCCATCTTCCTGGGTGCCTTCCAGGATCTTCTTAACAGCTTTCCTTTTTGTTAGGCAGATTATCCGGCTGCCTCTGTCACATTGAAATGCTCAGCACTGACACCTCCCTTTCTCTGGAGGTTTTGTAATGCGAAGAGCTGAGGTTTTTGTTATGGAGAGAGAGCCCTACTGCTATGAACATATTGATTGGTTCTCATCAGGGGACAGACAAGGGGTTGTCTGAAGGATTAGGGGGATTGTGCTCCTGGAGTTGAAAAAGGTCTGGATAGCTATTTGGCTATGTTGATCTTAAATTCAAGTCGTCATAAAATGCTGGAGCTTGAAATCAGCCACAAAGCCTTCCTAGTCCAGGGCTGTTATTTCACAGATGTGGCCACTCCATTCAGAGAAAGGAAAGAAAAAGGTTCTTGAAGGCTATGTGGTTGAGAAACAAAGTCAGATAGACCTGACTGCATCTGGACTCAGGTTAGCTATTGAAGTACTATTAAAACTGGTGATGCTTACTGCGGGTCTTCATTGTATGATGCTTCTTATTTATAGGATTCCATTCTGTATTGTATTATATTATATTATATGTCTATACTATAAAGAGAAGGCCAGATGAACCTGGTAGCTATCAGATTGCTTTCATTAACTTCCGGTTGCACATGGAATGCAGGAAAAATCGCACCATCCTGATGGTGTTAATTAAGTTAAATTTAAAAATATTTATCCTTAAACAGTGCATAACAATGAAATATCATGGACAACATAATTTTTAACTTCTAAAAGATGAACTTTTGTTGTACCTCATAACAAGAGTTAAGTGACACTGAGGTTACTTAAGACTTGAGACTGCTGTCCTGCTGTGTACTCTGCTCAACATAAAAATGGCTTTAACCTGGAGACATGATTCTCAACCTGTGCACTGTGACCCCTTTGGGGGTCAAACAACCCCTTTACAGGGTTGCTTAAGACCATCTAAAAACATTTACATTATGATTCATAACAGCCGCAAAATTATAGTTACGTATCAACAAAAATAACTTTATGATTAGTGTTCACCACAACATGAGGAACTGTATTTAAGGGTCAAAGTATTAGGAAGATTGAGGACCACAACTTTAAGAGAACCATGCAGTGAGTGCATGTCCTTAATTCCTTGGAAGTAAGCATTTGGGAGACAAAGGCAGGTGGATCTCTGAGTTTCCTGGCCAGCCTGAGAATTACAGGAAAGCCAGGGATACCCAGAGAAACACTGTCTTGAAAATAAAACAAAACAAAACAAACAAAAAAACTAAAACAACAACCAAAACCGGAGAGCAATATAACAGTCAGCATTACCTGCCTTGAATTTCCCATGCCATCAACTAAGCTAGCTCATAGGTGTAATCATTAGTTATATACTTTTCCATGCCCCTGACCCAGAATAATGCATATGTGTTATGATAATCATTTGCTACAAATAGCAAAGAGGAGGCTGAAAGCAGTCTTATAAAATGAATATCCAATGTAAATATTGAACACAACATACGGATATTGCTTAGATCACCAGTGGTGTTTGTAATACTGTGTTATCTGGGTCATTTGGTTCAATGACCTAATCCTTTGTAAATCACTATTTCTGAAAAGGGTATTTCTGAAAAAAAGATTTCTGATAAGTATCCCTCATTTCTTCCCCCATGTAATGCTTTCTGTACTATTCAATAAAGACAAAACGTTTTTAGAGGTACACACACACACACACACACACACACACACACACACAGAGGTGGGGGAGAGGGAGGGAGGGAGGGAGGGAGGGAGGGAGAGAGAGAGAGAGAGAGAGAGAGAGAGAGAGAGAGAGAACGAGAACATGAAGACACAGGAGGACAAACACAGAAACAGATTCATAAGATGGCCTTCAGACAGGCATCGATTCGCACTCATACAACAGCCAAATAGGATGGAGGACATGGAGAGTGAAGTAGAGAATTCAGACCTGGTCTCTTGGTTAAATGACACCAAGGGAAAGGGCTTTGATTGCCCGCCTTAATGTGACACCAGTGTACTATTGGTGACTGAGTTATTCACTCATGCATTAAATCTACATAGTACACTTAATACTCATTACTCATATAACACCAGAGTTTTCAGCATTAAGTCTTCCTCCTTGCTGACACTGTTTTCTAACCACTGGGTTCCCACCTTTGAGGACAGTCAGTGCCTCTCAGCTCTTAGCGGGTCTTTTTAGAGCTATTTTATGCCTTGTATTTAAGTGTGTTTCAGCTCCCCCCACCCCCGGCTCCATCTTGTTGAAAGGCAACTCCAAATCTGAGATAAGAAAATGGATATGAACACAATCTGTAGAATAAAGATATCAGAGTTCCAACGCCACAACATGGGGAACTCTAGCAGAGAGTGGGTGTGAGTTCACTTGAGTTTGCTTGGAAGTTTCCAGACAACTCAGGCTGCCACTGTAGTACACTATCTTTCTCAGGGGCCCACTTTTTTTTTTTATTAACTTGAGTATTTCTTATATACATTTCGAGTGTTATTCCCTTTCCCGGTTTCCGGGCAAACATCCCTCTCCCCCTCCCCTTCCTTATGGGTGTTCCCCTCCCCATCCTCCCCCAATCGCCGCCCTCCCCGCAACAGTCTAGTTCACTGGGGGTTCAGTCTTAGCAGGACACAGGGCTTCCCCTTCCACTGGTGCTCTTACTAGGATATTCATTGCTACCTATGAGGTCAGAGTCCAGGGTCAGTCCATGTATAGTCTTTAGGTAGTGGCTTAGTCCCTGGAAGCTCTGGTTGCTAGGCATTGTTGTACATATGGGGTCTTGAGCCCCTTCAAGCTTTCCAGTTCTTTCTCTGATTCCTTCAACGGGGGTCCTGTTCTCAGTTCAGTGGTTTGCTGCTGGCATTTGCCTCTGTGTTTGCTGTATTCTGGCTGTGTCTCTCAGGAGAGATCTACATCCGGCTCCTGTCGGCCTGCACTGCTTTGCTTCATCCATCTTGTCTAATTGGGTGGCTGTATATGTATGGGCCACATGTGGGGCAGGCTCTGAATGGGTGTTCCTTCTGTGTCTGTTTTAATCTTTGCCTCTCTATTCCCTGCCAAGGGTATTCTTGTTCCCCTTTTAAAGAAGGACTGAAGCATTCACATTTTGATCATCCATCTTGAGTTTCATTTGTTCTAGGCATCTAGGGTAATTCAAGCATTTGGGCTAATAGCCACTTATCAATGAGTGCATACCATGTATGTCTTTCTGTGATTGGGTTACCTCACTCAGGATGATATTTTCCAGTTCCAACCATTTGCCTACGAATTTCATAAAGTCATTGTTTTTGATAGCTGAGTAATATTCCATTGTGTAGATGTACCACATTTTCTGTATCCATTCCTCTGTTGAAGGGCATCTGGGTTCTTTCCAGCTTCTGGCTATTGTAAATAAGGCTGCGATGAACATAGTGGAGCACGTGTCTTTTTTATATGTTGGGGCATCTTTTGGGTATATGCCCAAGAGAGGTATAGCTGGATCTTCAGGCAGTTCAATGTCCAATTTTCTGAGGAACCTCCAGACTGATTTCTGAATGGTTGTACCAGTCTGCAACCCCACCAACAGTGGAGGAGTGTTCCTCTTTCTCCACATCCTCTCCAGCATTTACTGTCACCTGAGTTTTTGATCTTAGCCATTCTCACTGGTGTGAGGTGAAATCTCAGGGTTGTTTTGATTTGCATTTCCCTTATGACTAAAGATGTTGAACATTTCTTTAGGTGTTTCTCAGCCATTCGGCATTCCTCAGCTGTGAATTCTTTGTTTAGCTCTGAACCCCATTTTTAATAGGGTTATTTGTCTCCCTGCGGTCTAACTTCTTGAGTTCTTTGTATATTTTGGATATAAGGCCTCTATCTATTGTAGGGTTGGTAAAGATCTTTTCCCAATCCGTTGGTTGCCGTTTTGTCCTAACCACAGTGTCCTTTGCCTTACAGAAGCTTTGCAGTTTTATGAGATCCCATTTGTCGATTCTTGATCTTAGAGCATAAGCCATTGGTGTTTTGTTCAGGAAATTTTTTCCAGTGCCCATGTGTTCCAGATGCTTCCCTAGTTTTTCTTCTATTACTTTGAGTGTATCTGGTTTGATGTGGAGGTCCTTGATCCACTTGGACTTAAGCTTTGTACAGGGTGATAAGCATGGATCGAGCTGCATTCTTCTACATGTTGACCTCCAGTTGAACCAGCACCATTTGCTGAAAATGCTATCTTTCTTCCATTGGATGGTTTTGGCTCCTTTGTCAAAAACCAAGTGCCCATAGGTGTGTGGGTTCATTTCTGGGTCTTCAATTCTGTTCCACTGGTCTATCTGTCTGTCTCTGTACCAATACCATGCAGTTTTTATCACTATTGCTCTGTAATACTGCTTGAGTTCAGGGATAGTGATTCCCCCTGAAGTCCTTTTATTGTTGAGGATAGTTTTAGCTATCCTGGGTTTTTTGTTATTCCAGATGAATTTGCAAATTGTTCTGTCTAACTCTTTGAAGAATTGGGTTGGTATTTTGATGGGGATTACATTGAATCTGTAGATCGCTTTTGGTAAAATGGCCATTTTTACTATATTAATCCTGCCAATCCATGAGCATGGGAGATCTTTCCATCTTCTGAGGTCTTCTTCAATTTCTTTCTTCAGAGTCTTGAAGTTCTTATTGTACAAATCTTTTACTTGCTTGGTTAAAGTCACACCGAGGTACTTTATATTATTTGGGTCTATTATGAAGGGTGTCATTTCCCTAATTTCTTTCTCGGCTTGTTTCTCTTTTGTGTAGAGGAAGGCTACTGATTTATTTGAGTTAATTTTATACCCAGCCACTTTGCTGAAGTTGTTTATCAGCTGTAGTAGTTCTCTGGTGGAACTTTTGGGATCACTTAAATATACTGTCATATCATCTGCAAATAGTGATATTTTGACTTCTTCTTTACCGATCTGAATCCCCTCGATTGCCTTTTGTTGTCCGATTGCTCTGGCTAGAACTTCAAGAACTATATTGAATAAGTAGGGAGAGAGTGGGCGGCCTTGTCTAGTCCCTGATTTTAGTGGAATTGCTTCAAGTTTCTCTCCATTTACTTTAACGTTAGCAACTAGTTTGCTGTATATGGCTTTTACTATGTTTAGGTATGGGCCTTGAATTCCTATTCTTTCCAGGACTTTTATCATGGAGGGGTGTTGAATTTTGTCAAATGCTTTCTCAGCATCTAATGAAATGATCATGTGGTTTTGTTCTTTCAGTTTATTTATATAATGGATCATGTTAATGGTTTTCCGTATATTAAACCATCCCTGCATGCCTGGGATGAAGCCTACTTGATCATGGTGGATGATGGTTTTGATGTGCTCTTGGATTCGGTTTGCCAGAATTTTATTGAGTATTTTTGCGTCGATATTCATAAGGGAAATTGGTCTGAAGTTCTCTTTCTTTGTTGGGTCTTGGTGTGGTTTAGGTATAAGAGTAATTGTGGCTTCATAGAAGGAATTCGGTAGTGCTCCATCTGTTTCAATTTTGTGGAATAGTTTGGATAGTATTGGTATGAGGTCTTCTATGAAGGTCTGATAGAATTCTGCACTAAACCCGTCTGGACCTGGGCTCTTTTTGGTTGGGAGACCTTTAATGACTGCTTCTTGCTTTCTTTAGGAGTTATGGGGTTGTTTACCTGGTTTATATGTTCCTGATTTAACTTCGGTACCTGGTATCTGTCTAGGAAATTGTCCATTTCCTGAAGATTTTCAAGTTTTGTTGAATATAGGCTTTTATAGTAAGATCTGATGATTTTTTTAATTTCCTCTGAATCTGTAGTTATGTCTCCCTTTTCATTTCTGATTTTGTTAATTTGGACACACTCTCTGTGTCCTCTCGTTAGTCTGCTAAGGGTTTAACTATCTTGTTGATTTTTCTCAAAGAACCAACTTTTGGTTCTGTTGATTCTTTCTATGGTCCTTTTTGTTTCTACTTGGTTGATTTCAGCTCTGAGTTTGATTATTTCCTGCCTTCTACTCCTCCTGGGTGTATTTGCTTCTTTTTGTTCTAGAGCTTTTAGGTGTGCTGTCAAGCTGCTGACATATGCTCTCTCCTGTTTCTTTCTGCAGGCACTCAGAGCTATGAGTTTTCCTCTTAGCACAGCTTTCATTGTGTCCCATAAGTTTGGGTATGTTGTACCTTCATTTTCATTAAATTCTAAAAAGTCTTTAATTTCTTTCTTTATTTCTTCCTTGACCACGTTATCATTGAGTAGAGCATTGTTCACTTTCCATGTATATGTGGGCATTCTTCCCTTATTGTTATTGAAGACCAGTTTTAGGCCGTGGGGGTCCGATAGCACGCATGGGATTATTTCTATCTTTCTGTACCTGTTGAGGCCCGTTTTTTGGCCAATTATATGGTCAATTTTGGAGAAAGTACCATGAGGAGCTGAGAAGAAGGTATATCCTTTTGCTTTAGGATAGAATGTTCTATAAATATCTGTTAAGTCCATTTGGCTCATGACTTCTCTTAGTCTGTCTACGTCTCTGTTTAATTTCTGTTTCCATGATCTGTCCATTGATGAGAGTGGGGTGTTGAAATCTCCTACTATTATTGTGTGAGGTGTAATGTGTGTTTTGAGCTTTAGTAAGGTTTCTTTTACGTATGTAGGTGCCCTTGTATTTGGGGCATAGATATTTAGGATTGAGAGTTCATCTGGGTGGATTTTTCCTTTGATGAATATGAAGTGTCCTTCCTTATCTTTTTTGATGAATTTTAGTTGAAAATTGATTTTATTTGATATTAGAATGGCTACTCCAGCTTGCTTCTTCTGACCATTTGCTTGGAAAGTTGATTTCCAGCCTTTCACTCTGAGGTAGTGTCTGTCTTTGTCTCTGAGGTGTGTTTCCTGTAGGCAGCAGAATGCAGGGTCCTCGTTGCATATCCAGTTTATTAATCTATGTCTTTTTATTGGGGAGTTGAGGCCATTGATGTTGAGATATATTAAAGAATAGTGATTATTGCTTCCTGTTATATTCATATTTGGATGTGAGGTTATGTTTGTGTGCTTTTCTTCTCTTTGTTTTGTTGCCAAGACGATTAGTTTCTTGCTTCTTCTAGGGTATAGCTTGCCTCCTTATGTTGGGCTTTACCATTTATTATCCTTTGTAGTGCTGGATTTGTAGAAAGATATTGTGTAAATTTGGTTTTGTCATGGAATATCTTGGTCTCTCCATCTATGTTAATTGAGAGTTTTACAGGGTACAGTAACCTGGGCTGGCATTTGTGTTCTCTTAGGGTCTGTATGACATCTGTCCAGGATCTTCTGGCCTTCATAGTTTCTGGTGAAAAGTCTGGTGTGATTCTGATAGGTCTGCCTTTATATGTTACTTGACCTTTTTCCCTTACTGCTTTTAATATTCTTTCTTTATTTTGTGCATTTGGTGTTTTGACTATTATGTGACGGGAGGTGTTTCTTTTCTGGTCCAATCTATTTGGAGTTCTGTAGGCTTCTTGTATGCCTATGGGTATCTCTTCTTAGGTTAGGGAAGTTTTCTTCTATGATTTTGTTGAAGATATTTACTGGTCCTTTGAGCTGGGAGTCTTCACTCTCTTCTATACCTATTATCCTTAGGTTTGATCTTCTCATTGAGTCCTGGATTTCCTGTATGTTTTGGACCAGTAGCTTTTTCTGTTTTACATTATCTTTGACAGTTGAGTCCATGATTTCTATGGAATCTTCTGCTCCTGAGATTCTCTCTTCCATCTCTTGTATTCTGTTGGTGAAGCTTGTATCTACAGCTCCTTGTCTCTTCTTTTGGTTTTCTATATCCAGGGTTGTTTCCATGTGTTCTTTCTTGATTGCTTCTATTTCCATTTTTAATTCCTTCAACTGTTTGATTGTGTTTTCCTGGACTTCTTTCAGGGATTTTTGCGATTCCTCTCTGTAGGCTTCTACTTGTTTATTAATGTTTTCCTGTGTTTCTCTAAGGGAGTTCTTCATGTCTGTCTTGAAGTCCTCCAGCATCATGATCAAATATGATTTTGAAACTAGATCTTGCTTTTCTGGTGTGTTTGGATATTCCGTGTTTGTTTTGGTGGGAGAATTGGGCTCCAATGATGCCATGTAGTCTTGGTTTCTGTTGCTTGCGTTCCTGCGCTTGCCTCTTGCCATCAGATTATCTCTAGTGTTACTTTGTTCTGCTATTTCTGACAGTGGCTAGACTGTCCTATAAGCCTGTGTGTCAGGAGTGCTGTAGACCTGTTTTCCTGTTTTCTTTCAGCCAGTTATGGGAACAGAGTGTTCTGCTTTCGGGCGTGTAGTTTTTCCTCTCTACAGGTCTTCAGCTGTTCCTGTGGGCCTGTGTCTTGAGTTCACCAGGCAGGTCACTTGCAGCAGAAAAGTTGGTCTTACCTGTGGTCCCGAGGCTCAAGTTTGCTCGTGGGGCTTTGCTTATGAGCTCTTCGCGGCGGCAGCAACCAGGAAGTTCTGCGCCGCCCTTTCCGGGGGCTTTCCTAGGGACCCACTTTTAATCAGAGACTTGGCAAACCACAGAAAACTCCTCACAAATCCAACCTGGATCATAAAACTCTTGATTGTGTTAATAAGTGCCAGAATGGAAAATGGCAAATTTGTTTTAAAAATAATTTGATAAATGAGTTTATAAATTTCCCTCATCTTAGAATCTGGGATGTCTGGGCTAGGCAAATCCTTCCAGAGTCTCTGGCCTAACTCTGTGAGCAACTGTGGCTGGTCTAGCCCTTACATTCAGCAAGGGAACTGCTGAATATCCTCCCCAAACTGTATTTCTGTGGAATCCCATGCTTGGTCATGAGTGACACATCTTAATGGGAGCATAGGGAGAAAGGGCAGTTAGCATAGTCACTAACTGAACTTCTTAGGAGAAGCAATGTCAGACACATACACCTGGTGCTTGTCATCCTATCTGTACAGCAATTAAACATTCTAAGAACATGAAACCAGAGCCAGTGAATAGAAGCTATGACAATCAGCTTAGTGTGGAGTCCTTTCTAACAACCGCTACAAGAGCCATGAACTCAGGGAGCCAGCATGCCAATGGTGCCAGTGTGTAAACAGTGGGTGAGCACTGAGGTGTAACATTGAAGGGCAGGCTGTGGGAGAAGCTTTCCTCGGGAAAGAGATGGGATGAACTCCCTTCCAGCATCACCCACCCAGCTTCTGTCCTAGATTTAACATTCCAAAGGAGCTTTGCCTTTAGTGTGGCCTCTTCTTGTTAACTTCACCGTGTCTATTGGCTGTGTTCCTAGACCAATTACTTTGTCCACATTAGAAATAATTAGGGACCTAATGATTATTGTCTATATTTTCTATTGCTTCTATAATATCACAATCTAAAGAGTTATAAAACTACATAGGTATACTGTCTTCAGCCTAAGTTACACTAGCTTGAACTCAAGGTTTCAGCAGGGACATGATCCCTTGTGGAGGCCTTAGGAGAGAATGTTTCCCTGCCCCATGCAGCTTTTGGACACTGCTCACATTACTAGGCTTGCAGGCCTCCATCCTTAAAACCTGAAGTAGCCTGTTGGGTCCACACCACCTCCCTCTAACCTCTTCACCCCTACCATTTTCAGTTTTTAGGATCCTTATTATTTATTGCTTTGGGGTCTACCTCAGACATCCAGAATAGTCTCCCTATATTAAAGTCAATTCCATTCATTTGCCCTGGTCCTAAAATACTCTCGACTGGGAGATTTGGGTATGATATCATTGGGTGGCCATTACTCTGCCTACTCAGTTATGCCACAAAATGTGCTATTTTCTCTATAGAGATGTGTAACTTAAATGTTTAATCTATTTTTAATGGTGGTTTTTAAATGTTTTACTTTTAGCCCACTACTCACCAGAGAGAGTGGGAAAGAAAGGATACTGGGGAAGTGGACCGTTTAGAAAGGGTCATTTGAGCAACTCCTCTGTGTTGTCTAAATATCAACAGTTCAGTTCACAGGTTAGCAGGAATAGCTTGATCTGCTCACAAACACTTCACAGATACACCAACTGTCCAATTCGATAGAGTTGAGATAATAAACACAAATCAACATCTGTGGCACTACCTAGCAGAGTCAGCCAGGTCACAGCCTCAGCAAAAGTCATCAAGAGGGACCAGGAGAAAAGCCAAGAAAAGCCAACTGTGCCTCTCTCAGCAAGTAAGGATTAGCAAAGACTTGAGACCCATAAGCATTTGTTATGCAGCCAGCTCTATAAGCAAGCCTAGCTCAGCCCGTCACTGTCTGTTAAGTCCTATTTATACTCTCTCCAAACATCATGTGTCCTCCATGGGTCTTGCCTCAGCACATACATCTATCTCAACTGACATCACTCTGCCAATCAGCCCAAGTCCACAGTAAGGGACAAAAAACTACAACATGGAGTTCTGATAAATGCAGCTCAGCTGTACAGTGTAAGGAGGACCAATGCATGCATCATTAGTGAAAAATCCTTCATCATGTGTCCCTTCATGTGCTTGCTATAGTAGAACATCCTCTCTCCTGTGTTTCTTCAGCTAAATGTTCCTTCAAAATTTGCCTTAGTCTTTCACCTGCGTTCACTTCAGCTAAACGTTCCTTCACGTGTTTGCCCCAGCAAAACACCATCTAAATGACTTTCCAAAGAACCCTTACATTCCCACTTAAGAGATGCACTGCGGGCATCAACTGCATTTTGATTGGGCCATTGGTCATGATCATTTGTGAGGCTGGGCTGTCCTAGTCCAGTCTCCCTGTGGTCCTGTGTTGACATGTCTTTTTAAACTCCAGACTTCTGTTGTTTCTGGTGTGTGTGTGTGTGTGTGTGTGTGTGTGTGTGTGTGTGTGTGTGTGTGTATACTGTTCAGAACCTTCGTTAATATCTGGGTCAATATAGACCTTACTTGGACCTGCCTAGGACAGCCCTTGAGGTAGCTTATGCTACCAGGAAGAGGGTAGCTCAAATGGACTTTGCTGTATGGTTTTATCTTGATTCAGCCTGGACCAAGTGGAATGAACTTCTCCATTACCATCCATGTTCACTGAAAAAATTGTAAATACTTCTGTGTGGAAATTAAACCCAGGCTTACACACAGATCCTAAGGGCAAAGCTGGACGTGTACATTACTGATGTTTGCTGCTGGACCACACTTCTCAGCCTGTTCTGGAGTGGAGGCAGGTGCAGACCTACAACTCAACCCTGACCTTGGTAGAGCATAAACACTAAACTATGGCCATGGAAAAATAAGGGCAGAATTGAGAGAGGACAGAAGCAGCTGTTGCCAGAGCCATTTAAACTCCAACTTCATGTTTAATTCTCCTTTAGGCAAAATCGAGAGCATGTTGCCATGTGGGATTCTCACTGACCACTCCTGTTGCTTGTTTTTTAACTTTCCTATTCCTTATACCAAATCATATTTTAGTCAGAGCAATAGCACTTGGTGGTCTCAGTTCCTCTCACACATGTTACCTGTCAGAGAAGAGCAAAGCCAGTAAAGTGTCCCTAGAAAGGACATGACTGTGTACATATCACTACCACAGCCTCTTGGGATACTCCTGTCCAGTTCCATCTCTGTTATCCCCTCAGGTGTGGTCTCACCTGATTCAGGTGCGGAGGCTGGGTTTCAGTTCTGACCCTCTTTATGTCCCTCCCCTTGCAATCATGAAGAACTTGAGTTGGATTTACACAGCTGTCATCTTGATTCAGTCTCAACTTTCACTTCTCTATGAGGTGTCTGACTTCCATCTGGTCATGGTTGGCAGCTGTTAGGATTGATCGCACAGTGTCATTGTCAACTTGTGTCTCCATTGTGACCCCAGAAGCTCCTGAAGAAGTATGTGAGTGACCAAGCATCATTTACATTTAGCACTTTCTCTGGCTGGTCAGTCAAAGTCACTTTTATTCTTTGAAAATTCAGTTTACTTTGAAACTTCTGCTTTCTTATCACACCAAACAACACTGAAGCCAAGTAGCCTTTTCTGGGCTTCTTTTGACAGACAAGCATGGGGCACTTAGGTCTATCTGTGCAGACACTTTGCCATTGCCCCCTGCACCCTTACTGATAGCCACAGCCACTCTCCTTCAGGCCCTGTCACCCTCTGTCAGACTGGAGAGCAAAACATAACAGAAAGAATTGGACAGACCAGAGATTACTGAGGGATGTCTGTGACAGACAAAGAGAAGGGGGCATGGTGGCATATGCCTGTAATATGCCCTATGAAGTGTGTCAGGGCCAATCTGCACTACCTGGACTCTATCTCAAAGAACCAAAATAGAGGGAGCAAGAGGAGACTTTAGAAGACTTCTGGACACCTGTGAGAGCATAGGAACAGGGAGGTTTGGGCAGGAAGAATCCTGACATGATGTGCTGAGAAAATTTTAGCTAGCTCAGTAGAATAAAGGCTGGTGACCATTAGAGAAAGCCTTCTGGTCCAAGACTGAAGTGACCTGTGTAGTATCTTTATCTGTGGCTTCCCCAGGGTCTCCAGCAAATCCCCACTGAGGGGGAGGTGTGAGATGTTCACCATAGTAAGTGCATGTGTGTCCTCCCTGTGGCCCTGAAAGCTGCTCATCCAAGGAATTCCCAGCAGAGTAGAATGTCCTGGGCAGGGATGCTGTGCAGGCGGTTGTGAACTCTGATGTTTAGTCCAGTACATTTTCCAGGGCCTTCACAGAAGGTGCCTTTGTTAACAGCAGGAATATAGAGGGCCTTAAGGCATGTGCTGGACCATGAGGGACTCATTCTCTGTAGAGAGACCTGTAAGTAGGCAGTTAAAACTAGATGTGGTAGTGCATGCCTTTAATTCTAGCCTTCAGAAGACAGAAACGGGTGGATCTTTCTAAGTTTGAGGCCAGACTGGTGTGTATAGTAACTCCTAGGGCCACACCGTGAGACTCTCTCAAAAACAAACAAGAAAATGAAAACAGAAAATCTGCTTTGCAGTGAGAGCAATACGGTTAAGACACGGATGAGCATGGGGCCCAGGTGTTTACTGAGGGCATTTGGTGAGTGTATTAGCTACTGTTCTCACCACTTTGACAAAAGCAACCCAAGAGAAGAGGCATTTATTTAAATTCACAGTCTTAGGATTCTCCATTGTGTTGGGAAAAATATGATGTTGGGTCAGCTCCATCTATAGGACTGGAAGCAGGTAGCCCTGGCCAGTTCACATGACCCAGATCATATGACAGAAACAGAGGTCAGAACCAGAGGTTCTGCTCCTAGTACCCTACCTCTGTCACCTAAACCCCATATCTGAAAGGTAACACAACCTCTCCAAACGGTGCCACCAGCTGGAACATGGAAAGCTGTGGGGACATTTCACTCAAACCACAAACAGCACTCTTCCTGTGTGTGCTCACTGTGGCACAGACATATCCTTAGCTCTCATCTCCCATTATCTGAAAACAAACTTTTAAATTAACCAAAATGTACCAGCATTGAGACCTAAGGCAAAGAGGAGACTGCTTAAAGAACTTTCTTTGTTCCCCCTCACCACTGACCATTCTAGCCTAAAGGTTCCTGGTGGGGGCCTACACTGGCCCATGTGGGCATCCAGTGGCACCAACAGAGACTGACTGCTCCCTAATGAATCTTGCTTTCTTGATCTTGAGGTCTCTGTTTTCTTCTCTAGGGAATCAAGAAAGGGAAGTGCCACTTTTCTCATAGACAACTCCAGATATTAGCCTTTGGAGTCCTCTGAGGGGGATAGGACAGCTCCTCTGAGTATCATATCTGCATTAGTAGCATAATTATTCCAAGCCCAGAAGTTACATCCTCTGTCTATATCCCAAGGAGTTGGCTAACTCTTAGGATGGACAGGAAGTTGTCCTTTTAGAGGGTTCCTCATGGAAACAGGTGTCATGGAAACAGGTTTACTTAGGAGAAGCTTAGGTGACAGGCACTCAAGACCTCAGCTTCCTCAGTGGACAAAGAAGGATTAAGCTGTAGACCTCATAAATTTCTTCTACCTTGCCATCTGATGTCCTCCCTGGGTCTGACACTTCAGGCTACACAGCCAGGCATGACCTGGCTCCTGCTGGAGGCTGGTGATTGGAGGTTGAGTCAGGGTGATGCTCAGGGAGTGGACCTCCTCTGAATGCCACTATTAACTTATTACTGTAGGAATGGCACATTCCTAGTGTGTCTTCTGCATGACATGAAAGTTGTGTATAGTCCATCTTCTGCTGGGAGGAATCTCTGGGTAGCCTGATACTCAGACCAGAGAATGGCTCTTCCTTTCCTTCTGCTGTCAGTAGAAGGCAGGAGCTGTCTCTAGATGTTGTCTGAGGCTGGGCACTTCCAAGGTAAGAAGAAGCTCAGGGACTTCCCATGGACTTAAGCAGCAGTTGTGTGTGGCTCATTGGAGTGTGTGTGTGTGTGTGTGTGTGTGTGTGTGTATTTTGTCTGGAACAGAGCTCAGTTTGTAGCTAATTACCACCACTAAGGTAAGACTTGCCTTTCTACTCAACTGAACGGCTAGTGAATTTTGAAGGTGTTTTGTTTTGTTTTGTTTTGTTTCGTCTTTCTTGGGAATGGGCTGTGTTCAACTGTTGAAACATCCAATTTCCAGCTCCATAAATGTAGGCTCTGTTATCTCTAACCATTGAAAATGATTCTTGCCCCAGCATCCCAATTAACAATCTCCTAAAGACACACAAGAGACCTTGTACCAGTCTCTGGGATTTACTCTGGGCAGAAATGTCCACTCTGTGTTTCTCTTCTGAAAATTTCAGCTGCTTTGGTTTTCCTGGACTCCAGCCCTGTCTTCTCAAGTCAAGGATCTTATCAAGCTGAACTGTGGGTTCCCCAGACTTAACCAAATCTGTAGGCTGTGAGAGGAGGCTAGTAGTAGTTTCTTAGTTTGTTGGTTTTTCATGTCATAGGTACCATCCTCCTTCACTGGCTTATAGCTAGTTTCTTTAAAATACCTGTTATGTGTGTTTTTAAAACTTTATCTCAGGGAGGACCTATTAGGGTTCTGTAGAGGCCTAGAGCCAGAAGGACATGTGTCTCTACTATCCTGTTAGATTTCTCATAGAAAATATAAAATTTTCATTTTAGAAAGCAAGCATCTAAGAACTTTGATCACATGATTATGGAAACTGAAAAGTCCTGTCTGTAAGCTGGATACTTGGGGAGAGCAGTGGAGTACATTATAGTCTAAGTCTGAGGCAGTGAAAGGAGCCAGTGGTGTCTGCTCATGTCCATGGGCAGTCAAAGACTAGCGCCTCCATTCAGCAGGCAGGCAGGCAGGCATTCACCTTTCTCTACCTTCTGGGTTTATTTGGGTGCCCAGTGGAGTGGATGATGCCCACTCACATTAGTGATAACCCACTCACTGCTCTTCTGAGCCCACTAGTTCAATGCCAGGCCTTCCAGAATGCTCCCCTCCATCCTTATCCATAGTCATACTGATATAAAGTTAACTATTCATTGGTTTATCCCTGTCAATTGACATCCACATGAAACTCTGTAAGCTCCATGTAGTCTGATAAAGCAATAGCGAGGTCATTCTGTCAAACGTGATGCAGCTGACCTAAATACAATGAAAATATCACTAACCCCTTTTCCAGAAAAGAAGATAAAATCATGTGTATCCTCTCTAACTTAATAATTGATAGTACTTCAATGTTATGATACAAAGTTAACAATACTTAGATTTTATGTTGCCTATTATTTAAGATGTTGCATAAGAAGAAAGACAAATATATTTGTTTCCTGTAACAAATAATGGGAAGTAGAATATAAATGTGTTCATAACGAAACAAGGAGATATTTGTGACAGAGCCCTTGCTTTTGTAGCTGCTCACACAGCTGTAAGTATTATTTATAACTCCCTTCTATCCACTTACCTTCTGGAAATGCCATAGTAGGGCATCGTTCCTAACCTGATGATGTGACCCAAATCTTCATTCCTGGGCCAGCAGTGCTTTCCACTGATCGTAATCACAGGACATGAGAATACTGAGAGATTCCCCAAGGGATCGCCAGTGTTCCTGACATCCCCAGTGTTCTGTGCGGAGGAGTCATCCAGCTTTCCCCAGCACTTCAGGTCAGTCCCCCAGCCACCACAGTGACTTCTTTCTTTACCTGTTGGCTTGGGGGCATGAATAGCCTGAAGTGGTTGGGTGGCAAACCTCACTCCCAATTCAATGGAATCATTGTGCTTCTGGATGGAAACATTCTTCCCCTGGAATTAGAAGCTCTAGGCCAGGAGGGCAGTCACATGTAAGGAACTGCCCCTTCCAAAAAATCTCTTTCATTCTTTTCTTCTTTTTTATTAAAGCTTAATTATAATAACAGTGCGCTTTGTTGTGAGATGCTCATGTATGTGTATACTGTTTTGTGACACATATTCACCTGTTTTCCTCTCTTGTCCCCCCCCCCACTTCTACTTTCTACTTCTTTCTATTTTCTTGTCTTTTTTGGGTCCAGTGAGTTTCACTGGAGAAACTTGGGTGAAGAAGTATGGGTGCCTTGCCAGTGGCTACACCACTGAAGAATATGCGTCTCCATCCCCCAACAGTCAGTAATTAATTACCTATAGATCTTCAAAAAATGACAGGGCCTCATGAGCTCCTACCCTAATTAACTTCCTAAAAATCAACAGGGTTGGGTAAGACCTTGTAAGCTCCAACTCTCTTAAAACAAGACACTGATTGACAGGCCCAGACTAGTGCAGGTACTCACACCTGTGAATATGGATGCAATGGCCATGCTGTGTCCAAAGGCTGTCCCGTACTGTTCAACCTTCTTTAGCTCTTCTATCCAGCCCTACAGTGTTTCCTACACTTTCTACAGAATGATACAGGTATCCCATTTATGGCTGAGCATTCAAAGTTACTTACTCTGAGTACTTTTTAAAACAGGTTTGAGTTTTGGTAGTACCACTGCCTCCCCCAACCAAAAAAAAAAAAAAGCTTCTCTATCCAAAACTGGCAGCAGCACTAACCTTTGGGTACAAACTACATATTTAGAAGGCAATTTGTTAAACACACGTCCATTTAACATGGGTAGATAGATAGATAGATAGATAGATAGATAGATACATTGACAGATCCTGCTATTCCCTACTAAGGGTTATAACCTCCTCAGCCAATAGGTCTTTTAAACAAAAACTTATTTTCTGTGTGTAGGTGTTCTGTCTACATGTATATCTATGTACACATGCGCATGCACATGGTGCCCTGAAGAGACTAGAAGTTTTCAGATCTGAAACTGCAGTTACAAGATGGTTGTGAGCTTCCATGTGGGTCCCGGAAATCAACCCAGGTCTTCTTGAAGAGCATACTCGACAACCAAGCCATCTCTGGAGGCCCCAGCCATGGGCTTTCTATAAGGTTTATAGTAACAGAAGTGAATTCGCTCCTCAAATCCAATCAGAAAATGCCTTGTTTCGCCCATAGCAGACATGTCATTATTGCACCAATGGGCACATTTTACCTGGCACACAGCGTCCACAGCTGGCCCAAGATGCTTACTAACACCTTCTTGCACCAAGAGCTCCCTAGCAAAGAGGAAGAAAGCACACAGCTTGCTAATAGGTTGCTAAGGGTAACAGTATGTGGTGATGGTTCCACTCCTGCTTTCATTTCCGGGACTTGTGAATTCGGGCTGTTGGAGAAGCAGCACCACATATCAGATGCTAACCGAGAGCATATGCAGCCTTCTAGGGCGTCTTGCCCCAGTCTTACAAATGCTGCCCTTTAGTTAGTGTCAGAATCAGTCTAGAAAGACCATCCTCCTGTCAAACCAGCTGCTACAGAATAATAGGGTTCAGGGGAAGACCAGTGACTTCATGAGCATGTGCTCATTGCAGCGTGTCAGTTTAGAAATTGGTTGTCTTTATGATTGAGTCTAGACTTCTGTTTACTTTGCATTTTCTGCTTCTACTGATTAAATAATGAGTTTTTCTTATGAACTAAGTTCTAGGCATGTAATCTGATGCTGACATATCCTTGCATGCATGCATGCACGAGGGCGCGCGCGCGCGCGCACACACACACACACACACACACACACACACACACACACACACACACTAAGAAATGGAGCAAAGTGAAAAACAGAAGGTTGATTTATTATACAAGACAAAGAGGACTTGAGCTGTAAGCCAGTTAAACCACGTGATTTTCAGGTGAGGCACTTTCTGTTTTTGAACCTCTTGCTTTCTCAGTGGCCAATTGGTCTCTTCCAGCCTTCCCTGCTGGGATACTTGTGGCTATTTAAAAGCCAGGCTATAGTGGTAAGGGACAACTCCTTGAGCTGCTGAGTGGGGAGAATGGGGCTGAGTTGGGGACAGGGCCTGCAGCTATGTGACAAAGATACAAATCTGAGCCCCCGTTTCCCTGGCAGCTCAACAGTTGCTGCGATCTCCCTTGCTCACTTCCAGAACAGCTGTCACCAGCCTCTCGGGTACCCCATGCCAATGCTAAAATACCGCTTGTTCCTCAGGCTCATTCTCATAGCTGTCACATCCACAGAGCCTCTGGGGTTAGTTGAGACCTGCTTTAGAGGATGACATCTGGGATTGACAAAGATAGGACAGGCAACTGGCAAGGGAGGTGCCCTCAAAAGTGATGGACAGCTCATGGCATGTTCAGCATTCAGGATCAGGATGGTGAGGGTCAGAGACCATGACATCACCAGGGAGATTTAACTGCCATCGTCTGCTTTCTCAGAGGGGTTTACATGTTTGAGTAATAAAAGCTAATATTTGCAGAGTTCCTCATATGGGTGAAGCAGACACAGTGCTGAATTCACTTCATGATTTTTTTCCCCTTTAAAACAGTTCTTGCCACTTATATTTTCCAGGTGTGGAAACACACACACACACACACACACACACACACACACACACACACACACACACACACACACACAAAGAGAGAGAGAGAGAGAGAGAGAGAGAGAGAGAGAGAGAGAGAGAGAGAGAGAGAGAGAGGTATCTACCAGAAAAGACCACTTGAACACAGGCTCAAGCCAATAGAAACCATTAGCTGACTGGCAACTACACAGGGTACTCGGGACCCAAGTACAGTCCTGAGCCATTCTCAGAGTGAGCTTTAAACACAAAACCACATCTTAGGTTGTCACACCTCAGAACAGTTAGCCAGAAGTGGAACTACAGATTCCAAAGATCAAGGTAGTACATGTAGGGACTTTAGCTGGACTACAGGCTTTGGTGAGTTAGGCCTTTGCTTTCATTTTGACAGGTGGTGATGCCTCTGCACTGGGATCCAAGGCTTGAGTTGTACTTCTGTCATGGTGTTGGTTGTGCTAGGGTCTAGGGTCAGGGGCTATTACACACAGAAGTAGAAAAGCCCTTGCTCTTTCACGACTCTGATCCCCATAGACAAGATCCACCAGTGGATGTTAAAGTGCATGGGCAAAGACAAGTCACAGTTTAGACAGGAATTCGGTTCCTAAAGCTCTCACTGCCACTCATGGGAAGTTAGACATTTCCCCTATGATACACCACCTATTGTTCAAGTGACCACTACACAGAAGCCACAGCCACAGGGAAACATCACAGCTCCACGATTCTACCATCTACAAACCAAACTAACCATTTTGGCAGTTACCCAGCTCACCACCAAAGGTCTAAATAAACCAAGCCTTTGGTGGAGGTAACACAGAGGGGATCCATGCAAAGATCTGACCTGGGGCAAGCTGAGGACCACAAAGAGACATCTTCAAGTCACTTAGAAGCCTCTGCAGTGGAGGATGGAGAGGAAGGAGTGAAGGGTGGCATCTGGGATCCTCGTGCAGAGTATCACGCTGTGACTGCTGGAACCCTGTGGCAGTCAAGGACGCTCTAGGGCTGTCAGAGATGCTGCTGCAAAGTAGCAGCAGAAAGACAGAGAGCAAGTTTAGGACCAAGATCCTAAAGTGATACCCCACCCAAAGCATATCAAAGAAATCATATCTAAATCCCAACCCTCTATGACTTTTATCTGTATCATTAGGATGAATAGTTTGGACTGAATCATCTTAGCCAGCTATGACTTTTTCCCCTTTCCTGTGCAGTTCAAGTTAGGGTTGGTTTATAAGGTCATTGTCCTGAGATTTGGAAGCTCTGGCGCCCACTGAGCACTCATGCCTCTTGTCAGCTTGCTGCCTCACCTTGTTAGAATCTGAGGCCAGTGCTCCATGGTGCTTACATCTCCTCTCCTTAACCCTCCTGTATACCTCGTGTGCAGCAGCACAATGTTTCTACTGTGCTGACATCATCAGTCCCCAGCCCCCACCACCACCCCAGAGCAGGGTGTTGAAGGGCAGGTGGGCTTCTCTCTGAGGGCTCACAAACTGGCCTCCAGGATTCTGGTTCATCCATGTGGCTTCTCCCTTGTCCTTGCCCCTCCCTACTTCAGGCCTCCTGGGAGTGCCTGACCAAACTACTGTCTCCACTACTGACACCAGAAACAGACCACAGCTTTTTGCACAGGCTTTGTAGCCAGTTCTCACAACGACTGCCATAGTTTGTATCTTGGGGTGTTTCCCAAAGGTTCATGGTTAAAGGCTTAGTCCTCGGTTTGGTGCTCTTGGGAGGTAGTGGAAATTTTGAGAGGTGGGGCTTGACAGGAGGATGTTAAGTCTTACAGGGTGTGCCTTTGAAGGGGACATTGGGGCCCTAGATCCTCCTCTGCTTCTTGGCCGAGATGAAGCCAGTGGTTTTGTACTATTACATACTCCACAGACTGAATCCTCTGAGCATAGACTGGCAACGCTGAAATTAAGCCCAAGTGAACCTTCTCTTGTGAGCTGATCAGCTCAGGTTGTCAGAGTAATAGAAGGCTAGCAGTGCGGCCTAAGGCCTGATTACTCTTTCTGTATCACTCATAATGCTTTGGCTTTTCTGACTGAACCCCTTCCTAAGTCACAAGTTCATCTTCCTCTGAGGTGTTCAACCTTCCTCGTGCTGTAACCCTGTAATACAGATCCTCATGTTGTGGTGACACCCGCCCCCCAACTATAAAACTATTTTGTTGCTACTTTGTAACTGTAATTTTGCTTCTGTTATGAATCGTAATGTAAATATCTGATATACAGGACATCTGATATGCAACCCCAAAGGGCTTGTGTTCCACAGGTTGAAAGCTGTTGCTTTAAAGACTGCCAAGTCCTGGCTGTTCTATTCTGGAGTCTAACAGATTCGACAGTGCCCCATTATTGCCCCAAGGCAAGTTTAGACCCATGTGGGTGCTATTCCAAGCCCTCCGTGGAACCAAAGCCTTCCTTTTTGCTACCATACTAAATTGCTTCCCAAGCGCCCTGGCTGTGGGTCCAACCCTCCTCTTACTAGCTCATCAGTTCTCACTGCTAATGAGGCTTTAGAGGAAGATGAGCTTGTAACTTAGAAAGGGGTTCAACCAGAAAAATGTTGTCAATGATACAAACAGTAATAGGCCTTAAGCCTCTTCTTACTAGGTCATCAGTTTCACCAATAGCATCGTTGTCTCTGTCTATGAGTGGATTCCTCCATGACTGACAGTATGCCCCTGCCCGTCACCTCCAAGTCATTCCCTGCCTGAGTCCACTGGATTGGCTTGTGATAGTGCACGGCTGGTTCTTAAGTATTTTAACTGTAACGCCGTATTACTTTTCTAATGCTGCGTATCAAATTAACCCAAACGCAGTGACTCTGCACTCTGATAACTTCGAAATCTCTGTAGAAGTCAAGGCACACACATCTGGGCTTTCTGCTCAGGGCCTCAACATTAACATTGAGGTTTCTGGGATTGCTGCATACTCCCCTGCAACTCAGGGTCCTTGTACAAGCTACTCAATTTGTAGGCAGAATCCAGTCATGAGTATAGAGCTGAGGCCCTCATTTTCTTGCTTGAAGTCAGCTGGGGATTTCTCCAAGCTCTTAGAAGCCACTCTCAGCTCCTCTTCCTGTGACCTCACAATATTGCAGCTGTCTTCACCAAAGCCAGCAAGAGAATTCTATGTCAACTTCTGTCTATCATGACAGACTAATATGACCTAACCAAGAAAGTGATGTCCCATAGTAAACACAACGTCTTCCCACATCTAGAGCAAGAGATTTTATAAAGTACATATCACAGGATGGGGATCTGGGGGCTAATTTAAGACTCTGTCTATCACAAACTTCAAAGGGAATCGGGGATTTGCTTGTTTGCTTGTTTTGTTTAATGTAGGGGCTATAGCCCAAGATCTCTGTACATCAGTGTAAACAATTGGAGACTTCAGTTTGCTGCCCCACTCTTGGTTCTTCCACTGGCTGTAAGCACTATGGGTCAAGTGCTTCCACTTGGGCTTGGCTTGAGCCTGTTCAAGCTGGCCCCATAAGTGTTTGCCGAACGAGCATCCTACTGACTCTGTGGCTTCTACTTTTAGGATTACACCCAATTCTTAGCCAGACAGAAAACTTCCTTAAGTTAAGGGGTGGGGAGTACACAGTCCCAAATCCAGAGCTAATCTGAGGAAGGGCCTAGATGGGGACCAACAATAAAACCTCCTACCCATGGCATCAAGGGAAGAAAAAGGACTGACTCATCCAGTCCATGCTTCCTCAAAGATGAGGTCAACAGCCAGTCAAGCAATGACATGCCATGCTGCTATCAGCCAATCAGCAATAGCACCAAGGAAGAGCCTTGCTCCTGGGATAGCATCATGCATAGTGCCAGGGCAAATCCAACCTCAGCCTTTCTAAATATTCAGAGTGTGACTTTTGGTGTCTCCAGACCCTACATCCTTTTTACCTGATATGCTCCTCCACCATCTTGCCCTTCTCTGTTTGTCACAACCCTTCAGGGTCTTACCCTGTCAGCAATGTAGAGGACTTGGTGAGGACACAAAAAAACCAAACCAATTAAATGTGCTGGCTGGAAAAGACCTTGCCATTGGTTGATAGAATCAGCCCACAAGGTCTTCTGATAGCTTAAAATGAAGATCAAATATAAAAGAAAATAACAGCAAATCCATCCACCTTTCTGGGCCCATTTCTTCTGCAAGGTGGGCAGAGTGATCCAGAACAGTGGCCCTCTGCTCTGTGTTTGGAGAAAACATGGAGGCCCATTCTCTGGCTCAGACTGATTTAGTTGGTCTGTGCTTGGTCTAGGAGACAGTATTTTTGAAAGGTCCCCTGATGATGCTCTATGGTTGAGAACCACTGAGCTAAGTTGACAGTTGAGCCATTTTTCCTTTAGCGTTCTGTGGGTTCTCCACCTGCTTTGTGGATTGGACAGAAGACCAATATGTGGAAACCTAAGTTGAGGCACCCATTGACCGAGCTCAGAGGCCATGTTCAGGTCTTTATAAGCAATCCATCTTAGTTAAATCTTCACAGCCCTGTGAGATAGCAAGCTTATGCTGGGCATGCCTTTAATCCCAGTACTTGAGGCAGAGGCAGGAGAGTCTCTGAGTTGGAGGCAAGATTGTTCTGCAAAGCGAGTTCTGGGATAGCCAGGGCTAAACAGAGGAACACTGTCTCCAAAGACAACATAAGAAAAAGATGTCAGGGTCATGCTGACATTAAGGGGTGAGGAAGCTGAAGCTTAGTGAGATGGGTTGTTCTGGTCAATGTCACACAGCTATTGGTGGGAGAGCTAAGATTTGAACCCATATCTGTTGAACTTCAAAGCCTCAACATGTTTTTTCTAAATCGGAGACCAATACCAGTAGTCATCGGAGTAGTTTCTTGGACAATGTACACTTTGAGACACTTAAGCATCTAAACAATAGACTGTAGGATCACACACAAAAATAGGCTTTAATGCTTCTCAAGGGCAGAGAACTGGTTAGGTTTTCTTGCTAGCTTTTTCAAGCTGCTTTGGCTACAAACCGTTTCCTGTGTCAGGCTCTACTATGTTGCGGTGAAAACTCCTCACTTGGCCAGACTTGGGTCAGGCTCTTCCAGGTCTCTTCTCATCTAGGACCTTTGGCTTTCTCTTTCCATAACACAGTTTCCTCAAGGACCCCATGAAGGCAGATTAGTGAGAATCCCTGCCCCTTGAGATCTGCTCATTTCTTAAGTCTCACCCTGGCTCGCTTTCAAGCAACAAGCTTGTGAAGTCAGGTTAGCCAGGGTACAAACTTCCTCCTGGTAACTTTCCACCTGCTGACCACTCACTCATATTTGCTTCTTGGCTATAAATATTCACATGTTTAAATTACACGTTAAGATTCCCCCAGGGTTCTCAGGTGTCTCATTACCTTCTGTAGTAGTTCTTAAATAAAATCTATCATTGGGCTGGATTCTACCAGACTTTGGTTTACTTTGACATTCATAGATTTACAGAACATTTACTAGCCTGAGTGTTTGGGGTTGAATTGGGTCAGCCAAGAGACTGAGAGGATATCATTAGCAGGTGAAGAAGCATAAAGCATGTGCTGGCCAGTTTTATGTCAACCTGACACAAGCAAGCATAATTTTAGAAGAGGGAAAATCAATTGAGAAAAATATGTCCACACAATTAGCCTGTGGCCAAACCTGTGGTGCTTTTCTTAATTGATGATTGATGTGGGAGGGCTTATCTCACTGTAAGTGATGCCACCCCTAATGGGGTGGTCCTTAGTGTAATAAAGAAGCAGGTTGAACAAGTTATGAAAAGCAAGCCAGTAAGCAGCAGTCCTTCAAGGCTCCTGACCCCAGGTTCCTGCCCTGACGTTCCAGGATGATGATGGACTACAAACTGTAAGATTAAATAGGTCCTTTCCTCCCCAAGTGGCTTTTAGTGATAGTGTTTCATTACTTCATCCTGATGAAGACTGAGGGCTTACAGATCCTGGCTGCAGAGGCAGAGTCATGGGAACAGGAAGCTGTCTCAGGCATTCAGGTTGTGTTTGTTTGCATGAGGAGAGTGGAATTCCGAGGCAAAAGTTTGGAGATCCTAAAGACTGAAGCATCCCGAGGTCAGCTTCTTCTCAAGGCAAGGAACCTGTTTGGATTTAATTTTAGACATGAAGTCAGTTCTGAAGAACTGTCCCATTTCCTGTATTGCCTTGTGCTTTTGAGACAGTTGCTTTGGGATGATTTGGGTCCTCTGGGCTGGGGAAGAAGCTGTGAGGATGCTCACAGTGGTCCAACTCTGCTGCTCAGTAACTTCCAAAGAATGTAGGCCTTCACCATGAGTTGATTCTTGAAGGCAAATAGAATGAGTGCACAGTCTCCCACAGCTCGTCACGTGCTTCATATTCCCTTAGATGGTTGGTAACTGAGAACACAGACATTGGGCCTAAGTAGCAGGACTCAAAGCACTAGACAGATTGTCAGAGCTCAGCTATTTGATGCTATTTGATTCGTTAGTAACTGGACAACAGAGCAGGAAGAGAAGTGACAGTGTGGAGAGGATCATAGGCTCCACATCATGCTTGCTGCTTGGTTGGGATCACATGCTTAACTAAAGGAGAAGGCGGACAAAGGCAAGAATGGCAGCAACGTAACACACAGCAGAGGAAGGAGTCTAGTCCAAAGGAGAAGTCCACAGCACGCTTCAAGGAAGGAGTGATGTTTTCTAATTAAGGCATCTCTGAGAAATGGAGATAACTGGGTGGATTGGAAATCAAGCCAATTAAAACGAGGCTGTCATTCAGGTGAGGCAGGCACTTGGACACTTAGATATGAGGTGAGACACATGAGTTTTGGTAGAAAAATAGTAACACTAAGAGTGTGGGGCATTTAGATGTAGTGAAATGCTAATTAATGCTCTACTACATTCCTTCTGCCACAGTAATAAAATTCTGCACCCATTTGCTGAGTGTACTCCTCTTAAGGCCACACCCTTCACTTTAAAGCATCCATCGTATCTCCTTTGGCAATAGTTTAGGTATAAGAATTTAGTGCAATTATTGTCAGAGCTGTAAAAGCAAATGTTCTAGATGTTTCTGGAAAAGTCTTCCTTATTGTCAAAGCAGACATGGAGATTGAACATTTCCCCCCTTCTTTTGGATATTGTTATGTCTGAGCATTATTGACAATGGAGTCTGTCATCTTGCTGCCAAGGGCATGAGAGCAAAGCTTTAGATTAAAAATGGTTAGTGGGCTAAGTGCCCACCTCCTCCCAGACCTCACCCAGCAGATGAACTTGTTCTATCTGTACATGGTGCTTGTAAAGACAGGACAACACCTCCAGCTTTTCTCTGCCCTCCGGAAGCATTAAACATACAACCTATTTTGTTGTGTGATCTACAGTCTATTATTAGGACTTCACCTTCCCAGGCACTTATAGTTAAGATTCCTTGCCTTAGCAAATGGAGTAATGTGCTCCAACCACATAGAGGCAGAATGAGGCAGATCTTTGTGAGTTCGAGGCCAGCTCAGTCTAGTGAATTCCTGGCAGGCTACATTGTGAGACCCTGTCTCAAAACAACAACAAAACCTGTCACAGTTTGGGTTACTATTGCTTCAACGAAACCAGTTGCTCTGATGACCAAAAATCAAGTTAGGGAAAAAGGATTTTATTTGGCTTATACCTCCACATTGTAGTCCATTACTGAAGGAAGTCAGGACAGGAACCCTAGCAGGACAGGAACTCTAGCAGGACAGGAACTCTAGCAGGACAGGAACTCTAGCAGGACAGGAGCTCTAGCAGAATAGGATGCTGGAGGCAGAAACTGATGCAGAGGCCATGGAGGAGTGCTGCTTACTGGCTTGCTGTTTATGGCTTTCTCAGCCTGCTATCTTATAGAACCCAGGCACCACCCACAATGGGCTGGGCCCTGTCCCATCAATCACTAATTGAGAAAATGCCTTATAGTGGGATCTTCTAGAGGCATTTTCTCCATTGAAGTTCTCTCCTTCAGGCAACTTTAGCTTGGGTCAAGTGACATGAAAATAGGCAGCACAGACTTCAATGTCATTTTAAAATAGGGTTTTCTACATATGTCCTGCTGATATCAGTGTGCCTGAGACAAAGGCTTTTGAGGGAAGACATGGAGAGGGGAGCCAACAACTGTGGCTTTCCTGAATATGCTCACTCCTCTGGAAGAAAATGGTGGGTGCTAGAGGGGTGAGTGACCACTTTCCGTACCTGAAGCCTTTCCTCACCCTGTGTCCAGGCAGTCAATCTGGAGCCCTTGTTTTACGTCAGCCCTTTTCTTCCCTAAGACCGTCGAGGGTATGTCCAGACATACTGGCTATCAATACCTAGACTCTGCTGCTATTCACCCTGAGATCTTGCTACTTAGACCTGCCCAGATGAGAAGTTCTGATGCCACCAACCAATGCCTTCAGGAAGGGTGCTTTCCTCTGACACTGTGGGTAGTGTATTGGCGACTAAA
Organism: Rattus norvegicus; assembly: GCF_021556685.1. Lineage (NCBI taxonomy): Eukaryota > Metazoa > Chordata > Mammalia > Rodentia > Muridae > Rattus > Rattus norvegicus. Next base: position 146,870,322 of record NC_141537.1, on the reverse strand, counting down.
ACCCATTTGTCAATTGAAATGCACACCAATTGTTGTGGCTCCGAACAGTAACTGTGTTTTCAGGGTTAGAGTTAGAGTTCAGTTTCTCTCAGGTCTTCAGAGGTGACATCCGGGTGGCACAAAGAGGCTGTACTTAATGCCGGGCCAACATGTAAAATGAACTCTTCATGTGAGTTTAAATCTGTGAGTTACCTTTTCTCACGCTTTAGTTAAAACAGAAGGCAGGCTCGAATTCAGACAGGAGCCTATGTGCTCCAAAGGCTTCACTCCCTCCAGCATAGCATCATTCCAGAAGAATCTCTCTTAGCCCTGACCCTAGTAGACTGTGAGCTATGATTACATTTCAGTCTCAACCAGGCTTCAATGCAGTTAAGACATCTGTTTATTTTTAATTACCCATCTTCTACATTAACATGTTAAACACGTTTAAGAATTACACTGAAGAATATTTTGAAATTGAAAAAATATACCCACTCATCCATGTAACACATAAGTGAGCTTACTTCATCCGGGTGCTTGAGAGTGGTCCTGCTACTGTATTCGCATCTACACATACATTCTTGTCTTCCAGTCTAGTTTACTAGGTTAGAGAAGTCTATTTACATGCAATATTGCTTTTGTAATAACTTTAATGTTTAATTAATGTGGTCAGCAAATAGAATCATCTAACTTTGTCAGAAACACTGTTGGGTGGTTAAGAAATTGTTTTCTTAGAAATTAGGGAAACGACACCCTTCATAATATAAATAATATAAAGTACCTCGGTGTGACTTTAACCAAGCAAGTAAAAGATCTGTACAATAAGAACTTCAAGCCTCTGAAGAAAGGAATTGAAGAAGATCTCAGAAGATGGAAAGATCTCCCATGCTCATGGATTGGCAGGATTAATATAGTAAAAATGGCCATTTTACAAAAAGCGATCTACAGATTCAATGCAATTCCCATCAAAATACCAATCCAATTCTTCAAAGAGTTAGACAGAACAATTTGCAAATTCATCTGGAATAACAAAAAACCCAGGATAGCTAAAACTATTCTCAACAATAAAAGGACTTCAGGGGGAAATCACTATCCCTGAACTCAAGCAATATTACAGAGCAATAGTGATAAAAACTGCATGGTATTGGTACAGAGACAGACAGATAGACCAATGGAACAGAATTGAAGACCCAGAAATGAACCCACACACCTATGGGCACTTGGTTTTTGACAAAGGAGCCAAAACCATCCAATGGAAAAAAGATAGCATTTTCAGCAAATGGTGCTGGTTCAACTGGAGGTCAACATGTAGAAAAATGCAGCTCGATCCATGCTTATCACCCTGTACAAAGCTTAAGTCCAAGTGGATCAAGGACCTCCACATCAAACCAGACACACTCAAACTAATAGAAGAAAAACTAGGGAAGCATCTGGAACACATGGGCACTGGAAAAAATTTCCTGAACAAAACACCAATGGCTTATGCTCTAAGATCAAGAATCGACAAATGGGATCTCATAAAACTGCAAAGCTTCTGTAAGGCAAAGGACACTGTGGCTAGGACAAAACGGCAACCAACAGATTGGGAAAAGATCTTTTCCAACCCTACAACAGATAGAGGCCTTATATCCAAAATATACAAAGAACTTAAGAAGTTAGACCGCAGGGAGACAAATAACCCTATTAAAAATGGGGTTCAGAGCTAAACAAAGAATTCACAGCTGAGGAATGCCGAATGGCTGAGAAACACCTAAAGAAATGTTCAACATCTTTAGTCATAAGGGAAATGCAAATCAAAACAACCCTGAGATTTCACCTCACACCAGTGAAAATGGCTAAGATCAAAAACTCAGGTGACAGTAAATGCTGGTGAGGATGTGGAGAAAGAGGAACACTCCTCTATTGTTGGTGGGATTGCAGACTGGTACAACCATTCTGGAAATCAGTCTGGAGGTTCCTCAGAAAATTGGACATTGAACTGCCTGAGGATCCAGCTATACCTCTCTTGGGCATATACCCCAACATATAAAAAAGACACGTGCTCCACTATGTTCATCGCAGCCTTATTTACAATAGCCAGAAGCTGGAAAGAACCCAGATGCCCTTCAACAGAGGAATGGATACAGAAAATGTGGTACATCTACACAATGGAATATTACTCAGCTATCAAAAACAATGACTTTATGAAGTTCGTAGGCAAATGGTTGGAACTGGAAAATATCATCCTGAGTGAGGTAACCCAATCACAGAAAAACACACATGGTATGCACTCATTGATAAGTGGCTATTAGCCCAAATGCTTGAATTACCCTAGATGCCTAGAACAAATGAAACTCAAGATGGATGATCAAAGTGTGAATGCTTCAGTCCTTTAAAAGGGGAACAAGAATACCCTTGGCAGGGAAGAGAGAGGCAAAGATTAAAACAGACACAGAAGGAACACCCATTCAGAGCCTGCCCCACATGTGGCCCATACATATACAGCCACCCAATTAGACAAGATGGATGAAGCAAAGCAGTGCAGGCAGACAGGAGCCGGATGTAGATCTCTCCTGAGAGACACAGCCAGAATACAGCAAATACAGAGGCGAATGCCAGCAGCAAACCACTGAACTGAGAACAGGAACCCTGTTGAAGGAATCAGAGAAAGAACTGGAAAGCTTGAAGGGGCTCGAGACCCCATATGTACAACAATGCCAAGCAACCAGAGCTTCCAGGGACTAAGCCACTACCTAAAGACTATACATGGACTGACCCTGGACTCTGACCTCATAGGTAGCAATGAATATCCTAGTAAGAGCACCAGTGGAAGGAGAAGCCCTGGGTCCTGCTAAGACTGAACCCCCAGTAAACTAGACTGATGGGGGGAGGGCGGCAATGGGAGGAGGATGGGGAGGGGAACAGCCATAAAGAAGGGGAGGGGTTAGGGGGATGTTGGCCCGGAAACCAGGAAAGGGAATAACACTCAAAATGTAAATAAGGAATACTCACGTTAATACAAAAAAATTTAAAAAAAGAAATGTAAATAAAAAATACCCAATTTAATAAAGATGAAAAAAATTACTGAAAAAAAAAAGAAATTGTTTCCTTTTTTCCTCTTCTTTTTATCCTCCTCCTTCTCCTTCTTTTTTGGTTCAGTTTATCTTCCATCCCCTCAACCCTAAGGATTCAGGAATAAGTGAGTTCATCCAAGCAAGCAAATCCTGATTGGTTGACTGGTTGAATCCTTATTTTCCTTGTAAGGGCTTACTTTAGGTTCCTGAATGTCACTAGTCTGAGGGATACGTCCTATACCAGATGCTCTTATATCTGTACATGGTGCTTGTGAAGGAGGCAAGAAAACCTAACCAGGTCTTCTCTGCCTTTGAGAAACACTAAAGACTAATTTTGTGTGTGATCTTACAGCCTATTGTTTGGACTTCACTTTCCTAGGCATTTAGAATGCCATAGCCTGAAACTATTTTCCAAATAGTAGGATCTCTTGTCCTGACAAAATTTCTTACTTTAAGATTCTTCTCAAGGCTCTTTGAGAGCCTTTGTCAGTGATGTGAACAAAAGAGGAACAAATCAGCTCTATCCAGTTCTCTTGTTCCCAGTGAGTCAGGATACAAAGCTATTCTGATCACTGAGATGAGCAGACAAGTGTGACTCAGTCAGTGATGGGGGACCAGGAGACCGAAAGTTGGGCTTTTAAAAGTTCTCTAGGGAGGGTCCATAAACAACAATCCACTGTGGTTCTGTCAGGTGAATGGTCATTACTGAACACTGGTATGCACAGTCTTGCTTTGTTTTGGAAGACTGGGCTTTTCGATAGTCTCCATGGATACTCTCTAGTTCTGAGAAATTTATGAGAATATAGGATTTCTAGTAAGGCCTGGATTCAGATTCTAAATCTAGCACTAGATCTGTCTAAGGCTAACTGTTTGGGACATCATCTCTCTGATTTCCAAGTTTCATGGCTATCGAATGGTGTCAGCACTTCTTTTTTCTTTTCTTCCATTTTTATTAACTTGGGTATTTCTTATTTACATTTCAAATGTTATTCCCTTTTCCGGTTTCCAGGCCAACATCCCCCTAACCCCTCCTCCTCCCCTTGTGTATGAGCATTCTCCTCCCCATCCACCCCCCATTACTGCACTCCCCCCAACAATCCTGTACACTGGCAGAACCAAGGGCCTCCCCTTCCACTGCTGCCCCTACTAGACTACTCATTGCTATCTATGAGTTTGGAGCCCAGGGTCAGTCCATGTATAGTCTTTGGGTAGTGGCTTAGTCCCTATAAGGTCTGGTTGTTTGGCATTGTTGTTCAAATGGGGTCTCGAGCCCCTTCAAGCTCTTTCAGTCCTTTCTCTGATTCCTTCAACGGGGGCCCCAGTCTCAGTTCAGTGGTTCGCTGCTGGCATTCGCCTCTGTATTTGACATATTCTGGCTGTGTCTCTCAGGAGAGATCTACATCCGGTTCCTGTCAGCCTGCACTTCTTAGCTTCATCCATCTTATCTTGTTTGGTGGGTGTATATGTATGGGCCACATGTGGGACAGGCTCTGAATGGCCGTTCCTTGGTGTCAGCACTTCTATCAGAGGGTTTTGGTAGTATTAAGTGACAGACTGTGTATATATAATTAATTGTGGCAATAAAAGTACATGGGCTATCAGTTCTATCACAGCAGAGTCTTGTGTAACTCAGATTGGTGTCTTGTAGCCAAGGATGATCTTTAACTCTTTCTTGCTTTCACCTCCTAAGTACTGGGATTATAGGACTATGCCACCATGCCATGTAAGAATTTACTCATTTCTCTAACAAGGGTAGATCTAAGATGCAAAGTAGCTTGTAAGGTATTAAACGTTATCACTACTATTCACAATCCACATACGGAAAATCTGAGTGAGGGTTTAAGTTCCGAATGTGTCTGATTCAGAGCTGCCAGGGAAAGAGTCATGATACTGATTCTGCAGCTCAGAATTTGTTGCAAGGACCAACAAGAACATTTTGTCCAGTTCTTATCCCAAGTAATGCTCCCATGGTCTCTTAGAAATGGCCCAAGAGTGCATTCTTAGAGAGTCAATCTTGCATTCACAAGAACATGCTTCATTCCTGTATACCATTCACTTTTCTCCTCTCTTTGTAACTCCTGATATTAGTCTACTCAAGTAAGCAGGTTTTTAGTGCTATAATAAAGTCTGATAGAACTTGAGGCCTCAGGTCCTGGGCCCACTTTTCATTTCCTATTATATTTGCTGAGGTTCTATGTTGATGATGAGGATCACACAGTTTCTGCCTCCACTTACAAATCCTGCCGAATACATGCTTTACGCAAATCTATAAAAAATCCCAGAAGTAAGGCAAAAGATCAGAAGACGGCTCCCACTGAATAATACATTTTCAGTCATTGGAGATGGCTTGCTATGCAAGCCCGAGGACCAGAGTTCAGATCCCCAGGACCCACTTAAAAAGCCAAGAAGGCACGGAAGGCTGCGTGTCATTCCCTCATGTGAGAGACAGAGACAGAATTCTCAGAGCAAGCTGGCTAGACAGACTAGCTGAATGGATGGACTCTGGGTTGAGAGAGAGATTCTGACTCAATACATAACATGGAGAGGGATCAAGAAAGACACACAGAGTCAATCTCAGGCCTAGACAAGCACGCTTACACTCATGTACCACACACATGCAAATGCACCCACCACACAAAGCAATGCATTCTTCCAGGCTTAGTGGGGAAGTAGAGTCTTTGCTAGACTTCAAATACTTATTTTCAGAGTATATTTCTTATGCAATCAAAACAAAAGCCTACTGTATTATTATTGGAAAAAGAACAACCTTGACAGGCACAAAATTGCTTTCATGAAAATACACATATGAGCAATTACAGTTATGAATGGCTTTGACATGTACTTGCCCACATTATTAATCTCTAACACAGTCAATCTCCTTTTCATTCATATTTGATAGGAAACCTCTACAGTCAAGGAGGAAGCCCAGTGCTGTGGTGATGAAATTGTTTATGAGGATTCTAGTAGTGCTGGTCCCACATCCAGGGTTGGGTGACTATGCAGGACATGGAAACCTGCCCTAACCTTGTCCTTGAGATAATGACAGTGGCCATGGTAAGTAACCAACAGGGTGTTATCAAAGGCAAGAGTGTGCTAGGAGCATCATTTGGAATCAGCCCCATTCCTCTACAGTGGCAAAGTGCTTGGGTTCAGAGCAGTAGAAGGAAGGAGAGACTCTGAGTGTCTCTGTGGAGGAAGAAGCACAGCTGCTGTGTGCAGGGCCAGCATTTGTCTGAATCTTTAAGACTGACAGAATGTCTCTAGACCAGAGCTACTTTGGAACCTATAAGGATCCTTAAGGCGAGCAGGGCAGCTATGGTTGCACCCCTCCTACCAATTGGGAAAGGGAGTTTCAGAAAAGTTTGGCTCCCTTGCCTGCCTTTGGACAGTCACCTGTCTACTCCTTCCTTCCCTTTTGCCCATGACAATCCCATCGTCCCCCTCTGCCACTGTGTTGCACGATTGCTGAGCCTTGCACGGTGTCTGCTGCTGCTTGGTCTTGCTGAGGTGTGACTCTGCAAGTCCAATGCTGCACCAAGGTGCCAGGCTGCAGCTGGGAATTCATAGGTGCCCAGAGACTCATTTAAACAATTTTACATGTATCTCACTCTATATGAGAGAAGTAGAATGTGATAGCACCATATCAAAGCCGACTGCATGATAGAAACACCACTGGAAATCACTGCGGAGCAGGCATTTCGGGGTTCGGGGGAAGGTCATGTTCAGACTGGTGGTAAGCTTTGAGAAGTTGTGCAGTGTGCAGAAAGGACACGTGGCTCATTAGGAAGTAATTGTGGTTATTTATAAACACCTTTTCTTTTTAATTTATGTGCATAACTTGTTTTCAGTAAATGAAATGGTTAGATGTTTCTAATGGCTTAGGGCACCACGAACTTTGAATGTTTGGAAGTCTCTGGTGTAACTAAGGAACCTAAAAGTTTGTTTCTTTTTTCCTCAGAAGATTCTCAAATTTGAAATGCTTTCATACCCAAAGACTGGACAGCAGCTAGTGAGATTTTACTGCTATGGCAAGAGCTTAGGAAAGACTATTTTAGGTGAGGTTTTCTTAGCGTGCCTGGGCTACATTCTGTTGTCTTTGATGGGCTCATTCCCTGAACAGGCTGCCATGAACAGTAGGATAATGACTTGCTCCAGGATGAGTAACTGACTGCCCATCACTGTAAGGTGTTCAGTCACAGAGTAATAATTTGATGTCATCTGTCTTCAGCTAACATAGAGCATCATTTTAAAGCAATCCTTGTTCTAAGAGATCTCCATTTCTACACTGTTCCTCACAGAAGAGAGGCAGTCTAGGACCGTGGGGCCATGTCAGATACTTGCTAAAGACCCACTGCTCAGAGCCTTTTCCCACTCCCTTGTTCAGCCCACCTCACATCCCACCTTTCCTTTTCCCTCACTGATTCTCACACCAAGAAAAGACAGAGATGATGGGTGTTATCTGATGTCAATGAGTTCTGTGGTCAAAGTGCCTGGGGTTCTTTGGTGTCTGTATTTCTACCTCTTCACCCTGGGGAACAACCCCAGGGATGCTTTCCCATCCATGTCCAGGCTGTCAGTATTGACTCATCCTGGTGTCTTAGAGACTCTGAAGCCAGCATCCCAAGTAGGGAGGCATGGAGAACCTGTCCCCTCATGACTTTACTCTCATAGTCTCGTAATCATCAGCCAGCAGCAACTGTCAAGTGTTTTGTGGAGGTGAGGTAGGTAGGAGAGCTATTCTGCATGAGCTTCCTGAGGCTGTGTAACTCAATGCAGAGATGCCCTGACTATACCCCACCTAGCAAAAGAGGCCATGAGTTGTCCTATTCTTACAGCCCACCCCACTGGAAAGGAGTTGTGCAACTGGTTGGGATCGTCCTCATTTTTCTATTTAAGAAATAATTTTCAGTGGCGATTGGCTCCTCATCCATTAGCTCCACTCTCTGAACAATAATGGAAACAACCTAACAAACAAACAAACAAACAAACAAACAAACAAACAAACAAACAAACAAAAAACCACCACCAACAGAAAACAGCAGCAGGATGGCCAGACCTGATTCAGGGAGTCTTTCATCCTCTAGGAGGCTAGCCCAGGCTTCCTTCCACATATCTTCCATGTCCCTGTGCCCCCGCCAGCAAGGACCCAGTTATTTGTGGGGATCGAGGGGGACCCATACCTGTGGGAGAATGGGCGAGAAAGAGGAGCGAGACCAAGCAGTGTCCTTGTCAAGGTCTGTTTATTGAGAGGAATGTACAGCATTTAAAGCTCTGAAGCAGGAACTGAAGCTTAGGGTGGGGGGAGTACTGGGAAGTGCCCAAGGACATAAGGTGAATCTCTCAACTGCAAGATATTCTCCTTACACAAAGAGGCAACAGTCTTCTGGGGACATGTTCTTGCTTTGTAAAGGTCAAACCCTTCTCAGGAACCTGCTCAGGGTGGGGCTCTAGGTTTGCCCAGTCCGGCAGTCCAGTCCCAGCCCAACATCCCTGACAACAAGAAAGGGCCAACATTGAGACACAACTACCTATCTACTTGTACCACACTAGGCTGATGTCCTGTTTGGCCAGACTTTCTTATACCCAAGCTCAGATTCAAACAGTAGAACGTGAGAAGGGCATCAGATCAGAGTGGGCTGTGGACACAGGGACAGTAAGAAGTCACTGACATTTTAAAAATCTTTCTTACGTTCTATTCTTTGTGACTCTGGGCAAACAGCTAACCTCATTCTTATCACCTTTACAGTGAAATAATGGTATCTATTCCTACACATGAGCAAATACTTGACCCCATTTGATTAACTCAATGGATATCATAATCACTATGCAACCAGAAGACCATAGAAGCTAGTTGTGAATAGCCACTCAGAAAGTGTCTTGCCTTCAATATTCTTTGGTTGTTCCTGACTTGTTCTACTTTCTTGTGGTTCCTATTTAACTCCTGGGCCTTGGCCCTTTTGCAGTTTTTAAATATCTTGGTTTTGGATCTTCCCAATTAGTGCTTTCCATCTGGAATTGCTAGACTTTGTGTCTGAATTCTTCCCAAAGACCTTTGCTCACACACACCTCCCTTGCAATTCTAGATTTGGTTGACAATATGGTACACACTAGCAAACCTAACTGATACCTTGGGTTGAATCTGAAGCTTCAGTCTAGCCACTCTACTGTAAAATGTGGGAAGTTAGACAATTTATGTGTTTTTCTCTGGCCAGTTACTTTGTTCCTTCACATGGATCTAAGGGGTCAAGTGGAATGCAGTAAAAACAAACAAAAAACAAAAAACAAACAAGCTGGCATAGATTTGCAGTAGCTATCTGCAATAGACACACATGGTCCTACCTTTTGGGACTCTTTCATTAGTGACAGATGCAGATCTAAAATACTAGCAAGGCCACAGATTTCCGTTCTTGGTTCCTGGCCTCTTGGGCACGTGTAACTTACCAACGGGAAGCTCCCAACTTAAGCTTTTGATCTCGAGTGCATCTCACAGGTGGTGGTGGCATCACAGACAATCCATGCAAGATCTGTGCAGACAAGTTGGGAGCAGAGCCTTGGACATCTGCCTTAGACTGGGTGATGTAACCCAGAAACCTCAGTAGCCTCACCTGGATGCCTATCCATCACCTGGCCTCAGTTTTCTGTCTTTTGAGCTTGGCTCTTAATTTCTCTGGTAGGTCCAGACAATACCATCTATCTATTTCTCTCTCTCTCTCTCTCTCTCTCTCTCTCTCTCTCTCTCTCTCTCTCTCTCTGATGTACTTGTATATGTATAATTAGGGAAGTTTTATTATTGCTTTTTAATGTATCCAAGACAAGAAACGGACTGATATAGACCACAGTACACGGGTAAGTTCATAAAGGAATAATGGGCTAAGAATAGTGTCTTCCAGTCATCAAGGACAGAGCAAGTGACAGGTGGGGCAGCGAGCCCTTTGTGTAGATCCTGTTTCATCTTTACACTCCTAGGTGGGAGTTCCTATCTTTCCCACTCCCCCAGGTTTGATTTCAAGAGGCTTTTATGGGTGACACTGCTGTCCCATTCTTGCTTATGTCCTTCCAGCATCCCTAAGAGCGTATTTCTGTGAGATGCATACCTAGAATGGAATACAGCTTCCATTCATCTTCACCGATGTTCGACTGTAAATTACGTTGGCAAATTCCTGTTTGTAGCCACACTTCTAGTAGACTCTTGTTTCCGTATATTAATACACCTTGACCAGTGTTAGACATCCTGGACCTTCTTAATCTTGGGCCTCTCCAGACAGGCATTCCGTAGTGTCACTTTACAGCTTTGTTTAGATTGCTGTCGTGACCAATGAGTCTTAGCGTCTTTTATTTTAAAAATATTGGACAGATACTGCTGGAATACCCCCATTTTTGTCTCCCACACTCCAATGGTTTCTTCTAATTTCAACCTCCTGCACCTGTGTAGCACATTTATGAGAACAAATGGCCCCGGCTAATGACTTACTACTAACCGAGCCCATGATTTACACTGAAATTTGCTTTGGGTGTGTATATTTCTGTGGGTTTGGGCAGGTGCGTGGCGTGCTTTTCACCATGATAGTGCATAGATACAGAGCTGTTTTATTGCTATAGAAACCAATCCATCCTCACTTTCTTTGAATCCTTTACAAACGCTGGCCTTTCCCCCTACGGTCTCTGTGGTTTTGCCTTTCCAGGGATGTCATGTAATTGGCCTCACACTGTAAAGCAGATCTTCAGGTTGGCTTCTCTCACTGGAGATGGTTTCCTCGAGGTCTCCTTGTGGCTTTTAAACCACTGCTTCGTGCTGCATCGTTCAGCTTCCCGTTCCATGGTTTATTCTTTCACATACTGAAGAACACCTAATGGTTTGCACATTTTGGCAATTACACATCTTAAAAGCTGCTGTAAACAACACACGCAGACTTCTGTGTAGCCCAATTTCTCAGCTCATTTTGAGTAAACACCAGAGAGTGGGATTTCTGGGCCGTGTAATAAGAGTGCACAGTCTGTGAGAAGCTGCCAAATTCTCTCCCCAAGTGCTGTTTCCTCTCCTCTCATTGATGTGACCTCCTGTGGCTTCACACCCTCATCAGCTTTTGCCTTTGTCGGGGTTGGATTTCAGCCATTCTAATATGCAGCTAGTGTATCTTGTTCTGATCTGCAATCCTCGAAGGACATATAAATTTGAGAATCTTTTCTTGTGCTTATTTGCCATCTGTATGTCTTTATTGATGGCTGTTTGATTGGGACCTTGCCTGGTTTTAAACTGTTGTTTCCTTACTGCTGAATTTATGGGCCTTTTGTATTTTTGGATAGGAGACATATCTTCTGTAAGCATCCCCGACAACCCCCATTCTGTGGCTTGTTTATTTCTGTTCTTAACAGTATCTAGACCAAAAACTTTCAACTTCAACCAAGATCAACTTATCAATTAAAAGATTACAATGTTGTGTGTGAATGTGTGTGTGTCTGTATGTATGGTGTGTGTGTGTGTGTTTGTGTGTGTGTGTGTGTGTGTGTGTGTGTGTGTATACAGTCAGAGAACAATTTGCAGAACTTGGTTCTCTCCTTTAGCTGTGGGTCTTGGAATCAATCTCAGGTAGTCAAACTTGGCAGCTGGTTTCAGGGGATCTGATGCTTTCTCCTGTCATCATAGGCACCTGCACACATGTGGCATTCACTGACACAGACACACATGCCTATATATACCTAAAAATAATAAAAGCAAGTATTTTTTAAAAAGAGAATTTAGAGGGGTTGGGGATTTAGCTCAGTGGTAGAGCTCTTGCCTAGCAAGCTCAAGGCCCTGGGTTCGGTCCCCAGCTCCGGAAAAAAAGAAAAAAAAAAAGAGAATTTAGTGAAGGTATTATTTATAAAGGGGACAGGGCTAATGGAATCTAAGAAGGGGGCTGGATTTGTGAGTAGGTGGGAACCTTGAATACTAACTCTCAAGATCAAAGAGGCAAGTGGACCCAGAGGGAAAATTAAAGGTCGTTGTGCAAAAGGGGGAGCCTTTGCACAGAGACCTGTATTGGTTACTATGACCAGGAGAGGGGCGCTGGGGACTGAAGGCCTGACCACCCCAGTTTCCTGCTAGAATGGAGTGCACTCAAGTTTCGCAGGAAGCCAGAGGGCAGGAAGCTGCATGATGGAAGTCTTAGGAGATCAACCCTGAGGGTGGAGACAGGGGAGGAAACGCTCAGCTGCCGGTTGTGTTTAAGTCTGCTTTCTTGAATGCGTGAGCCGGTGGAGGTTTTATCCCCACAGGGCTGGTGGCCTGCTTGTCTGCAGCCCAGCTATGCTACTTCAGTACTGTATCAGTGAGGATCTGTCTATCTCCTCACTCAGGTTTCCTCGGGACTTTTGCTCTTCCATATCATATTTTCAAATCAGTCTGCTAATATTCATTAAAAAGTCCTGAAACCTCAATCAAAATTGCTTTGATTATGAGAAGAGGGTTGAGATATTAACAGCGTGAGACTTCCTATCAAGAATACAGATTATGTCCGTAATCTTTGTCTTATCCATATATCTCCTGATAAAATTTTATTATTTTCCTATAGGCCTAAGGCTTTCATGTCTTTCATTAACTTTCCAGTCTTGTTGCTATGGTGAACGCCTTTTGGTTTGTGAGTGCTAGTTTCTGCCTGGTGTATAAATTAGCAGTCAGTAGATTTGCTCACTGTAGGCCAAGCAATTTGACTAATCTATTTTAGCATTCAAAAACATTTACCGGAAGAACTGAGGAGATGGTCCTGTGGGCAAAGTGCTTGCTGTACAACCACTAGGACCCGAGTTTAAGTTCCCAGCTCCCACAAAAAAGTTGGCTACAATGGTGTGTGTTTGGAACCCCAGAGTTGCAATAGACACTGATGCAGATGCTTGAAATGCACTGCTCTAGATACAGGGAGAGACCTTGCTGCAAAGAACTCAGAGGAATGTGGGGAGTTTTTGTTTGTTTTTGTCTCATATTGCTTTGTTTGGACATTTTTCTACCTTAACAGGTCTTCTGCTTGTATATTATGGTTTCTGAGTGTGTGTGTGTGTGTGTGTGTGTGTGTGTGTGTGTGTGTGTGTGTGTACATATGACTTTCTGGTGTTCTTTCTTTGTTTCTTTCATTTGTTTTGTTTTATTCTTGTCTGTCTTTTTTATTTGCCTGTTTGTTTTCTTAAGAGAGAGAAAAATAAGGTAAGGTGTTAGAAAGGTAGGGAGGTGGGACAGATCTAGGAGGAGATGAGAGAAAAAAAGCTGATTAGAAAAAATGAGGTAAGGAAGACTTTATTTTTAATTATAAAAACAACAACAACAACAAAGAAAAACAGTGTAGAGTGATAAAGAAACCAGAAGTTGACCTCTGGACTCTATATACACATGAGTAGGTGAATGACTCACACACATATATGCACATGTACCATGCACACACAACCAATTTATCTGAAAGTTCTTTAGAATTTTCTTTGTAGATAAACATATCTATAATAAAATGGTGTGTCTTCTTTATTCACACACTTTTACTTTTATTACCTTTAATTATGTGTAGGTCTGTGCGTCTGCAAGTGTACACGTACATGTGAGTGCAGATACTTGCAGAAGCTGGAGGCACTGAATTCCCTGGAGCTGGAATTACCGAGCTGTGAGCCACATGGCATGGGCACTAGGAACTGAACTCAGGTCCTCTGGCAGAGGAGAAAAAGCTGTTAGCCTCTGGGTCATCTCTCCAGCATCCACCCACTCTTCTGATTATTGTTCTGCAGTGCACAGAACTTCATAAGGACAAATTAGCACGCACCCTCAACGTGTACCTTGTTTTTAAGGGAATGCTGCCAATGTTCCAAATTATGTGCTATGATACAATCTTAAGTTCGTACAGAAGACCTTTGTCAGGCTAGGGGAGTCCCTTCTGTTTTGTGTTAGTTGTCAATGTGTTTTTGTCTTTAACACAAAAATATGTTGAGTTAAATGCTATTACTGTGCTAATAGGTTATCACTAGCACTTCCTTCCTACTTCTTTTTGAAGGATTGAATTGCTAATTGCTGAATTCCTGCCCATGTTTAAGGCCCAGGAAAGCCTCCCAATATCCTGTTGAGTGGAATCCTTTCTCCTCTCCTTTTATTCAATAGCCAGTCTCCCTGCTGATGAGGACTGTACACGATGTATGTATCTCTCAATGCACAGTGCACTGGTCCACAGTCATGTTAGCACGTTGGCTTATTCACTGGATCTTTTTTATGGTACCTAATAGTTTTGGTTCTGTAGTTTCTTGTTTACATGTCTTTGCTTCTCCAGTGGACTAGAATCTTCAATGGCACTGTCACTATAATGTCAATTATTGTCACTATTACTCTAGGGTCCATTTTGTGACCTGTTCATTGACTGAATGTATCCTTGCTGTCTCATTTTCCTCTCAGAAGTCTAGGAGTGGCCAACCTCTCTTTAAGGTCCCATTTGAAGTTTGCTTTCCTCTTCCCCATGGGGACCTTGGAAGGCATGTTGGCTAAGGACAAAGGAATTTAGTCCTTTGCTCCATAGCAATTTTTAAAAAGTGATTTTGCAATTGTCTGGACTTGGCTGGCCAGGAATAGAGGATGAAAAAAGAAGCCATAAAGAGCATTCCTTTCAGCAATGGAAACTGAACCAAGGGCAGGGCCAGCGGCCAAGGAGTCAGTGACTGATGAGTCTCTGCCCTCTGTACAGCCCTGTCTCATAGGTACTTTCTCCACTCTGTTTGGCACATACTAAATCATCCATAAGTTCATCTGACTCCCCCGGTTAAATGCTTGAATGGATTTCCATGCCCTGGGGGAAAGAGTCTCAGAGCTTCCTGCCTGTACTGGAGAGAGAGCCCGGTCTCATTCCTGGCCCTTTAGAATTTGTTTCATGCCTTGAAAGAAGGAGTCCACATTTGATGATTAGCAGCAAGAGGCCATCTGTTCCTTCACTCACACACTTATCCAAACATCCACTCACTTAGTATTGAAGACTACGTCAGGTATTGTACTCAGCACCAGAGGACTCAAGAATGGAGATAAGGTGCCTGTGTTCTAGAATGGGGCATGGCTGAGCAAGGGAGTTGGCTACATAAACAGCTCCAGGACAGTGTGGTAAGTGTGATAGGCAAGATCTATCTGCAGGTAACAGAGAGCTAAGAGATACAGTGGGCTTCTGGGAGACACTGAATGGATTAAGAGAGGACATAGATTTGGTGCAGAAACACATTACCACTGTGAGAGGGAAGGACTTGAGGAGCAGGAAGACTTTGGAGAATGATCACTGGGGCTTAGAGATAGGATTGGGATAAGAAAGGAGGATAAAAGAGGCCAGAATAAGAAGGAATGAGGCCCATGAAGCTCTTAATTCACTTTGAAAAGTGGTGAAAATGTTCTCCTCGGGACATGGAAGTCCATTTAACCATCCAGACAGGAGACTCAGATGATATTATTGATGACTTGGAAAGCTCCAGTCAGTGGAGAAAGGAGAAGAAACTAGAATCTTCACTTTTTCATTTCAAACATGTAGAAGTTGGTTACCTCTCCCATGTCTGCCAGCTTAGGATGTCACACACCTGCTGTGGCTCTTTCTATCATCACTATGCTTGCATTTTCCAAGCCGTAATAACCCCAGTCACTACCCTGCCGAGATCCTATTCATTCATAGGAAGCATAACTCTGCAACCAGAAGGGACAGAGTGAAAACAAACAGAATATTAGAACAAGAAGCAGGGATAAACACAGAGGAAGAAGGTAACAGACAAGGACAAATGGCAGACCTGATGAGTAATCTGAATCACAGAAAGGAAATAGCTGAAGAATATATCAGTAATATAATATATCAGTAAGCTCTTGCTGGGCAACGAATCACTGTCAATTTTAGTGGCTTATGGTAGCTTTTGTATTACGATCAAATGGGAGGGACTACTGATCGGGGGCAGACTCAGTTGATGCTGGAAGGTTGGCTGAGGACTTGGCCCCCACCTTTCTCTCAGGAATAACAATCATCAAGATTTCAGCTGAAACAGGGGAGCCCATAGGGCCACATATCTTCAACTGACCAATGATCTTGTTTACATGGTACTGTGGTTTGAATATGTCATTCTACAAAATTCATAGTGAAATTTTATTCCCACAGTGGTTATATTATGTAGGGTCTTTGGGGGAAGTGATGCAGCCATTAAGAGAAAGCTCCTTTTATTCATGAATGAGTAAGTGAGTGAATAAATTATGAAAGGAGCTTCAGAGAGCACTTCTTTCCCTGGCCTTTCCACTTTCGCTCCGAGGACACAGTATACAGCTGCCATCTTGGAAGTAGGGAATGGCCCTCACCAAACCAACCTTGGACCTACAGCTTGAACTTCCAGCCTCTACAACTGTGAGACATGTGCTTGTTCCTAAACATTTTGTTAGAGCAGCATGAATGGAGAGTCATACACTGGTGTCAGGAGGAAGAGAGAGAGAGAGAGAGAGAGAGAGAGAGAGAGAGAGAGAGAGAGAGAGAGAGAGACAGAGAGACAGAGAGAGACAGAGAGAGAGAGAGAGAGAGAGAGAGAGAGAGAGAGAGAGAGAAAGAGAGCAGTGGTTATACTTAAGGCCCACTAACAGTTAAGGATGGAGAAACAGACTCCAGCTGTCCATTACCATTATTAGAGTTGGCCTAGACAGGAGAGGGAATGGAAGACCGGAGCCATTTTTCTTTCACTCTACTTAAGCGACCCCTCTGGCCCACACTATTCACATCCTTCCATATGTACATATGTTTCTTCTCCTTCTAGCTTCTCACCACCCATTCGCATCAAATTATGCCATCAGGCTTGAGATCCAAGGCTTTGAGGCTGTTTTCATGTTCTGAAAGGACTTTTCTAATGTGGATCTTCTCCGTCTGTGTTCCCACAGTGGTTATATTATGAGTGGAGCCTTTTGAGAAGTGGGGCAGCCATTAAAGGGAAAGGTCAAGAAGGGAAGCCACTCGACCGACACATCCCAGAAGTACACTGATGAGAAAGGTGAAGAATAAATGAAATGCATCACAGTTGCTGCAAGAACCGGAAGGGGAACTGGACACAGATAGCTCTGGCCATAGAAATACTGAAGCCTAGCTGGGCTCATGTTGAGAGGTCTTCCTGTGTGAGATGGGAATACTTCCTCAGGTCTAAGTTTTGATTCTGCGAGTAACTGCCTGGTCTGTCTCTTTTCCTCAGCTCTTCGCCTTCTCTGAGAACTACTCCTTTGGATGGCCTTATTTGTCTCTAGGTTGCTTTCTCAACTCCATTCTTCTGCCTGCTGATCTCAGAGACTTTTTGGCAGTGGAAATGATTTTGCATCATCGCTGGATCTTAGTGAAGGCCAGCAGCATTGTCATGTAATAGCGCCACTGGAAGCCACACAAGTTGCTTATGAATCTTACTTAAGTCAAATATAGTTGACAAAAACCACACCTATAATTATTTCCCAGGTATTGTTAGACATATCCATGGCTACTTTGGGTCCTTAAAATTTCCTAGAGTCTTTTTTTTTTAGTTCTAGGTGAAGGGTGTCAACAACTTCATCCTGGCCATGTCTAAACAAAGGGTCTTCCATTCATACTCAGATCTGTAGGGAAAGGTACACAAAAGTCCCATTGACTTGAAGACCTCTGAGGCGGGCAGTGACAGTCTTTCTAGGCATAATTGAGAAGTTGTGATGTCTAAAGCAATCCCCCCAAGTAGGCAAGGGTAAGTTTTGATACTGCAAGTGGCTAAAGGGTATAAGGCTAAAGGCTTCAAGGGTAAAAATTTGCCTATAGTGTGCTAAGATAGGTACTTGGAAAATTCCATCTCATACTCACACTTCTTTTTTATATCTCCCGTTCCTTAAGTTCCTTTAATAGAGACTAATTGCTTTGGATTAATTATTAACTTGCCACAGGGCATCTACCGTGCACAGCCATTGTCATGGATAATATATGTTAATTACCTAGCTCTGTGCTTGGCCCTTAGCAAAGGCTCAGCAGATCTTCTCTTCCTCCTTCCAGCACACTTCTGTTTTCCAGAAGGGTCCTCCTCTGTTACTCTGTGTAAGTGACTTGGTTCTTTAAACATATATTAAGACCCTAGTATGTGCAAGACACTGTTTATAGGTACTGGTATGGCCCTGGCTTCTTTTATGTCACTTCCAGTTGAGTAGGTGAGGTGGGGGTAATAAGTAGAGAGGATATAAACAACTCCTAAAATACTTAAAGAAGATCACGGAAGCAAGGGAGGGAGTGGAGACTGGGCAACTGGGGAGCCCTGAGGACTAGTTATAACTGACTGTGGGGAAGAAAGGGAGGTAAGACAAGAGGAATGAAAGGGAGTCTGAGGACATGAGGCTTCTGGGCCTCCTCCACAGTTTTGCCCTACCACTACAGAAAGAACAGTTTAATCCAAACAAACAAATAAATCTACAGAAATATGACCTGTCATAGGAAACACAACTTGGTTAGTCACTGTTCCCTCAAGGATCAGAGTATCAGGACTTGAGTATCAGGACCCCTCAGACCTATGCTAGCATAGTCCCACCTTCCTGTCCCCTCTCTAGGCCTTTGAGTCCTTGTTTCTATCTGTGAGGTGAGCCTATGTACTGTCTGCCCACCTGTGGCTTCAGGAAATGACCAACACCTCCCACAGGAATGTGAGCAGAGCTCAAGCAAGACTGATGGCTGTTTCCCGGATGTTCATTGTCAGATGTGCACTTCTCTGCCCAGCTGTGCAGCCAGCCCTCCTGCCTGCTTCACTGGGTTCCAGCTCTGGGCTATCTATTCTTTTGAGTGTCTAGTCAAAGTCCAGATGGTTGGCAAGTCACTATGCCCCTAATACCGAGGCAGCCTGGCCTGGGCGCCATTCCAGAATGTCATTGCTCACTCCTATCAGAAGTTGGAGAACTGCCTGCTGTGTTATATGTTTCTAAACCTGCCCTACTCCAGAATCGGATGTGAACCACCACTCTTAACCAAGAAGCTCTCTTTAATTGACTTGTGCTTGCAATGGAAAATCAGTTTTCTTCAACAGAGTCTCATTGGGTGTATAAAACACACTTAAAGGCCATCAGCAATAAGAACTCAATGGCATTTTAATAGACATTTTGTCTCATTGTTTTGCTTGTTTTCATTTATTTGTCTTAGTAGTCTTTGTTTGTATATTATGGCTTTGATTTCCTGTTTTTATGGGTCTTGTTTTGGTTCTGTGTTTGTGTTCCTTATACATTTAAAAAATTCTGGTTTATTTGTTTGTTTGTGTGTGTGTGTGTGTGTGTGTGTGTGTGTGTGTGAGAGAGAGAGAGAGAGAGAGAGAGAGAGAGAGAGAGAGAGAGAGGAAAGGATGAGTGAAGGGGTGTATGTGGAGTTGGGTAGATGGGGAGGTGGGGAGGATCTGAAAGGAGAATTGAGAGAGAGGAAACCATGATCAGAATATATTGTTTGCAATTCTTTTCAATTAAAAAAAGATATTTACAACTCAACTGTTTCCATGGACACCAAAGTCATACTGAGTAAAAGATGCCAATATGCCGACCCAAGAGCTACCTATGAACTGATTCATTGACATCATTTTCAAAATAAAAGAATTATAGTTACAGACTAAAGTAAATAAGTAAAACCTCCTGATTGTAATAATAATAATATATATCCACGAAGCCACCACCTCACTCCTGCCTACTGTGTGTCTGGAAAGGAGGGCTTCTATTGAACACTGACATCAACCCTGGGCAGTGGACATCACTGTTGTGACTTTTTACATCAACAAGCTGAGAATTAGGAGGAAGTCAGAGTGATACACTAGTCAGTGCTAAGGATGTGGTCCTCATCCACAAAACCCTGCCTCCCAAAGCCTATTCTTTGCCACTGTACCATTCTGTAATTCTGCCAAGGTCTGCAGGACAGGTAAGCAACTGAAAGGCAAGGATAAGATGGCCCTTGCCCATGGAGACTTTCCTAGGAACGTTCTTCTTCCCTATGCGCTACAACAAAGGGAGGTTCGGAGAGACTTACTCAAGCTCAGCTAGCAGATGCTTCCAGGAAAGGATCTCTCTGCCAGAAGTCTAGCCAGCCATGAAGCTGGGATCTCCTTCCTTTCACTAAAGTCATAAGGACAGTAGAGGCCCAGTTCTTCCCACATGTTCCCAGCAGTTGGACACAGATTCATCAGTCTGCCTCTGTTTACAAAATAAAAGGCAGAGGCTCTCCTCCAATATGGCCAGGGCTGGAAATCTCTCTCTCTCTCTCTCTCTCTCTCTCTCTCTCTCTCTCTCTCTATATATATATATATATATATATATATATATATATATATATATATACCTTACTCCACTCCAGGAGATATATATATGTCTCCTTGCTGATGAGAGAAGTCACGGAAAGTGACATTATAATATAAACTTTCCAGGAGCAGAGATGCTCAACCAGTCCCGGGCTTCTGGCCACAGATAACTCAAGGGACACTCTTTTCTTCATCTCGGTCTCATGTTCTAGCCTGTCATAGGAATGTTTGGTAGCTGACATGGGTCAGGACTGGCCCTTCCCGAGGTAACACAGTAGCTCTTAGTCTCTGTCTCTTGTCAGCTCTCCACTGGTTCACAATGTCAGCTTCCTCTGAGACTGGTTCTCCTTTTGGTCAGATGACACCTCCAGTAGCAGGAGAGACCATGCCCTGTGGAGAAAGCCACAGCTTTCTAAGACTTCGTATTAAGGGAGAGGAAGCCTGCTTCCCAGAACTCCTAAGAAATGATTTCCAGAACCTCACTGGTTGGAAGAGAATTAACCCATGAGGGTTAAGGACACAGCCCACACCCTCTTTGCCACTGTACAGTTCTGTGATTCTGCCAAAGGTGTACATGGACAGGCATAGTCCACACCCTCTTGCAGTGGCTCACAAACAATGCTTAGGAAGGACAGAGGTAACAGCCTGGGAATTCTGTGAGGATGGAGGAACATGGCTGCTGTTAAGGCAGCTGGCAGTGTCCGTGACTCGGTGTCAGGCTGGAGGATCTCTCGGGTTCCTTAGGTATGACCTCTTGGACCTGCAAATGAACTTACTAATTAACAGACTCTGGAGGAAGGAGCATTTTAAAGGGAGTTGTTGCTTTGAAATCTAAATGCAAGATGTGAGGGCTGGAGATTGCATGGCTAACTGGAGAATCTCCCAGTTATGGTTGAGTAATGAAATGTTCCCCAGAGACTCATGTATTTGAACGCTTGGCTCCCAGCTGGTAGCACTATTTTGGAAGAGTGTAGAGATGTTGGAAGAGAAGCCTCATTCAGGGAAGCCAATCACTGGGTGGAATAAGGGTGGTGAGCTTGGGGTATTTGGTTGCAGCAGTGGGAAAGGTGGCCAATGCACCCCCATCCTAAGATCCCTAACTGCAGCACATCTATGAAGCTCTCTTTGCCCTTTAATGAGACATTGGAGGCTTGGAATTCAAGATCTGGCTAGCTTCGGGTACTATGATACAGCCTACTACTTGGGGAAGGTGGGGAAGAGACCTGGCTATTAGTTAGTAAGGAGAAATAAAGGCTAGCCTGCAGAGCAGAAGGGAAAAGACCCAGGAAACGAAAACTGAATGTTCAGACATCCCAAGACCTGGAGCTGAAGGGAGGTTCACTCTGCAGGAGAAGCTGCTGGAAGGGCCCAAACTAATGCCAGGGGTGAGGGTCTCATGGTAGAACTGTGGTCCACAGCTGAGAGACAGCTAGTAAAGGTATGGAGGCCCAGAACAACATGATTAATTTTGACCAAACTGGGGATGGGTCCCACGGGGTCATGGCTGAAGGAGAGGGGACCGTGTGAGGAGATACTGAAGTACGTACTGGGCAGAAATTGACTGTCCTTGAGCAGAGCAGGTGAGTCAAGTGAAGGAAGTTGAGAGGTAAGAGTGAAAGCAGGACTACCAGGGACCCTGGGGAAGGGTTGGCAGTTCATCTCTTGCTGTTATAACACAATAGGTGAGATGTGCACTTGAAAAAGGTTCATTTTGGTTTATGTATGACTAAGGCCATGACCTTCTTGATGGCAGAGTCCTGGGGTAGTACAGAATGCCATGCAAGACATCGTGTGTGTGTGTGTGTGTGTGTGTGTGTGTGTGTGTGTGTGTGTGTCCCCATCTGTCCTCTGGTCTCTTTTGTTTGATAAGGTCTCCTCACCTAGCTCTATTCTAATGACCTTATCTAATCTTAGTTGCTCTCCAAACATCCCACCCCTAAATACCATAGTCAGACACCTATGAGTCTGAGGCAAAAAGGTTGCTGTAAGTTTGAGGTTAGCCTGGAGCATGTGGTTAGACCCTAAATAAAATAGTAAAAATCTAGTCAGATTGTTTCTACTCTCTTACTACCTCTTAATGGGGATTTGATTTCAACATGTATGAACTTTTAGGGGACACATGATAACCATATTCAAGCCATAGTGAAGAGTATCTGAAGGAAATGGGGATTAGTGCCACTTCACATGGACTTATTGGCTTGAGGTAGCCATTATAGGCCATTTGGGCATCTGTAAAAACATAGGACTATGAGTCTATGGACATGGGGGCCGTAGATATAGATGTCAGGATACTGAACATGTTGGTAGGCTGGGAATGTGATCGCCTGTTAGACAGGGAGAATTGGGCACAGAGGAAATGGCCATAGTGGGAGACTAGAAAATCTTCTGTAGGGCAAAGTCTTTGTTGGTCTCAGGACTTAAGACTCTGCACACTGGGGTCTTTGTGTTTTAAAATGATGGGTCAAAGGGATGGCTTTCGAATGATGAGATTTAGGAGTGCAATGGGAGAGAAATCTGGAGTGAGGAGCATCCTAGGCTGAGCTCATAGATGGCTGCCCAGAGGGGAGCCTGCGTCTCTTTGCTGGGCTGTCTCTGGGTGTCAGTTTGTCAGCAGCTTCTAGAACACCTGAGCACCTGTTTGGGTCCAGCACGGTTCCAGCTGCACTTGTCATTGAAACTTAAGCATACCGACACCATGGCTGAAACAGAAAGCAGGGCTGAGAATGGGAAGGGACAAACAATTATGCTTCTCCAGTGTCCTGTTATTGTGGCAAGTGACACAAATGTTGCCCCAGATTCATTTCCTGTTCTGCCTACTTTGAGGTGAAGATTGTTAAAGCCAGTATGCTAAGAGGAATGGAGACCCACTGAGTGGAAGCTCTTTCTCTGAGAGGCTGGAGGGGGGCAGGTGGTCTACCAGCCAGCAGCTGCCTTCTCCTGCTCTCCGTGTGGAGATGATTCTTGTTGCTAGTGTTGCTTTACGGTCTTGGGAAGCCCTTTCTGCATTTATTACTTCCTCAGTCTCCAAACCCAGCAGCTAGGAATGAAAAGGCCCATTATAGATGAGGGCCGAGGAGTTAATAGTCCAAGACAAGATATAGATCCTCTTGACTCCAAATTCCTTGCCTCTTCCTTCCCCGTGTGGTTGCATCACAGGTCACAGAGCCCAGCAGCCACCACACCTGGCCTGCTAGAGTCTAGGCCCAAGTCTCTGGTCTTGAGAGCTGCTGCGTGCTTGCCAGGTGGCACATTCCCTCAGGAAGACAGGGAGGGCCACTGACACAAATAATGTCTCAGTGTAGCTGTGGGTTGGCTCCAGGCCATGTGACAGGGCAGCTGCTAAGCTGTAGTTGAGGACATATGTCCTGACCTTAAGTAATAAGGCTCAGGCCTTTAGCTTTACAAAGAGAGCTAAGTAATGCACGGGGCAGACACAACCTTATCCCCCGAGGCCTGCCCTGACATCCATCATAAAAATTCCAAGTCAGTGAAGGTGATCGTTGTTACCCAAGTTCTGAACTTCATCCTGAGACAACCCCAAGCAACTCTGTTACCTCTGCCCAAGATGGAAACTCCCTCATCTGTGTCCTCATCCACCCTTTACCCAGAACTGTCCTTGTCTGGTTCTTGAGTCTTAGCCAAGCCCTAGCACACAGTGTCTTTCATTCAAAATACTAACCTGCATCCTGTCATGCCCCTATCTCCTGCTCCCCCTTCATTTTCCCACCATCCCTCACACCAACATTTCACTTCCTAAGTTGCACGTCACATATCACCCAACTTCACGGGCACTGAGTCCTGCTCTTTCTTGAACCTTGGTCTAGGAGTGCAGGGGCTTCTTGCACGCATTACTCAGAAATGTCATAAATTCCCAGTGGTTAATGGTGTCCGTATGAAACTTACAGACTAACTTCCTGTCCACAGTCAGACACGCTGCCTCAAAACACTTCTCATGACTGTGGTCAAGGTGTGTGAAGACCGGTGTGGACCTGTCCTTTGTGTCTGTGTCAGACGAAGTGAGTCGAGCAGCCACAGAGGTGCTACAAATGGAGTCTGAGAAAAGTGTTGTCATTGATTTATGGGTTAACACAGTGTTGGGGCCACTCCTGATATGCAGAAGGCAGGGCAAGCCATTCACCTTTTCAAGAAAGCAGGCTCGTTCCCCTCCCCCCACCCCCTGATTTGCTAGTATTTATTACAACTAGGTGTTTTTGGTTAAAAAGGTTATTTTTAAATTTTACCTCTATGAGTGTTTGGCTTATATATGTGCATATGTATTGCCTACATTTCTTGTGCTAGCATAGGCCAGAAGAGGGTTCTGGAGACACTAGAACTGGAGTTAAGGATGGTATGAGCCAGGCACCTGCTAGAGCAGCAAGTGTTTTTAAACCCTGAGCCATGTCTCACGCCCCATGACTCCCTGTAATTGACATTCCCGAGCACTTGGCTTCCTGAAAGATATGTGGGGTCTGGGCAGATGAAGTTTGATGTAATTGTGCCCGGAAGCACTGTCAAGTGGCTAAATGACTCTCCTCTCCAGTTGCCTATGGCAACTCTAGCTCTCTTTCTTTTAGGAAAATGTCAGCCAAATTAGAAATGCTTCCCACAATGGATTAAGGAAAATTGGTGATCTATCTATCTATCTATCTATCTATCTATCTATCTATCTATCTATCCATCCATCTCTCTATCTCTCTATCTCTTATCTATCTATCTATCTATCTATCTATCTATCTATCTATCTATCTATCTATCTATCATCTATCTAATCTTTCTGTCTATCTCACCATATATTTCATATTTATGACTGATTTTATGTGCATAAATATTTTGCCTGCATGTGTACCATAGGCACGCATTACTTAAGGAGACAAGAGAGCATTTGATCCTCTGGGACTAGAGCTAGAGACAGAGAGTTTCCATATAGGCACCAGGATCAAACTCAAGTCCTCTGAAAGATCAACCAGTGCTCTTAACTACTTAGCCATTTCTTCAGACTACTATATATATTTTTAGAAGATGTTTGTTTGTTTATGTGTATGGATACCCACAAAGGCTAGAAGAGGGTAAACCCCTGAAGCTAGAATTACAAACAGATAAGAAACACGGTATTGGGAACTGAACTCTGATCCTGTGGAAGAGTAGAACGTACTCTTAACTGCTGAGACATTTCTCTTGTTGTCTTCCCTCCAATTACCATCACTGTTTAAAGTTAATATTTTCCTTTGCTTTAGTCCCAGATTAGAATTTTAATTTGCAGAAACTTCTAAGAGGCCCAGTGTTATAGTTCAACCAAAGCTTGGGGTAGGTGGTTGGACCTGTTCATGTTTTTAAAGTGCCGTGTACTTTTCAGCCATTATTCCTCCAGCCTCCCAGTGCCCAGGCCTCATCACCTGCCTCTCAGGAGTAAGGAGATGGAATTTGGCTACCCCATGACTTTCACACACACTGGAGTCTTCCTTACTCGCCACACTTGACCCCTGAGCTTTGTGATATGGGCTGTAGCAGGTATGGGGAAGCAAGGCTGGGGAAGGCATAGGTTAGATGCTCATGCGACTGCCTGGGATTGGGCAGAGGCGATGTAGAAACAAGCCTACGGGAAGCCAGTTATGACTGCGAGCTCACTGGCAGTGCCCTTGCAGAGGCTCTGTGTGAGGTTGGAAAAGCAGTGAGGACTTTGACTCCCTTGCTTTGCTTCTGGGTCATCACTGACTCTTTTGAAACCAAGTCCCATGCTTGATATCAATTATCCCATTTCATTCTTGCAACCATACTTTGCAAAGCAGGTCCACTGTCCATGCTGTTAATTGGCTTGCCTGAGATCTCACAACTTTGCAAGCCGGGCTGAGGGCTGAACCCTAGCTCCTCACCACTCCAGTAAGCCTGCTGTGGAAAAGTTAGAAAAAAGGGAATTTTACTTTAGTTTTTGCTCTCTTTCATTCTTGAGTGAGTGGACAAGCTTTCTTGGAAGCTTCCTTCTTGAGTCCCGTGACATGGTTTTTGTGATACTGACAGTGGGAAGTGATGTCCAGAGTTTTCACATGTGAGTCTGAGCTGCTTAGAAGCCTCTCTCACATTTCAGGGAGGCCTGCTTAATTCAGCACTGTGTAATTTTATTCTTAAAAATCACATTTATTTATCTGAATGTTGGGGGACAGGTAGGGGGCAATGCAGAGATTAGAGGACAACTTGCAGGACTTCGTTCTACCCTTCACCGCGTGGGAAGAGGAAACCAAACTTAGCTTGCCAGGAAGTGCCTTTACCCACTGAGTCACCTTGCTGGCCCAGCCTAATTTTGATAATTATTTATTTGATCCAGGCATCTGTAGTCAGAACTCTTAACATAAGAAAGCTGAGGCTCAGTAATTTTAGCCATTTATAAAATTCCATGGACCTGAGAGAGAGTAAAGCTAGTGCTGACCATCAGAAAGTGAACGTAGTGGTCATCATTCCTGACCCTTGGCATGGGAGGAACCCAGGCCCTGGGAGAAGCTGAACATACTGAGAACTTGGGCAAGCCATTCATCCTGACCTCTGGAAGAATCATTTGAAGATTCTCAGTGGGGTCACAGTGTCCACCTCCTCCAGACCATCTGATACCTGTTGTATTAGATGTTTTTCATCCTCCTTCTGACCCTGTCTGTGAGCCAGTCCTTGATTAATGTTAGGACAGAGTAGAATGAAGCGAGCAGCCCTGGCAATCTTTTGGAACCTTTGAGCTGCCTGTTCAGTGCCATGGACACTCAGTCTCCCTGAAGCCTGCCTGCCTGCCTCTGGCTCAGAAAGAAATAGAGACTTTGGGAGCCTGATGCCTTCACACTGGGATGATGTCACTTGCCTTCCCTGAGCATTCAGCAGGTCCTGTCACTGACAGGTGGCTATCAGACCCCACAGTTATCACTCTTTGTGAAGAAAGGACGAAAACGTTCTCATTCTCACAGCAGCTTCAAGAGAGTGTATTTGTTCTATAAAAACTACTTCCTGGAACAAAGGAGATTTGATTTGTCCAGTGCTTAATTATTTTAAAATCAAATAAGTAGAATATATTAGACTAGTAGGTGGTAACTAAATCGAGCTGATCGTTAGGACTGAGATGACTGTTTCCTGTCTGCAGCTTTGAGTTTGTAGACATTACTTCATTCTTATATCTCTGCATGGAGGCCTGGATGTGTGTGGATGGGATGTGAAAGAGTGGGTGGCACTGATAACAGTACCAGGAGAGAATGGAAAGGCTGATATTATCTGTACTGATATTATCCCCACCCCCCACACTCCTCTTTTCACTGTCTGGTCCCCTCAGGGATGACTTCCATTTTGATGTCATGGCTGATCTAAAAGCAGCTGTAACTATGGTCAGGCACACGATAGAATCAGCTGTGCATATCTGCTCATCATGAAAAGGAGGGTGTCCATTCCAGAAATGAACCCAGATAATTCCTGACAGCTCCCAGGCTTCCTCCTCAGAAACACTGCAGAACATGTCCCTCCTCACCTTGCTTTAACTGCCCATAAGACTCTTCCTCATCAGATCGCAACAATCTAAGACCTTTCAACATCATTGCGTTTCTACTGGACTTGGCTCCTGTGAGTGGTAAGAACATTACTTCAAGGTTCCATTGCAACCTTAAGCCTTCTTTGAGCATCTGTCGGCTATCCTGTGTGTTTCCAACAGAGAGTGGGGTCTGCATTCAACCAACCAATCTGTAGCTGAGTCTTTGCTATACATCTTCTTTATGATATTTCAGAGAAATAAAGTCATTTCCATCTCTCAGCTGTGGAAAGGAAGGAATTGCTATGCTTTGGATGTGGTTTGAGACTATTGAAGAAAATCATGCTGAATTGGATTGAAACGCCATGGCGTTGCAGGGTGAGGCCTTAGGAGGGACCAGCGCCTCTCCTAGGAGACTGTCATTCTACAAATAGAGTTCCCACAAGAGTGGGCCACAAGAGTGCAGCTCAGACCTTCGTCTGTCCTTCCCCTCCTCCCCCTCCTCCAATTTGTGTTCTGGATTCTCTCATATCTGCTTTAGCTTCTCCACCACTGTTTGACATAGCATGTGTACCAGAAGCAGAGCAGCTGCGGGTATCTTGAATGAGAAAAAGATTAACCTTTAAAAAAAATAGATTCCTAGCTTCAAGTGTTTTATTACAGTAGCAGAAAATGCAGAAAGTGAATTAAAACAGCAATCAAATAGAGTGTGTTAGCTCCTACTGGTGGAGTCAATGGTAGTTACTATTTTTCTCTTCTCTTAGTAGACATCAATGATGTTATGTTGCTTTTCACCCTTGTGATGGATCCTTGGCTGGTTTTTAAGTGTTACCTCCCAGGACTCACTGGGAAGGAGCTGGGATGATAGGCATGGGGCCAGGCCCACTCACTGGTTTTCAACAGAGATATAGCTTATGCATGGGAAAGTATATACACCAAAAATGAACAGTTTAATTAAAATTCATAAATTTAGACACCTGTCTAATAACATCTTTGTCAAGACTAAAACAACACAGCATTCAGAATGCTCCCTTCAGCCCACTGCCAGTAAATGCCCTTGTCCTAAGTAACTGCTATTCTGGCCTCTTTTATTCTTAGAGTAACATTTTAATTCATTCATTTGGAGATAAAACTGAGGAACAATTAATTGTACTTTTTAAGTTTTTGAGAGAGTCTCACTGTGTTGTCCTGACTGGCCTGAATTCTCTATGTAGACCAGGCTGGCATCAGACTTACAGATCCATTGCCTCTGCCTCCCTGGTATGGGTATTAAAGGCATGCACCAACATGGTCAGTGCTTTCTGATTTCTAACATTATGAAATTTCTTGTACAGAAAGCCATTTGCAGTCTGTGCTTTTTCTGTGTATCTGAAAGCCATGGCAGTCTATGCAAACACAGCCTTTCTATCTATGAAAAAGGCAGCCTTGCCTTTTGTCACACTCTCTCCCACTTTGTTACAACAATTTTACCATCCCTGTTTAATAATTCCAGAAGCTAGGCCATCTTTAGCTCTGTCTATAGTGACTGTAATTTCTCTTAACTATATTGCATCACCTGCTTTTTCATATCTTAATACCAGCGATCATATGAAAACACTGGAACTGAGGAGCATAGAAATAAAATATGATTTCTGATGGCCTGCTTGTATAGGCACTGGTTTAATTTGGTTTGAAATTGAATAGGGCTTGGGATTAGCGGTAGCCTGTTCACCATTAGCTTAGAGCCACTCTCATCCTTTCATGTTGTGTATTCCATCAACATGGATCAAAATTCCAATCGTCTGTAGATCAAAAAACATCTTTCAGCTCAGCATGGTGGTAAATGCCTACAATTCCAGAGTTTGAGAGGTTGAGGAGGAAAACCAAGAGTCAGAGGCCAGCCTGGGCTATATAGCAAGTTCAAGGCAAGAGTGGACCTTATCTGCAAGGCCTGAAGAACTAGATCAATATCAGAACTCTTGGCTGACACATATTCTTGGCTTGATGACTACCACAAAACCAAACTACCTAAAATAAGCAAAAACACTATGGTAAACATGTACAAACGTAGGTAATTCTATTTATTAAACTATGTATACAAACTGTTTATATAATATTTACACTGTAGTAGGTATGGTAAGTAGTCTAGAGAGGATTTAGAGGATGGATGTAGATTATAAATACCACTCCACTCTGTATAAAAGAGGTGAGTCTCTGCAGATTTTGGAACCAACCCCTGGTGAACCACCACATCCAGTGATGGCTGTGTCTGAGTCCAGTGACTTCCATTCAGCAGGAATTCACTCACTTTATCTCTGAGTTCAGTTGACACCCTCAGGCACTCTCCCAGTGCTAGGCTGGTTGGAAGTTCCATATTTCTAATAACTTGGCTGATCTTTGGGTGTCTAAGTCTTACCCTGATAAAATATAGGAACCCATCACAAGTCACCTCTTTAACATTATAAATCACCAAGTTCACATTATTACTCAAGAAATTCCAGGAAGTTCGAACCTCTGTGTCTGGAACTCAGGTCTAAGACTAGATATGATCTCTTATATGCCTCAGTTTCCCTCAGCCCTTCTGCCCATCCCTTCCTGTAGAAAGATCTTACAGACCCATCTTCCCTATCCTGGTCCTTCGCTGTTACCTCTGCCAATCTCACATGAAGATTCATGGGAAGAGAACTGGGTGTTCTCTGTGGGACTCTTTGGGATTCTAATGGCCAAGCCACTAGAGAATCACACCACTCTTCCAGGTTTGTTAAGTACCTGGCTGCTTCCTCTGCACTGTGTCTGTATAGAACTATTCCACTTTCATCCTGGAGCTCCAAGTGTCTTCTCCCTCACAGTATTTAGCTAATTTTTATTTCTATGTATCCATGCCCTTGGAGAATTAAAAAATTATAGTTTAGCATAACAAGTTGCTGTTCGTTTTGCTTAGGGAGGATGGTTATCAATAGTCATTTTGTAATTTTCTGCCTCAGAACTCAGTCAGTTCACCTTTGCAAAGAGTAAACTGGGAGCAGTCGGATGTTTTGTTGTTGTGCATGTGTGTTTATGTGCATGGAATTTTCATTTATTCTAACTTCAATTAATTCTCTTTAGCACATGGTAGGGCACGTTTTGACTGGTCCTCCACCCTCCCAAGCCTCTTTATAGCAGTCTTTTACTGCATTCCCATAATCAACATTCATTGTTATTCATTGTTCACAGCCAGAGCAAATATCAGGTCCATATTCCAACACACTGCATTCTACTCCACCCCCAGCACAAGTACACAGCATGCACACACACACACATACACACACACACACACACACACACACACACACACACACACACACACACACCAGCATTTTTTCCTGTTGAGACTATCCGAGTCTTTCAAATTCATATCAACATAGCATATTGGCAGCCAATTAGATTTGGCCCCACAGGATAAGTGTATCTGCCATCTGCCATCCTGGTTTTAATTTTAGAGATTTGTTTTTGCTTCTTCCCCCAAGTTAAGCCCTTCGTCAGCTCCAAGGAAAGGTCTGTCACACAGGGCGATGGGCCACTTTCACTACTTGAGAATTTTTCAAAGAGGTTCAGCGTATGTGGCATCCTAAACAAAATGAGAATGAATTGGAGGACACTGGATGAAGTGATCCGAAAGGAGTTTGTGCTGGAGCCATCGAGAATGCACTGAGAAAAGGGAGGTGAACATGACCGTGACCTTCAGGATCATATCTCCTTTTAAAATATAGTTTTATTCTTTGAGAATTTCATATAGGCATAGAATGCACTTCCGTCATCCTCATTCCCAGTCCTTCCTCTAACTTCTCCCAGATCCATCCCTTACCCCTTTCTCAGCTTCTTGTCTTTAACAAGCATCTTTGAAACCCACCAAGTCTAATTGGTGCTGTTCCTGTCCTAATGGGTGTGGAGCCATCCACTGGGGCATGGTTGGCCCAACAGAGACTGGGGTTAGAATGATTGATATCTCCATGAGCTCTGAGCACTTGGTCTTCAGTTATTGGCAGTGGATGGGAGGCTTAGGAGGAATTACATCACTGGAGACAGATTTATCAAGTTTAAAGACTCTTACCATTCCAAATTCACTGTCTCTGTTTCCTGTTTATGGTTTATGATGTGAGCTCTTAGCTCTCAGCTTGCTGTTCCAGTTGTCATAG
Organism: Rattus norvegicus; assembly: GCF_021556685.1. NCBI lineage: Eukaryota > Metazoa > Chordata > Mammalia > Rodentia > Muridae > Rattus > Rattus norvegicus. Next base: position 146,838,394 of record NC_141537.1, on the reverse strand, counting down.
TTTCCTGATGATGCCATGATGATAATGATGGACTCTTATCCCTCTGGAACATAAGCCTCCAACAAACCCTTCCTTCTGTGAATTTCCATGCCTTGGTCATGGTGTTTCATCATAGCAATATAAAAGCAACTTGTACAAAGCCTACAAAACTGACCTTGTCCCTAAAGAAGTCAGTCACCCAGTGTCAATAGGTACTCGGCGGGGACTGGGGTTCTGTGAGTTCCTTTCCCGTTCTGGAATGCTGACTGGCTTGATCATGTGCATGTCTTGTATAGGCAAACACAGCTGCAGGTACAGAGTTTGTACTGACAAAGTAGGCAGGAAGGACAACAGAGAGGTGCACTGTGTTATCGCTTTCTAGGTTCTTTCTGGAACTTGTATCCATGACAGTGTAGAGCACAGATAAGATGCTGATGCTGAACTTGATTCCATCCTGTCCGTTAGCACCTGTTTTCCCCTTCACTGCTGCAGCCTCGGCACCTGCTTTCCATATGCATTCTTCACTGTAAAGAGAGGAAGCATCAAATGCAGCAGAGAGCTGTCTGGAGAGCTATGGCTTTCAATGGTGTAAACCAAGCATTTGAGGCATAATTGGGGTTAAAACTCTTATGGTTAAAGGTTTCCCTTTTTAAGTATCAAGAACAGGAGGGCATTACACTTTAAATCTGTGACTTTCCCTAAGATAAATGAGGAATTGACTAAGCAGTTAGAAAAGAAGGTCTGGGCTTCCAATTAGATGATTTCTGTCTCTGCAGGAATCACAGACTGAGACCTTTTAAGTTTTGAAAGCTGTGTTAGTCATTTTTTTCATCATTGTGTCAAATATCTGAGGAAAAAATTACTTATAAGAGACATTTGTTCTGACTCACAGTTTTAAGAGGTTTCTGTCCACTATTGACTGGCTGCTCTATTTCTGCCCTTTGCTGAGATGGAGTCTCATGGAGGACAGCATATGGCAGAGCAGAGCTGCTCAGCCTAAGGTGGCAGGAAGCAGAGAGAGGAACAAGAAGGCCCCAGGGAGAAGGTAGTTCCAACACCCAGTACCAGCATATTGGGGACCCATCAAGAGATTAATCCATTCACTCACTGTATCAGAGCCTCTAGGACTCCCTGACACTCACAAAGGCCCATGAGCTGGCAGCCACACCCCGATTTGAGTCTTTACAGGATGTCAGATTCCAGCTGTAACAATAGCTAAGTTTTCACCTGTGTACACTTGAATTTCTTGGTGTGTTGGGATTTAAGAAATCATTTCTGGTACTAAGGACATGGCTCAGTCAGTAAATTGTTTACCTTATAGCCACAAAAACCTGAGTTTGATCCACAAAACCCCTACACAAAGTTGGGTGTGGAGGCACACACCTGTAATCCCAAAGCCTGAAATACGTAGGCTGCTTAGACATGCTGGACAGTCAGTCAGACTAGCCTCATCAGTGACTCCAAGCCAGTGCGAAACACTTTGTCTCAAGAAGAAGAAAAAAAGGTAAATGTCTCCTGAGGCCATCTGAGGTTGACCTCTAGTTCTACATACACACATTTACATGTATACCTTCTCTACATGTTTACACACATACCAAAAATGTGTGCAGAATTGGTAATGATGTAGTTTACACACTTGGTTATTGGTGCTAGTTAATTCTTGATGTCTAATACTGAGAAACCCTTTGACAACAAATCTTAAGCTGAAAACAGAAAGGTGGACAAGAAGAGACAGAAGCAGGAAATGGAGGTGAATGAAACCTTAGCTTCTGAACCGAGACCTCCATGGCTACAATATCTTGCATGGTCTAGCACTGCCCATTTCTCCAGGCTGTTCCTCTGTTGCCCTGCCCTACCCCTCCTTGTGCTTTCTGCCCTGCCTACCCTGGATTTCTTTCCTTAGCATGCTAGTACCCTTGTTTCATTACCAATTCTGCAACAGTGACCGATTAACAGAACTGTTGTAATTCTGTGGGTTGACTGTTCTCAGCTGGGTGGCCCTTCCATCCCATGTGATGTTAGGACTGTAGCCATGCAAAGGTTCTGCCAGGCAAGAGGACTTACCCACATGGCTAGTAGCAAGGAACGCAGCTGAGGTAGTCTCTCAGGAGATTTGTTAGCCAGGGTTCTCCAGAGAAATAGAACAGAAGAAGATATATATATATAAAATATTTATAGTGAAGAATTGGCTTATGGGATTATGAAGGTGGCAAAGCTCTAAGATCTACAAAGTGAATTGGCAAGCTGACAGCCAGGAAATCCAGTAGTATAGCATATAGTAGTATAGTAATTAATAACTAGCCCAAATGTGAGAGACTGAGAATCAGGGAAACCAATGGTATAGTTTTGTTGTTGTAAAAATATAGAAAATAAAAAAGTAAGTTGTCTTTTATCCCGCTAGGTCCACACCACAGTGCCTCAAGATGTCTGCTAGATATCTTGGCAAAAAACATCCCAACTCCACGGTGGCCCAGTGTCTCCTGCTGCCGCACACTTTCCTATACTCAAACTGTCACATAAAAGAACACACAACACAATAATCTTTGACCCAACTGGTAAGATATAATTGCCCACTTAAACATACAAAGCCCAGTACCATTCATCCCTTAAGAACATTAATAACAACCTGTAAATACACAGAGCAGAATCTTAACGTCAGCCTCCATTGTCCTGCCACAGCCTCTCCCCCCCAACCCCCATCTCCTCCTTTCTGTTCCAGTCTCCTCCTCTTCCTTCAAACTTCTCTCCCCCCATCCTTCCTTCTCCTCCAATGACAGGCCTCCTTCTATCCTGTACCTGCCCCTCACCTGTACTTTACAAATACAATGGGGAGAAGGTTCTGGTGAAGTCACCTGATTCCTGAGTAGTGACTAGGCATCGGTCCTTGGGGCGGTGGAATTAGCATCAAAATACAGTTAACTCCAGGGCAAACCACAACATAGTTTTCCCTAAAGGCTACAAAACTCAAGACCCAGAAAGAATGAGCTAATTAATGTTTCAGATGAGTCCAAAGGTAGGGGAAGTTTATGTCCCCATCTCAGGGCAGTGAGGAAGTGAGAGGACTCTCCTTGTCATACCCAAGATAGATAGATGATAGATAGATAGATGATAGATAGATAGATGATAGATAGATAGATAGATGATAGATAGATAGATAGATAGATAGATAGATAGATAGATAGATAGATAGATAGAACCATGTTGGAGTTTTCAGGTTATCACCTGATTGAAGAAGACCCACCCACATTGTGGGAGGAAATCTTTACCTAGTCTGCCAATTTAAATGAAAACCTCATTCAAAAACAGTCTTACAGAAACCAAGACTTTGATCCAATAGCTGGGCTCCATGACCAAGTCAAGTGAACATACAAAATGGACCATGATGGAGTGCCTGTCTTCTCTACCAGATGATCTCCCCATGCGGTTGGGTTTTTCATAGCATGCGACTAGATGCTTAGAGGCCTATGCAAGTTTGTCAAAGCAGAAGCTTTGGCTCTGTTAAGGCACCGTGGCAGTCCCAAGACACCATCTACCATGTTTGTTTATCAAAGCAAGTGACCAGGCCAGCCTAGATTAAAGGTGGAAAGCAAAAGGCTCTACCTCTCCATGGGAAGGGTTGGCAAAGACTCAATGGCTGTTTCTTAAACCCTTGCAAGTCTCAGGCTTTTATGCGTACTGTCTTCCAGAACAATGTTCCTTCCTTTCCTACCTAGACCAGTCTAACTCATCTCCTGGACCTTGGCTTTCTTCCTTCCTTCTGGGTAGACATTCCTGAACCCTTCCTATGAACCTTAGAACCAGGGCCAGTCCCCAAGTTCCTACCCACTCACACCACTGTCATCACGCTTTATCATAGGTGTGCTTGGTCATTTGCTCAGAGATGCACTTCACCAATGTGGCTAGTCTTACCATATTTGCTGGCATTTCTAGGGTAAGAGGGTTGTAAAGACAGCCTTAAAGGGAAGGGCCTGGGTATAGGTTCTGGTTCTGCCTCTAATTATCCGTGCCACTTTGGACATGTTGTAAGTATTCTCTGAGCTATGAAACCAGAAGAATAATAAAGGCTCTTTCCTGCTGGAATGAGTGGAGCAGATTTAAAGCCCACTGTAGATGCTGACACACTACATATGAGATATCTTTTCCATCATCCCTTCCCCCTCTTTCTCAACTCCTATGAGAAAGGCAACACTATGCACCTTCAAATTCCAGCACATGTGGGACACAAACTGTGATTTCTCGGTGTGGAGATATAGCTTGGGGCAGGAAGGAGAGAGCCCTACCCAGCAGTTGGGCTGTAATAGTTGCAGATGTATAAGCTTCCTTACCTTCTGTGCCTTGATGACAGGAGGCAGAGACCAGGTGAGACTCCCTACTTGAGACTATCATGCTTCACCCTAGAGCACTGTGGCATTTTCCTTGGGAAGAGTCACAGGGCCTGAGGGCAGCAATTAGAGGATAGGAGGGGGTGGAGAAAATATGTTGGCTTCTAATCTAGCTAACCAAATTGAACCTGTGGGATTAAAAGTAATGTGTATCCTTAAAATCCAAGCTTTATTACCTACCCTGAGAGGGAATCAGAATGTTGATGTCAGCCCTGTCTTCAGGCTATAGTACAAATATAGAGTCAGAAGATTTTTAAAAAGCAAAACATCTAAACACACAAAAATCTAAAGTAAATATGACCAATTTCATCTAAACAGACGAATGCTGGCCTAGAAAACCTTGTCATTTCAGATTAGCAGGGAAGCCATCAAAGAGCATTATGGTCAAAGCAGAATGACCACGACCTGTTTGAACAGGCCAAGGATGTGCTTGAGTGAGGTTAACTACGATGATGTATGCGTCATCGAAGAGCATCCAGCGGGCTAAAGTCCAGAGGTTCACGATGAAACATAAAAGAAAACAGTGTATTCCCTTGAAAGCAGTGTATTCCCTTGAAAACTAGTAGACAGAGCTGGGTGCCCTGGCACACGCCTGGGATTCTGGGATGTGGAAGGCTGAGGTGGGATCGTCATGGCGATGATCCAGGCCGGTCTGAAAGACCACCAATAAGAAAACAAAAATGTAAAAGCAGATGCACAACAACAAAATAAAAACCCCTACTAAATTAGAGGGAAGAACCAGCATTTTAAACGAAAGCAAGGGACTAAGAATTTATTTATTTTTTTTTAATTTCCGTAAAAATACCAGTTCTAGGTAACTAAGTAGTAGGTAAGGAAAAGTTTTTGTTTGCAGAAGCATAATAGCTAATAAATTAAGCGGGCAGGCTGAGCGGAGCGTGTCACCATTTGGCAGCTCCTAATGGCTTAATGGATCTCCTTTCTGAGCAATAATGACTGCTAACATTGCAAAAAGAGGAGATAGCCAGGCATTACTCACTTCCCATGGAAGTCCCTAAATGCCGCCTGTGACGTAGGTTAAGGAGGATTAGAGCTGAATTTAATCAAGCGTTGAGATCAGGAATCAACAAATCTTTTCCACCAAAGCACTCAACAGTAATATCTGGGGTGTTGTGGAGCACAGGTTCTATGGCTTCGAAGCAACTACAGACGATATGTAAATAAATGGGTGTGGCTATGTTTCAATAAAACTTTATACATAAAGACAGGCCACGGGCTAGATTTGACCTGACAGTCATGCTAACATATACAGAAAATATGAAAATATGGAAGACAGAAGAAGTCATCGAAAAATCTAGGCTGTAGAAGAAGATAGATCAGAAAAGATCCAGTTTCGCCACCAACTAAACTGTGAGGGATAGGGAGACAGAGAGACAGAAAGACAGACTAGCTTTGAAATTGGAGGCTGGCCCCTTTACCAGGCAACTATCACAGAGGTAGCAGCTGACATGGAGAAGCCATCACAGGATAAAGTTTTTGTTGTTGTATTATTATTTTTCCTATAGTTTTTATTTCTTTTCTTTATTTAAAGAGGACAATACCTATTTGGTTCCAGAGAGAAAGAGAACAGGCTGGCCTGGAGCCAAGGAAGAGGCGACTTAGAGGCCAGAGAGACTAGGGCGTGTTAGGTGGGGAAAGCGAACATCCATCCCTATCCAAGCTGAAATAGTACAGGTGGAACCAAACCTACTCATGGTGCTCAAGGGGGCACGCGTGCTGTGTGCCTCCAGTTACTCATGAGAGCGCGAGGGGAAGAGTTAGAGAATTGTGGGAAGAAAGGCACGGCCAGTTAGCCTCTGTTCAGCCAGAAGTCCTTGCAACTCCTATCACCATGTTTAAGTTATGCACAGCTATGTTTAGCTCGGTCCCAGTTGAAGCCCAATTTTTGTGTGCTAGTTGTACCCTAAGCCTCTCTTTCCTGTGTTGTTACTATAGTGTTTCAACAATAACTTTTGCAGCTGCATAATATTATTATACAGCTAAAACTGCCATTTTTCATATATCATTTCCTTATTTTTCGGTTTCCCGACTGCTTCCAATCTTGTGTTGTTATGGAAATATTGCAATAACTACTTGCCTTCTTTTAGGCTACTGCCATACTGTAATTATTGAATATTTTTTTAATCCCCTTGAATATTTGTTATTGCCACAAAATAAGTTTGTTGAAGCAAAGATATTAATATTTTTAAGGCTATTAAAACAGAATAAAAAAATTGCTCTTTAAGAGAGTATCCTGCTATACCAACCCCAGCACAGATGCTCTGGTTTCCGACAGCTTCTCTTCTATCTGTGTCTCTGGGGGAGGGGTTTGTTCTTGCATTTCTTGCATCATCAGAAATTGGGGCCCCCCTCCCTGCACCCCTCTGGATTTGCTTTGTGTCCTTTCTGGTGTGAACTAAGGGTCAGAAAGCCGGCACTTCTTGCATTTGGTCATTTTTGCGATCTTTTACCGTATTAGATGGATTTTCTCAGTTTCAATGTTGTGGGTACACGATCATCTTTATTTTGTTATGGAAATCTTCACCACACCCCAACTTAGCATCGGAATTGTTTTTTAAATTTTTGTCAATGTTCATTCATTCATTCATTCATTCATTCATTCATTCTTCACTCACCGAGTCAGTCTTTGTGCAGTGGGGTTATACTCATGGAATAGCGTATGTGTGGAGGCCAGAGAATAACTCTCCTCAGTTCTTTCCTTTCACCTTGTGGATCCCAGGGACCAAACTCAGGGCGCGCGATGCCTTTGTCTGCCGAAATGTCTCAGCAGCCCCAGAATTCTATCCGGTTTCCTTGAATGCACACTTTCTACCTCAGCAGGGTCAGGTCCTGGTGTCTGCAGGGAGATGGAATAACTTGTTCTTTTAACGAGCGCCTGTAATGCTGAGCCTCCAAGTACCCACCTAGCCCCTCCGGCCTGCTGTGAGTAACACAGGGCTGTAGTGAGTGCAGCTTTCCCTGCGTAGGACAACAGCATACTGATGTCTTTCTCTCGGTTCTTAGATTAAAACAACAACAACAACCAATAACAATTAGCTAAGGTCTCAGGTTGGCCTTGAACTTCCAATCAGCCTGCCTCAGCCTCTCCAGTCTTGAGATTCCAGGTGTGTGCCATCATGCCTGACCTGGGTTCTTAGATTTTAAATGTTGAGCCGCAAGTCAAGTCTTGAATGTGAACTGATTCTTCTCTGCTGTTCACTGTTAACAGTAACCAGCTCCAGTGTGTGCAGTGTTTTCTGTGGGTCAGGAGCTTTGAGAAGGGTGTTTTGTTTTTATGAGAATTCTGAGGGAAGCTACCTACTGTTGCTGCCACCACCCTGCCTCTCACTGTCAGAAAGACCCAGAAATGGAGGCCAAATGTGATCAGTAATTTTGCCAAGATCATAAATGCATTCGGAAGTTGAGTTGGCGTTTTGACTAAACCAGACATTTTCATCATGGTCCTATGTTTTGATGCACTTGGTTGATAGGAAGCAGAAAGAGAGGGTGGCTCAGAGGAGAAACTGACCAGCCCCTGACTGAAGCCAACTGCAGCAGGAACATTCCCATGGGCAAAGGCGAGGCTCAGGGAGGATGAGACCAGGGCACAGAGACCTGGTGTCAAGTCCAAAAGGCAAGGACGCTGATTTGGTAATGCTCTTGGGGCTGTGAGGAGAGCCACCCAGAGTGGGGGAAGAGGGGATAAGAGACAGTCTCAATGAGACCCAGCTGTCTAGCAATGTGTCCCTTATGGCTGGTGTCCTTATCCCCACCTTGCTTTTCCTGAGTTGTTATGAGGAGCAGATGAACCAGTGATAGGACTATAATATAACTCAACCATTCTACATGTTGGCGTTTATTATACAAAGGCTAAAAAAGAAGGGGAAACCTGTATATCGGGCCTTTTATTTCCCACCACAGACAGCATCTCTGTATCTCTGTATCTGCTGTATCTGTTACTGGTCTATAAACTTCCTTCATATGTCCACTCCAGCCAGCCACTGGCCAATAGACGACCTTAACCTGTGCTTCACCAAGGGAATGGGCAGCCGATGACACTTCGGATGACACTTCCCACTTCTCTCGCTGCACCCTTGTGTGTTCTACATTTGCCTCCATGTCCCTGCTCCTGTCAGAGGGCAGCCTCACCCAAGGTCTTGTCCCAGTGGGAGTGTGTCACAGTCAAGTGTGGTGTCCTGGAAAACTCTATCTTGGGACAACCCCACATAAGACTCTTTGCTGACTACTGTCTTTGTCCTCCCAAGGCCACTGCTACTGCTGTCACTTCCTGCCAACTTCCCTTTTCTTTTGCCAGCACTGGCCATTTCTGTGTATCTATTGTGGGGAGGGTCTATCTCTGCTATCTGTTCCTGCTAAGTGAAGGGGCTTTAAGGCTCTGGGGCCTGCATCTCCCACCTGTCTGCCTCTTCCCTCCTCCCCAGTAATCTACACACCCCCTTTTGCTGACAACATCCCTCTGAGTTACAAGACGACATGGCCATGGCATCTCCTCTCTCAGAGGATGTTTTCAGGAACTCTTAACATGCCTGTCAAATCTGTTCTTGGCCTCTCCTCACTGCATCTAACCTGCTCTCTATGACAGCTGTCCTGCAAAGCCTGGGTAGAAGTAGAGTGAAGAGAAGTCAAGAGCAGAAGGGAGGTCCTGCTGACATTCTGTAGAATGGAAAGAAACTGTTCTCTAGGGCCTGGTCACATCCTGACCCTGAGCTACTAAAACAACCTATTGGATGCTGTTTGAAGCCACTGGGGAAGATAAACAACAGCCCCTAATTCTCCCATGACTCCCCTCACTATGACTTCCCGCTAAGTTAGAATAAAGTCCAAGCTCCCCACCATGGCTTATGAGCATCTCTCTTCATTCTGCCTCCCACTCTCCTTCCACACACAATGCTGCAGCTGTGTTCTCTTCTTCCTCAGGCCTGCTGCACACATAAGCATTGCTGGATCAGGGTCCAGCAATGCTTATCTTCTGGACCCTTGCTATAGTTCTTGCTGAGGCTGGGTTCTTTCTATTCTTCAAGACCCAGGACGTTCTCAGAGGGACGTTTTCCTGACCAGCTTTGTTACTCTAGTAGGCCACCATGTCTGTTTTTGTCCCATTGTCATTCTGAGTCTGTAGCTGTCTTATTTACAGATTGTTTATTCCCTGGTTGAATATAAATTCTATGAAAACAAGGTTTGTTTTCATGTTATAGCCATAACCTTGGAGTTTTGCAGGCTTATGTGTTATAAAGCCTATTTTTTTTTTTTTGATAAGCAATGGGCTGAGGATGTGGCTCATTTGGTAGAGTGCTTGCCTATCAGGCATGAAGCCCCGGGTTCCGATACCGTATGGCCCATAGACAGAGCATGATGTTGCCTACTTGACTTCCCAACTATGCAGAAAGGCTGTGATAGAGGTCAACGCCAACCCGGACTAGAGATCTCTCAATGAGTGTTCTTTGCAGACAGCCTTACTTCACAAAGGCAAATGACGGCATTTCAATCAATGCTTCTTAGTTTCAGTGAATGTGCAGAGCACCTGGTCAAGTGAGAACCTGGTTCTATGCTCTTGGGGACATTTGGCTGGACCTGGGATTCTGCATGGCTATTGGGTACCCTGGTGATACCTGGCTAGCTGGTACCAAGGTATGCCAAACGGCAGAGCATGTAAAAGGTTCTACTCGCTGGACCATTTAACATCTGCTTAAGTCTTGTTTTTCTTGATAGGAAGAAGAATGTTCGCAGACAATCCCTATCCTCTATTCCAGGGTCTTCCCTCATATTTAAAGCTGATAGTGTTATATTGTGCATATATCCACTTGGGGGGTCTCTTATTTTTCAAGTGTGTGAGCCTCTATCCTTAAAAGTCAAGACTGCTTCTCAGAATTCAGTCACCAGTAGATCTCCACACCTCAGACTGTTGCAGCTTCCAGGTGTGCATCTCTGGTTTGCTGTGGATGTTCTCCATTCCTGGGACATCTGATGTCCAAGGATGACATGACCTGGAATGGGAGGTCCCATCACTGATTTTCTGTAATCCCTTTCACCATTAGCTAATGTCTCTGAGACTTTGAGTCACCAGCTTCTGGTGAATCACAGACTATTTGTCCATTGAGCTTCCTCAGGCAGCTTTGCTCTCTGGCCTGTGTCTTGTGTCCTGCTCTGTCCCTGTCCAGCATCAGCCCATCTCCTTTACTTAAGCAAGAGGAGCCATGCCCTGTATATTCAGGGCGTCAACCTACGGTGATGTCTGTCAGGCTGTACGGCTTTGGCTGCAAATGCTCTTTCTTGGCTCTAAACCTATTGCCTTAGAGTTCATGCTTGCTCATTTGAGGAACAGGGAGTGAGCTTAGCTACCATGTCTGAAGCCCTGGCTTTGTTCCCCAACAGTGCATAAATCCATATGGTGATACATACCTGTAATTCAAACTCTTGGGAAATGGCAGCACGAGAACCAGCGGTTTCAGGTCATCCCGTGCTACATTGTAAATTCAGTACCAACCTGGGATGTATGATCCTTGTCTCAAAAGCAATAAATAAATAAACAAACATAAACAAACAAGCAAACAAACAAAAATAAGATAAAATAAAAAAAAACCCATAAAAGGACTTCGGGGAACATTAAATGAGGTCTCAGAAACCGGGCAAAGAGACATCCAGAAAGCATCCTTCACTGGGGGGCGGGGCATCGTCTGGGGATTATCGTCTCCCAAATACAGTCCCTGGGACCCTTAGCAGCTGCGCCCCATACACTCTCTCCCTAGTTAATTTAATAGCCCTATAAACAAAGGCTTCAAAACACTCAAAGAAATCGCAAGAAGGCAGGTGGGCCCATAAACGCTGCAGGACAGTTCCTAGACCACACTACAGTCCAGCCTGAGGTCACTGCTGCTTTGTGGTGGGTGTGGATCAGAGTCCACTGGGAAAGAAGGACTTCTGATGAAGCCAGGACAGTGCAGGGTCTGGAGGAGGTGTGGAGAGAATGGCCAACTACAGCAGAAAGGGCGTTTCTCTGGAGGGTGGGAATCATGCTTTGCTAGGCTTCCCAGCATGGCTTTTCAGAACTGCCTATGGTCAACTTCCCTACAGCTCTCTGGTAAGGCAGCCTCCTACTCTCTACCTTATTCCCAGATCCACTCCAAAGCTCCTTCCGGTGGGCAAGCATTTTCTGCACCCGTTGTTTTCACCCACTTGATGCACAGAAATGAAGTTGGCAGCATCCTGCCTGACCCGACCTTCCCAATCTCAAGGCAGGCAGCCTTGGTCACTGTGGAAGACAGAGGGGTAAAAAGAGGGACATCGTTCCTGCTTGTCCTTCCCTGAGTACGATGCCGGGTATGGGGCAGTGGGATGGATGTTCAGAGAAAGCAGTTGGAGGTTGGCAGCTGGGCAGGGGTGCAGTCCTTGCTTCACACCTAATCAGGAGATAATAGCATGGAGTCCTCTACACCTGCCTGGCATCTCTAACACTCTGAACCCTCTTCGCATCCATTCCTCATGGTGGGAGAGTGCACAAGGCTCAGAGAGACCCGTGCCACTCCTAATGTCAGAGCAGGGTTTGTGCTTGCTCAGAGCCCTGCTGCCTCCACCATAAGGAAGCTAAGGAGCAGAGGGAGGCAGCTCCAGTGTTGCGATGGGAGCCTGAGCCCCCAATCCTGGTATAAAGAGGGACCTTCACTGGACCTGGAATTCACGCTTTGCCAAATGGAAGTCTGACTTTTTTTGGGTAGTCCTCTGAGCTGGGTGCAAAATGAAGGATTCTCTTTACCAACAAGGCTTCTCCTTTTCTGATGCTGTCTGGGGAGCAGGAACCTTCTATACCCTCTACCTGGGGAATGTTGGGTAGCCTTAGTGAGATTACAGGTTCAGCTTCCTCTCTCCCTATAAGAAACTGTCTGTCAAGCACCTGAGGTTCCTGGAATGCCTCTCCATACAAACGAGGCATTCACAGAACTTTAAAACTCTAGCCAATGATCTTCATTTATCCTGAAAACTCCTTCCCATTCTCCAAGGTACATAAATACCGCTGGTTCACCCCCAAATAAAGTGTATGTGTTCAAACCCACCTTGAGTAAAGATATTTGCACAAGCTAAGGTTGTCTAAGAGATCTAGTCTTTCATTGAAGCTCGTTGGGAGCGTGCCTTTGCCTAAAAGCTATATGACTAAGATCCTCAGAGAAGGCCTTTCCCCCAACTTCTCCTCTCCCCAGCACTCTCTCCCAGCTAGATTGAGTCCTGCATGACTCTACCCATTCTTGACTCTGATTCATCGGTCCATCTGTGTGTGCAGCAGCATCTTGGCACCCTGAGAGGGAGGAAGCAGAGGACAAGGAACCACAGCTGGAGCCCAAATGCATACCTTCCTTCTTTCTCCCTTCCTTCCTCTCTTCCCTCTTTTTTCCATCCCTCTGTCCTTTATTCCTCTCTTCCTTCCCCTTTTCCTTCTCTCCCTCCTTTCCATCTGTCCATCCATCATCCATCCATCATCCATCCATCCACCCATCCATCCATCATCCATCCATCCATCCACCCATCCATCCATCATCCATCCATCCATCATCCATCCATCCATCCATCATCCATCCATCATCCATCCATCCATCATCCATCCATCCATCCATCCATCCATCCATCCATCCATCCATCCATCCATCCATCCATCATCCATCATCCATCCATCATCCATCCATCCATCCATCCATCATCCATCCATCCATCCATCCATCCATCCATCCATCATCCATCCATCATCCATCCATCCATCATCCATCCATCCATCATCCATCCATCCATCCATCATCCATCCATCATCCATCCATCCATCCATCATCCATCCATCCATCCATCCATCCATCCATCCATCCATCCATCCATTCATACATTTTCTCTTACGTCCTTCCTCTTTTCCATCCTTCCTTCTTTCCTCCCTCCCTCCCTCCTTCCCTCCTTCGTCCCTCCCATTGAGTCGTTCAAGTGACTCAATGCCCATGCATTTGTCTGTTTAGACAGTGCTGTAATGTACAAAACAAAATAGGAATCCCTTATGTAACACTAGTCTAGCCCTTAGGCAACACCAGCCACTGCTAACAATTTGATATCTTTTCTATCATTTACATCAAACAAAATCATGTGGCATTCTTCAACCTGCCTTTCTCCCCTTATGTCAGAGCCTGTGCAGCTTTCTCAGTGAGCCGTATGGCCCTCAAAGGGTAGACTCATGAGGTGGGGAAGAACTGGACTACTGAGAGGTAGATCCCAAGAAAAGGTGAGGAAAGCACCAGGGGAGGAATGTCAGGTTGCCTGAGACTAGTTTTTATCCACCCAGCACATTCCAAGTTGACCCTGAGTGTAGCAGAGGCCCTGCCTGGTCAATGCTGGTGGACAGTCCTCCTGTGAGTTCCTCTTCTTGGGTTACCATGCCCAGTTTCCTTCTTCCTACAGTTCAAGGCAGGCAGACAACCTCCAGACAATCGGAGTCTGTCAGGTTCAGCCATCAAGTTATATGCCAGTAACCTTGAATGTCAGAGGGTGGAGTTGAGGGAGGTGTTGCTTAGCAACAACATCCATAGAGAGCCTGAGGGTTCAGTTGAAGTGAGTCCACACAATGGGAACTTCCACAGAAGCCAATTTGTTCTCCAGCCACATTAATGGAAGCATGGCATTTAGGATAAAGGGGAGGACTGTCTAGCAGTCTCTGTGCCTGTCAGATGTCATCAGTAGTAATGGACTCATCTGAAGCCTGTGATTTCTGAAGGGCCTGGCACTCAGAGTGTGGGCAGAGAAGAATGGTCTTAGAAGAGAAGGCATTCTGAAGAAATGAGGCTGTGGAGCCTGAATGGGGTGCCATTTGCAAAAGCTGTAAAGTCACTGTGCGTAGTTCCAGTGGCCCTAGAGTCGGAAGCACTTACTGCTTATAACAGTATAGCAGTGGACATGGTAGTCATCTGCTGGGAATCACATTTCCTTTGCTTTATAAAAAGTGATTCTACGGGTTGGGGATTTGGCTCAGTGGTAGAGCGCTTGCCTAGGAAGCGCAAGGCCCTGGGTTCGGTCCCCAGCTCCGAAAAAAAGAAATTAAAAAAAAAGTGATTCTACATGTGATTTCTGAGGCGTCCCTTCGTCTGGGGTGGGAGTGGTCTAACTTTTCATCTACTCTTTATTAACTTCTAAGTAACTCAAGTATGTAACTACAAACAGAGCCAGACTCTGCTTAGAGCAGCACTTGCTAGCTGGCTCTGCTTTCCGTCCTTCCTCCCTCCCTCCCTCCCTCCCTCCCTCCCTCCCTCCCTCCCTCCCTCCCTCCCTCCCTCCTTCCTTCCTTCCTTCCTTCCTTCCTTTCTATTTTGCATTGTGTATGTGTGTACCATATGTGTTTCTGTTGCCTCTGAGGCTATGAGAGAGTGTCAGGTCCCCTGGAATGAGAGTTACAAACGATTATAAGTCACTGCGCATATTCTGGAACCAAACCCCGGTCCCCCGCATAAGCAATTTCTCTTTACTACTGTCCATCTCTCTAGCTGTTTTGGCCTTTCTTTTTTTTTAACCTATGCTCTTAAAGTGGGGGAAGAGTCGTGGGAGAGGGGTCGAGACTGCTTTGGGAAGATAGCACTGGCTTCTGAGACATTCAATGACTACATCTTGTTTATTAGTAGAAAATTTTAATATTTACTCACATAGAATTCATGGTTTTTTAAAGCAATTAATTTTTGATAATAATATAATTAATATAATATAATATAACATAATAGAGTCACATCATTAATCCTTTTTCTTTCCTCTTTCCAAACCCTCCTATGTTTATACCTCCTTGTTCTCTTTCAAAGTCATGGCTTTTTCTTTCATTGCTATTATATAAATACATAAATATAACCTTAGTCCGTATAACGTCACTTGTATGCATGTGTTTTCAGGGCTGACCATTTAGTATTGGATGACCCATCAGTGCACTTTTCTCTGGGAAAGACAATGTCTCCTGCCCTGGCATTCCTTGGTTGCTGGTAGATTGTGGTGTAGGGCTGAGGCCTCCTGAGCTTTCAGCTGTCTGTGTCAGCATCTCCCTTGGAACATGTCATCATTGTTCCAGTCATGTTTAGGCTGCTGGGTTGGTGAGACTTCACTGGTGTAGCTTCTGACATAGAGATGCAATGTCTCTCTTCCTCTCTTCCACAGTTGTCCCTGAGCCTTAGGTGCAGGTGTTATAGTATATCAGTTGGGACTAGGCTCCAGGATTCTGCATTCTGTGGGTTATGCTTTTCTTTAATGGGCAGAAAGAAGTTTCCTTGATGCAGTGTGAGAACTATATTTAGCTATAGGAAAAGGACAAATATTTAGAATGTAGTTATGGATTATGCTGGTTTAGTAACATAGTGGTTGTAGGTTCTCCTCCAAGACCTATAACTTCATTAGCTCTGAGTAGCTGGCTAGGTTTCCAGTTCCAGTCATGATTCTCCTATTGTTGGACAGGTTTTAAATCTAATTAGAGAGCTGCTGGTTACTGCCAAGGTATGTGTGCCACTGCTGTACCCTCAGGGTTACTGTGCTGTGCTGGTTGTTACTGTGGCTCATAATTCTTCTCATAGCTGGGTAAAACCGTTGGTTGTTTAAATCCATTGGAACCTTGCATGGTGCTCTCTTGTTGAGTTGACATGCATGATCCACAGATTATGCAGCCAGAGCTATTTCTATTAGTCCTTAGTAATATTCAGAGCTGTATGTCTCCTATTAACTAATCCTGAGAATGTTTAATAAAAAACTTAATGCTGAGAAGAATTATTATTGTCACCCTCGTTCTACCAATGGAAACAACTAAGGCGGAGGGGTTAAGAAGCTGCCTGAGAACATGTGGTCAGGTTATCATCTCTTCCTGCAGATTGAACACTTGATGGAAAAGTCAAATACACACAATCCTTGCAGAACAGCGTGCAAACTCAATCTTTCTAAAAGCCCCCTTCTCGTCACTATCCGGTCTCCTCTCTGCAACTTTGCCAAAGAGTAGAACAAGAATGGCTATTGGGAAGTGCAAACAGCTCCCTCCAAAATATGAAAGCACTTTTTTTGCACTGAACAAAATGATGAAAGTCCCTTTCGTTCAATGGCACCATTAGTTTATGACCAAGTGAAAAAGATGAGTCCTGACTCTTACTCTTTCACCATTTTTAAAAACAATGTTAACATAACTGGTTGCTTGGCTGTAAATCCTCTCAGATCCTTTTAGGAAACTGACAGAATGCAAGTAATGAATAACTGGGAGATGCGTTATGTTCTAACCTCTGCTCCTGTTGATTAGAAGTCTGAGAAGTTTTTTGTCTGTACTTTAGAGACAGAGAGCTTCATAAAGCAGTGTCTATGAGGGGGTCAAGCTTTGAGTAATTATCCCAGTTACAACTTCTTTTTACACATAAGCAAACGGGGCTGGGGGTGAGGTGGGGGAGAGCTGGTTTCTTCACCTTCTCAGTTTCAGTTGCTTTTGCCCCCTAACCATTACCTTAGACCTAAACATCTTTCTCTCTAGATAACTGTGAAACTTTGTGCGGGTTCGTTTGGTTATGCTTTTGCTTTTATTCGGTTGTTGATTGGATGGTTGGGTTTTGTTTGTTTGTTTGTTTGTTTGATAAAAAGTTGTTTGTCTGTTCCTTTGGTTGTCTAGAACTTACTATGGAGAGCATGCTAGCCTGGAATTAACCTGCCTCTGCCTCCCAAGTACAGAATCTAGTATGCCTGTCTTAAAAACTATGGACTGCTTCATAGACTCATGTCATTCTTGCTCCAGCCTATGCTAATCTTTGTGCTGCTCTAATGGTGTATGTGCTGCTGGTGGGAACAATACTGGCTAATTTCCCTCAACCTGACACAAGCTAGAGTTGTCTGCAGGAAGGAACTGCTGTCGGAAAAGATGTCTCCACCAGACTGGCCTGTAGGCAGAGCATTTTCTGATTACTGTGGGTGGTGCTACCCCTGGGCAGGTGGCCCTGAGCTGTATAAGAAGTAAGCGATGGGAGACAAGTCAGGAAGCGTCTTCATTCCTTCACAGTCTCTGCCTCAGTTTCTGTTTTCAGGTTCCTCCCCTGATTTTCCTAGATGGTGGATCACCATCTGTAAGATCAATTAGACCGTTTCCTCCCCAGGTCGCTCTTGGTCATGGTGTTTTATCACATCACAAGAAACCTAACTCTTAGCTGGTTATATGCGTGTACCCTTAGCCTATGTGTAAGTGGTGTGTCGTGTCGTGGGTCCCAGTTCTTTATTAGATCTGTATTATTGCCCTTTGCATGGATTTTGCTGCTCTTTTCTCTAAAGGGTAGATTGAGGGTGTAAAAATATTTCTCTGCCCTTTGGGTTTAGCTATGATACTTTCTCAGTGTAATAACGGATCCTTAAAATGTCACTTGATTTTGTGAGCTTCTGGTGTCACCAAGAGAGGAAAATGTCTACAACAGTTTTTGTTCCCAGAGAGGATTCAACCAGGCTCAATCCCAGTAAATTTACTTCCATTCACACATATATAAGCCAATTAAATAGTTATTGCAGTGATTTATCAAAGGTAGACTGCAGACCCTTTTTAAGGGGCATGTGAAGTGATAATTATTTTAAGCTATCATGAAGATGTTTGTGCTTTTTTTCTACAATAGTTACCCATAAACTGATGTTCTTTTTTTTTTTTTATTAACTTGAGTATTTCTTATTTACATTTCGAGTGTTATTCCCTTTCCCGGTTTCCGGGCCAACATCCCCCTAATCCCTCCCCATCCCCTTCTTTATGGGTGTTCCCCTCCCCATCCTCCCCCCATTGCCGCCCTCCCCCCAACAATCTAGTTCACTGGGGGTTCAGTGTTAGCAGGACCCAGGGCTTCCCCTTCCACTGGTGCTCTTACTAGGATATTCATTGCTACCTATGAGGTCAGAGTCCAGGGTCAGTCCATGTATAGTTTTTAGGGAGTGACTTAGTCCCTGGAAGCTCTGGTTGCTTGGCATTGTTGTACATATGGGGTCTCGAGCCCCTTCAAGCTTTCCAGTTCTTTCTCTGATTCCTTCAATGGGGGTCCTATTCTCAGTTCAGTGGTTTGCTGCTGGCATTCGCCTCTGTATTTGCTGTATTCTGGCTGTGTCTCTCAGGAGAGATCTACATTCGGCTCCTGTCGGTCTGCACTTCTTTGCTTCATCCATCTTGTCTAATTGGATGGCTGTATATGTATGGGCCACATGTGGGGCAGGCTCTGAATGGGTGTTCCTTCTGTGTCTGTTTTAATCTTTGCCTCTCTATTCCCTGCCAAGGGCATTCTTGTTTCCCTTTTAAAGAAGGAGTGAAGCATTCACATTTTGATCATCCGTCTTGAGTTTCATTTGTTCTAGGCATCTAGGGTAATTCAAGCATTTGGGCTAATAGCCACTTATCAATGAGTACATACCATGTGTGTTTTTCTGTGATTGGGTTAGCTCACTCAGGATATTTTCCAGTTCCAACCATTTGCCTACGAATTTCATAAAGTCATTGTTTTTGATAGCTGAGTAATATTCCATTGTGTAGATGTACCACATTTTCTGCATCCATTCCTCTGTTGAAGGGCATCTGGGTTCTTTCCAGCTTCTGGCTATTATAAATAAGGCTGCAATGAACATAGTGGAGCACGTGTCTTTTTATATGTTGGGGTATATGCCCAAGAGAGGTATAGCTGGATCCTCAGGCAGTTCAATGTCCAATTTTCTGAGGATCCTCCAGACTGATTTCCAGAATGGTTGTACCAGTTTGCAATCCCACCAACAGTGGAGGAGTGTTCCTCTTTCTCCGCATCCTCGCCAGCATTTGCTGTCACCTGAGTTTTTGATCTTAGCCATTCTCACTGGTGTGAGGTGAAATCTCAGGGTTGTTTTGATTTGTATTTCCCTTATGACTAAAGATGTTGAACATTTCTTTAGGTGTTTCTCAGCTATTTGGCATTCCTCAGCTGTGAATTCTTTGTTTAGCTCTGAACCCCATTTTTTAATAGGGTTATTTGTTTCCCTGTGGTCTAACTTCTTGAGTTCTTTGTATATTTTGGATATAAGGCCTCTATCTGTTGTAGGATTGGTAAAGATCTTTTCCCAATCTGTTGGTTGCCGTTTTGTCCTAACTACAGTGTCCTTTGTCTTACAGAAGCTTTGCAGTTTTATGAGATCCCATTTGTCGATTCTTGATCTTAGAGCATAAACCATTGGTGTTTTGTTCAGGAAATTTTTTCCAGTGCCCATGTGTTCCAGATGCTTCCCTAGTTTTTCTTCTATTACCTTGAGTGTATCTGGTTTAATGTGGAGGTCCTTGATCCACTTGGACTTAAGCTTTGTACAGGGTGATAAGCATGGATCGATCTGCATTCTTCTACATGTTGCCCTCCAGTTAAACCAGCACCATTTGCTGAAAATGCTATCTTTTTTCCATTGGATGGTTTTGGCTCCTTTGTCAAAAATCAAGTGCCCATAGGTGTGTGGGTTCATTTCTGGGTCTTCAATTCTGTTCCACTGGTCTATCTGTCTGTCTCTGTACCAATACCATGCAGTTTTTATCACTATTGCTCTGTAATACTGCTTGAGTTCAGGGATAGTGATTCCCCCTGAAGTCCTTTTATTGTTGAGGATAGTTTTAGCTATCCTGGGTTTTTTGTTATTCCAGATGAATTTGCAAATTGTTCTGTCTAACTCTTTGAAGAATTGGATTGGTATTTTGATGGGAATTGCATTGAATCTGTAGATCGCTTTTTGTAAAATGGCCATTTTTACTATATTAATCCTGCCAATCCATGAGCGTGGGAGATCTTTCCATCTTCTGAGATCTTCTTCAATTCCTTTCTTCAGAGTCTTGAAGTTCTTATTGTACAGATCTTTTACTTGCTTGGTTAAAGTCACACCGAGGTACTTTATATTATTTGGGTCTATTATGAAGGGTGTCGTTTCCCTAATTTCTTTCTCGGCTTTAAACTGATGTTCTAAAGGCAATGGGACTATATTTAAAAAACGAAACAAGATAAAGCTATCTTCTACATTTAAAAAATATTTCATGTGTTCAGGCATTTTGATTGCATGTATGTCTGTGTATCACTGTGCATGCCTGGTGCCTGAGGAGGCCAGAAGAGGGTGTTGGATCTCCTGGAATCAGAATAACAGACAGTTGTGAGCCATCATGTAGGTGTTGAGAACAGAATTAGAGTGATTATTTAATATCAGGCAAACATATCTTAAAAGAAAAATTTGACCCTGGGAGACATTTCACAATAATGAAAAAGTCACTCCATCAGGAAAATACTATAGTCTGTCTTTGTCAGTCTTCTGCTACTATAACAGAATTCCCAAGGATAGATACTTTATAATGAACATAAACTTTATGTGTCTTGTGGTTCTGGAGGCTGGGAAGTCTAAAAGTATGGTGCTGGTATCTGGCAAAAGCTCTGTGTGGCATCATACATTATGGAAGACAGAAAAGTAAGAGAGAACCAGAGTGAGAGAGCGACAGAGGACTAAACTTGCTTTCATAGGAGTCCACCTTAAGGAAAATTAACCCACTCCTGTGGTAACAGTTGTGGTGGTTTGAACAAGAATGACAGCCTCCCCACCCCCATAGGTTCATATATTTCGATGCTCAGTCATCAGGGAGTAGACCATTTGAAAGGATTAGAAGGATTGTTGAAGTGGGATCTTGTTGGAGGAAGTGTTTCACTCTCATCTACTTCTCCGGCACCATGCCCTTTGTGCTGCCATGTTCCTCTTCCTAATGGTAATGGACTAGCCTTCTGAAACTGTAAGCAAGTCCCCAATTAATGCTTTCCTTTGAAATTGTTGCTTTGGTGATGGTTCTTTCTTCACAGCAATGGAACAGTGACTGAGACAATGACATTAATCCTAGTTGTGGCAGCAGAGTCCTTATGCAGGTTGGAAGTTAGCCCTGGCTCCAGCAGCGCTGTTCTGGCTCCTTCCTGTGGATTTCCTGTAGCTTCTGGGCTCCGTGCATATTTTGACTTGGTCTCCTCCTGTGCCTTCAAAGTCAGCAGTGTGGTGTGACTGTGATATAGACACTAACTCAACATACATACTTCTTTCAATGGAAGGAGCCTTGTGCAGGATCCACCCCCAATAATCTAGGAAGCTCTCAGCATCAGGTGATCAGCAGCTTCCCCTGAACACAGCATCCCGAAGGGCAGCTCATCACCCTCCTTCTATTTTCCTGCCCCTGTGGCTGTTGAGATGAGCTGTTTTGGGGGACTTTCTGCCATGCCCTTTGTATAACCATACCTGGAAACACAGAACACAGAGACTTCAAAGTCCAGACTTTCATTTTCTGATATGTGACACAAGTATTCTAGCTCTCCCTGCCTCTAACTTCTGAGCTGCGGCATGAAGATGGTAATAGAATTTGCTTCAATTAAATTGAGATGGTTTACGTGAAGCTTGTAGCACATGGAAAACACTGATAGTGGTGCTATATCTTGAGCCTCAGTTTACTCATCTTAGGAATAGGGCCGTGACTCCTGCTTGTTGTCTCGTGGGTTTATTTTTGAAGCTCTAACAAGCTAATAGGCTGGAATGTGTTCTGAACTGGAACAAAAGCTGGACAAGTGCTGAAGCTGATTGTGATTCAAGGGATATTTGGCTCCCTGCAGACTCCAAATTAGGCAGGCTCTGAGGAGCCCAGCCTTGCTGCTGAGGATTGGTTCTCCCCTGCTGTTAGTCTCATTTAGGTGGTGCCCCTCCCCTCTCTGGACACATTGGCCGGCTATATTGGTGAATAACTCGATGCCCAGCTGCCTCCAGACCAGACCAGGAGGCAAGCTGAGTTAGACTGGGTGCCAGCAGCACCAGTGGTCGTACTTCTGGTCCCTGGGGGTGGGTGGGGGGATAGTCTGGCAGGAGATGGAGATTCTCTTTTGCTTAAACTGACTGTGGTACTTGGTAATCCTTTCCACTAAGTCTCAGTGTGAAGCTTTTCAGTAGCAAAAGGGCAGAACCAAGCCTGGGAGGGCTGTTGTGCAATGGACTGGGGTGTCTAACCAACTTCCGTAGAAAGTTAGCCAATGCAGGTTAAAGTTAGGGTTCAGGCTAAGTGGGATGGGGGGGCTAGGATTAGTTAATTTAGGTCAAGCATTTCCTCTAAAAGGCAATCCAATGTAGAAGAAGACTCTACATCTAGAGCTTGCATCTAGTTGCATCTGGATTTAGACTACCCTCTCCCTTACCTACAAATTCTGCCTGGCCAAGGGTAAGAAATGTTCAGTCTAATGACAGTAGATACAAATTAGCCCCAAGCTTTGCCTAAGAAGCTCAGGAACCTGCAGGGGATGAGCTGTTCCTGGGGGCTTTCACATGCTGGCCCTTGGCCTAACTACAGGAGAGAAGGGCCTACTTGATATCCCTCTGCTGTCAGCGGCACAGGTTCTGTCCTCAAACTTAATAACCTCTCCTGCACCAGGCTCTTTGAATGCAGATCGTGTTTATTCCTCACAGTCTGTCAGTACAGTTATTCTCATCATCCTGATGAGGATGACCCTCCTCTGCTTCAGCCGGGTGGGTGCATTGTTAGTCCCAGGACTGGCTCGTAGGTTGACCCACTCAGCATTTACACTCCTATAAAGTTGACCTGGCTGCTGGTGGTAGACATTAATCAAAACCCTACAGATGTATGCTTGACACACTGCACCTTTGGAAGAGACTAATGTTAGAACTAAGTTCCAGGTTGAAAGAGAGACCACTCCAGTCAAAGTGTCTGGACAAATATCTTGACCAAGAGGGTGTTCTTGGAAGATCCAGCAAACAGAGACAGGTAATGTGCTTGGTTTTTATTCTAAGTCAGGTGGAAATGACCATGTCATTTCCCATTTGGCTGTGGTTTGATATTTGATTGGCTAGTCTCAAAAGAATTGGCATATCGGAAATAAAGGAGGAAGGAGAAAGGCATCACTACTCCAGGCCATCTAATTATTGGACTGTAGTAGGGGGCCTTTATGAAAACAAAGATTTTACCTGAGCGTGGTATGGTACTGTGTGGTGTGGTGTGTGTAAAAACATTTACACAGAAGTCTTTAGAGGTAGGGGAGATAAAAAGATTCAAACTCCCAAACATAAGTTTTACAACATTTCATACGAAAGACTCAGATTTCTCACACTAAGGAGAGATATTATGGTGGAATTTGAGGACTTGACGAGGCCGAATTGTTTTTTTTTTTTTTTTTTTTTGAGACATGAGCAGAGTAACTTGACTGGGGATTGGGGCAGAGGCTGAAGATCACAGAGTATACAGAGTGTGGGGTAAGAAGGACTGCTAGCCTAATCAGTAGCAAGAGGGCCATTCTGCTCTCTGCTTCTTTGAGTTTGACAGAGTTTAAAGATTTCCCGTGTAAGTGTGATCATATAGCAAGCACCTGCATCTATCTCATCTCACCACACCAAGTGTTTGCAGATTCAACCACCACAGCTGAAAGTGGCAGGCTTTTCAAAGGCTGGACATCTTTGGGCTGTTTCACACTTTCTTTAACCATCGATCCATCCATCAGCTCTGGGATGATTCATATGTGAGTTATTGTGAATGCCTGGATGAACCTGAGAGAGCAGATCTCTCCACAGGACACTTCAGATGCATATTTAGAGGTAGGAGTGCTGGACCATTTGTTCTATTTTTAAATCTTTGAGGACCCCTCTACACTGTTTTCCACGATTGGTATACTAAGTGTGCTGGCTAGTTTTATGACAACTTGACACAATGAGAGCTATCTGACAGAAGGGAACCTTAATTGAGAAAATGCCACCACTAAGATAGGGCTTCAGGTAGCCTGTAGGACATTTTCTTAATTAGTGACTGATAGGGACTATCCACTGTGAGTGGTGCCACCCCTGGGATGGTGATCCTGGGTTCTATAAGAAAGAAGGCAGAACAAGCCAGGGAGAGTAAGCAGCACCACTCCATGGTCTTTGCATCAGTTCCTGCCTCCAGGTTTCTGCCCTGTTTGCGTGTGCTTGTCCCGACTTCCTTCAATGAGGATTACAATGTGGACGTATAAGCCAAATAAACCTTTCTCCCCCAGTTTGCTTTTGGTTATGTTGCTTCATTGTCGTGATAGTAACCCTAACTTAATCCCACCAGCATGATACAAGGGCACACCTGTTTTCTTTTCTTCAAATTTTATTTTATTTATCTGTATGTATATGTGTGTCTCTGTGTGAATCTATGCCTCGTTTCTATGGATGTTCACAGAGGCCACTGGGTCCCCTGGAGCTGGAGTATAGGTAGTTATGAGCTACTCGACTTAGGCACCAGAAACAAAGCACTGGTCCTCTGGAAGGAAAGTAAGAGCTCTTCTTGACCCTGAGCCATCCCTCCAGCACTTTGTCTCTTTTTAAAACACTAACAGGTAAGGTTTCCATTTGCGCTTCCTTGACGAGTGGTGATGGTTAGCACCTTCGCATGTACCTGTGGCCATTATTTCTATGTTTTCTTTGAAGAAAATAGTTTATCTGGGCTCTTTAAAACACTGGCTTGTTTGGTGTTTATTTTTCCCGTAGTTGTAGGAGTCCCTTATCTTCACACCAACTCTTTATCAGTTATAGTTTGCTCATACTTTATCCCGCCTTTTCGTTTTGCTAGTTATTTTCATTGTTTTTTGATTTATTGTAGTCAGTTTTGCTTGGTTCTTCTTTTTTGCCTATGTGTTTGCTTTTGGTTGTTGTCAAGGCTGACTTGGGTGCTCCCTTCATTCCATCGGTCCATTCTTTCTTGGATTTGCTGTCAGATAATTTTGTGAGAGATATTGATATCTGTAGGGCAGTGGGCTGTGAAAAGTATTCTGGTTCCTGGTTGAGCTGAGGTTTGAAACCCCAGTGACCCCAAGGGATGGTAGGTGTTTCTCTAAGCTCCCAGGAAACAGGGCCCCTGTCTCATAGCCACAGTCCCTCCCACAGGCGCCTGTAGAGAGGTTTGTGACCATCAGTCATGCAGGAGCAGTACTCCAAGTCCTCCCACATGTAGATAAGGTATCCCCAAACTCTCAGACCAAGCCAATAGGAAGTACTTACTGTCAGACCCTGACCCACCCCAAAACTGTATATAAGAATCCTATCCAAAACGATTAAAGGTTTGCAAGAACAACTCCATTGTCTGAGAGCTTCTGCCATAAGAGCTGCAGCACCGCCCCTTGGGGAAGAGATCCAAAAGCTCCCCTGTACTCCTTGCTGTCTGGTCAGCTGCCTGCTGGCTCAGCCCACCAATGTCTTGGAGCAACTGAAGCAGCAGAGGCAGTGGGTGACTCCCCCTCCCTGCTCGAGGTCGCTCCCCTTTGCCTGAATCCTTGTACCTGGCCAGACCAGAGATCTCCATGGAGGTCTCTAATACACAGGCCCACAGATATCTAGTTTTTCACTGAGAGTTTTCTGAGGAGTGTTATCATTGCATATTCCTGGTACCTGTATTAAGTCAGGGTTTTCTAAAGAAACAGAATAGACAGGATGAATATCAGTTCACAAGGCTGAATGTCTGAGCCATCTTAACCTGGCACTTACGGAGGATTCCTGGTGACCTAAGTTAGGAACCAGAAGTTGTTTCTAATGTTGGTGAAGGAATGTTGCAACAGCAAGATAGATGGACTTACCAGCAATAGTGAAAGCAAGCAGGCACAACCCAGCTTTCTTTCTTGTCTTTATATCCCCGCTGCCACAGGAAGGTGCCACACACATTCTGGTTGGGTATTTGTGCTTCAAGTAATCCAGTCCAATCTCTTACAGGAAGCCCGATGAAACTTTGTGCTTCTGTTGATTTTAAATGCAGTCAAGGATACAACCAAGCTTAATTGTCACAGTGTGGTTATAAATTTTAACTACCTGTGCTGTTCGGTTGATTGCACTATTTATGTTTATGCCAGTTCCCAGCTTTTTTTTCATATTTTTTAATTGGATATATTCTTTATCTACACTGCAAATGTTATTCCCTTTCCCATTTTCCCTCTGGAAACTCCCTATGCCAACTCTCCACCTCCTGCTTCCATGAGAGTACTCCTCCACCCACTCACCCACTCCCTCCCACCTCTCTGCCCTGGCATTACCCTACACTGGGGCATGGAGCTGTCACAGGACCAAGGGCCTCTCCTCCCATTGATGCCCAACATGGCCATCCTCTGCTACATATGCAGCTGGAGCCATGGGTCACTCCATGTGCACTCTTTGGTTGTTGGTTTAGTCCCTGGGAGCTCTGGGGTGTCTGGTTGGTTGATATTGTTGTTTTTCCTATGGGGTTGCAAACCACCTCAGCTACCTCAGTTCTTTCTCTAACTCCTCCATTGGGTACCCCATTCTCAGTCCAATGGTTGGCTGTGAGCATCCCCATCTGTATTTGTCAGGCTCTGGCAGAGCCTCTCAGGAGACAGCCATATCAAGCTTCTGTCAGCAAGCATCTCTTGGCATCCCCAATAGTGTCTGGGTTTGGTGACTGCATGTGGGATGGACCCCCATGTAGAGCAGTCTTTGGATGGCCTTTCTTTCAGTCTCTGTTCCACACTTTGTCTCTGTATTTCTTTCTGTGAGTTGCCCCTTTTAGGAAGTACTGAAGCATCCAACTTTGGTATTTCTTCTTCTTGAGCTTTATGTGGTATTCTGAGCGTTTGGGCTAACATTCACTTATCAGTGAGTGATACCATGTGTGTTCTTTTGTGACTGGGTTACCTCACTCAGGATAATATTTTCTAGTTCCATCCATTTGCCTAAGAATTTCATGAAGTCATTGCTTTTAATAGTTGAGTAGTACTCCATTGTGTAAATATACCATATTT
Organism: Rattus norvegicus; assembly: GCF_021556685.1. NCBI lineage: Eukaryota > Metazoa > Chordata > Mammalia > Rodentia > Muridae > Rattus > Rattus norvegicus. Next base: position 146,811,261 of record NC_141537.1, on the reverse strand, counting down.
TCTGTATCCATTCCTCTGTTGATTGGACCTCATAAAATTGAAAAGTTTCTGTAAGGCAAAGGATACTGTCAATAGGACAAAATGGCAACTGGCAGATTGGGAAAAGATCTTTACCAGTCCTACATAGAGGCTAATCCTACATAGGGGGCTAATGTCCAATATATACAAAGAACTCAAGAAGGCAAACTCCAGAGAACCAAATAACCCTCTTAAAAATGGGGTACAGAGCTAAACAAAGAATTCTCAACTGAGGAATATTGAATGGCTGAGAAATACCTAAAGAAATGTTCAACATCCTTAGACATCAGGGAAATGCAAATCAAAACAACTCTGAGATTCTACCTCACACCAATCAGAATGGCTAAGATCAAAAACTCAGGTGACAGCAGATGCTGGCAGGATGTGGAGAAAGAGGAACACTCCTCCATTGCTAGTGGGATTTCAAGCTAGTACACCCACTCTGAAAATCAGTCTGAAGGTTTCTCAGAAAATTGGACATAGTACTATGAGGACCCAGCTATAACATTCCTGGGCATATACCCAAAAGATACTCCAACATAGAACAATGATGCATACTCCACTATGTTCACAGTTCCGGGCTTGTATGCCTCTTCTTTTCCCTTATTTTTATCTTTGCAGGGTTTTTGTTTGTTTGTTTTGAAACATGTCCCGCGCTATCGTCTCGCCAGCAAGAATGCACGCGGACACACGAATCCTGTAGCAAAGCGTTTATTGTATCTTAAAGAGGGGACGCGGGGCGCCAGCATGGCATGGCTTATATACACCCTAGCGTGGCGCATCCACACCTGATTGATCGCTTACCCATGATCTCATAGGCACGCCCCGGAGTGGGCAAAGACCTGGCACAAAGACACTCTTGTACATGCGACACAGTTAACTTCCTGAAAAGAAGTCGGGCTGGCACGGCGGAAGCCAGCGCCATCTTGTAATGGCAAATGCTATCCCGGCTTTCCACGTGGGGCGCAGTGGAAGCCAGCGCCATCTTGTGGTGGCGAATGTTATTGTGGCTCTCCACATCTCCCCCTTATTGTTTTACTAGTATGAGGCTGGTCTAGGTCCCTGTAGTTATGTCCATCTGCTGTGGCTCCTGTCTTAGTTCGTTCCTCTATGTCACAGCCTTATCCGTCGTAGGGTAACCCTATCGCCACCGGGCCCCGTGTCTTAGATTGGTCTGTGCATGAGGAAAGTTGACCATCTCTGGATACCGCAGTGCTGTGTGACAGTAACTGTTAAATGACCTAGGGCGAACTCTACAAAAGAGGCCAGCCAGAAAATGAGTTAGTGGGGAAATCATGATCACCCTATCGCATGCAATGAGGAAACCTCAGCGATGTAGAAGGGCTAATCAAAGAATCATTGAGTCTCTCTCATCCGAGTGTAATGGATCCACAGATCCATGGGGTGCAAGAGCAGAGAACTCAGATACCGACTAATTCCTGAGCATAGATAACCAAATTCCAGGGGAGGCCCCTTGTTCAATGGCCACAAGTGCTTGAGTGATAACGACCTTGTCACGTTTCTGTTGAGATCTGAGTTTGCAAACCAACCATAGCATGAACACTAATCCACAGCATAGGGCTGCACCAAACAGAGCCACCCCCGATAAGTAGTGGGCACCTCATCTGGTTCTCCTCAGCTGTTACCACCAAGGGCCGTAGTCAAAGCTGCTCCTATAATAAAATTTAGAATTCCCAATTGTTAGGAACTACTCCAGAAAGTTCACCCACTGTGCTTGCTTAACAATAGAATGGGGGGAGGGTAACTCTAGACACTGTAGACACAATGGCTGTAGCACTAATGGCTGCTACAATAGCAGCGAAAGTAACAAGGTCTTTCCCAGGACAGTTTAGGATCAGCCATTCTTCTCTGGAACAACCAGCAGGCAATGGAACCATGTCTGAGATCTGCACAACCAGGGCAGAGTTCCCCAGTCCATAGCAGCTTCACGCAGGTGGAATTCCTGTGAAGCTACAGACTGTAAGATGACAACACCAGTTAAGGCAGCAAGAGTTGCCAGGGGAATGAGGGGGCATCTTCTATCGTCCTCTCAGGGCAGAGGAATGACTCTAGGGACCCAAACCATGAGAGTTGAATCTTCATGTAACCAGGATCAGCAAGTCTCACCAACCACTTCTGGCAGCTGGCATACTCTTGTAGCATCCTGTAGAAAAAACACAAAGATTCCCTCTTCCCCATATAAAATATCTGAACAGGATCATACCAATACGTGTATCTTTCTATTTCACCTAGGCAGAAGTATGCCTAGTTGTAGGGTGCCATAAACACTCAGAGTGTTCCTTGGCACCCAAATTTTAAAATTGGAAATAAAAGGAGTATTATTAAATAATTGTATAGCATACAGGGATAACTCCCCCTTTTTATTTATTAAGATATAAACTGTCTAGTATCATTGTCCTCTCTCGTTAAGGGGTCTAGGCAATCTAGTTTGAGTTCTTAATGTCCTATAAAGTAACAGTATTTAGTGTTCTTAACCACTAATCTATCTCTCTAGCACCTCACAAACTTTATTTACCTAAACATAAGCATTAATTAGAAATGCCAAATCCTGTAAATATTGTCTAAATTTAGTCGTACTAGAAATCTCTGAGCTGGGAATTGAAAGTAAGCAAATGGAGTCTTTTTCTTTTTATATCAACTCTATTACCATTTTCAAAGAGCTGGGTCTATGGTTTTGTTTAGTTGTCTGAGCCAGAGCACTGAAAGGACAGTGAGTTGTCAGACAATTCACACTGAAATCATCACTCACTGATTTTATGTAGAAAACTTGTCTCTAGTAAAGCATTAAGTAATTGAAATCAATTGTAAACCACAAGCCACACATTGGCTATCAGTATGTGAATTGAAAGCTTGATTTAAAAACAGTGGCTAAAGCACGGAATTTAAGAATCTGTGTTGAAGCAGCAGAAACTCAAGAGAATAAACAAGTGATCTAATCATATATGTAGCCTTTTCATTAGATGAACCACCTATAAATACAGTAAGCACATTTCCTATGGGTTGTATGTACAAATATATAGTTTCTTTTTAAAATACTTCCACGACTCTAGCCTACAATTCTGTATTAACACAACTGAAGCTTTATCTCCAATGTGGATAACAAAGACCTAAGTCCTCTGGTAAGGTGAGGTACTTAGCCAATTAACATATCCTTAGTAGCTTAAAATTAGTTTCAAATATTCTTTTCTGGAGTAGTGTAACAGCTACTCCCCAAATATTAAAGCTCATTTTGAGAGCAAAGATTTGTAGTAAAAATTTCCATATACACTGAAAAGACTTAAGTTCTAACTTCTTACATTGAAGAAGTGACAAAATTACATAATACAAGGCTATTAGCCATTCTTTTGTAAAAATTTTTAATGATATCACTTTATGGGCTCTCTAAAATTATAAGCAAGCTCACGAAATGAAAACTCAAAATGAATCCTCTAAATCTATCCTGAAATGGCAGTTGGAGTAAACAAATTGGCTGTAGTGTTCTCACAAGTTCTAAAACCTCATCAATCCTTTGTAAATCCTGTAACAATCTCTACCTGTTTGATTTTTTTCTCAATTACAAATAAGTTTGAGTTAGTCAGTGTAACACTGGCAATCCTTAATCACAATCCTTAAGTTCTCCTTGTAACACCAGAGCACAGCCACAACTTTGGAAAGTCACCTGAGTCTTGAGTATGTGACTAGGCAGCTGTTCTTGGGGCAGTGGGATTAGCATCAAAATACAGGTAACTCCAGGGCAAACCACAACTTTGGAAAGCAAAACTCAACCTCCAACAAACTAGTCTCTAAAATCCAGTCTCCAAGACACCGAGTCTATCCTTCATGCTACAAAGTTTGACTGCCAGTTCCTACATATGAACGCACGACGGTGTAGTCTCCAATACCTCAACAAAGAGACATTGTCCTAAATTATTTTAGAAGCCTGGTTTTTAGAATAAGAATTCCATAAAAATATTACCTCAATTTAGACCTGTTTCCCTAGGTTGGCCCATGTCACATGTTGTCTAGAATGACTTCATCCAAATTACAGTTTTAAGCCAACTTTCTGTTACCAATGTTGCACCTTTTTAACCATATCTAATAACTTGAAAGCCAATAGTCCATAACCAAGGCGTGTAGAGCTTATTTATACATTTAAAACCAATGAGAAACAAAATTGAAGTGGCTACACATATCTTTAATATTTAGACCAAACACCATTTTTACCTTTTTAGCTATGATTTTTAAGAGAAGCACCTTGTCACCTGTTGAGTCTAATAATCAGCTCATGTAGATGCTCACCCCTGGGCAGCTTCTCCAGCTGACCTAGACACCTGGCTACAGGTACAGGGCTCCAAGGACTGATTGAAACTGCTTTTTATTCATTTGTTCCTTTTTTGAAACGAGTTAAAATCAAATCAAGGAGTGAACGACTGGCAGATAAAGTTTTTACCATTTTCTCTTTTGAACATGAAACATAAAACATTTAAGCAACAAGAAACAAAAACCACAGACATAAACTGACATACATGGACAGCTTGATGCACCAAGGATAGACAATAGACAAAGAGGAAAAACTAGATGGTGTTCCACAAAAGGAACACAGATTCCAATAGGAGTCAGCAGAGAGGTAGGATTTCCCCTTCCCCACCACTTCCATGGTGACCATCCACTCAAGTGGAGTTGATATGGACGATGGATTGTCTCAATTCCTGGACTAGTCTATCAACGTGTTGAAACCAAATTCCTGTAAGATACTGAGATATATTACGGGATATCTGAGCAGCACAACTGACATTCACAAATGGTATGGAAGTGAAACACTACAACTCTGAAGACAAAAGTTTAGAATTGAGATATCCTTTTGTTTGATTCTCCTGAATAAATTTTTAGGCGGTCTACCTCTATCAAATCTGATCAGTATGACTTTGTGAAGTTTAAACAAAATTACCAGCCTTGTCCACAAAGGATCCATAACTTTTGGTTTCTTCACAGTGGCTCTCCACCTAGGCCCATATCTTTCTTCTTCATAGCGAGCTGCCTCATCTTCTAAATCCTCTTCCTCAGAGGAGCTAAGCTCGTCTGTTTCTGAACTATCAAGCTCTAAAGCCTCTAACTCCTTTACCGGATAAAGGCTTTCCCTTTTCAAATCTTTCTTCTCCTTTCTCTGTTTCTCTCCTGGGGCGTTCTTTCCCCAATCTCTCGCTCCCTCAGATCTAAAGTCTTTGGGAGGGTCTGTTTTCTTACTTGTACCTTTTCTCTTTGAGCTCTTTAATCTTTTATCCTGCTCTGTTTCTGACATGCTGTCTTGTAACTCCCCTAGCACTCCCTGTCCTGCTATCACAGTTGGCGGCATTTCCCATCTTCTAGGCACGACCTCTGACGGTGTCTAGCAGCAGCCACAAAATCAAAAACCAAAAGAGAAAGAATGAAGGCTGCTAAAACGATAACAAAAGCTTCCGCCGCATCTTCTAGTGGGGGAGAGAAGTGAAAGAGGTCAAGACCAAACATATCTCTCAGAGCTTACCCGCGTCCTGCAGCTTTGGATTCTCTCCGCGGACGGAGGGCCCCCTCGGTGCCTGGCGATGGTGTGGCGTTTCTCCCGGGTTTCAGCATCAGATGTCCCGCGCTATCATCTCACCAGCAAGAACACACACGGACACACGAATCCTTCTGTAGCAAAGTGTTTATTGTAGCTTAAAGAGGGGACGTGGGGTGCCAGCATGGCGCGGCTTATATACACCCTAGCGCGGCGCATCCACACCTGATTGGTCGCTTACCCATGATCTCATAGGCACGCCCCGGAGTGGGCAAAGACCTGGCACGAAGACACTCTTGTACATGCGTACACAGTTAACTTCCTGAAAGGAAGTCGGGCTGGCACGGCGGAAGCCAGCGCCATCTTGTGGTGGCGAATGTTATTGTGGCTCTCCACAGAAACACACACAGCTGGCTGTGTTCTCTTACCTCTGCCCTTGAGTGCTGTGATTACAAACACGCACCACTATGCTCTGCTTGGTAATGTTTGAAGTCAGATGTGTGATGTCATAGCTTTCCTTTTAGTCTAGGTTGCTTCAGCTATTCAGAGTCCTTTCTGTTTCCATATGATTTTTAGGAATATTTTTCCTGTTTCTGCGATATGAATTGCGTGGAATTTGTATGTTGACTTTAGTAATATGGGCATTTTGAAAACATGATTTCGGATCTTTTTCCTTCTTAATTAGATTTTACTTCAAAGTAATACAAAATTTGTTCCTTTGGATGTGATTGGGACGATTTTCTTAATTTCCTTTTAGGTTGTTGGTTGTTGGTGCAGAGCAATGCAGCTGAGACTTTGAGTTGATTTATTAGTGTTAGCAGTTTGAGTGGAGAGTTTCTCTGTAGAAGACCACGCCGTCTACAAAGAGAGACATCTTCACTCCTTCTTTGCTGACCTGGATCTCTTGTCTCACTTGTCAATTGTTCTGGTTAGAACTCCCACTCCTGTGCTGAGTGGAACTGAGGAGTGTCTCAAGTTCTTCCTGACCTGAGAGACGCCTGCAGCTCTTCACCATTGAGTACACACTTAGCGGCGGAGTGCCTTTGTTACGTTGACTTACCTTCCTCCTACACTTCGTTCCTCCTACACTTCTCGTGTTGAGACAATGACTTGACATATTGTTTAAGACGCCCTAAACTCCTGGTTTTCTTCTCCACCTCTGGGTTTAGAGACAAGGAGCTTCAAAATAACTCAGTCTTTTTTTTCATTACTTAAAAGATCTATTTTATTTGTGTGTGTGTGTGTGTGTGTGTGTGTGTGTGTATGTGTGTTGCATGCACTATGCATATGCTTATATTTGCCCATGTATATGCACATGCACACCCACGTGAGTTACATGCCTTTAGAAGCCAGGAGAAGGCATCAAATACCCTGATGCTGGAGTCAACTGGTCGTTTGAATGACCTGATGTAGGTGATGGGAGCATACCCCAGTGTTGTGCAAGAGCAACTTAACATCCAAGCCTTTTTCCTTGAGGAGTATTTTTAATCCTAAAAGAACATGAATTTTTGTTCAATATTTTTTGTTATATAGAAATGATCATAAGATCTTTGTCCTTCATTGTGCTGTGAGGTATTTTATATGTGTTGGTTTACATATATTGAATGATCTTATATCCCTTGCATAAATCCCAATTCATTATTGTAGACCCAAAGACCCAAAGTCTCTTGGTGTGCAGTCTGGTCCCCAATACTTTAGCATGGAGGGTAATCCAAGCACAAAGGCTTGATCTCATCATATAGATCAACCCTCTGGTTGACTCTATGGACTACTGGGAGCTGATCCAAATGGGAGGTAGGCTCTAGCTGAAGGCAAGTTCCTCAGGGCATGCCCTTGACCCTAACCCCTTGGGTCTGTCTATCACGTGCTCCTGCTCATGGCACTTGGACTTTCCAGAGGTCCAGAAGCAATGAGCCAAAAGATCACGGACCAAAGCCTTTGAAACTGTGAACCAAAATGAAGCGTTCTTTCTTTTATGTTGGTTCTCTTAGGCATTTTGTCACAGCAAGTGAAAGTCAACTCACCAAGTAGGGTATAGGTTTCATCTAATGTGATTCTGAATTGGGTCCATTAGCATTTTGTTTACATATGTAGCCATGTATAGTATGTATGTATATAAGCATGTGTGGGTAATGTGTGTGTGTGTGTGTGTGTGTGTGTGTGTGTGTGTGTGTATGTGTCTCTGTGTGCATGTATGTGGAGGCCTAAAGTTAACAGCAGATATCCTCTTTGATTGCCCTCCATTTTATTTGATTGAAACATGGCTTCTTCCTTTGAACCCAGAGCTCAAGTATTCTGGCTAGTCCGTCTAGAGAGTTCATTCTGGGGATCTTTGTTTGCTGAATTATAGGTAGCTTCCTTCATACCATACTTTTATGTGGGTTCTGGGGACCCAAACTCTGGTCATTCCGATTGAACAGCAACTCTTTTATCCACTGAGTTATCTCCCTGGCCCAGCAAACTAGTATTTTTTATTGAATATTTTTCTGTTTGTTGGCATATTAAGCTGCGGTTTGTCCCCTCCCCCTCCCTCTCTCTTCCACTCCCCTCCATCCCTGTCTTCTCTCTCTCTCTCTCTCTCTGTCTCTCTCTCTCTCTCTGTCTCTGTCTCTCTCTCTGTCTCTGTCTCTCTCTCTCTCTCTCTCTCTCTCTCTCTCTCATTTCTTTGTATTTATCCGAGTGTGGCATGAAGATAATTCTGGCCTCTTTCCCCCCTCCTCGTGTTTTTATTTCTTTTGTTTGTTTGTTTTTGAAGAATCTTTCTTGGTTCTTGCATTGTTTATCCAGCTGTATTCTCTGGTTGTCATTATGATAGTTATTTTTAATTCTTTTTGAGTTCGCTCAAACGCTTCTGCTTCTGTGGGGTTGGTTACTGGAGCTTCCCCGTTTGTTTCTGCGGTTCTGTCTTTGCTGTCTTTTTCATGATCTGTGTAGCCTTGGGTTAGTGTTTGGGTATCTGAGAAAGAAACACCTCTCCAGTCTTTCAATCTGGTTTCAGGAGGTAAATGACTTGAATATACTTGGCCTAAGGAAGGGGCACTGTTTGGAGGTGTGGCCTTGCTGGAGTAGGTGTGGCCTTGCTAAAGTAGGTGTGTCACTGTGGACATGGGCTTTAACCTACCTGTCTGGAAGCCAGTCTTCTAGTAGTCTTGAGATGAAGATGTAGAGCTCTCAGCTTCTCTTGCACTATGCCTGTCTGGATACGGCCTCTGGGATTACGGCTTTTACAGCTGACTCCAGTTAGAGCTGGCACATGGGTACTAGTGGGGCTTATCACAATCTTCTGTGGATGCAGATCCTGTCTGGCCCCTCCAAGTCATATAAACCTTACGTTAGATATTATATGTGTATTTTCTAATGGTAATGAAACAGACTGGTATACTGGGGCTCTGTATTTCATTTCACTCTGGCTTTTACAAAATACATAGTCAAGGCAAGCCTGAGGCAAAAGCCAGCATCCTTAGTCCCTCCCTGAGGAGCAGGCTATTTCTAACTAACTCTTGTAGAACAAGTGGCCCAAGGCCCAGAACCAGGAGGACTCACTACCCAGGGCTTACAGATGAGCACAGTTTTGGAAGGAATTCAGCCATAGAAACAGCCCTGGCAACCAAAAGAAATCAGGGCCAATTTCATTCACCTTCAGGATCCCACTTTTATTACCTGAGAAACAGAGGGATTATAATATATGATTTCTGTAGTCCTCTCTGACCCTAGCATTTTACATCTTTATGATTCTCTTGCTGTCTTTATTCCAGTTCCCTTGGCTCCTATAGTGCTGGTCTGGGCCAGATGGGTTGGGCTGGACACTGAGGACAGCTGGGTGGTGGCGATGCTAAATTGGAGCAGCTTAGACAAGGTTTTTGCTTATCTTCTCTATTACGAAGTTCATGAAGTGAACACACACCCCAACCACAGTCTATCCAAAGCTTGGCAACCCAGACCTCTGATTAGAGGCATCATAGTACCAGGGATTAACCTGGCCATCCTAGAAGCTATCTGATCCTTCCTTTCCAGAGTCTGCCTCGAGGGACAGTTTCAGGAACAAAATTGTGTGCAATTGTGTGCAAACCCCATGTTTAAAAACTTGTTGGGTTTGTGTATGTAAATGTGTGCACATGCACCTGTGGGAACAGTATGTATGGGGTAAAATCAGGTATCTTTCTTTGATCTCTTTCTACCTTTGGCTTTTTGAGACAAGGTTTCTTGCTGACCTGAAGCTCATTGTTTAGACTAGGCTGGTGGCCAATGAGCTTCAAGAACTTCCTATGACTGTCTTTCAGCTTTGCGGTCACAGACGCCATTTCACCTACCCTGAGGTGCTGATGCTTTGTCTCAACTGAGCCATCTACACTTCATAAGCACTGCATCTTGGGGTGACTTGTTACACAGCTTCAGTGACTGAAACAGATAGCTAGCATTATTCTCCTCTCATTCATTAGTGAGCTGAGGCACAATGATGCTGATGTGTCACTCAAGGCAATCCATTAGTATGTGGCAGCATTGGGATTTAGATCCAGGCCTGCATGAACCTTCCATAAGACTGAGATTCTAGGAAAGTCCAGCCCTCACTCCACTTCCAGAAATCCTGCTTCTCAGAAAAGGGCCTCAACACTTGGAAGACTCAGAGATTTGGTCTGATACCAATTAGCCTGGCAGTCTTAGGCAAGTTATGAATTCTCCTCCTGTAAAGTGGGTGAGAGTTAAGGTGGGTGGTAATTATGGGAACTAACAGGAGCGTTATCCGATTGGGAGAGTGGGTTGACCCTAGCAGAGACAGAATTCATGAGTGGAGAACAGTAGTAGACTTGGAGATGCCTGTCAGTGAAGCCAAACTCTGCACAGGATGAGGAGGGAAATGATGGTAGTGGACTAGCATTTTGGAAGATTACACAGTAGATTTCAGAGTTTACTAATAGGGATTTGGATGTGTGCTACGCTGGATACAGCTTGCTCATGGGGGCTTAATCAGCATGGCCAAGACTGAACTGGTGTCAGAGGCTTTAAGAAACATGCAACGGCATGTTGTTGTAAAAATATAAAAAATACAAAAAGTATGGTTGTCTTTTACCTCGCTAGATATCTTGGTGGAAACACATCCCAACTCCACGGCGGCCCAGTGTCTTCTGCTGCTATACACTTTCCTACACTCAAACCGTCACATAAAAGAACACACAACACAATAACCTTTGGTCCAATTGATAAGATATAATTGCCCACCTTAACATACAAAGCCCAGTACCATCCATCCCTTAAGAACATTAATAACAACCTGTAAATACACAGAGCGGAATCTTAACGTCGGCCTCCATTGTTGTCCCTTGGATCCTTTCCCAGTCCCTCCTGTCTCTTCCTCATCCTCCGTTCCAGTCTCCTCCTTTTCCTTCAAAGTTCTCTCCTGCCCATCCTTCCTTCCTCTCCAATGACAGGCCTCCTTCTATCCGGTTCCAGCCCTCACCTGTATTTTACAATTTAAATGGAGAGAAGGTTCTGATGAAGTCACCTGAGTCCTGAGCTTGTGACTAAGCAGCTGTCCTTGGGGCAGTGGAATTAGCATCAAAATACAGATAACTCCAGGGCAACCACAACAATGCATCCGGTGTTCTTGGAGGTCCTGATATTCTGGCCTCCTGGTGTCCCTGTCTTCAGGTCACTTGACATGGTGTATGTGCCTGGTGCTCTGGTGTCTTAGGCTAGTTCTTCCTGGTTATTTGTCAGGGGAGAATTTCTGAACTCTTGGTGATCTAGACACTTGGTCAGAGAGGGGTATTCTGCCCTAATTTGATGCAGCTTTCTCACAAGGACATGTCCCTAGAGCTGGGCATATTTAAGTAACTGTAACTGATGTGTTGGAGGGGGCATGGGTGGGTGGGTAACAACATTCCCTTGCTCTCAGAGCTGTGTCATTCCTTGCCTGTAAGCCACCTGATGGCTGATTGGCTGCCTGTCTAGTCCCTGTGAATGGAGTTGCTATTTGTAAATACCCAAGTCCAGGCAGGCTGAGAACCCAGTTTCTCTACCATTCTGAGGGCACAGCACTTCCCACAACTAGGGAAGAGCAAGGATTAGTACCTGGAGATCCTGATCATTACTGGAACATTTCATTTAATGTAATGACCACCATTAAAATAACATTACATAAATGCTGGAATATGTAGAGTCTAGATGTGTGTGTGTGTGTGTGTGTGTGTGTGTGTGTGTGTGTGCATATGCACATGTGTAGAAAGGGACTATGAGAGAGGAAGTAGAGCTTTAATGGAAGGGAGGGGGGAACCACAAGTGAATAATGGAATATTTATGTCAGGAAAACAGAAGGGGGAAGTTTCTGGTGGGGTCAGCAAGAAGTGGAGGAGAAGGAATGAAAGAAAAGCAAAAGCATGGGAAGGGGCACCCTGAAGGTGGGTCAGGGTTCTGAGCTGAATAAGAAGGAAAAGAGGGGATAATGACACAAGGTCCAAAGTTCACCTCTGCTTCCTGACTGTGGAGAACATGGCCGGCCATCTTGTGCTCTTGCTGCCTGGTTTCCCACCAGGCTGACCCATATGCCTCCTTAGAGTAGGAACCATAATGAACCTGCCTTTCCTTAACATTTTGTCAAGTTACAACAATGAGAAAAGTAACATATACACACATGTATACATGTATAAAAACATCACAATAAAATTCATTTTAGGGTATGTTAACCAAAAGAATACTGTAAGCAAAATGATTCTTTCCCATTATAAAAGTAATCTAGATTCCCATGAAACAATAAAGAAATACAGATAATACAAATATCCAATCTAGAAATAATTGGATTAATTTGTTCGTAAAATCCTTTTTAGATCATTCTCTATGAGTAGACATAAAACTGCTTGTATTTATATGTCCCATTCTATAGCTGCCATCTTCCTTGCCCAGCATATAGACAGATAGGCAGATAAGCATGTGCATGCATGCACATATATGCACACATACATGTGTATGCATAAAAGTTCAATCCATGTCAGCGTACATGGATTTTCTTTCTACATGGTCTACATAGAGGACACTCATTTTTTATTTTTTCCCACGATGACTGACAGTTTTGCCTGATTTCCATTTCTGTCTGATTATTGTCTATTCCATCATTAAAAGGTAAGTATCCCGGGGGATGCAGCCATATGGCCCAGAGCACTGGCGGTCCTGGGCTGTGCTCCTGTCTGTGAGTACCACATTCCCTAGTCCTCTTCCTCCTTCATTCTCACCGGCTGGTAGGTGAAAATGCTATCTCGGTTGTCTGAAATTCCCTCTCAGCAGGGGGCTTTCACCTTTGCCCACTGTCCCGCCAGACTCACTCGTTACCATGTGACGTGGGCTGTGCTTGGCACTGGAGATGTTTTATTTTGTGTTCACTGCTTCCATAGTGTGCATGCACGTGTGTGTGTGTGTGTGTGTGTGTGTGTGTGTGTGTGTGTATGTTGCCTGATTTAATAAAAGTAGAGAACATTAACTCTTAAGGACTTCCAATATATATCATGTATTCTATATTATCATTTAAAAGAGGGGAAACTGAGGCACAGGGAGATATGAGGACACTTTCCCAAGGTCATACAGGAAAAACACATTCAGGGTGGAATTACTCCTGGCCTTGAACATAGGATATGTGACCTGTGGTCACAGTAGCCCAAACAGACTTCTCCATGCTAATGAGGTATCTAGAGGCCCAGAGGGTTTAGCCAATGAGCTTTTCAGGACATCCCTGCCCACAAAAGGTATTTAATCTCTGGTCCACTCTGAGGAGGTAGTATGCACCCATTTTCCATGATGAACATTCAATTAACAGTTTGGAACCTAAGGACTGTCTCTTTCAACAAGAACCTCTATGAGGAACATGGAGAAGGCTTTGGCCTACAGAGCTACATTGCCCAAGCCTCCACAGAAGGGTCCTTTGTGTTCCCAAATGCCACTAAACTAAGGAGTTCTTAGCTCTTCCACAACTTCCAGCGGTGTCTGGATGTCCCAGAGTCTGAGAACCCCCATCCCCGGGCTCCTCATCTCAGGCCCATGGACCCCTAACCATTCATTCACGACTGCATGTCATTTTCCGCAGTGACTAGATTCCCCGGAGCTTGGGAACCCCAGCTTTGGCCTCCCACATCCTATGCTGTGCTTTCCCACCCGCTGCATGGTGTATGCTCAGCACTGGACAGTGGTAGATGAAGGTAAATGCAGTCTAATGTCTCTGTGTTCTACCTGCCCAAAGGACTGTGCCGTTCTCACACCCCAGAGTGGGGTGGAATGCAAAACCACAGCAGGGATTCTGGGCTTTCTGATTGTTTTGATTTCCAAGGTACTGTGCACTGAATCCAGGGCCCAGGGGTAGGTAAGCATATACCACCAAGCTACATTGCCATGTTTCTTCCCTAGCTTCAGAGCACTGGGTGGCCAAGTTCAGCACCAATGAGTATGTGGCCTCTGTGCTATAATTCATGGGTAATTCTATTGAATTCAGAATAAGTGTTTTGAACATATTTGTGGAACAAATGGTTATGCATGACAGATCAGGAAAACAAAACAAAACATTCTGTAAAATCGTGCTCTGGATCCCAGGAAGGCAGACTTCTGTCAGGTGTGTCTATTTGAGGAGAAATAGCTTTCTAATTTTTTTAAAAAATTTTTTAAATTAAAATACGAAAATTAATGGGTTGCTGGAGCCAATGGAAGAGGGGAGCTAAGGTTGTCCATGACTAGGGACAGGCATGTTTGGAGCTGTCAGTCTGCAGGAATTTCCCATGAGCGAGCGTCTGCCTTCACCCAGAGATGAGCAGATAAACTGGCTGATGAGGAGGGAGGCTTTGTTTCTTTTGCATTCCTGGACGAATCAAGCCTGGCTGGGTCTCTGGTGGCTTCTAGGGAGCCTCTCAGGCACTGCTGTGACGCCTTCAGTGCCATCACGTGGGTTCCAGGGGCCAGATTCAGGCCCTCAGCTCCGTGGAGAAAGCACTTTGGCCACAGAACCGTGCCCTCAGCCCTGTGGCAGCTTTTGATTCTTCTGTGTCATTTGTCCCCTCCCAATCTGCGCCCCACTCTGATGGAATAGATCAGCACAAACCCCATCATTTCTTCTCTTCATCCCCACCGCACAAAGCCTCCCAGGACCCTCAGAGCTCAAAGTCCCTTGCCCCATTGGCCAGGTCTCACGGCTTGGTACCTGCTTTTCTATTCTCTACACCAGCCAGGTTTGCCTTCCTGAGCCAGATGTGTGCCCCTGGGAAAGTGTCTTCCCATCCTCGAACCCCAGTTTTCTCTTCTGGAGAGCAGGCATTGTAACCCCAAGCATCCTGCAGCTAATGAGGCCCTCAGCCAGGTCTACGCTGCTCTCACCTCCCTCAGCCTCTCCTCCTCCAAAGATGAACAGATTCCAACGATCTTGATTCACAATAAACCTTTTCTTCTGTGAAAGAACAGCCTGATTTTACTCTAAGCTCTCCCATTCCCCTAAGGAAGACTTTCTTCTCTGCTTCTTTTCTGCAGTCTTAGACTAAGCTGCCATCATCCATGGAGAGAGGTTGCACTTCTGAAGCCACTCATTAGCAGGGGGATTTGTGTTCTTATATCCAATGTGAAGCCTCCTGTCTTATCTCAGCCATCGGTTCCCCATGGGAAGAATGGCACACATACGAATGGCATACTCTCTTACAAGAAGGCCTCCTTCAGCTCTGTTCATGGAATCAAGTTTCCAGGAAGCAAGGACCTGGCCCCGGTGGTTGATTTATTGAAGGATGTTCTCGGGAAGCCATCGGTCATTTTCTGGCCACATTTTTATGGATAGGTGCAGATGATGGGAAAAGTAATGGGTGCTACAAAGGACAGGGAGCTGGGACCAAATGGAAGCACTCATCAGGAGAATGGAGCAGTCTTGTCATAAGGAGAATCTGTGGCCGCCCGCTGAGCCTCAGAAACTGGCATCTTCTCTGAGGGCGGTAAGGAAGGGCCCCCCCTGAAGTGAGGGCTTGGTGTACCCAGCAGGGCAATTAGGTTGGAAGGAGCTACTGGCACGGCATACCTCCGGCCTATATCCTTTGTCTCATTGAACTAAAAGACACCTGAGCTCCATTGTTGATAAAGATGGTGGCTAAATTCATGAATATTTCTTCAGGGCGCTCCTGGAGTTGGGATCGTCAACATGGGAAAAAAGATTCAAGTCACCCAGAAATGTGGCCAGAAAATGAATGGTTCCCTTAGAACATCCTTCAACAAATCAAACACAGGGGTCAGGTCCTTGCTTCCTGGAAACCTGATTCCAGGAACAGCACTGAAGGAGGCCTCCTTGTAAGACGCTCCTCATAGACACCAGATCTTGTTTGCTTGCACAGCCTCAGGAGGTCAACATTTGGGGAAACCGAGTCTTAGAGCAGTTCATTAAGCTGGTCATTCAAGCAGAAGATGGTTAAACCCACACAGTAATTCTTATCACTGTGAGTTCAGGGTTCTCTCTAATACAAAAGCACATTTTTCTTTTTTTTTTTTCACCCTCCAAGGAACACGGGAACGAAAATACAGGGTGAGGAGTCCAAAATGATGCCAGCTGGGAGAGTAATTCAAGTTAGAGCTGCAGGCTGGCACTGGAACACACCCACCCCCTGAACATCCCAGGCCAGGCCAGTCCACATGCCCCGCTGTCCCTGGCCTCCTGCTGGCAGTAGCAAATGAAGAAGGCCAAGGGCAAGGCTGCCAGCAACAGGAAGATTGTGGCAAAGTGTTCACCACCCTCAGGCCTGAGTGAATTACTGACCCATCTTGGAGGAGGGAGCCCGAGCAGAAATGATTTCAGGGGGAGAAGGGACCAGAGGCAGTGACCACTCATTTCCTCACTGACTGCAGAGAGATGAAATGTTCCAGAATTGGAAAACTACCAAGTTACTAACCCTTAGGATCCTTTCCCAGAGGGATGCCACAGGGGTCGTTCTTCAGACAGATTGTCTGCCCCAGGTGGTGATCCTGCTCTCAGAAGAGTGAAACAACCATGGGAAATGTTTGTTTCCCTTTTATTTCCTCATCCACCACTCCGTATTTAATAAGTGCCCAGAGAGGTCCCATCCCGCTGTGTCCCAGGCCCTTAGAAGCACCAGTGTATGCAATACCCACTTTGCCCAGCCACTGAGGCAGGGGGGAGGTGTGCACAAGAGCCATGGTGTAACATTCTTATGTGACATTTCATTTTGGGTCTCGGCTAAGTGAACCACAGTTGGAGGGCAGATATTATTCTGGATGTCTTTGTGGGAATGAGAGTGTATGGGTTTTTTGTTTTGTTTTGTTTTTGCTTACAATTAATATTTGAATTGAAGATTTCTGAGTGGAATGGATTGCTCCACTGCTTGGAGGTCTTATGCCAACCCAAGAGTGTCCTCCCCCGATCATGAAGGAATTGCGCAGTAGATGGCTTTGGCCTTGATGGCAGTAGCATTGCTCCCCTTGGGTCCAGATGACCCAGCCAACCCTGCATTTTAGGGGCTCGCTGGCCAACTCCTAACTAAATAAGTTTCTTTGCACATATGGGTTTTAACTTTCTTTTCTAAAACAGGTTTTTACCATGTTGCTCTGGTTGACTAGGCTGACCTTGAACTCCCAGAGATCTACCTGCTTATGCCTCTCAAGTACTAGGATTAAAGAATATGTACCAACAAGCCCAGTTGGTGTGTGTGTGTGTGTGTGTGTGTGTGTGTGTGTGTGTGTGTATCCTTGTAGGGTGTTAGATTTCCTGGAACTGAGTTATAGAAGGTTGTAAGCACTCCATTGTGGCTGCAGGGAGCTGGACCTGTAGGAGGAGCAAGAGCTCTCAAACGCTGAGGCCTCTCCAGCCCTACTTCCGTTTTTTAAGCAGACTATGGTTGATAAACTTTCTGGTCTTCCCTTACCCCACAAACATGGGTGTAGTGTCTGTCTGGGACTACCAGAGTTTTGATGCCAGTCTCTCTGTTCGTCTCCTTGTGGCTGTCCTCCTGCCAAGCGCCCACCTGTTGCCCAGCCTCAGCTCCTCTTGCACCATCGGATTTGGGCTTTTATCATGAGATTGCTGCACAACAAACGGCCTTGCTCCTAGAGCTCCTGGCTTGGTTTCTATCAGACTTTGTTCTCGATGAGCCAAAAAGCAGGAGGCAGAAAAAAGGAAGACCTATACTTTCAGCCATTTTTAGTGTTGCTCAGGCTAACTTTACACATTGAGTACCATCATGGAAAGCATTTCCTCCAAGCTTGGGGAACACACCATTGATCCTTCAGCATCATGTGTACTTAGTGCTGGAAGTAGACCACGCTTCGCCCCATCCCCATGGAATCACTAATACCCACCGCACTCCACTGGCATTTCAGGGAAGGGTGCCTGTCTTCCTTGATACCAGGCTTCCTTGGTGAAACTGCCTGCTGAGAGCTCTTTTGGACCAAGTGCCCTGTCCACTGTCTGTTAGAATTCATCCTCACTACACTGAAAATAGACAAGCGCCTTTATCCCTGGTCAGGGCTCAAGGATGTCAGTGTGTGCCTTCTCCTTCACCAAGGACCTTAGAGGGGGGTCACTAGGCAAGCAGACCCTCTCTTCTTTGCCTGGTTTCCACACAGACTGAGAAATTAAACAAGTAGGCTGTGGATAGCTCACAGTCACTTTTGTTCAGATGCAGGCCAACTTAGAGAACTTAGGTTTTGCCTGGGCTGAATGACCTTAGGAAATCCATAAGAAGATAGAATCATTTGTTGCACAAGACCACACAAGTCAGGGCCTGTAGGGAAGGGGAGCCAGTGTTGGTGAAGTGGCTGACTAACGCCCCTGAAAGCCACTCTCCCCCAGAGGAAAATGGCTTGTCTTCTACAAGCCCAGCACTTTCCTTCCCAGATGTCCTACTCAGGTGCTCACCGGGCAGATCCTTCCTCATTCAGGCATGGGTGGAACAGGAATATTAGACCTGTTGGACTAACACTACCGTAGTTGAACTTTAGAAAGAAAGGAGGGCTGAGGAGATGCCTTCATGGGTAAAGCAAGCGGGTAAAGCGAGGACCCAAGTTCAAATCCCCAGAAATTATGGAAAAGCCAAGCTCCTGGGTCAAGATGGGAGGCAGAGACAGGAGACTGTCCGGAAGCTTCCAGGCCAGCTAGTCCGGCATGTGCAGCAGCAAAGGACAGTCCATCTCAAACAAGGTGGAAAATTGAGACTAACCCTTGAGGGTGTGGGGTGACCTCCCCCACAGACACATAGAAAGAAAACAAGAATGATGGGACCAGCCCCTCATTTTACATATGGGAAGACTGGGGCTCATGTTAGGTCTCTTCGGACCTGACCTGAGTGTTCTATAACCGTAGGCTGTCATTTGTGTGACAGATACCTCTGGTAATATTGTGATACAATCCCAAAGCAAGAAGAAGATAGAGCTTTTACCTCATGCCATTAACTGATGCTCAGGGAACCACCTTGGCATGCTCATGTAGAACCTGGGAGCGGGGTCGCTGGCACAGCACTATAATCGGGGACTGAGGAAACACTGCTCTTGGCTCACTTAAGTATCTCCACATTATTGAAGGAGGGAGAAGTAAAATGTCAGAAGGAAATATGCATTTAATTTGTGTTAAAGAGCCCAGTTCATTTCTCAGTCTTTGCCCTTTCTGTTTCTGCTTTGGTCCTTGGTCACTGTAAATCATTTCAAAAAGTGATTTCAAAATAGAAAAGGACCAGGAAGTGGAGGGACAGCCCTTCACATTTAATCTGGCTCTGGCGCCAGTTAGGGTTTTAATTTTGAATCGTGTAAGAAGGCAGAGGTGGCCTTTGACTCACTGAGGAGTAGACTAACCTTAAACATAGATGGACTCCGGGCTGTGTGTGTGGGAATACAGGGTGTGTGTGTGTGTGTGTGTGTGTGTGTGTGTGTGTGTGTGTGTGTGATCAAACTACCTAAAATAAAGATTTCTCTCAAGGCTGATAGGAGGAACAGGTATCTCCAATTCATCCTTAATAGGAATGTGAGCAAAGCCATTCCAAAGAATGAACTTACCTGAGCTCTCTGAAAAAAAAAAAAGATGTAAAGAAAAAAAAAAACCAAAAAGGCAAAGAAATGCAACTTTATTAAAAATGTACTCAGGGAAAAACAAACGTCACTTTCCAAGGTTCCAGTATCTCTGAGAACGTAAAGAGCTAAACCAAGAAAGGAAGAAGTTAGGTGGGTTGTTTGCGAGTTTCAAGCCACTAATGAAATAAATCTGACCTAAGGGTTAGCTGACCAGGCTCTCTGGGATCGCCGCGGGCGACTTGCTCTGCCCTCTAGCGGACATACGTGGTGCTGCAGCCTCCGGCTCCAGCTGTGGACCCGCACCTTCAGACAGCACCGCGTGCTGACGCCGGCGGCTCACAGCCTCGCTGGCTCTCTCTTGTCTTCCTACGGCATCCAGCCACCAGCAAAGCCGCAAGCTAGGGGATTTCAAAGACGCCGAGATCTACCCCGTGGTAGCACGGAGGGTGGCGCCAGCAGCTCTCCCATCCTGGGCGGAGAGTCCACGCATCTCTGAGGCCATCCACTGCAGTGCAACTTCCCCGTTGGCAAGGCAACTTTGGGCTAACCTGCAGTCTCGCTTTAGGTGGCTGGGACCTTTGGACCGTGGGGACAGGATGGCTAGGACCTACCTGTAGGACCATCAGGTTCGGAGGGAAGGATCTGGCGCGTCTCGCACCTCTGGTTCCCGGAGGAGGTGCTCAGGATGTTCTGAGAGCCTGAAAAGCTTGGACGAAGATGCAAAGTCTCTGACTGTCCGGGCTCCTGGGCTGGGGGGATTCCTGTGAAAGGCGTCCCCTGGGGTCTCTGGCACAGCAGCCTTGCGTTGCGCTGGGGTAGGAGGTAAGGTGGGGGCACTACGCTTGTAGGCAGGAGTCCCTCCGGAAGCAAGCGGCGTCGGGAAGTTCTGGAAGCCGGGGTTGAGTCTTGGAAGCAGGAGGTGAAGAAGGATGGGCTTGAGCTGGAGCTTTTGGGGGGACCCCAGGAAGATGTACTTGGAGTAAAGGCTATTAAGATGGGGGCTGGCTTCGATCCCCTAGGAGGTGGTTGTTCTGTGTCCGGATGGGATAGGTATAGGTATAGGTTTGGGGGTTCTCTGCAGGAGAGGCCGCTGGTGTGTGTGTGTGTGTGTGTGTGTGTGTGTGTGTGTGTGTGTGTGTGTGTGTGTGTGTGTGTGTGTGTGTGTGTGTGTGTTCGTTCTTGTTCTTGGGGAAAGTGGTTCATCGCAAGCCTCCTCTCTCGGTAGGCAGAGCGGCTGACCCTGTCCTGGGACCCAAGTGCAAGGGCACCTCCAAAGGCTCAAAGAAGGTACCTCAAACCGGGATTTTTACCGTCACCACCGAGAAATCACTGCCACTGAGCAGTCCCATGACTGGGCTCGTGCCCTGAGTGAGACTCAGGTAACTTCAGATTCCCAGGAAGGGGACTTGCACGCCCCACACTTGCGTCCCAAGTGAAGCACAACGGTCTGGTCACAGCCCTTCTGGTTTGTTTCAGGGAGAGGACAGGCAGGTAGACACCTGGACCGAGCACCAGGCCCCGCCCCACGTGCCACGCTTTAAAGAATCGTAAGACTTAGTGCTCCCTGGAGGTCGCGGTCGCGGTCGCGGACATGGAGGGCACGCCAGCAGCCAACTGGAGTGTCGAGTTGGACCTCGGGAGTGGAGTGCCACCAGGGGAGGAGGGCAACCGCACGGCCGGGCCACCACAACGCAACGAGGCCCTGGCGCGCGTGGAGGTGGCGGTCCTGTGCCTCATTCTGTTCCTGGCTCTGAGTGGCAACGCGTGTGTGCTGCTGGCGCTGCGCACCACGCGCCACAAGCACTCGCGCCTCTTCTTTTTCATGAAGCACCTGAGCATCGCTGACCTGGTGGTGGCTGTGTTTCAGGTGCTTCCGCAGCTGCTGTGGGACATCACCTTCCGCTTCTATGGGCCCGACCTGCTGTGTCGTCTGGTCAAATACTTGCAGGTGGTGGGCATGTTCGCCTCCACCTACCTGCTGCTGCTGATGTCGCTCGACCGCTGTCTGGCCATCTGCCAGCCGCTGCGCTCCCTGCGCCGCCGAACCGACCGCCTGGCGGTGCTGGGGACGTGGCTTGGCTGCCTGGTGGCCAGTGCTCCGCAGGTGCACATTTTCTCGCTGCGCGAAGTGGCGGACGGAGTCTTCGATTGCTGGGCGGTCTTCATCCAACCCTGGGGACCCAAGGCCTACGTCACATGGATCACGCTCGCCGTCTACATTGTACCGGTCATCGTGCTGGCCGCCTGCTACGGCCTCATCAGCTTCAAGATCTGGCAGAATCTGAGACTCAAGACGGCAGCGGCGGCGGCGGCTGCCGAGGGGAATGACGCGGCGGGTGGAGCTGGGCGTGCGGCGTTGGCACGGGTCAGTAGTGTCAAGCTTATCTCCAAGGCCAAAATCCGCACGGTGAAGATGACCTTCATCATCGTACTGGCCTTCATCGTGTGCTGGACACCTTTCTTCTTCGTGCAGATGTGGAGCGTTTGGGACGTCAATGCGCCCAAGGAAGGTAGTGTGGGCGGAGAGGAAGAGGGTGGCAGGGTCAGGTCTTAGTTCCCCTATCTCTGTACTCCCAAGGTTCTGGGATCTTCTTGGGGCATGAGCTGGTCTCACAGCATCATCATTCTCTGGTTCATAGACTTTGGGACAGTCACTTCTCTGCGTCTCCAGGACTACAGCATGGAAATACCCACGAAGTACAAACTCTTGCCAGTAAGGCAGGCCAGATATCCTGCAGAGGCCTTAGGCAACTTTCAGTGTGAAAATTCTTATAGTGGAGTGGGAAGCTGAGGCAGGCGACTGTCCTTTTACAGAGAGAGAACGGAAGTGGGTTTTCAACCTGAGCACAGGCTCAGGCTCCCACCGCTTTGAGATCACTGTATATTTTAAGTCGGTCAGAATACACAAAGTCGAGGGTGGATAGGGTCAACCTCCAGAAGGGACAGTTGGTCCGGTGAAAGCTGACTGGGTGAATGGAGGCTGAATAGGTCTTCCAAGGGACCTCTGGGGTGGTCAAGACAATTCCAGAGTGTCTCATGGGGCAGAGGTAATGAAGAGAGGTGAGTAGGTTAGAGGACAGGGACCTGGCTGGGGTGCCGAGGAAGGGAGCCAAAAGGACAGTGGTTGGCTTTGACCAGGAGGCTGTGTGATTGTGACTCTGGAGGAAAGAGCCATTCCCTCAGGAGGACCAGTGAAGTTATAGGGTAGGGTGGTGGCCTGCATACATTAGAAGCCAGGTGGGGGTTGAAGAAGGAAGAAGGGGCTGGGGAACCAGACAGCTGGGGAAACATGTAGGAGGACCTGGTCTCCTTTCACCGACCAGTCAGAAAGTTCTAACTCTAGGTGGTGCAAAATCTTATTATGGATAGAATCACTGTCACTCCCAGCACCAAATCCCTCCTCTTGGGAAGCTAGGTTCTCAGAGCAGGGGACCAGAGGGTCATTGTTCTTCTGTGCTCCTGTCTGGAAACCACAGACCCCTGGATTCATTGAGCCATCTTGCTCCACAGTGGCCAGGACTCCTGTCAGTCAGTAGTTACTGATAGCCTGTGGTATGCAGAGCAAAGATTGCTGTGAGGACTCTGTCCATTGTGTGGTCTCTGGTCACACATTACAAAGACTTAAAAAAACTCATTTCTACTGGGTCACACAGCAAGTTTGGCCAGAACAAGAGCTCAACCTGGGGCTTCCCGAGCCAGGAAATGAAGAGCCACGGCTGGAGAACCGAGTGAGGTGTAAGGCTGAAATGGGAGTTTTAAAAGAAGGCTCCAGGCCTAGCTGCTTCCTCAGCAGGACTTAAGGATCCTAGCCCTTGTGGTACAGAGGCACTCTAATACCTGTGGTGGCAGATCCAAGATGGGCACCTCTTGGGGCAAGTCTGGGGGATACCTGCTGTATTAGTAACTTCTCTTGTCTCTGTGACAAAAGTAACTCAAGGAAGAAGGGTTTCTTTTGGCTCAGAGTTTGAGGGTGCAGTCCGTCATGGTGGCAAGGGGTAAATAGCAGGTGTGAGGCTATTTACCTTTATGGTCACATCGAGGCCACGGGCAGGAAGTAGACAGAGTGCTGTTATCTAGCTGAGATGTTCCTTGTCTAGGCCCAGCCTACAGATGGTGGCACCCACATTCAGGGTGGGTCTTTCCCCCCTGTGTAAACCTCTCTGGAAATTTCACCCTCACAGACAGGTCCAGGATGCATCTCCTAAAAGACTCTAAGTCCTGTCAATCATTAGATCTGACCTTCAGGTGTCTCCTGTTCTAACCGGCTCTGAGATGCTGGCTCAGGGCCTCTTTGTCCCTCCCTGACCCTCTGTGTGTAGCTCTTAGGATAAGGAATGTTCCTTGCAGTGCCTGTAGTAGGGATGCCTTGGGGGACCTTGCTCTTTAGTCACCTAGCACAGTGGAAAGCCATGGAGAGGGTGGGCACAGGGATACTGGGCAGGTTTTTCCTTCTTAGCCCCGGAACACCTTCCAGCTTGATCCTGCAGGCTAAACATTGCAATCAGATGGGCAGTTTCCAGTTGCTTTGGCTCCGGGAGGAGGATGTGAACACTTATGTAGAGCTGTTTCCCTTGTTTTCCTGGGTTCTGCTGCAAGTGACTTTAGCTCTCCAACTCTCAAAGGTTTGATTAATGTTGGGGACTAGTGAGCGAAGCTTGCTGCACAGTTTTCCCCATCTGATAGGTGTACCAGTGTGCTGGAGGTGATAAACGTAGCAGGAGGCCTTGGTTCTGGGAGCTTAGCCTGCAGCTGGGGAGGCCTTAGATTTGGGAAGCTAAGCCTGGACCACAGCATACTCTTCCCTGAGCCTGGGTTGGGACTAGGGCTGGAGCCTGCTTGCTTTCACCCCATCACCTTGTCCTAGCAAGTTAGAAGTGTCCACCAAAGGCACCCCCTACTGGCTGGGCTGTGAGGCTCTCAGACTTCATGAGGCTCTGCTGACAGAGGTCCTCATGCGCAGGAAGGAGCAAGTGTGCATGAGAAACTGGCTTCCCCCTGTAGGATTGGGGCCTTTCAATAGCATCAGGGCTATTCCCATCTGAGAAAGGGGAAAGAGCAGTGACAGAGGGAGACTCCCTTTCTGGGTATCAGTTTGAGAAGGCAGACAAATGCTCATCCGTGTGTCATCTGCGTGTGCCTGGATTCTCTACAATTCGCATCAAACTTAGCAAGTAGATAAGCTCCGTCTGAACGGGAGGAGACCGAAGCCAGGAGACAGGATCCATACTTCTTACCTTAGTCCTTAGACCCATGTAAGCTCCCACAGGAGATAGACAGGTTGAATCGTCTCTCACTGCAACCCGCTGAGGGAAACCGCAGCACCAGGATTTCCTGGGCTCTTGTCAAAATGCTGGTTTGTGTTCCCCATTGAAGACCTGCAGGAACAGAGGAGACACTTCCTCCCTAGCCCGATCCTGGCATTCTGGGTTTTTCTCAACCTACTTGTGTGTGCCCCATCCCATCATGCCCCAACCAACAACATGGTGCTCTCGGCACTCCAGGTTCCAAACCCCCCATTGCTGGGACCCCTAAAGCCATACAGAGTCTCTGCTGCCTTAGCCACGGCCCCCATCATCTGCCCTCTCCTTTTTCTTCCCATTGCTGCCTTGGCTAAAAGCATGGCTTTCCGTCTCACCACTCTTGGTGGTTTGGGACAGATCACCTGGTGTGTATGTGACTGTGTGTCCATTTTATACAGGTGAGTGTCGGCATGTATGTGTGCGTGTGTGTTGGTACATATCTCTGTGTATACACATGTGTTCATGTGGGTAGGGTGCATGACTCAAGGTGTGTGTGTATTTATCTGGGTGTAGGCTTGTGGGTGAATCTCTGTATATGTGTATTCATGTTGGTGTGTGTTTGTGTGTTTGTGTGTATGCTTTGTATGTTTATGTGTGTTCATATGGGTTTGCATAACTGTGTTTGCCTTTGTGCATGCATTTGCTTTCACGTTGGCTGGGTACATGAGTGTATGCATTGTGTGTTTCCTTGTGTAGGTGTTGGTTCATATGAATTTGGGCATATACATGTGTGTATATGTGCATGTTCATGCTTATGTGTATGTACTGTATATTTACTTGTGTCGGTGTTGGTTCATTTGCATGTGGGCATGCATGTGTGTGTCATGTTGTTTATCAGGTGTGTTCCTGTGTATGTTGGTGTACGTGGGGTGAGGGAGCATTAGTGTGACTACGTGCATTGTATGTGTGTGTGTGCTATGTTCACGTGAGAGTGGACGCATGTGTATGAATGGTTATGCATGTGTGTTTAGGTTCTCATGCACTTGTGTACATGTGCATGTGGAAATCCAAGGTCAACCTTATCAGTGGCTCAGGGGCCACTTTGCTATTCAAATATTGTCTCCCACTGGCCTGGAACCCACTGACTTGGTTAGGCCACTTGGCCTCAGTTTCCATCTCTATTTCTTCAACAATGGGAGGGCGAGCCTGTGCCACTGTGCTGGCTTTCCAACGTGGGTGCTGTCGATATAACTGGGTCCTCATGCTTGCAAGGCAAGCACTTTCCCAACTGAGTGGTTTCTTGAGCCTGACACCGGGTCTGCTTTTGAAAAGTAAGAAGCAAATTTAACAAATGCCAAGGCTTTAGGGAGTAGGGGAGTTGCGGGGAGCAGGGAGTGGTTTTGAGAGCAGTAGTGTGGTGGGCTGGGGCAGTGGTAGCAGCTAGCTGGACTGGGGTGCTAAGAAGCAGGGTGAAGGGCGGAGCAGTGCCTAGCTCTGGATTTGGAAGTGTCCCTCCCGTTGGAGAGGGAGAGAGGAAGAGACCAGGTGTCCACAGTGTCCTTTCCTGGGCTGCTTGCTCCTAGTCACTGGGAGCAGCTTCTGCTCATCCTCTCAAACCGCTCTTGGCCAGGAGATGGCGCTTCTGTGCCAGGCCTCTCCCCCTGGCCACACCTCACGCCTGAACAATCACTCTGGTTTGTTTTCTCCTACTCACTTCGCTCTCTGAGTGTGAACCTAGTTTTCCCAGCGGGCGTTGCGTTTGAGTCCAGTCACCCAGTTAGCAGGCGATGCTCTGTCATCTAACAGGGAGATCGTCTTTTTGCCTTTCCGATGTGCTGGAGGAGGTGGGCGACTTATCAGGACTTCCTGTCTGCTAATTTCATGCTTCAATTCAGGTCATTCCCTTATCGACCTCTTCTTATTTTCCAGTCTCTGCTTGCAGCCGGGGACACAACATCAAATGGGACATAGTCCCCAGCCTGGGAGTATAAAAAAATAATGAGAACATGATGGGATGTCTCCACACTAGAAGTATTCATTTACCATGTAATGTGAATGTTCGTTGGAGGCAGACAGTGGCTGATTCTGTATCCCTCGGGGGGAGAGGGGTATCAGGAGGGTTTCAGAGAGGAATCAATGTTTGAAAAGCGTTCTGATGGCCGAGTAGGAGCTTTCTGTACAAAGAAGCAGGCATACATCAATAGTTGAAAGCATTAGACAGCTACTTTATTATTTTTCTCCATTCTCTACTCATATGAGCTGGGATAGTTGGAAAGAATTTTAGTTGCACAGCAATCACTGAGGTCCTGGTTAAAAGGCTGATCTGACTGGGCACATTGGGGTGATGCTAAGTGGTACCCATGAAGCCGGCCCTCAACAACACTTCGTGTAGCAGAGCTTCTCGATGTAGACTGTGACCTGAGCCTGCCCCTTGCCTCCCACATGCTTCCGTGTGAACTGTTCTTGGAGAACGGGGTGTCATAGAGTATGGAGGAAGATCTGGTTTTTCTCCTGCAGCCCAACCCAAGGGCCTCACAGGTTAGCCAGCTATGACCAGAGCCTAAACAAAGGCTGTTTTAACCTCAGTAACCCAGATGCTCTTCATCCCAGCCCCAAAACGCATGGAGCTAGCACACCACAGAGAGTTCTAGAACAATCGCAGTTGTAAAAGTTCAGTCTTTGCAAAGATGCATCCCTGTGGCATATCCTGGAACCCCATCTTTATGTATACATACATTCCAAAGGAATATTTTGAAAGGCATGCCAGAGCCCTTCTGCGACCCCAGCACAAGTCCTTGGAGAAACAGGAGCTCCCCCAACCCCCAGTTTTACATATTTGGGGAAGGCCCTGCCCAGGAGGCTGGCTTCTTGACTTAAAATTTTCAGAAGTAGCTAGTGGATGTGAGTCAGAGGAGAGAGACCATAAGCCTTTGTTTGCACTGTGTGTGAATGCCTGGGTTGCCTCAGGAACAACACAGCCTGCAGGGCTGTGGCCAGCTGCCTACCAGCTGTTCTGGGATAATTTGGGTCCTTGATGCAGGGTACAGTGAGTGCCCGGAAGTACAAAAGAGGAACTTCTAGGGACTTGAGTAAGGCTGGTCTGGTGGGGATGGAATGCTTGGTGCTGTTCCCCCACAGCCTTCTGCTTCTTTCCCCCCAGGACTCACAACTAGGAGGCAAATGCACAGGAGGCACTCTTTCAGGCGTGTGGCACCCCAGCACCTATGGCTAGCATTGTGTTGTTGCTCTTGCCTGTGCTCCTGCCTGGTAGTGGGGGCTCCCATTTTCAGGTGCCCCCACATCCCAGCCTCTTCGGCCTCTCCCCCAGATGCTACCGCTCACAGTTCATTCAGAGCTGACCCAATGCATGAATCCCTGTGACCAGGAACTCGATGAGTCTACACGGGTCCCCAGTGCCAGCTTAGACCTGCCAAGGATAAACTCATTGGATTCAGAGGGTGGCTAGATGTTTGAACTCCCCCACCCCAAGGCAGCTTCTGGGCAAGTGGATGGCTCAGCTTTGCCCACTCATTGTCCCTTTCTGGCAGGGAACAGCCTTACCAGGTGGACAGCCTGGGCACCGTCCCAAGACCTCTGCTCATGGGAGGGTGTGATTTTCATTTTAGGATAGTGGGAGACAAGATTTTACAGCTGACTCTTCTGGTGATTCTCCTGAAGGGTGAAGGTCTCACTCTGCTGCAGAAACCTACCATGCTGGGCTAATGGCAGTGCTGGCAGTGAAAGTTTCCCCAAATGGATAGGGCTCTGCTTCTCTTCTCTTCTCTTCTCTTCTCTTCTCTTCTCTTCTCTTCTCTTCTCTTCTCTTCTCTTCTCTTCTCTTCTCTTCTCTCTCTTCCCTTCCCTTCCCTTCTTTCTCTCCTTCTCCCTCTCCCCCTCTCCCCCCTCTCTAAGGAAAAGCAATTAAGGGTAGTTCCTTTAGCCTCTAATCGGGACCCCGTCCTTGGACTTCAATGAATGACCACAGTTGATCCCATCTTTTATCCTCAGCAATAGGAAGTCCTTTCTGGCATTAAGACCCTTTCCTTCTTCCCACTTTCCTGTGTGGCCTTCAATGTCCAGATGAGGAAAGCCACACTCAGAGGGTAGATGTGTTTTGGAGAGGGATGGAGTGGGGTATTCAGACCTGGGAGGTTTGGTTTGGGAGGAATCTTGTATTCCAGGCATCCCTCCTCAGAGGAGTTTCTCTTGGGCTCAGGTCTCCTTCTGTGTCTTGGCTCCCTCCCCTGGCAACTTCTGTGCACACATCCACTCTGGCTTCTGTATCTCTCTATCTCTATCCTGATGCCATGATGGCTTTGTCTTCTGGGAGATGTGACACAGGCTAGGCTTACAGGATCTTGCAATTTGGGATGTCTCTGCAAGGAAGACAGATGAAGGCTGGGTTCCTGGCCTCTTTGATCTTCTTCACTGAGCATTCCTAAGAGATGGCTACTCTTCTGGCCAGGGAGGTAACATGAGGCTCCACTGGGAGCACTGAGTAGCCTGTGCTAGCAGTTGAAGAGTGAGCTCTGAGTCCTGAAGGTGAGACTGCAGTCTCCCCTACTTGAAGAGATGGGACGACATCATCCTCTTCTGGAATGGCTGGGACTGCGGCATCCTCTTCCTGAAGGGGTGGGATTACCCTGTTGTGCTTACCTAAAGGCATAGACTAGGTCAGTTAATACCCTTAGAAAGCAGATATGGCCAACATTTTAGCTTCTCTTGGCAACACAGGACAAAGATAACAGATTGTCTTGGGCTACATGTTTAGATTTCAAGGATGTCTAATCTACAAGCTGCAGATTTTGAGAACATGCATATGTTTATTTTGTGTGACATTGAGACACGTTGTTGTCCCTGACAGAGTTCTTACTTGAGAACTGCAGTCAAGCTTTAAAAAATAGTGTGATGTTTTAAGTAAATTTACAACTTTATATTGGTTTGCATTTACAGCTTTCCTGGGCTGTATATAACCTGTGGGCTGTAGGCGGGATAGTTGCCAAGCATTAGCCAACCAGGCTGCAAGTTGGGAAAGGAGATAAAAACAGGTAGAATCTCAATGTGGGAGAACACCAAGGGCCGATGTAGCCCTGGACCTATAGGCTGCAGAGCTGGTAAGCAGAAGGCAGAGGGGGCGACTGCATGTGCTTTGAGCTGGTGAGTCCTGGCTTGTGCCCTAGCTGAAGCAAGTCTTAGCCCTTCCCAGTAATGTAGGTCCCCCACATCTGCAGTACAAGGTTAGACATTGCCAGGACACCGAGAAAGACTATGCAAGCCAAGGGTCTCTGTATCCATTTTGAGTTATTTGTTCTGTGGTGGAGTTAAGCCCTCATCACAAAGTGCTTAAACCTACCAGGAGCTGACAGGCTGGTGGCGGTGGCAGTTCCACTGTGCAGGCCTCAGGCTGTGGACTTTTTAGGCCAGCACAAGTGTCTACATGTCTGCTGGCCTTCTTGGTCAGAATGCTCTACTCTGGAAGCAGTCAGTGACAGACGTAGCGATACGGTCGTGAAGCTTCCAGAAGCTCAGCCACAGGGTCTTGGATCTTTTCTTTACCCAGAGTGTTCTATATTCCCAGACATACCCCAGCCCAGGGAACGCAAGCAGGCCCGTTTTCCATGTAGGAGACAACACCACTGAGGATTACAAAAGCAATGTGGTGTCTCAAGTGCATCCCTGTCGTTGCAGCAGAATTGGTGGCGACGATGAGGCCCTGCTCGCTGACAAGGAATTTGAGTTCTGAACCACCCTTGCCTGTCAGTCTCATGACATTCCTGTAAGAAGCGCTTTCGCTTCCCATCTCACAGATGAGGAATCATGGGTACAGTGACGTTGAGTGACTTCCCTGAGAACACACAGCTCCACAATGTACAGCCAGATCCTCGCCTAGATCTGTGTGTCTTAGAAGCGAAGGCACAATTGGATTCTGCTGACTGGGGCGTGGGGGTAGCTTCTTCCTGCTGACTGTGATGTGGGAGTGGCTTCTTCCTGTGACCTAGGCTGCTCTAAGTGCACTTGCTCCCTCCTCCCGTGCCCTCAGCATCTACCCTTTAACACTTGCCCCTCCTACAGACATTTCATCAAAGATTGCCTGACTTTCCATAAGGATGACAAATACTTAGGCCTGTGGGGTTCAAGGTCTTGTTCACAGCTGTTCGACTCTGCCCCTGAAGTGCAGAAGCAGCCATCGACAGCCTGTGAATGGGCGGTCATGGATACAGTCTAATAAAACTTTATTGATAAAAACAGGGCAGGCAGATTTTTAGCCCATGAGCTGCAGTTTGCTGACTCTGGGTCTGTCCTTGAGAAAGATAATGATCCACTGGACATCCTGAAGTCCTTGCCCAAGCACTCACCTCTAGGGACTCTGTATTTGTCCTAGGAACAGGGTTATTCTCTCTGTGGCCCACACTGCACCTGCTCAGCCAGCCTGTGCCTTGGCTTTGGGGCTGAGATTTGCTGACGGGAAGCTCCTTAGACCATGAGAATGAGAACCTATTTTCAAAAGGAACCAGCTTTGTTACTTTTGGATGGGAAGGTGCAGTGTGTGCCTTCCTTCTGTATAAACTGGGGTGCAGACCACTCTGGGAACTGCATCATTTGGGAAGCCTTACACAGGGGTGCTGACGTCACCCTGCCTGCATGGTCCCATGCCCCTCTGGAAACAGCACCGTAGCATGGACTGACAGTGTCCCCATG
The DNA here is from genome assembly GCF_021556685.1 of Rattus norvegicus. NCBI lineage: Eukaryota > Metazoa > Chordata > Mammalia > Rodentia > Muridae > Rattus > Rattus norvegicus. Next base: position 146,779,755 of record NC_141537.1, on the reverse strand, counting down.
CTTCACTCACTCTAAATGCAAACCCCTGCTGTCAGTCCCTTAGGGTGACCCACTAAGGTTATGCAGGGAGAGGATCCATCCTCCAAATACCCAGAACCAGAGCTGTGTCTGGTTTGCACGAATGCAATCATCTACCTTGGGGGCGGACCTGAGTCTAACCCTGAAGTTCACACATGCTTCATGCACACTTTGCACGTCCATGCAGCCCAGAGGGAATTTTACTTGGGGTTTTGGTGCGGTTGGGGTGTGACTGATGTGTCACATGAGGTCTGGTGTGACTCTTTCTAGCTGGGTAATCGTGTCAGCATACAGAACCTTTCTAACTCGGGAGCACTCGGGATGCCGAGTTTTCTCATCAGGTGCGCCCAGCCTGTACTTTGTCATCGTTCCCAGTGGGGCAGCCTGGGTTAGTCTGGTGCCTTTGGGTCTGGATCTGAGATTCCCTCTTATTTCATCTCCATCTTCTCAGGGGCTGACAGTTTGTTTCACTGTGCTTGGCCTTTATTGATTTTTTTTGCCTCTTTTATGACTTTGAACATATTCTATTTTTAGTCTTGTGGGCGACTTTAACCTTAAGGCATCCATCCCATCAGTGGTCCTTGTTTTCTCTTTACCCAGCCCAAAAAAAAAAAAAAATAGACAGAAAAATCTCCTCAATAAAAATAAGGGATCTGACCACATTGGCCTTTCTTCCTTTGTTGTTCTTTAGTTGTTACTGTGTTCATTTTGGGGATTAGATGTCCCTATTTGGATGTCTGAAAACTCGTTTGGCGAGGTTCATTTATTTACTCTTTGTCCATCATAGCTCGCTTCTGTGCCAGCCGGCACACCAATGCAATGAACTGTATCAATAGCTCTTAAACTTGCCTGCTCTTCAGAACCCTGGGGCCCGTTCTACCACTGCTGAGCCCCCTCCCCGGGGTCTTACAGCTTGCATTGCATCCGTGTTCTCAGGAGCTGCCTGCCTGGGGTTGCCACTCTGAGAGCCACCCAGGCCTCCCAGCTGCTACTTGTCCGTGGCTGCTGGGGACTTCACCAGCAAGCCAGACCCTCTCTGTACCCAGACTCTGCTACCCCAGCCTCCCAGGGAAGATCTGTACCTGGGTTGAGATTTGACTTCCGGAGTGAGTCTTGAAAGTTTTTTTTTTTTTTTTTTTTTTTTTTTAACCTGACAGAAAACTGGTGGGTTTGCCCGGCTCTGAGGGGAAGCTTTCTTCATAAGTGATGGCCACATGGAGATTCTCACTCTCACTGTCATTTCCCTCCTGCGTTTCTAGAGAAGCTGCCAGGAATCACCTCTTGTCAGAAGCAGTCTCGGTCTTCAGACTTAAGGCCAGTGAAAGAAGCATAGGTTTTGTTTTTATTCCTCCTGCTTAAAAGTACCTAGGAGCAAGTTTGTCTTTTCATTCCGGTACCCACAGAGCCTGGCATGTGCCTGATATGTGCCTGGCATGTGCCTGGCATGTGTCTGACACGTGCCTGGCATGTGCCTGATATGTGCCTGGCATGTGCCTGGCATGTGTCTGACATGTGCCTGGCATGTGCCTGGCATGTGTTGACAGCCATTACCTCTTCCTGAGAACTCCCGTGTTCCTGGTGCTCTTTGATTCTTGCTGACTTTCAGGCAGGGTGGAAATTCTCATTGTTTTGTGTAAAGATGAAGTGACCGAAGCATCCGAGGGAGGTTTGGCCATTAGATGTAGTGATTGGTACTGGCTGGGCTGTGCAAACGAAGGCTGACATCTCCTTCCTCCCCACTGCTCCCGCCACCCCCGCTGTTATTGTTGTCCAAGTTTGCTGGGTAACGGATGAAGGATGAAGGTGGCTGGGATGCATACAGTACCTGTGAAGGACAGAGGCCTTCAGTGCCTGGGAAGCTGGAGTAAAGAACAAGGGTGAGGTAGCTCTCAGGGCCGAGCTGTGCCCTGGTAAGATCAGGGAGTGAACCCTGAACAAGGATGTGGGTCAAAGATATAACATGTGTGGTGGGCACCTTGTCTTGGGATCCAGTCAGTGGTACCTGGCATGGTTGTTGCTGCGGCAGCCATGGCTGAGTCAGGAAGGTCTGGGATGGCTCCAGAGTGACCCCCTGTTCTCTTTTCCTCCCGCCCCACCCCACAGCTTCTGCCTTCATCATTGCCATGCTCTTGGCCAGCCTCAACAGCTGCTGCAACCCGTGGATCTACATGCTCTTCACAGGTCACCTCTTCCACGAACTCGTGCAGCGCTTCTTCTGCTGCTCTGCTCGTTACCTGAAGGGCAGCCGGCCCGGCGAGACGAGTGTCAGCAAGAAGAGCAACTCATCCACCTTTGTCCTGAGCCGTCGCAGCTCAAGCCAGAGGAGCTGCTCTCAGCCATCTTCAGCATGAGCCATAGGCCTGGCCCACCGGGCCAGCCGCAGGGTTGGTGGTGTGGACTCCAGTCTTCCCCCGTGGTGGCTGTGCATGAAGCTGCATTAGGTGTCTATTGGTTTGCATCCCTTCTCTCCTTGAGTTGGCTAGAGCGTGTGTCATATTCTGACGTGGGGTGGGGAAATGTCTCTATGGGGGATGATCGGGTCACTCAGCCATCAGAGGGTCACCTGAACTCCCACCTGTGTTTCTACTACCCTGACTCAAGTGCTCCTGGGTGGTGGGTGGACTCTTGGACACCTGGCTTTTGTCCCTTTCCCTCTTGTTTATCCTGGTATCTTGTGAAAGACAGCACGCCTAGGATAGGTGACTTGAAGCCCAGTGGGCTGACAAGGAGTGGGAAATGAGGCTGCGGACGCAGAGTGGTGCTAATTTCCCCCTGACCTGAGTCGTGTGGACAGATCTTAGCATCCTTAGGGCATCCTGGAAAGCACTGGGAACCGGAAACTGAGCTGGGAGGCTGCCTGGCTCTGAAAGGTGATGAGAACGAGGCCAAAATGTTGAAGATGCTGCTGCTTGGCAAACATTTAGGAAGGAAAAGGAGAGTCATCCAGGACAGGTGAGGGAGGGGAGCTGTTTGTACATGACACTGACCCGTGCATATGTGATCTAGGAGCACTCACATACATATGCGTACGTGCACACACATGCAAGTAGCCCTTCTCTCCCCCCTCCTCTCCCTCTCTCCTTTCCCCTTACCCCGTCTCTCCCCAGAGCTGACAGAGAAGTAGCAAGGTTAGTGTCAGATCAATGTTACAAAGTTTGTTCATATTTCCTTATACTGCTGGTGACCAATGGGAAAGTGAAGGGGCGTCCATCCATAAAAGTCCCAGAATGAGGAAAGGAGGGTTAGGGATAACAAGGGAAATGTAACCCTGCGCCCTCAAAGCTGCAAACAAGAACTGGAGGGAAATAAAGGAGAATAGATAAATGGGGCCACCTTGCGCTTATGGGTCAGAGACATAATATTGTTGAACAGATTTGATGTAATCCTCACCAAGATCCTAGCTGGCTTCTGAAGAAATTGATAAAGTGGTCCTAAAATTCCCAAGGAGATGGGAATTGGGGTGGTTAGGATGCCTTGGAATTTGTGATGGGCGCACGGTTCTGAGAACGTATTAAAAGTTAATAAACAACCCCCCGGAGGCTGAGGAGCTGCCTCACTCAGAGAAGCGTGTGCTGAGCAAGTGTGAGAACCCAACTTGAGCACCTCAGCGTCCATGTAGAAGCCAGGCTCAGTGCATCTTAACCTCAGCCCTGGGGTGGGGGCTTACAGGTGGATCCCAGACACTTACAGGGCAGCCAGCCTAGCAGACTGATCAACTTTGAGTTCAGCAAAAGACTCTATCTCAAGATTAACTAAGTAAATAAAAATAAGGTGGAGAGTGATGGAGGAAAACCTTTGGTCTCTACATGTATCTGTGGATAGACAACATACACGAATGCACGTATACACACACACACACACACACACACACACACACACACTAAAACACTAAACTATATACACTTAAAAATGAGAAAAAAATTTAAGAGCTGAGTTCTGGGAAAACCCAAATGATGGATGACTTTCTTGGCCTATTTTCCTCTAGTGCAGTTTCCCCTGTGACCCACCAAGTGTCTGCAGGAGAGGCGGGTCCTATGCTGGCCTGTGAATGCAGTGCTCATCCCCGTCTGGCATTAACGAAGGCCAGAGAGGGATGTTCCGAGGCTCCATGCCCTGTCTTCTTTAGAGCAGCATTTCCCCAGGAGGCTTAAAGGCTTTGTTTATCGGATACACATGCCCTCAAGTGTCCTCTCAGCCTTGAGGGCAGGATATGACTCTGTCTCAGAAATACCATTGGCTATTAAATATAGGACACGATTGAATATTGGCTCTCTGTCTGTGGCTGGTTACTGTGCATTCTGGAGTCCCTTTGAAATACCCAGACGTAATTCTGGACTTACTGAAATGTATCAAGGGCGCTTCCAAAATACCTAGAATCTGTAGATCCACTTTGTCAACCACCCTACTGCCCCTCCCCCACTTCTGAGCACATTTTCTTCTGCTACACTGCAATATTTGCCCAGCCCATACACATACCTGTATGCACACATGCACACAAGAATATGAACCAGTACCGTCCAATGTTCAGGGAGGAGGGAAGCGTGTGCCACACTGTCCATGTTCAACACTCACAATTTAGGGCAAGCTGAAGACAGGAGGCAATGCCGTTTTTGGACCCAGGGACACTGACCCTCATGCATGCAGTGTCCCACCTGCTAGTCCCTGCTCTTTGAGAAGCTAACAAGATTCTGCTTTGGGGTGTCTGTGCCTGTGTTCTAGACCATCCTGCTCGCTTGGGTGCAGACATGACAGTAGGGTGGGAGCCTGTTAGCATCAGTGCCTTGCAGATGTTCCGAGTCCCTGGAGTTCATAGAGAAGTTGCTAACCTTAGAGTCAAGAGGAGTCACTAGGAGTCAAGGGAAGCAATGACTCAGATATTCTGACCACGGGCAGTGTTCCCGAGAGCCCCAGAGGGCATAGAAACCTACTAGGGTGCTGCTGCCAGTCTATGTGAAAGCTCTAGCTGGTTCCTTGGGTTTTGTACTGACACCGTATCTGTTACATAAGTGACAATTGACTTCACCAGCAACATTGGATTGACACCGTACTGTCCCGATCTCACGCGTGAATATTTTTAACATTTCTCCAATTTTTGTTTACCCAATGAAAGCCAAGGATCTCTAGGGCTTCCAAACACACTCCCTCCCAATCTTGCGGCCTGCATTCTCCTTCCTCGGACCCCATACTAGACATCTCCAATGTCTCTTCCTACTTTCCAACCTGTTTAAAATCTGTGTGTAGGGTTGGAGGTTGTATTAAATTGGAGCATGCTGAATGTTCTGGAATGTTTTGTCGTTCTGACCACAAGGAGTCAGTGTGCAAACTGTGAGAGTTATTTAGGCCCTGCAAGAAAAGAGTCCTACATTTAGAAATCTGTAGCCCCTTTTTTGGGACAAATCTGAGCCATCATTTCAGGGAGCACAATGGGGTGTGGGTGTAGGCTGCCGGATGATGGTCCTGGCTTCCAGTCTGTAACTTTTGTATTCACTTGCAATGAGATGCCCCTCATCACACAGTGTGAATTCCTTGATATTGTGATTTCATGGACATTTGTGTGATGCCCAGTGTCCCCTGCATCTGGTGAGTGACACAGCCTCCTGCTTTACCAGCTGCTTGATAAATGGTGCACTTAATAAACGTTCTTTTCTGTATATTTCATTGCCTTTTTCCTCCCCGCAACCCCGACACCCAAGAAGAATGGCATCTTATATTAGCTTCCTGGCAGGCTCTGGGCTCATCTTCTGCTGATGACAGCTGCATGGGCTTGGCAGGGGCCAGAGGGGACCTGGTATTATTCTCTGGAGTCCTAGGTGTGCTCATTGGTTTGTGGAAAAATGCAAGGATCTTGAGCCAAAGTGTGCTGTGGTCTAGATGGAAATGTGGAATCGTTCAGTGTAACCTTGAAGGGACCAGGTTCCCAAGCGGGAATGTGGGGAAAGCAGTCCGAGCACTGGGTTGCTGAGGTGTGGTGTGTTTCCGCTCTGGGGTGGGATGGTGTGGCAAGTTCACACTGTTACTTCTCCTTTTACAGCTAACTCAGATACACACACCCTGGGCCTCTGCATTCATGGTGTTTATTACGGCTGGTGGTGCGCACAAGCTGCATGGAAAGGCCCAGTGTGTTTCCCGCTCCGTGTCTGAGCCAGAGCGGGGATTCCTCTGGGGTCTGAAGTTGGGGCCCATTTTCAGCAGTGCCCGGGGATGCTCACCTGCCCTCAGTCCACCTCAGCTGCCTCAGAGACAGCAGAAGTCATTTGGAAACAATTTCCTCATATGGGAAACCCTATTTATGCCCAGCAAACAAGTAGAATCCTGAAGGAAACAAAACTTAGTTCTGGTTTTCAATTTGCAGAGGACCAACTGAAGTTTCTGGGTTTCAGAACTAGAAAAGGACACACAACCACCTTACAGACACAGAGCATAGTGTTCCCTGGTGCAGCCGAAACCCTTTATTGCAGCACCTTCCTCATGCTGGCAGTCACCGCTTGCTCTCCCTAGCATGAGGAGACGGGCTACCCCTCTAGAAGACTGGTGTTGGTTTGTGCTCTTACAGTACATGTGATCGCAAAGCCTTGTGATAGCTGCCTCTTAAGGAACCCTCTGCTCAGGCAGGGTCGCTGGGGATCATGGTAGGCTGAGCAGTTTCCACACTGGGCTGTCTTTTCCTTTTGGCTCCCCTGCACCATGTACTCCCATTTTGAGGTGGAACTGAGGAGAATCTTAAAAGCATGAGCTCGCCAGCAGCCCATGTGGAGCAGAGCCATGGGTGTACACCTGGCCCTATTCCCCCTGCCCAGCCTTCCCCACAGCCCAGCCCGGCTTTAGCCTTCCCTTCGCAGCACCACCTTAATGTTGCTGCAGACCTGGCCCAGTGCGGCAAAGAGCGGGTTGCAGAAGGTGCGGATACACAGTGAGTAGATGTGGCTGATGCACTGGATCTCAATCAGGTAGCTCTTAATGCAGGGCACCACGGCCCAGATGTGGCAGAAGGAGATACAGGCAAACAGGAATCCCCAGAGCAGGGCCAGTGGAACACCCAGCAGTGTAGACAGCAGGCGGTAGCACCAGTACTTGGAGACGGTGAAAGTGGTGTAGCTCACCCTCCACACGCCATCGAAGCTGTAAGTGCCCTCGGGCTCCGCAATCACATCTTCAAAATCCACCTGCAGGAGCCAGAAGGGAAAGATTAACTCACAGCATGCGTGGGCTTTTCTAGTGTTTGCTTGCTTGCCTACCTGCATCGGAAATCCTGGGGGTGAGTCCAGGGACATGGTTTAGCAGCTAAGAGCACTTGTCGCTCTTGCAGAAGACCTGAGTTTGCTTCTTAGCATATACAGAATGGCTACAGCCACCCATAATTCCAGTTCCAAGGAATCTAACATCCTCCTTTGAATTCCAGGGTTACCAGGCATTCACAGAATGAATATATATTTTTGGGAAACAGCACTTGGAAGGCAGAGGTGGTGGATCTCTGTGAGTTCCAGGACAGCCTGGTCTACAATGTAAGTTCCAGGACAGCCTGGTCTACAATGTAAGTTCCAGGACAGCCAGGGCTCTGTTACACTGATAATAAACAAACAAACAAATAAGCAAACACAAAAACAGGAAAAGGGAAGAAACTCTGGTAGTGTCTGTTGAGCTTCTTGATGGTGTCTTGACAGGGTCTAGGACTGTATCCCTAATGAGTGTCCAATATGGACAATAATATTTTCTGCCAGCCCTGCTGACTTGCCATGCACTGTAGCTACAAGGTACTCTGAAGCCTGTTCAGCTTCTTCATTCTATGCATGTGTTAAGAGGACTCCCAGAAGTTGAATAGCTTGTTCAATACTGCAGTGCTAGAGTCACAGTGCCTGCTATAATTTGGATCTGTAATGTTCCTCAAAGGCCCACATGTTAAAGGCTTGGTTCCCAAACCAGTACTACTGGGAGATGGTGAGATCTTTGAGGGGTGGGATTTAGAGGGAAGAAGCTAGGGCATTTGAAATGTGCTCTGGAGGGGGATGCTGAGAAGCCTGGTCTCCCCCATCCTTTGTGCTCCCTGGCCATCAGGAACAGTTTGGCTCTACCATGTGGTCCTATTACACTGTTCTTGTCTTACCAAAGGACTGAGAGCAACCATACACCTCCACACCTGTGAGGTACAAGAAATGTTTTTTTCTTTATACATTGCTTATTTCAGGTGTTTGTTGTAGAGGTGGAGAGATGACACTGCTAGTGTCCTGGCTAATTGTTAACTTGACACAAGCTTGAGTCATTTGGGAAGAGGGAAGAGAGGTCCCAGCCCCTTGACGTGGTGCTATCCCTGGGCAGGTGGTGTAGGGGTGTACATGAAAGCAGACCAAGCAAGCCAGTAAGTAGTGTTCCTCATGGTCTCTGCTTCAGTTCCTGCCTCTAGGTTCCTGTCTTGCTTGAGTTCCTGTCCTGACTTCCATTGGTGGTGAAATATACTTGATCCTTGTAAGCTGAAATAAACCCTTTCCCCCACAAGTTGCTTTGTCCATGGTGTTTTATTACAATAAAAACCCCAACTAAGACATACACATTCTATTAATCTTTTGATCCTAATGAAGTTGGACAGCCAGGTGCTAGGGTGAGGATTGGTTGGTTGGTAGAGCATTGGTCTAGCATACACAAAGCCCTAGCTTCAATCTTTAGTGGCATACAAAGTAGGAATGGTGGCATACGCCTGTAATTCCAGAACTTGAGAGGTGGAGGCAAGAGGACCAGGAGTTCAAGGTTGCCCTCAAGTATATAGAGTGTTAAAGAACATTGGGTTATACAAGCCCCTGTCACTAAATAAAACCAAAAGCAAAACAAAACAGGAAACCAAAAAGAAGTTGGATGGTTATATTTATCCTGCAGAGATTTATGGGTCACTTACGTCATGACCTTTGGTCCTCATGAAGCTTATGTATATGTAGACAACTTCATTACAGCAACAAGTGCTGCTGTAATGTTGGGGATGGGGGATTTAACTCTGACTTCGGGGCTAGGAAATTCCTGGGGGAAGCTGGTGTCTGAAGGCTACCAGGCGGGTGGAGGACTTGCAGGTTGGGAAAGAGGCCCTGGGCTGAAGAAACAGAAACTGCCGGAAGGCAGTGGGCTATGTACATTGTGACCTGCAGGAGATGCAGGTGCTTTCCCAAGGGCAGATGTAAGCAAGGATGGTGTGACACTGGACAGGGGATGCAGGAGACTTCGATACTGTGGGCCTCTCTAAAGTGGTGGGGGTGCTCAGCTGCATCCGGGTTTTGAGTAGCTTGTTTAGTCATTGCAGCTGGGAAGTGGGAGCTCTTGGGGGTGAGAATGGATGCAGGGGCTACTGAGAACTTGGTGACACCTACTTTGGGGTAGTAACTGTGAGTTGGAAAGATGCACGGGCCTGTTGCTACCTATACCCCAACCCAGAACTGGTATCTTTGCCTCTAGTTTATTGGAGCAAAAATAGAGAGTTTCTATGTCTTCAGGGATCTCCCAAAGCTTAGAATCCTAGGTTTTAGGCTGGAGGGCCCTTTCAACCTAAGCTGGGAGGAACCCTGTCTATTGAAAGGTTCTAGGGGCTGGGGATTTAGCTCAGTGGTAGAGCGCTTACCTAGGAAGCGCAAGGCCCTGGGTTCGGTCCCCAGCTCCGAAAAAAAAAAAAAAAAAAAAAAAAAAAAAAAAAAAAAAAGAACCGAAAGGTTCTGGCCTTAGAGGCCTTCCCAACCTCCATGGTAGTCAAGACCCTTCCTTAGAATGTTTCCTGGGGTAGCTTGTAGGGAGACCCTCGTGGTGGTCTCAGAAACTCTGCCAGCAAAGAGAGTCTTTTGGAAAGAGTCTTGCTTCTCTATCTTTGTCCCATCTTGCCCCTTTCCACTGCCTTCCCTGCCCAACATGTCCTGATCCTGCCTCCTCTTCATGCAACAGTCCTGAGTAATCAAGAGTTTCCTGATGACAGGCTTCCCATTCCTCCTCACAATACTGGGGAACATGAGGGCTCAGAGGAAGGAGCTCTAGCCTGGTCCAGGACCAGGCTCAATCTAGGCATCCTGACAACTCCACTGGCTTCTTGCTATCCTAACTGGGGTCAGATCCCAAGGTATATGCTGGCTATGCTGCATCCCTTAGGGAGGGCGAGGACTCACAGTGAGATCTAGCCCTTGGCAGGCAGAACAACCTATTCCAAGAAAGAGTCATAGTTCTTTTTCCTTACACTCACCCAGATCTTAGGGTCATTAATCACTGTAGCCCAGATTGCCCCTTTATTCCAGCAACTTCCTTTATTCTACGTAATTTCCCTGTTTGTGTCTGGTTCTAAAGTCACTGCTGTGCTTTGGATCCGGAGTAGCTGCCAAGGCTGTATAACCCCAGCAAGTTACTATGTTTTTCTGGGTTGCATTTTTCTTGTCCTGTTTTGTAGGAGTTGTCAGAGGATTAAATGAATTGAGACATGCAAATACTCAGGACCCTTAATGGCAGGGTTAGGAATGACTAGCTGCTGCTAGAGTTTGAATCTGAAATGTCATCTAAAGGAACAAGTGTTAAAGCCTTGGTCTCTAGGGAGGCACACCTGGGAGACCAAAGAACCTTTTTTGTTGGCATCTAGTGGAAAATTGTTAGACCATAGGTGTCCTTCAAGAGAACTTCCCTGTTGTGAGGCGAACAGCTTGCTTCAACATGTGTTTTCAGCCACAATGAACTGTCTCATCATAGATCAAAGCAGCAGGGCCCTCTCTCATGGACTGAGACTTCCAAAACTGTGAGCCCAAACCAACCTGCACTATTCATAAGTTGGATGTCTTGGGTACTTGATACACAGAAACTGACTGAAGAGCTGTTGCTGGAGGGGGAGGCTTTAGTAGAGTGTGTTCCTCAATAGAGAGCTAGCCATGTCTGTAATCCAAGGAGGCTGAGACAGGAAAATTGCTCTAAGTTTGATGGAAGCCAGGTCAGTCTGTCTATAGTATGAGATCCTGTCTCAAATATGCAAATATACAAATGAACAAACAAGCAAACCACCAACCAAGAACAAAAACCTAGAGTCCAAAGGTGAGCTTAAATGTCACTGCAGCTGTTGACCAGATGGGTGGGTTTGGCATGTCTTTTAACCTCAGTGACCCTTTAACATTGTTCCCTTTTAAACTGGAATTTATCAGCCACAGAGGTTAGGTATAGTGTAAGGGACTAGGGGAGGGGGAAAGGAAGGAGTTTCCAAGGAAGAGAAAATCGAATATAGTAATGGACTGGTGATGGGAGGGGACTGGAATGGGAAGACTAATGAGGGAATCATTAATCTTATTAGAGATAAGGAGGGAAAAGGGTTAAGGGAGGAAATATGGGGAGGATTAGCTAAAACTAAAGAGCCATTTGAAGGGTCATATGGAAACCTACTACAACAGAAGTGTATTAAAATATGTACATATATGAAAGAAATCTAAATGGAGTTATCAAATAATGGGGGAGACAAATCCTAAACTAGACATCTCTTGTCACCAAATGAAACATCCAATGCCAAGAATGGGTTACATCCAATTGGTCAAAGGGGGGAAATGCCAAAACAACTTAGTCCATTGCCAAGACTATTGGTCGTGCTACACAAACTGATGGTAAAGCCCTGTTGCTGAAGACAACAACTGTACAACTCATTGAGCATGAGGAAGTCCAGCTGCTGCCTACCTAGAGCCCTCACCACTACTGAGTGGTTCACGACACTGGAAGGCACTGTGCATGCTACCAGAGGAGAAAGGTAAACACCAGTCCAACGACAGACTCTTTGATCTACCGTGGTGACCTGCCTGCACAGTATGCTGATGCGATAGTGGCATAGAAGCTGTGGGTGCAACCAACTACTATCTGATTGGATTGAAGGCTCACTCCACGAAGTGGAGTTCATCTCTCCCACTGCTCTGGGGGCCAAAACCTGAGGCCAGGGAGAAAACAACACTACTGTTCTGCTAATTTAGTAATGAATTAACTCCTAACAACATTCTGCTATACTGATTGACCGGCATTTTTGCTCAGCCATCATCAGAGCAACTTTTTCCTGCAGCAGATGGGAAGAAACACAGAGACACACAACTCAAAAAATGTCTAGAGTGAGAGACGTTGGAGCACTAAGTCTTAAATGGAATCTCATTGTCAAATCCCTTCTCTCAGGGCTTAGAGGACTTTGCAGAAGAGAAGGAAAGATTGTAAGAGCCAGAGGGGACGGAAGACACCAAGGAAACAAGGGCTTCTAGATGCAATAGGACTGAGGCACATAGGAACTCACAGAGGCTTGGCGGCATGCACAGGGCCTACAGGGTTTAAGCCAGATGGGGTCCCAGTTCTGAGAGAGAAGTAGACACAGGCCCCATCGCTAACCCAGAAGCTATCTCCAACTGACAGCCACTGGCAAAGGAAAAATTAGTTGTTTCCAAAACAGTTTCAGGAGATATTTAAATCATGTGTAAGGACAGGTCCCATGCCCAGCAGTAGAGCAGCAATAGTACTCCTGAAGGATTTTTGTTTATTATTTTTTTTACATTACTTATAGTGCTGGATTGTTGTGTTTACTTCGACACAAGCTAAAGTTATCTGAGGAAAAGGAACCTCAATTTAGAATATGCCTATATAAGATTGGGTTGTAGGCATACCTGTAAGGTGTTTTCTTAACTAGTAATTGATGGGGGAGGGCCCAACACAATGTAGGTGGTGCCATTCTTGGGCTCATGGTCCTGGGTTCTATAAGAAAGTGGCTGAGAAACCAGGAGGAGCAAGCCAGTAAGCAGCACTTCTCAGTGTCTTCTGCATCAGCTCCTGCCCCCAGATTCTGGCCTTGCTTGAGTTCCTGTCCTGACTTCCTTTGATGATGACCAGTGATGTGCAAGTATAAGCCAAATAAACCTTTTCCTTGCTTTTTGGTCATGGTATTTCATTGCAGCAACAAAACTAAGACACTTAGATATTGTGGTCTCCTATCTTATGTTCTTATGGGATTCTTGTGTGCACAAGTGCACATGTTTGTTTTTATATATGCTGTGTGTGTGTGTGTGTGTGTGTGTGTGTGTGTGTTGTGTGTGTGTGCGTGTTGCCCCATTCTACTGTTTTTGGTGCTTGTTTATTTTCCAATAGTGGTGGTGGGGGAGTAGGAAGGATCAGGGAGGAGTTGGGAAAGGGAAAACTGTGATTAAAACATATTGTTTGAAAAAAATCTATTTTCAAATAAAAAAGAAAATGAATGTTAGAAAAAAAGGAGTTAGAATATTTTTATTGGTATAAAGAGCAGAGATAATTTTTCTTCTATTTACTCATGATCCATGTATGTCTCACTACTTACTTATCTACCCATACATCATCTATTCATCTCCTTTTTCTTTCATTTACTTACCCATCTATCCAGTCATGTATTCTTCTAACAATGTATTACTCATCCACTTGTCTAACCATTTATTTACATGCCCATCCATTCCCTCTTCTGCCTATTTATCTATAGATCCATTTATTCATTTCCAGCCACATATTACTTACTCTATTTTCATCTAACATCTATCCATCCATCTATCTATCTATCTATCTATCTATCTATCTATCTATCTATCTATCTACCTACCTACCTACCTACCTACCTACCTATCTTTCTATCTAATCTATCATCCATCTACATGTCATCATCTTTTTATCTAACTACCCATTTTACCATCCATTCTCCAATCTTCTACCCACAAACCCATCTACCCACTCCTCTACCTCTTATCTATTCATTCATTTTCCTGTCTGTTTGTCTATCTATATACTCACTTCTCTATCCTCCCCTCTTCTATTCTACCCATTATTCATATGTTCATCCACAAACAAATACTGAGCACCCAGTGCTCAGTACTCAATACCTGCCCCATGCTAGGTGCTCACTAATGACAAGTACTTGTTCAAATGCTCTTAAATTCCTATGAGCTATGACTTGGAAGTTCTGATAACATTGCAGATCATGAATAGAAGAGCTCTCCAGCTGACCTCATCATACTGTGTGGACCTCTCATTGACAGCTGATAATGGATTGAACTCTATCTTTTCTTTTCTGCTTATGAAGCTTGTCCCTTCCATGAGGAGTTCTCTGTTGTTTTTTTAAATTACCATTTCTTCTCAGAAACTATTAGCACCCACACTTGTGCTGTTTCCTGGGATCATCTTTGAGAGCTGAATGTGTGACAACTGGTTTCTGTTCTTTGAAGCAGCAATATGCTTGTTGGAGGTCTGTGCTGTGCTAGGAGGAGGCAGCCTGATCACAAATTCTGGCTTGGAGAGCCATTCATAAAAGCCGTCCAGCCCATAAGAGTCACTCAGCAGATCTAGGTGGCCATGCAGTGCATCAAGCACACTGTGAATTCATTTCCTTTACAGCAGTGGGTGGGAGAAGGATTTTTCTTGGAGTGTTGGTGCTGAGAAAGCCTCAGAACCACTTATGTAGCTGGAGGGTGGGGAGGGAAGATGGTACTCTTTCAGCCCATGTCTTCTCTGACATAGTTATTTTTGGAGCAACAAGAAAGCCAGTTGTTTAATTGGCACAGGTCTGCACAGTCCCTGCAGTCACTGAGAGGGTTGGCAAGATGCAGGACCACTGGGTGGCCTAAGAATGAGGGAAGAGGATAACACCTACCCTTGCACCAAAAGTCTGGCTCTACCCAGAATTCCACACAACTCAGTCCTTGGTCATCCAGGGTTGGGATAACTCAGATAAGGTATTTAGGAGCATGGGCAATAGTGCTAGGCTTCCAGCATCCACTTGGATGATGAGTTACTGAGTGATTCAAGGTGCTATGCTTTTCCTCTAGTTATTTTTTGTGTTGAACCCAACAAAGAGAGGATGGAGACATGGTTCTCAGCATAGTTTCCATTTTGGAGCGTGAAGACAGGAGCAAGAAGCTTAGCATGGCTGGGTCCTGGTTTCCTGGCCTGCTGTCTTGGTATGTAAGGGGTGGACCATTCAGTCTCGGAAGGTCGGTACAGAAGCTGAGCTGGTGTTAGAAATGGTCATAGACGTTCTATGCAGTCGTTTTTGACTACTGAATAATAATATGAAGGGGGATTTATACTATACACTCTCTTTTCATTTCTCTGATAATTTTTACTATGCCTTACAAAAAGTATTGCTGTACATCAGATTGGGATAATCGCGGTCAGACTGACCATTGCCCACATAGTCTGAAAAGCACTGATGTATAAAATTGCAAATTAAAATGAGATGATAGCTGCAAAGACAGTTTAACAAGATGGATGAGATCTGTTTCTTTTGTTAGAAATGATAGTAGCAGATTTCTGGATGATCAGGGTGACCATGGTAACACACATAATGCATCTGGGCCCTGTAGCTCATCTCTGCCTATGCATTGTATACTAGTCATTTCATAAAGTATATAGAAGCCAAGCAGAATGAAATTCAAGCCAGGCAGACAGCAAAACTTGTGCTCCAATCTCCTCTGCATGCTTTCTCGCCCAGCACTGCTTCAGGGAAGGACCTGAATGAGGTGGTAAAGGAAGGGAGAAAAGACAAAGAGAGCTAGACATAGAAAGCTGGGATCAGGTGCTCTGAGCTCTCTGAGGGAGAAAACACAGTACCCCAGAAGCTCAGCATGTTTATTACACAGAGTGAACAGAGAGGTGGGGTTGTGGCATACAGTTAAACAAGGAGGCAGGGTTTATTGTAGAGAGTTAGATCAAGGAGGCAGATTTAGCTTATCTTTGTAGAAGCAGTCTCTGTGGGTGAGCAGTCTTCAGGCTGGAAACATCCAGGGAAGAAAGCTATGTGGACATTTTCTGCACACGTTTATCAACCACTACATACAGACCAGAAGGGAAGGTTTTGCCATTTACCTCTGACCCCTAACCCATGGGGAGAAGACTTTGCCATTACCCCATGGGCTTGAGCCTATGTCAACAATCACTCAGGACTTCAATCCAGGCTCTATCCACTCCCTGTCGTCAGGTATGCTGGCAGCAGCTGAATCTCAAGGGAGGTAACCAGGTATTACCCGTAGTTTGGACTGAAAGCATCCTATAAGGCTACCTGGAGAACCCTTGCTGGAGCACAAAGGGACTTGCATTTGTGTAAAGGACCAGGGAAGAAGTCACAACGACCATAGGAAGTGAGACTGGAACCTACTAGCAGAGCCCCACTGTCTTCCCAGTGCAGTTTGGCACTTAGCCTCTTGCTGGCTTCTTCCTGGCATCTCTCTTGCCCTCTCAGCTAGTGCCTTTGGTGAAGTCGGCTCTAGTGGGGAGAGATGGAAATGCTTTGGCTGTAGTCTGAGATGGTGTACTAGCTTTTGGCTGCTGGCTAGCAAGTCTCCCCAAATAACCTTCAGTGAGTCACACCTCTTTGTATCTACAGCCGTGGGTTGTCTTGTCCCATTTCAAGTCTGAGGTTGCCAGTGACTCATTTTAACCACCAGAATGTGACAGAGAAAGCTGTGGGACATCTGTAGACTAAGCACCAGGAAGTCCTGGCACCTTCTGCTTTGGGGACTCCTGGTAGAGTCACTGGTTTTTGAAATGTACTCTTATACCTTGCTCTAGAGTGGTACTAAATGTGTGTTACAACCTGCTCTTCTAGAAACAGTCCTGAAACTTAGAGATGGAAGTTTAGCCCTCCCAGCATCCACACCAAGTCCTGTCCTCTGTCTCTACCTGTGTCCTAGAATAGCAAAGAACCTCCTTCAATGTTCTAGCTCAGAAGAGTCCCCACGTGATGTCAGCCCTAGGCTACCATCTGACTGAAGCTGCAGGGGATGTCCCCAGAGAGAGTAGAGCCACCCAGCCAGTTCCACAAAGCCACAGAACTTCTGGGGATTGACTGCATGGCAGCTGATTACTGATAAAAGTGTCACTGGGGAAGGCACCCTGGATTCCTGGTTCATTTCCTAGAGGCTGCAGGACATTTTTTGCTGATGTTCAAAACTGAAGGACAAGACATTCTCTACCTTGGTTGCATAAAGACTTTTTATGATGACAGAACACAAGGAACCACATTTTAGCAAGCTACCCCTTCCCAAGGAGAGCACACTTTAAAAGGTGTAGACAAACAGTATCACCAGATGAGAACACCTTTGTATAAATTCCATGTATCCCTGTGTGTATTCATATATATGTATGCATGCATGTGCCCACATGCATATGTGTGCACATATGTATGCATGTAGGCGAGAGGCCAACACTGAATCTTCTCCCCAATTACTTCTAAAACTGTCACTCACCAAGCCCAGAACTCATCTATTCAGCTAGCCTGGTCAGCCTGCAAGGCTCAGGGACATTTTGTCTCCCATAGTCCCAGTATTGAAGTTATAGCACACACCAGCCCTGCCTGGGTTTTTTATGTGAGTTCTGGGGGAGCTAAACTCAGGTCCTTATGCTGTGCAGCAAACACTCTTCTGACTGAGCTATCGCCCCAGGGTCCATGTAGCCATTTTGAGAAGAAGTTTACAGAGGGCAAGACACTTATAGAAAGGAGCTGCCAATAAGAATGAACTACTATCTGTTCTTCATTCTCTGCTTGGTCTTTCTGCATTCTCACCCGTACATTTTCTTTTGGGTACTCTGTGCTGTCCTCAATGGGTAGTTCATTATTCTCCAGAACCCAGAGTAGCAAAGAGGTTTTATTTGTGGTACCAACTCTGACTAGCTGATGGGTCTTGGAAGTACTCTTCCTGGAAGAGTACTGTGATCCATTAGTAATGCCTGCTGTGTACACAGGAAGGGGTGACAGTGGCACCGGCCACTCACATTTACCAACTCCATCCAGTATTCTTCCTAGAACTGTGAAAATATTCCATATAGCTGCTCATTCCACTTCCTGTTTTTAGAATGCCTGGTCAATTTTTTCTCATTTAAAAACGTGTGCCTTGGTTGTCATTTTGCCAGGAAGATGGCTCTTGATTTTTCCAGGCACAAGTCTCTTTCCTCCCCTGCTGTTCCAGGACACTTCCTCTAGCTTATGGCATTTGGCACCTTCCCCTGTCCCCAGCTCCTTATTCTAGTCTCATCTGCAAGGCTTGGATTCTTCCCAGGAAGAAGCATTGGGTCAGTTTTATTATTGTACAGCAGTGTGTCACAGCTCCACCAAAGCTGGAAGCGGGACTTTGTAGGTGGACTGCTGGCTGCTCTCAGTGCTTCTTGGCCTTAGTGACAAGCAGAAAGTGCCATCAGAAGATGGAGGGTGTTTTGTGGCAGGTGTGAATTGGAAGTGGGGTGGAGAATCCATGAACTGAGAAGTGTTCAGGCTGAAAGTTGCTTCAGGAGCAAGTGCCCACGTGTGAGCTAGTGAGGGGGGGGGACTTGGAGTCAGCTGTGAGCCTTCTCAGAAATGACTCCAGGGACTGGGGTAGGCTGGGGTTTCTAGGCACGTCTGGGGGAGGCTGCTAGACTATCTACAATCAGAGTCATCAGGAGTTGCCCTTGCCTGGGGCCTGTGTACAAGTGAGCTTAGTCCCAAAGCCTTGTATGCAGTGTGCACACAGCAATCCCACAATCCTCTAGGCAGCATGGTGCCTGGTATGCAGCTGGTTCTCGGTAGCATGTCGGGGTCCACACTGGTGGCAGGGTTGGGTGAGGAAGGAAATGAGGTACCCTCTTCACAGTTCCTCAGTGCTCATCTCTCAAGACTTACATTCAGCCAGGTGCCTGGCCCAAGTGTCAGAGCCGAGTCTGGTAGGTATATGGGCTTCATTTTCACTGTGACTCATACTTTCCAGCCTGGGTTCAAGGTTAGCACCAATAGGAAGTACTTTCCTATGCTAGTGTTCCCCACGTGGCTCTGTCTCCCTTCTCTCTTGTGTCTTACTGCATGAAATCTGCATCTGACTACAGTGAAGGCTATATCCTTCTTCCGCACTCTGCTTCTTTCTATACCAGAGACTCCTGCTCACAGAGGGAAAAGGATTTTTCAAGACAGTCAGCAAGCTTTTGTCCTAGCTGGGGACCTCAGCCGGTGCTTCCTGGATTCTGTCTTTGCTGTTGGTCCTATCCCATGAGGACCCTGCTGACATGTGAGAACACCCTGGCAAAGCTACTCAGACTGCTGCTGTGGCTTCTGTGCCTTCTCCTTGACCTCTATCTTATCTCTGTCCCTCACCTGCCACCCATCCTTCTGTCTTGTTTCTTTCCTGGTGATGGTGATGACAGAAACCCAGGCAGTAGAAGGCTGTCCGGTTCTGACAGCCTGCCCCACCCCCAGCCAGTCAGCTCTCTGAAACTGTGTGGCATTTATCTCCCCATATCATCCCTCTTCTGTGTTTCTAAATGTTTCATTTCTGGCTCATTAAAAATGAAGGGAAGAAAATGCCAGACAACTTCCAAAGGCAGAAAATGGCCAAACAATGCCAGTTAATTTCCTCTGAGCAAAATTAATTGTGCACCTTTTAGTTAGTCTTCGGGAGATATTGGTATGGGGATCGGGACTGCCAGAGAGGACGCTTCTCTGTCTCAGAAAAGTGACAGAGAGCTGGGAACCTATACTGATGTCACTGCCTCTTTCTTTGGGTCTGGCTCTCTCTCAGCTCAGTAGAACCCTATCAATTCCCTCTGCACTTGGTAGCCATCACAGCATCCCCAAGAAGTTGTGTTGTTCTGCGCTTCTTATCCCAGCCCTGTTGCCCACCAAGGACTCCAGAAGGCTCAGTTTTCCTGTCTTCTGGACTTGAGGCTGCTTGAGGGCTCTGCTCAGCCCCAGGCATCCACATACTTCCTGGGAATGGAGACTGTGTTGTAAACCTTCAGCTCACACATGGCATTTCTGCTGCCTAGAGTTGTCTTGGGCTTATGTGCCTGCTGGAGGTAAATGACACTCATGCATTGTCACAGGAGGAAGTAAGGTTCAGAAGCTTAGGTGATATATCCAGTGTCTTTGTTTTTGGGAGGCGTCTGGAGTTGAAACCAGACAGTTCAGCTGGACTCTATGGAAACCATGACTGCTGCAGGTCCCTAGGAACTTTGAATTGGGAAATTTTGCTTTGTATCCCATGGAGTTCTATCTCCACCATTAGTGACCTATGTCAACATACAATGGTGTGAGTTAGGTCAGACCTGGTGAAGGGGTACAGAGGTGTGGAGCAGTTGGCTACCTGGAGGAGTCAGGGAAGGCTTTCTGGAGGGGGTGACATTGGATGGTAGCCTTGAAGTCTGAGTTGGGTAAGAGAGAAGACAACCATTTCTTCTCAAGGTACAGTGGTATGGTCTGCGGGGCTGGCACTGGGAGTCACCGGGCAGAGCAAACAGCTGACACCAGCTTATGTTGGTGTGGACAGGCACACAGAAGGCTGAGAAGGCACAAAGGAGCAGTCTTGAAGGATGGCAGCTCTGGCTGTGCCTTTGTTTGGACTCTTGTGTTGCTAAAATCTATGGCTCATGTGACCCCCACATCTCTTAAATTCTGGGTCAAAATAATCACAGTGTGAAAAGAGAGATGAGGCTCCACTGCTGGAAAACTTAAGAACGGCCAGCACAATTTGAGCATATGAATCAGTTTTCAATGTTAAATTTTATGAACCAAATATGGAACCCTGTATTTCTGAGGAAAACCTGGAGTCCACACAGAGGTGTGTCCTCAGTATAAGACGTACAAGGTTCTAAGCTTTGGTGTTGACATGCTACAATCCTGGATATATAATTAAGTAAAAACATAAAAATTGAGTTATAATTGAGTTATTTTAAAAAATTAGTGTGTGTGTGTGTGTGTGTGTGTGTACATGTATGTGCAATGGTACATGTGTGGAAACCAGAGACCTTATGGGAATCTGCTGTCTCTTTCTACCACATAGGTTCTGGGGTAGAACTCAGGTCATTAGATTTGGCAGTGGGCATCATTTCCCATTGAGCCATCTTATTGGCCTCAAATTTCAGCCATTGGATTCTTTTTTTTAAAGTAACTGCTAGACAAATTTAAATTTCATAGCAGGTGGGTACTTTGGTCATCTCTGTACTGTCTAGTGTTTCTTTCAACCCAGCGTGACTCTAGTCAAATCCTATGAAACTACACAGGTAACACCAAGCCACGGTGGCTGTCATGCTGAGACATAGTCCCTACAATCCTACACAGAGCACAGCAGCCGGAACGAGTGACTGCGGGACTGTAGACAGTTTCACAATTTGTGCATAGGGTGACGGCACAAGGGGTACACTGCATCTGTAGTTCTATAGACAGCTTTGGCCTGTGAGCCCAGTCCTCTTAGCCTGGATGCCCAGCCACTCTGGGGACTCTGAGGCAGGTGGCTGGGACTTTGCTCTGAGGGGGATTCTAGTATTTAGACAGAGATCAAGTCGTGGGGACACAAGGCAACATAAGTGTTCCTTTCCGGGTGCCTGCTGAGAGGCCTTTGCCTGATCCTGGTCACTAGGCCTGAGATGAAGCAGGGAGCTAGAGAGGCAGGGAACCGGAAGGATGGCCTATAGGGCCCATTGTGCCACAGAGACAAATACCACGCACTGTTGCAGGGTGGCCAGTGTCTTTTGGAGGGGCCACTGATGAAGCTGGCCTCAGATTAACCCCAAGCCCACTTTGGAGACAACCTAAGTGCTGCTGGCACAGCAAAGCAACCGACTTGGCCCAGGTTCTGAATCTTCCCAGTGATTCCTCTGGGGCCTGGGGCCGGAGCCAAGGGCAGGCCCTTGGAGCTACTAGCAAGAAGGCATTTTTGACATCTTCCCCCTTAGCACCATGATGCAGGTGCAGGCCTTGCTAAGGCCTGTATAATTTTGCCTATTTGCTGGGATTTGAAGAAGACAGCATCCAGGAGACTCTGAGGAGGCTGACCTCAAGTGTTGGAGGACCATGATGCCCCGCTTGGGCACCGAGCCTACCTTCACAATGTCCTCATTGATGTTCTTGGGGTCTCTGTTCACCAAGTCTATCTCCTTGCAGTGAATGTCCTTGATGATCCGTGCCTCCAGATCTGTGTGCTCTTCGGTCATCATTGTGAGGCTGGGGCACCTTCGGGAGGAGATCAGAATCTTGTGGCTGGTATTGTTGACAGTCCTGGGGCAGAAAGACCAAGCTTAGGGTCTCCAGACTGGTGCCCCTGCCGGCTAAATAGGCCCCACCCAGCATGCCGGCTGACAGCTGTCCTGCATAACTTCAGCCGGCCTCTAGTTAAAGCTGTTGGTGGCACGCCTCCAAGCTAAAATTAAGACTGGATGGCAGAGCGCTCCTTAAAGGGGGCTGGCTGTGCAGGCCATTGGCCTCACGCGAGAGGAGACCTGGCATTCCCTGCCAGCCTCCAGGGCCTGGCCTTCCCGGTACTCTGTGGAGGCGGGCTGAGCAAACCCCTTGGAGTCCCTGGAATTTGCCACTCAATACTCAGGCTCCTCCCAGGAGCAGCTGCCCAAGAAGGGAGGTGGGCTCAGTCCCAGCTCTGCCTCTTGCTAGCTGCTGAGTGACCTTGGCACATGTCCCTTCTCTGTGCCACCATGACCCTATCTGTGACTGGGGATAATATAAGGACCAGAAAATTACCATTAAGACTCCTCCCACTCTGAGGATAGGAGACTGGCCTTCTGGGGGAGTCTATTGGAACTGGAAATGTCTGGTAGATTCTCTTTACGTTAGTGATTGGCTGTGGTGGTTAATCATTGTGTGTTTTATTATTAATATTTTTAAAATTACATTTTATTTATGTGTGTGTGTGTGTGTGTGTGTGTGTGTGTGTGTGTGTGTGTGTGTGTAAGTGAGCAGTACACAGCATACATGCAGGATCAGAGGACATCCCAAAGGAATCTGTTCTCTCCTTCTGCCATATGGGTCTTGGGGATTGGGCTTGGTGGCAGACACCTTTACTTGCTGAGCCATCTCACCAGACCCACCTGGAGAACAGGTCCTCATGCTCGGACAGCAAGCCCTTTCTAGAGAAAGCCATCTCCCCACTCCTGGTTCATCTGGACTGTCGGGTTAACTGGACTGAGTCCCTTGGGTGATTAGAAGAGCACGCCTCTGGAGCTGCCTGTGAGGGTGTTTCTGCAGCTGTGTCTGCTAATGGACTCAGAACTGAAGTGGATGATCTGGAGGCATTAGAGGGGTGGGAGCAGGCTGTAGTTGGAGGAAGTGGGTCACTGGGAGCCAGCTGCTTGCCTCTGAAGGGCATACCTCATCCGGTTTCCTTACTTTTCTCATCTGTTTCCTGCCTCCTGTGCTGTAAGTTGCCCTGCCCTGATGGATTTGCCATAGATGCTTTCTCCTTCATTCCTCTAACCCCAACACCCACAGCAAACTTGCTTCTTTTATGCCATAGAAAGAAGAATTTACACCAGGGCAAATAGTGAAAGCTTATTTTTAGTACCCTAAGTACTAAAAGGCTAAGTGCATCCTGCAGAAAGGCAGGAGGCCTGCCTCTAGTATCTGGATTTGTAAGTCTTGTCCTGCCATTTTTGCTACATCTTGCTTACCCCTGGAGTGGTCCAGAGTGCCTTTCCTAGAATAGATAGAGGCTTTCTTAGCCATTCTTACCCACAATCCAGTCTGTTACAGGGAAATCAGGACCTTGTATACAGGTATAAGGTCTTGTAGTGTTGCGAGGTTTACTAGAGAAAGGACATCAGTGTCTTTTACATGTTCCTCAGGGCAGAGCTGAAAGCCAGCTGGACCTGCCTGAGGTTGGCTTTGTTGTTGTAGGCCCAGTTATAAACTCTCCTTTATCTTGCCAGTGTTATTATAGCAGGCTCTTCCACCATAACAGTTGTTTTAGGTGTAATAGACTATAGCATTTGGAAGTTAACTTTTCCTACCAGAAGCTGTCTTTGTTCACAGTGACACAGAAAAGACTACACCTTACCCTGCTCTCCTGTGGCTTGGAGAAGGTCTGTGGTTTCCCTTGCAAGCGGTGAAGGCTCAATGAACTACAGAGTGAGGTTGGCTTGGGATGAGACAGGAAGAGGAAACCATGGCGGGTGGGGATGTCTCCAGCCTCAATGTGTCAGGCAGTGCCATGTTGCCACCTTCACATGGCTCTGGTTTCAGCTTTCAGAGTGTCCACAGGCAATCCATTGGGCAGTGGGGTGCCCCCTTCTCCACTTTTTAAGGCCACTTACTATTTAGCTCTCTTTTGAAACTCCAGTTTATGAAGGATGACAATGTTGAGTCCTGGAGGCCAAGGTCTATACATTTGCTTATCTACTAATCTACACATTCACTCAGGATTTAAGTTTTGTCCCTGCCTCAAGGGCCGGGGTTAGGACAGTGATCAGAAAGTGATAGACTCTTCTGCAATGTGGCCAGTGACCTAAGACATGGTTTATAGACAAACCCATAGGATGTGATGGTTTCCCTGATGCTCGCAGGGAAGCCTTCCTGGGAGGTGGCTGTAGAGTTAGGTGTTGGAGGACAAGTAGGAGTCAATCCCAGAGAACCCTTTAAATAGACTAACTGTGGCTTCAGAGGGGTGTGAACTGGTGTGTTGAGAAGCATGGAATGACTGGATAACTGTGTGGGTGGGGCAAAGGGTGGGTAGGTGAAAGGAGATAGGGTAGGCTGTAGCCTCAGGATGAAGTATCCCAGGAAAAGCACTTGTTGCTATCTAGAGATGGATTATGGCTTGGATGGGAGTCAGCTCCTGCAAAGGCCCGTGTGTAGAGGTCTAGTCCCCAGATGATGGCTCTGTTGAGAGGTGTTAGAGAGTGAGGTTTCTAGCTCTGTCAATGGACTCATCCCTTGAAGAACTCATAAGCGTCAGAGGAAGTAGTCTCCAGGGAACATGCTTTAGAAGGGTACATCACATCCCATGACCTAACCTTCCACTCTTTCTGCTTCCTGACTGCCATGAGGTGAGGGGTGCTGCTCCTCCACATGGATGTTCTGTCTCCTTATATGCAGGTCTAGAAGCAATTGACAACTGACTAACATGAAGTATTGGAAAAACCACTAATGGCATTGAGGTGATAACTGATTACTGAGATTGTTATCAGGCTTGTGTGTGAGGAAGGTCACTGGTGCTCACATGTATGTAGATGGGAACTGGGTGAAGTTTGAGGTAAGAAGGGTGGTCAGAAAGCTGAAAGGGTTGGGACTGTAGCTCAACTGTTAGAAACCGTGGGCTCTGTTCCCATCACTACATACATCTAAGCATGGTGTCTTAGCCTGCAATTCCAGCACTTAGCAGTAGGTGGTGGAGATTTGAGTATCAGGAGTTCAAGGTCATCTTTGCTACACAGAAAAAAGGAAATTGATGCCAGCCCTGAGTTGCTTGAGACTCTGTATAGATATAATAGTACAGCTGGAAGCAGCAAGACTCTGTCTACAGCTCGTAATAAAGATGCAGAAATTATGTGGTTTCAACAGCATGGGGACTACACACACACACACACACACACACACACACACACACACCTGCTTACTGCAATCAGTAGTTTAAGACTGCGTTGGCTACGTTGTGAGCCAGACATCTGAATCACTAATATTCTGTTCTGCTCACCTCAAAGCTACCTCATAGGTATAGGTAGATGTTATTCCTCCAATCTTCACACCTGAGTCTAGATAAGAAATGGAAAGGAGGAGGGACAAGGGAAGGTATCTGTCATTAGAGTTAGTCCCATCAGAAACCCTCCCCTCCCCCCACAACAATTTCCATTTATGTTTTATGTCTGTCATTGTTGTTCTCTCTTGGCCATACAGGATGGGATTGCATATTTATAGCTTTACCACATTGTTACCTCCCTAAAGACAAATGTTAGGCAAGTACAAAAACTGCCTGTGTCTCTTAGGAGTTACTGGGGTCTTGTTCATTCTCCTGCATAGGGTTCCTAAGTTATCCAGTCCTAGGAATGGATTGGGACAAAGAGGGAAAGCTGTGGCTTAGCTTTGGGTGGACTATGGAGTTGGTCTGAGCCTGGCTTGGGGTATGCCCACTGCATCACTTGTGAAAACAACAGGGTCTACTAAGCAGTGGACTGACACCTCCAAATTGTGAGCCAAAACAAGCATTGCTTCTTTTCAGGTTGAAGACTTTGTGTAGTTTGCTATAGTAGTGGTAGTGTAGTAGTCTGAGTGACACAGACATAACAAGATGATGACAGAGAGAATGGATATTACCTATCCCAAGGATGGTTGTATCTGTTTTCTTTCAATGGGATGGGTAGTCTTCCTACTAGGAACTGGCTGTTTCAAGGCCTATGAAGCTGGAGTTATTTTGGAGAAGAAAGGTTTTTGTATTTCCTAGGACTCTAAAACTGGGCAAAAGGCTTCTGGTGTCTTCTCTATCTGGCTTTGAAGTCTGTATTTCAAAGAGAAATCATAGTATGACAGAGCTGAAGAGGTCCAGCTTTTCCATCATGTAGATAAAGAATCTGAGGTCCCTAAAGTCTTGGCTGTGGAGGGAAGAACTTGGAATTTGGAGATAGGCTGCCATGTCCTTGTGAGCATGTCACTGTTCCAAAACTCACTGGTGTCACGACTACACCAATACCCTCCCTTTCTACCACCAGAGAGTCTGAAAAGGCTTAAATCACTTTCCAAATAAGACAATAAAGTCTCTAGTGACACCAACAGAAATCTACCGCAGCAACAAGGAGAAGTGATTAGGTCAGACTAGGCTTGGAGCCTTATTCAGGTTCCACACCTGACTGAAGTCTTGGGTAACAACACCATATGTAAGTGGGTGCAGTGAATGGGGTTTGAGACATGTCTTGGGAGAAACAGGACAGTTTGGGGCTGGAAAAGAGATGGCTAAAATGGATGGAACCAAAGAGTTTTTGTCAAGTTACTGAAACTTTTCAAGTGCATCCAAAACATGACCTACAGGTCATATGTGATGCAGGGGAGCCATGAATATGGACAAAATCTAGACTTAATTAAAAAATCACGAGATTGTTTTGTGGGGTTTCCTTTTATAACTTGACTGCACAGTAACTAAATATGAGCTTTCTAGAGGTCAACATCATGTCTCATTGTCCAAAGTTTGGACATAACTGGAAGATGTGGTGGGTTCTGAGATGAATAGTGGTAGACTCTGAATTTCCTAAGTCCAGTGCCTGACTCCCAGCAGGTTGCTGGATGGTGACAGAAGGGAGGCCCACTGTCAAGGTACCAAGAAGAGCTACATCTGGGCATGTAGTTCTGCTTGGGAAAGGGGAGTCTGCCTTGTCCAGATTCATGAAGGCAATGAACTGAGGGATGGCCCAGGGTAAGAAGAAAAGAGGGATAAGTGAGCTATTGGGCCAGTTAGCAAATATTTCAGGAGGACTGATAACATAAATTTCCAAGTCTATATCATACTAAATGTGAAGAGCCCCTCTGAAAGAAGAATCAGAATCAGAAAGACAGTGAAATTCATCTGGAGGCCTGTGCAGCCTACGGAAGGTGGCATCAGGGTTTTAGAAGGGAAGCAGACCTCTTCTCTTCTTAAGTGGGAAATGGAATGGACCAAAGCCCTCAAGGCCTGACCTCTACTGGCTTACATCAGCCAGGAAAACCTTATGTCCCAAAGGTTGCATAACCTTCCCAGTGCCACCAGTGAGGACCAAACATTCCAACAAGTGTCTGTAGAGGACACTTCATCCCAACCCTGACAAGGCATCTTCTAAGCATATGGCCTGTAGTTGCCCTGGCAGAAAGCTGGGTCTAGGGCGACTCAGCTAGCCCATGGTATCACAGCAGTTGGTGCTAAAATAAGCCTCTTCAGTCTAACTTGTTCAGTCTCTACTTGTCCTGGTTATTTGTATCATTAAGGACAGGAAATGCTCACAGGCTTCCCTGCCTCCCACCCAGGGTAGGGTCAGTCTCTGTATTAGTCATTTTTCTTGTTGCTATGACAAAACACTCCCAAGAAACACCTGAAGGAAGAAAGGGCTTATTTTGGCTCTCTGTGGGACAGTGCAGTCCATCATTGCAGGTAAGACATGGCAGCTGGAGTGGGAGGCAACTGGTTACATTGACAGTCAGGATACAGAGAGGAATGGATACCTGCACTCAGCTCAGTTTCTCCAATTTACCCAAGGCAAGACCCTCACTCATGGGATGGAATCACCAACATTTAGGATGGGTTCTCCCACCTCAAGTAATCCAATCTAGAAACTCTTCTCAGACTTACGCAGACCTTTATTTATCTTCTAGCTGATTCTAGCTCATGTAGGGCTGGCAATCAGTGTTAACTAGCAGACTCTTCCTGAGTTGAATCTATCCATGAGATGTCTTCACCTTTTTCTTCTTTTCCGTTCACCCCCATGAGCAGACACCTTGTTCTGGAAGAATCAACTCTCCCACCAGAACCTTTTTTGCAGCTTCAAGGACTAATTGTGAAACCCCTTGTTCAGAAGGCACCATGCAGGAGTCAACTGCTGGAAGGGGAGAGCTGTGCTGGCAAGCTTACTGTTCTCTAGCAGGCTGAGACTAGCCTCCATGTTTAAGCAGTTAGAAGAGCAGAGGCATTCGGCATATCAGCATATGCCCAGAGAGATAAAACTGAAAAAGGGTTCTGTATAGATTTCTTGGAGAATGTAGTGGCTGACCCGGGACCCATAAATGTCCCAAGACCATGCAGTCTGATGTCCCTCTACTCTGGCCTGTCAAAAGTCTCATGCTGTTGTCATGTGGGGTGAAGACAGCAGGGAAAAGCTGCCCATCTCTTCTCCTGTCTCTGTCTACTCAGAACCCCAAGGGATCTTAGGCTCTGCATCAATGCCATTCAGCCAGACTTATGAACAGGAGCTGTGCAGGAAGTCTCACAGAGCCAAGGGATGGGTGTGTACAAGATTTTGTGTTGTCTAGATGGGCAAATTGTATCTTATCAATTGGATCAGAGGATATTGTGTGATCTTTAATATGGCAACTTAATTGAGTTCAAGAGAGTGTATGGTGACAGGATGTACTGGCCTGCCATGGAATTGGGATGTGTATGCCTGGTGTGGTGGAAACCAGCCAAGAGAACTGTGAGTGAGAAGGGGCGACCTGGCAGGGTGCAGTGTTGGAATGGCTCATGGACAGCGGGTCAGAAAGTAGATGGGGGCAGTGTGGGGCCACTGAGATAAATTAGCGCTAGTCCAGTGGTCCACCCAAGCCAGAACTAGCAAGAGAGCGCTACCACCAGGGTACGTGCAGAACCGGTCCTGCTGCCACAAGAAGTGGCATATAGCATTCCGTGATCTGAGCTAGGCAGGAACTCCTGTGTGGAAGGAAGCATTCCCAGGGCCTGTCTCCTTCAGCTTACTTTGACTTCATGCTGGTATTTGTTCTCAGCTCTGTGGGTGAGAACCAAAATGAATAATGCATTATTTCAACCAATAATCGGTCTGAGGAGATAACTCAGTAGAATGTTTGTCTACCGTGTATGAAGCCATTGGTTCCATTACCAGTAGTACATAAATCAGGCATAGTAGTGCTTGACTGCAATTCCAGCGCCCAGGAGGAGAGGGCAGGAGGATCAGGAGTTAAATGTCATCCTCTTTGAGATCCTGTCTCTTTCTCTAAGAGAAAGAACAAAAGAAAAAGTAAGCAACAAGAATTTCCTGGATGTGGTATAGAGCAGGCATTGAGCATAAAATGCTGAAAATGTAGACCCCAATTTGGCAGGCAGGAGAGAGAGAGAGAGAGAGAGAGAGAGAGAGAGAGAGAGAGAGAGAGAGAGAGAGAGAGAGAGAGAGAGAGAGAGATCTGGAACCCTGTATACACAGAGAGATGTAGTCCTTGAAGGGTGCCTCAGGATTCCAGGATTCAGGCAGGCATGGCTTCTGTCTGGGGGAACCTCATGCGTGTTCTCTCTCTCTCTCTCTCTCTCTCTCTCTCTCTCTCTCTCCTAGTGATGGAAAGGATTGAACCAAGGCCCTCATGCCTAAGCACTCTACTACCGAGCTATATCTTCAGCCCTCTTTCATTTACTTCATGACAGGGTCTCACTAAGTTGTCCAGATTAGTTTTAAACTCTCTGCCGTTGAGGCAAACCTTGAACTTGTGATGCTCGTGCTTCAGCCTCTCAAATAGAGGGATCACAGGTCTGCCCCCTTGGAACTGGCTACCTAACAGTCCTGTACGGAATACATGGGCCTTGGAGGAATTGCTGGATCTCTGAAGAAAGTCCTGAAGTCCCAGTGAGCCAATGGCGGGGGGGGGGGTCTACTTTCCCTCAGCTTTGTACATCAGCTTCATGGGCTCCTGGAAAAGAATGGGGGAGAACAGGCTGGGAAGGAGAGGGTCATGTGCTTTCCAGTCTTTCTTTATTTCCTGGGCTTTGTAAGGAAGATAGCTAGGAGCAGTGGTATGTCAGGGGCTGGAGCTGCAAACCGCAGGACCTGTGAAGGAGATCTTATTGGAAAAGGGGATTTCACATTAGAACAGTCAACAGGGTGAATTCTACTCCAAAATGACTGACATTTAAAAATAATAATCCTCTTATTAATTATTTGAGAATGTCATGCATGTGTACAATGTATAATCATATTCATACCCATGCTTCTTATTGTAATTCCTCCCAGATCTCCCTCCCCTGACCTTTTACTTCTTCCCAACTTTGTGTCTCCTCCACTACCTCCTTCTCTTCTTTTTTCTCCTCCACCAATTTGTGCTGTCCAATGCTTGTGGACTGGAGTGTGATTGACCTACAAGGGGCCACACTCTTAATGAAAACTGACTCCTCCTTCCCCAGAAGCCATCAACTGTCAATAGCTCCTGAGCCAAAGGTTCACAAGCCCCGCCCCTTCTATCCTGGAAAGGTGACTGACTTGACATTGTGCCATTCTTATGCAGGGATTAGCAGCTGCTCTAAACTTGAGAAGGAATTGGACTTTGACACAGAGCAGGCACACACAGAGACCTTTATATGAGTATTAGAATCTTGTTGCCACAAGCCATGGAGTCCCCTCCCTGGCATCTTCAAAACCATAATGGCCCTGCCAATACTCCACCTCTGTCTTCATACCTTGTTAACTATGAGGTGCTGAATGCCTGTTCTGGGACTCAAAAGCCCTGAACTTAAGGTGTCAGTAAGCTGGCACTGCTTTGGGGATCTAGGGAAGGATCAGTTTCCTTACTTCTTGAAGTTTCTGGAAGCCTCCTGCATCCCTTGCTTCATAGCATCCCCTTCATAGCATCAAAGTGCACTGAACTCTAAAACAAGGTCTGTGAACCTGATGCCTGCCTTCCCTCTGTTCTCTCTCTTCTTGCCCAGGTCCACTGTTAATGGTATATAAGGGTCCCCAGGGTTTTTGCCTATTGGCTTGTAATCATCTA
The DNA here is from genome assembly GCF_021556685.1 of Rattus norvegicus. Classification (NCBI taxonomy): domain Eukaryota; kingdom Metazoa; phylum Chordata; class Mammalia; order Rodentia; family Muridae; genus Rattus; species Rattus norvegicus. The sequence goes on along the minus strand of NC_141537.1, from coordinate 146,748,587 downwards.
GCATCTCCTCACCTATGGCTTCTGGAGGGCTTTCTGTGATTGTCAGTGAGCAGCTTTCCAAGACTGTCTTGACCCTGCTGACCTCAGCCGAGCAGAGCCTGTTGGTCAGCTAAAAGTATATATGATGATAGACTCTTGCTTTCTCTCTTCCTACATGATTTTATGGGTGGATGAAGAGCAATGGGGCTCCCTGCAAGGCGAGTCTTTCCAATTTCCAGAGCTGTGTGAGTCAAACAGGGTGGGTACCTGAGAGCTCGCCCAGAGATGTCCCGTGGCATCTAGACCTTGAGAGCTTGGGTTTCTGAGAGAATCTTGACTTTGAGCTTCAGTCTTTCCCCAGCGAAACAGAATGGGCAATGGCAGGAATGGAGGTAAGATCAATGTAGCTTGCAATCAGCCATGAAGGCCATTGAAGGAAGCAGGCCTGGTGGAAGAAAAACCTGCCTAGATGGCAATTGCGTTGGATAGACTTGGAGCCAAGAACCTCTCTTTTGTCTTTTGAGTTGGGGTGCTCAGGCTTAGTGGGGAAGCAACAAGGAATGGTGAGGATTGTGGGTCCCATTGGTTATATAGGCTGAGAGGGGGGAAAATTGTGTGGTTCCATGTAGGTTGTGGAGAACTCCAGAGTCCAGGCCACACATTAGGTCAGGGCATTAGTCAGGGTTCTCTAGAGGAAGAGGCATTACAGAATGAATCTGCCTATCTATCTATCTATCTATCTATCTATCTATCTATCTATCTATCTATCTACTATCTATCTATCTATCTATCTATCTATCTATCTAATCTATCTATCTATCCATCTATCTACCTATCTATTATCCAACATCAATTGATATCTAAATCTACCTATCTAGATAAATATGTCTAAATAAAATAAGTAGATAAATACATAATAGGGTTTATCAGAATGGCTTACAGGCTATCCAAGCATGGCTAATCCAGCCCATCCAACAATGGCTGCCTATAAACAGAAGGCCAAAGATTTCAGTAGTTGTTCATTCCATGAGGCTGAATGTCTTGGCTAGTCTTATGTATACGCCAGAATCTCAAGGAAGTAGGCTCTAACTCCAGTGAAGGAATGAGCTTGCCAACAAGAGTGAGAACAAGCAAGCGAAGAGAGCCGCCTTCTTCCTGTCCTGTATGTAGGCAGCCAGCAGAAGGTGTGGTCCAGATTAAAGTTGAGTCTTCTCTCCCCAAAAGAGCTAGATTAAAAGTGTATCTTCTCACCTCAAACTATCTGCAGTAAAAGGAGGCCTTCCTACTTCAAATGATTTAATTAGAAAAAAAATCCCACACAGATGTATCCAGCTTCTTGTGCATTAGTTAATTTCAGATGGAGTCAAGTTGACAACCAAGAAAAGCCATCACTGTCAGTTACAACAGAATGACTGGGTGAGAATTCAAGCTGCTTTCAAAATCCCTTTCACCTTCATGATTGCAGCCTTAGAACCCTGTATTATAGAGGTCAGAAGTTCCCTAGGGAACTGGGTGGGTGGGGAGGAGTAGAGATCCACATATGGAGTGATAGATAGTCTAGCTGCCACATAACACAAGCCCTCTCAAGATCTCGTTACCTTCGCAAAGTGTTGGCTGTTGTCACTGATATGGGACAAGGACCTGAGTCTATTATCAAAGTGACCCTCATTGGGAATATGTCCTGAGAAATGTATTATGTCATTATACAATTCTACAAATGCTCAAGCATCATAGATGGCATTTAAACTGACACTGAAGGTCTGATCGACCCCCACACCATGAAATGTACTGCTTACTATCCTTCTGTTCTGTGATTGATAGAAATAACATGTGAAACATGATTGTATCTCTCCTGAGAAGCCACTCTAATAGTTCACAACAGGAGAGACAGAACTCTGGGGAGTGGGCACCATTAAGATTAGATGTGCTGGGTCAGCTACTGCTCAGAATCCAAAGGGAATAAAAATGTCCCAACAGCCATGGTGAGCTTGATTAACACTAGTTAACATTGAGCCTTGCTGCAAAAAAACCCCACATAAACAAACAAACAAGCAAAACAAAAACAAAAGCAACAACCCCCCCCCAGCATGCTAGGCTGTGTAGAAAAGGACTGTCAGAAGTTTAATAATGTGTCAAAAAACATGGGACTTTGATCATCTTCAGAAAAAAAAATGATACCAACTGGGATCATTAAAGGCCACGAGGGAGAGCAATTCATCAGATTGTGTTTATCTTGTGAATGTGGAGCTAATGCCTGGTAATTACAAATTTTATTATGGTGGGGCTTTTGTAGCTCGTGATGGGTCGCTGTTTTGTTCTGATGCATGAGCTCTTTGATTTTCCCAGACATACAGAGATATCACTATAATATTTCATTTCAACCTAAAGAGCTGGCACAAGTTTGCAAGGAGAAACTTAACTGTTGCCCATGTATAGTTTTTTTTTTGCTGTTGTATATTTATGTGTTCTAGTGAGCAAGCATTGGTGTATGTGTGCACATGCGTGTGTGCGTGTGTGTGTGTGTATGTATGTATGTACACTTGCAGGTGCATGTATGCTCATGCAGAACCCAGAGGTTGGCATCAGGTGTCTTACTCTGTCATTCTCTACCTTTTTGGAGATATGGTCTCTTACTGAAGCAGGGACTTGCCATTTTGGCTGGAATGACTAGCCAGTGATGTCCGAGCTCCTCCTGTCTCTGCCTTCCCCCCTACAATTAGTTCACAGGCATATGTGCCACAGCACCCTGCTTTTATGGGTTCTATAGATGTCAGGTCTTCATGTTTGTACAACAGGGACTTTCTCCAGTGAGCCCTCTTTGTAGTCCTTCATGTTAGGATTTGCATCTTCGTGTTTGTGTGGATGTGTGTGTGTGTGTGTGTGTGTGTGTGTGTGTAGGGTGGAGAGGTAACACTGGATATCTTCCTTAGTCATACTCCACCAAACTTTTGAGGGAACAGTCTCTCTCACTATCTTAGTTAGTCTCCTATTTGTCTAGAGAGATACCATGACCAAGACAACTCTTATATATAGAAAAGTATTTAACTGGGGCTCACTTTCATTTTAGAGGTTTAGGTCATTGCCATCATGGCAGGAAGCATGGCAGGATGCATGCAGACATGGTTCTGGAGAAGAATCTTGAGAGTTCAATATTCCAGATCCACAGGTAGCAGGAAAGGAGAGACACCGGGTCTGCCTTGAGTATTTGAAACCCAAAAGCCCAGTGCCACATTTCCTCTTACAAGGCCATACTTCCTAATCCTTGTCAGGTAGTTCCTCTACCTAACAACAAAACATTCAAATATAAAAGCCTATGGGAGACACTCTTATTCAAATGATCACCACAGCCAAGAGGATGGGCTTTCGAAACCTCAAAGGCCAACCCCAGTGATATACCTCCTCTAATAAGGCCACACCTAATCCTTCCCAAACAGTTCCACTAGCTAGGGAACAAACATTCAGAATAAGAAGGTACCTATGGGGGCCATTCTTATTCAAACCACCACAGTGGGAAATAGATTTAGAATTGTACTCCTTAGGTTTTGTCAGCTTGACACAAACTGGAGTCACCAGGCAGAAGACATTCAGGAAAGGCTGGGCCAGCAAATGAATTTTCTGGTGGTCTACTATTTTGCATGGCTGTGATGGGTATACCCTGAAGAGGCATGAGCCCCAGGGACTTGGCCCAAAAATCGCTTCTTGCTGGTGATATGTTTTTCCATGCCTGCCATGGCTGTATTTCTCATGTATCTGACATGACACGGAGAGACCCTCAAAGCCTATTGTGTCCTGAGTATTAAACCACTCTGTTGGGCAGATCTCCTGCAGAATCATATGAAGATGTACTTTCATTAAAAAAATGCTGTTTAGATGAATTGATGATTTTATGATTCCTGATAATGATTTTATAGAACTCCTGAACTGATTCAAGTAATTTTAAGCTCCCTCCTCCATGACCTGCAGAATAAGAAAGCTATGACAGAGTTTTATAATCCTTCATATGTCAAAAGCATGAAAATTGCACTAAGAGGAGAAATAGGCTTGAGACAGATTCATGATCAAAGAAAAGCATTCTAGGTCAGGTCCATGGATAAAGCCCCAGGTGTACACCATGATAATCTAAGATCATGAACATGTAAAACTATTGCTCTCAAGTCAAAATGAGCATATGGAATGAGAGATAAAATGTCTGTTTTAAACTTATAACCAATAATCCTGCTGTAACTCCCTCTTCTGTAACATCTTATTTGTTTTTGAATGAGGTAGTCTTTCTTCTCACATAGGGAGATTTGTCCTAGAATAAGGAGGCAAAGAGAAAAGAATAAAAATGTGGGTTGTTGGGGCTCTGCTCCATCCACCAACTGCATGTATGTGTGTATATATGTATATATGTGTATATGTGTAAGTATATATGTGTATATGTATATATGTAAGTTCATGGGTTGTTGGAGTCAGCTCATTGGAGCTTCTCTCCATTCACCAAATATGTGTGTGTGTACATATGTATGCATATATGTAGGTATATATGAATGTATGCAGATATATGTATATGTATGCATATGCACATATGAAATTGATAAACTTGATTGTTGGAGCCCCCTTTGCTTCATCCATTGTGTGCGTGTGCATGTGTGTCTGTGCTGTGTGTGTGTGTGTGCGTGTGCATGTGTGTCTGTGCTGTGTGTGTGTGTGTGCGTGTGCATGTGTGTCTGTGCTGTGTGTGTGTGTGTGTGCGTGTGCATGTGTGTCTGTGCTGTGTGTGTGTGTGTGTGTGTATGTGTGTGTGTATGTGTGTATATGTGATTTTTTCTCTTTCTTTCTCACTGGTCGCCGAAGAGTTTATAGAATTCAGAATTTCTCACTGGTCACAGAGTACTGTCCCAAGTAATTAGGTTTCTTTTTCTAATCACCTGCTGCTATCAGCAGGAAGCGATTGCTAGAAGCAATCAGCTCCTGCCTCAGAGTAAAAGAGAGTTCAGAATTTCCTGCCAGTTGTAAGCAGTGCTAGGCTTGGACTGTCAGAGCCACCAGCTCTGACTCCTTTCCCACCCCACCCCCTTCCCCATTGGCTGCCTGCTGTGATCAATGGAAGCCCTGACTTCTTAGGTGCTACCAGCTTTTGGCCCCACCTCAGTTTATTTCTCGTATCAAAGCCAGTCTTTGATAGTCACCTATATCAGATTGTCCTGGAAGCTTGTCTGTTATGACATTTTCTTGATTGTTGACTAATATGGGAGGGCTCATCCTACTGTGGACATGGGACCTGGAAGGTATAAGACAGGTAGCTAAATATTAATGTCAAAGCAAGCCAGCGGGCAGCTTTCCTCCATGGTTCCTGCTTCCATTCCTTTCAGAGTTCCTGCCCTGAATGCCCTCAGTAATGGACCATGGTTGGGTTATATAAACCAAATAAACTCTTATTTCAAAGTTGCTTTGGGTCATCATGTTTATCACAGCAATAGAAAGAAAATGGATACAAGAGCTGAGGCAGGGAGACATTAATATGAAAGGAAGGAGGCTTTGCACACTGAGTGAGATGGGAAATAGAATGGGCAGAGACTGTCGAGTGGGTGGGTTTAAGTAACACAGCACAGGAAATGACAGTCTCTTCCTTCATAAAGCCAGCCTAACCAGGGAATAAATGAGACTACAAGATCTTCAGGTTTCTGACAGTGTGTACTGAGGAATTATCTGTACTGGCCTTTCAGACCAAAGGAAATGCCTGACAGCAACAGACTGATGGGAAACAGTGAGAAGTTCTGAGCAGTTAGAGTTGAACTTCCTGGAGAACAGGGCCTGCCTGGTCCTCAGTTGGGCACTATAGGGACCCAGGGAGAGAGTACATGCAGGCAACATTAGCAGTGCACAGAGGCAGCCTGAAAACTCTGTGAGGCTGAGGGAAAAAAACAGAAATCATGTGAATAGTACAGCACCCATGTGAGCTACTGAGTTGGGGAGAATAGCGTCTCCACGCTCATTTCCCATGATGCTTCAGCACTCAGGGATTTTGTGCCCACTCCTCTGGGGAGGCTAGATGGTTATTTCTATGCACAGATCATGAGACATGTTAGAGAAGAACCGAAAGTAGGAGCTGCTCCCAGCTGGACTCTGAATGCTCTTAAAGGACATTGATGGCCACCAAGTTTAGGTTAAACCCACAACATCTCGAGACCTGTGGTTTTGAAAAGACAACGTATAAATAGTGTTGTATAAGCTAACGTTCATCCTGGGTCTTCTGCACATGTAGTCAAGTCACCTTCAGACAAGTCACCTGCACCTCAACCTCCTCTTCTGTACATAGGGTAGCCATTTTCTAGTTCATGCGGTTGAGTGAATAAACTCATGGCTTATTGTGCGAAAAGTACACAATGTCTGACCCATGGAAACAGCTAGATATGATGATGGTGATGATAATGGTGATGGTGGTAGTTGTGGTGGCAGCAATGATAATAATAATAATAAATGACATCAGAGAGAGTGGTAAGTGTAGTAGGCACTTTGTGTCCATGTTTACTGGGCCTCACAAGGTAGGTGCTATCAAGGTTTCAAGAAATGCAGTAACTTGGCGAGATCACACAGCTGCTGAGGGATGGTGCTGGGATGGCTATCAGTGATGGGACTGATCTTATAGCCCTAGGGTGGTCCTGAAAGGGGTCAGGATGACCAGTGGCTCACAACTGATGATGGCCTTTTGGTCAGAGCTGAGGACACATTTCCAGAAATGCTACCTCTGGATTCTAGGACTATTGATTTTCACAGATGCTGGGAGGGTTTTCATAAGCTTTGAGATTGGAAATTGTGGGCCTGAGGGGACAAGCACGGGCCTAGCATTTCACACTGGACAATCAGTCCCTCTTGAGCATGTGAGACTTGGGGCTACAGTTATGAAAACAGATGCCAGGAGGGGGGTCTTAGGAGGTAGTGCTAAGCCTGGGCTAACTAGCAGCTAGAAGCCATATCTGAGCTTCAAAGGCCTCAACCTTAAGGCTTCTGAAGCTGTAGTAGAGACTAGGGCCTTGCGGGCAGGACAGCAGCAGTGCTGGCCTACAGGTGATTGACATGAAATCTTAACTTACCTCAGAGACAACAAAACCTTGTATCCCCCCAGTTAGATGATGCTAATATAGTTTTGAACCAAGTTCCCCAGTGTGAATTTCTAGAAGTTCAGCACAGAGGCCAGAGTGGGGAGAAGAGCTGGTATCTAACAAAACCAGTAAAGCCAAAGGGATGTAGTAGGTGTATAGTAATGTTCCCATCGCACAAATCCACAAGCAAGGGCTCTGAGAATTCACCTGCATGGTAGTTTAAAGTCTTGGGAATTTGAATAGTTGATCCCCAGTTGTTGGTGGTGTTTGAGGAGGCTTAGGGGATGTGGCCTTGTTGGCAGAGGCATGCCGCTGGGGGTGGATTTTGAGAGTTTCCACCTTCATATATGGTACTCAGCACATGCAAGACCTTGGCTTCCTGCTGCTGCTACTATGGCTTTGTGACAGCATCATAGACTCTAATCTTCTGGGACCGTAAGTCCAAATAAACTCTTCCTTCTGTAAGCTGCCCTGGTTATAGTGTTTTATCACAATCACAGAAATGTAACCAGCACAACTTGCCTGCAGTCACTCTGGTAGGCTATGGAGGAGCTTGCTAGATTAAAGTCAAGCCCGGTGTTCTTCCCACCTCTCTTGAGTTAGCAGAATCTTTCAGCTCGGATCAGTCTGTGGATGCAAACCATGTAGAAGCAGATCCCTGTAAGATGAAGGGCTATAGTGTCATATGTTGCCATGATCTTCAGCAAGGAGCCTGAGAGCTTTAGCAGGACAGGGATCTAGGTCCTAGAACTCAGGAGGTTGAAAGTTCAAATCTTCCTCCTCTCATTCCCAAGGGGTAGGGGAGGGCATGTGACTCCCTTGTGAGAGGTTTGACTCAGTCTCAGTCCCTCTGTTGCTGTGACAGAAACACACAATCTGGGTAACTTAAACTGGTTTTGCTCATGCCTGTGGGCCCTGGCAAGGGTTGGAGCTACAGGTCAGGGCTGTTTCTGTTGTGGGTGGGCCTCAGGCAGAACGGTGACATAGAGGGAAATTGACAGAGTAAGGGAGTATGCGAAGGAGACAGAGGGGAGCCTCACAGAGCTGCTTGATGCCACTGTTTTATCACAGCACTCTCCATACCAACTAGCTACAGGACAAGTGCAGGTGCCCCACAGAGGGAAGGATGGCAAAAGTGAGCTTTATAACCACAGTGGGACTCCTCTCAGCCATGATAAGGAGTGAAGTTATGTTGTTTGTAGGGAAAACGGATGCAGCTAGAGGTAAATGGATTAAGTCAGTCTCAGAAAACAAATATTGTGTTTTATTCTCTTATTCATGGGTCCTAGACATCATAGACCTATAAAAGCATATATGTACTGATGGCATATATGTACTGATGGCATATATGTACTGATGGCATATATGTACTGATGGCATATATGTACTGATGGCATATATGTACTGATGGCATATATGTACTGATGGCTAGGGAACAGAGGTGGCTGATGGGAGGGGGAGGAGTAAGGAGGAGATGGAGAATATGCTCAAAATACATTATGTATGTGCATGAAAATGACTTTACACCTAGACTTTGTTTAACTATAATTAAACCCTATGTCCTTAGTAATGTTAATAATAATTTTTAGAAAATCCTATTCTGATGATGATAACATTGATTTGTTCATGAGCGCAGTGTCACTGCCCAGTCATTTCTGGGTAGGTTCCGCCTTCTAGCACAGCTGCCTGTATTGAAGCTTCTGTGCTGTGAACTTTAGGAAGTTCTAGGCCAGGAAGCGGTCTTTTACTTACAAATGACAGGAATGGAACTGGCTGGGGAAACAAACTGATGAGGTAGAGGTCTTGGTGTGTGGCTAAAGGACCCGAAGAGTCCTAGGTGACCAGCCTTTAGGGACACCCGGATCAGGGAATGACAGCAGGACATTCCATCTCAGACAGGCACTCTCTCCATTCCTCTATATGATGTGAAGGTGCTTACCACGTGCCTACCAATTGCAGAGGGAAGAGAACACATCCCCAGCCTACTGTCTTCCAGCAAGGTACAAAGACAGCCCTGATCGGCCTGGTTCACATCCCAGATCCTTCACAGTGACTGAGAATGAGGAAGAAGGCAGAAGTCAGTCCCCTGTAATTCTAACAGCCAGGGCCCCACTAGGTTGGATATTACAAGAGATGAAGGGGGGGAAGCAACAGGAAACCCAATAGGCTCATCTAGACTCAGGTTTCTGGCAAGATGAGCTAATGGCTGGAGTCTCGGTGACAGACATGTTCAAGACTATGCAGTTCTTATCTGCAGTCAAACCACCTTGTTTGGAAGAACACCAGCCAGGGATAGGGTAGGGGAGAGGTTTGTTCCAGTGGAAGGAAAGGGCTCTAAGACAAGTCTGAAAGGCCCAGTGTGGACCTGGAGAAACATCATTTGGTGGATTAAATTGGAAGGCGCTTGCCAACTACACAGCAGAAAGTATTTTTGCTGCAATGACTCTTCTGAGAAACAAAGGTGAATGGACACTCTTCTAAGCCCAACCTCTGGAGGAGTGCACTGTATTTCAAAGCAGAGTAGCTGAATCTGGGCAAGGAGCAAGGTGCGTTCACCACAGGTAGGACCCTGTTTAATCCCAAAGCTAGGTGAGACCTATATCCCAATTTGCCTCATCCTATGTATCAGGAAGTGAGGGTCAGTGAGGTCAAGGGTCATTGGGTTAACAGGTGATTTAGCATTTGCAAACTTACTTCTGAGATCTGTAAGTTTAATAAGGTTTAATAAGGGCTGAGGGAGTGGGGCAGCTTGGGAGCTCTGGCTTTTCTCTTGTATTTCTTGTTTGCCTCTCTGTCCTTTCAACCAACCAGAATGGCTTTTCTCTGTGCTTCACTAGGCTTTGCACTTATTTTAAGAACACATTTAAAGCAAAGTTCCAACCTCGGAGACCAAGCCAGTAAAGAATATCCACAGGAGACAAGACCTGGACACTCACAGGTATAGATGGTGAGCCCAACAGGCCCAGTGACAGTCTCAGATACTGCTGTGCCCTGCCATGCCAAAGGGCACGGATGATTGACTCCATGAAGCTGGCTTTCTCATATCACGCTGGAGGCATACCCTTGCCCCTGGAGCCTGCCTTGGGGAGACATTGCCCCATGTAAGTAGTCTGTAACCACTAAGTATGTGGTGTTTAATGCTGCCACCTTGAGGTCTCCATTAGCATCACACTCTAGACATCAGCAACCAATGACAGGATTATCCATGGTTGGCAATGTTCTTTTCCTGCATCCATTTCCTCACTGATGTGAGTTTTCTTTATACCTATCATATAATCAACACATTCTGGAGTAGTCTCAGAATCTCCCCAGAACTCAAACTCAGAATCCCTCTATATCTTAGGCCCTGACCATGGAGTCGCCTCTATATGCTCTATATTGACAGCAGGCAAACTGCAACCTCTGAGTCTTGGAGGCTTGGGTCATTCATTCCTGGGCAGCTCTGCTCCAGGGCCATGCCAGTTCCCTCTGGCACTGAAGTACATGAGGTATCTCGTGCATCTAATGAGTAGCTGTGCTTTTACCCAGAAATATTAGTGGGCATTTAGTTGTATCTAGGTCTTGGCATCTGGATCGTGTAAGATGTCTTACCGCTGAACATTCTGGATGTACAAGATCACCTCTGCCACAAAAGAAGATATGGTCATGAAGTCAATAGCATGAAGGTGAGACAAGATAAAGAAATTCACCCCAGCTTGGCTCATTAGCAGGGGTTCCATGCCCAAGGACCACTGCCCAGAGAAGAAACAGCCCTGGAGACTCATTCAATGACACATTGTGGAACATCCTAAATGAGGAACATTTCATGTTGGGGACATTTTGCCATCTTCAAGGTGGCCTGAAGCTGGAAGGACTCTGAGAGAGACACTGTCAGAACCCAAAGTCTCAAGAGCCTAACTGTTCAAACTGGCGGATGAAACTCATGGGCTTACAAGGTATAGAGAGGGAACAATATTCTCGTTGGTAAGTGAGAGAGATATGGAACAGCAGCAGCAGCTGGACTGGTCTAGCCCCAGCTCCACACACTAGGCACCTCCACTATGTGTGTGTGTGTGTGTGTGTGTGTGTGTGTGTTTATTTCAAAAAATAGATCCACAGTGACTGTGGCCATGAATGTAGCCCTAGATAGAAGGTCTTTAGCTCTGAGTCTGTACTCCCGTCAATAGAGTCAGGACAAGGAGCAGTATTGCCAGTCTTGAGACCTGGGATTTTAATGTTGCTTGATAGCAAACTGGTGTTGATCTTGGTAGTAGGGACTTGGATCACTAAGAGTAGAGCTGTCCCATGTCCAAATCTCCTTTGGGCTCAGAGACTCTGGAAAGCCAGAACTCTTGTCACAAGAGTCCAGTCTAGGTGGAAGGGTGTGTGCATTGGCAGGGAGCGTGGGAGAGAGATGGGACACTGGGAGATGAGGACTCAAGTAGACTGTGCTCAGGGCTGCTAGCCAGAAGCACACAGCAGACAAATTTTGACTCCTTGTTATCAGATTTTACAGGGTTGGAGAATTGGGAAAGTTTCTTGGCCTATGAGAAATTAATTTCTTGGCTGTCTGAGGCCTCTAGCTCATGGAATATTTAGAGTCTTGTTTGAGATAGTTCCATACCCTGTATTCTATTGAAAGGTCAGATGGCTTGGGTCAAGTGAGCAAAGTCATTTGTTACTTTTAGAAACAAGCTACATCATAACCCTTGGGGAATAGTTTTAGGCTTGGGGTTTTGTGTCCCAGGTTAGAACTGGGGTTCTGTATGAAATGCAAAAGCATGTATTTCATTGCTTGTTTGAGAAATGCTGAGGCCACATCTAAGCCACTGAGACCAGAGGTTTGAGGCCCTAACTCAAGAGCTTGGCACAGAGCCTCAAATCAACTTTTGTCATATAGCAAGGGCTGTTAGACTTTTTGTCACTGTGTCAGACACCGAGGAGAAACCACTTAAAGGAAGAAAAGCTTATTTTGGTTCACAGTTTCAGAATTCATCATGCCTGGGAGAGTGTGGAGAAGCAGATTGTCTCCCAGCATAGTGGACAGGAAGCAGAGAAGAAAGAAGGGACTGGAGACCAAATATAACCTCCAAATGAAAGAACTAGAATCACTCCTAAAGTCTCCATATCCTCTTAAAATAGTATTCCCAGCTAAAGACTAAGAAAGAATTCAATACGTGAGCCCACGAGGGACATTTCACATTCAAATTGTAACAGCTATGCAAACATTCCTTTATTTAAAAGAAGACCAAACTGGATATTTAACTGTCAATCGTATTATGTGTTGTCACTCATTTTGAAGGAAGGCTGAGATCTTCAGAGAGAACATGTCAGGGTGGATGCTAAGGCAGAGGGATGAGGGGCCATTGCTCAGTCTTCTTAGATGGACCCAGGAGATGCATCTGGGAAGATGGCCTTCAGAGTGAGGACTTAGGTGTCCTTCTCTGTTTGGGTTTCTGTTGAGCTATGGCCTCTCTAAAGCCTTCTAAAGAGTGAATGAGGTGAAAGGAATCCTTGCTATGTCTATGGCAGCCTGAGACTTCACCATACTGGGGCTGGTTTGCTGAAGCATCTCACAGTGTCAGATGAGTGGGTAGTGTGCTCACACGGTGGGCCCAGCTCTGTGGGCTAGCCTGTGTTCCTTAGATCCACATACTAAAGCTCTCTCAGTGTCTTGAGACTGGGGAGGGGGTCACTGAGATTCAAAGAGATCAATCCACTAGGATCAGTGTCTTCCTAAGAGAAGACACACAACATGCCCTATGCCCCCTTTGTTACTGAACTTGGAGTCACATGTGTACCCCAAGAAGCCAGATTCGGGTACCTGTTCTCTATACAGCAATTAAAATAGACATATTGAGAATAAAAAGCAGTAAAAAGAGATTTATTCAGTGTGGCCACACTGAGAAGAGGGACAAACAGAGTCACTGATCTCTTCAAGTCCATCTTCGGCATCCTCAAATTTAGGTAGAAGGCTGGGGATATGCATATCTAAGCAGTCCTGGTCAAGGTGTGATGCTGCCCACCACACATCCATCTTTGACTGGTATTCAGTCTCCTCCTTCAAGGTAGTCTGACAGAGTGTGGGACCATGGGAAATCTTCTTCTGGTGACAAGTTCCCCTTTGACTGATACCAGGATTTTCCCCTTTTCTTCTTCCAGCAGGAGACTCCTGGGGGAAAATCAGTTTCTTGGGATGCATTGTTTAGTAGTCTGATGGACAAGAGGCACACATGACTCCTTAGAATCTCCTCATTCCTAAGCTGGGGATGGTGTGACACACCTTCAATCCCAGAAGCTGGGAGGTAGAGGCAGGTGGATCTCTATGAATTTGAGGCCAGTCTGTTCTACAATGTAGGTTTCAGGTCAGCCTGGGCTATATAGTAAGACTCTCCATAAAATATCATTCTTGCTGGATGTGTTACACTTTCTCTCAGCAGTTTTAGCCCAGATGTGTAGGGTTATGGGGTTCCGTGTCCGCTCTGCCACAGGGTATGGCCACTGGGGAAGCAGGATGTAAGGAGTTGATAGTGCTTACTACACACTGTCACCAGGGTGGGTTTTGAGCTCTAGGGAAGCCACAGGACACAACTCTAGGGTGGGGAAGCACAGTATGGGACAGCTGGAGCTGGCTCAGGGGTCCCTGGGCCTGTGACAAGGATGGGGCCATCTGGTTCTCATGCTCTTGCACATCCAGGCACTGTTGGATGCCACAGAAGGTCTGAGAATGGAGCGGGGGCCCATGGACTTGATCGAGCACAGGGCATGGGGAGAGGGGGGTGAGGGGAGCTCCTGTTGGTCTCATGGTGGGAGTCCTTGGCTTGATGGCACTTGGCTTGATTGGGCTTGGGTTGGTGACGGTTGTGGCTGGGAGTGCAGAGAGGCCTTCTATGGGAGATTAGATGGAGGCTCTACAGGCAAAGGCTTTTTCCATGGCTCCCCACCATGGATCCTGATGAAGAGAGACAGTCCACAGTTTTAAGGCATTTATTGTCATGGTAGAAACTGGATGTGTAAAACCACACCCCGTTTCTTAGTGTGGGCCTGAGATTAAATACCTTTTGCAGGGAAGAGAGTCTGGGAAGGAAAACTTATTGGCTAAGCCCTCCAAGCCTTTAGGTACCTCATTATAATGGAGAGCTGTCTTGAGCCTATGTGACCACAGGTCATGTCCTCTACATGTGGAGGGGCTTGGGGCATTGCTCTTATGTGACTGATAGCCACAAATCTATGGGGGGGGGGCTGTGGCTAATGACAGGGGCCTGGTACCCAGGAACAGGTGAAACTCCTACCATCCCTTCAGGGTCTCCTAAGCCTTATCTCGACCAGGAACCAGGCTGCTGTTCACGGTCCCACACAGATGAGCCCAGGGAATGGAATACCTGTATGTGGAAGGCTGGGCAGTGGGGGCTTACTAGTTGATTAGTAGTAAGAAAGAGAAGGAGGGAGAGAGAGAAGTAGGGCAGGAGAGAGGGCAGGAGGGAGGAAGGGAGGGACACACACACACACACACACACACACACACACACACACACACACAGAGGAGGGTGATGCCCAGCCTCAGAATATTTGGTAAGGAAAGCAAGGTTGGAAAGCACCACTCTCCACTGCCCTAGAGCTCTACCCCAAATGTTGTTTATCCTTGTACCTGTGTTTGTGATGTATCCATCATGGTAAATCTTTCCTTTTGTGTTACTCATATCAAAATGTTTTCTAGTGCTGGTCATAGGGGTGCAGACCCGTACTCCCAGCATCTCTGCAGCCAGCTTTTTGTTAATTTAATAGCATTCAGGTACCGCTTCCTCACATTTTTTGGTAGCTGGCGATGACTCACATTTATTTTCTATGATGTTTTATTAATTTCATTTACCCCCTTGAGGAACTTTTCTCCTCCTATTGTTTGCATACTGCCTGAAGGTTTTAATTGTTTGCCTAAGCTCTTTACATAGAGATGAGTTCTGACATGTGTTCCTATTTGCTGATGGATGTGTTTCTTCCTGTCTCCCCCTCAAGTCAGTGTAGTTTTAAGACTAAGAACTGTACTCGGATCACCCTGTGTACCTCCAACTTATGAAACTTGAAAAGTTCGTGGTGTTGCTAGCAGCTGAGTAGTTGGGATACTGAAGGTTTAATTTGCAAGGAAATGAATTGGCTTAAGCTTCCGTCTAGGCAGGAATGAGTTTTTGTTTATTTCCTGTCTTAAGCCCACTGCCAAGTGTGCATTCTAGCATTCTTTCCTCCTTTTCCCTACCTCCCTTTTCCTTTCTATCCTTCTGACTGAAGGGTTAGCTGAAGAGGAACCCGAAGGAGTATGTTTCAGGCCAACAGGAAGACTGAAGTGCCATCACCAGTCTCTGCGAGAGAAATGGCTCTTGGGTCTAGATTCCCTTCACTTACTGGGACACTCTTCACTTGCCAAGATACACTCTGGGGTCCCCTGAGGGCCAGCTAAAGTCAACTGTTCACAGCTTCCATCTGGGCCAAGGAACCGACCGAGACCCGCAAATAGCTGTTGACACACCTGCTCCCTGGTTTCTATCTCCTGTTATCCTGTCAGTTTCCTTTTCCTCTCACACAGGAACATCAGTGCTAGAACAGAAAGAGCCCAAGACTTGAGTCTGTGGGCATGCGCTTAGAGAACCTCTTGTGTCTCTGGATTACCAAAGCTGAAGAAAGTCTTAATGGGGAAAGCATTTGCCACACCAGAGTGAGAACCCAAGTTTGAGCCAAAAACCCGTGGTGGTGAGTGCCTGTCATTCTAGTATTGAGGAAACAGACACTGGTGGGAACCTGCAGCTTTCTGGCCAGACAGCCCCGGGTAAATGGTAAAGCCCCAGGTTCCAGTAAGAGACCCTGCTCTAAAGAATTTGACTTCTGGCCTTCAGGTATCTACTCACACAAGGTACACATCATCATATACAACCGCCCCCCCCAACACACACACACACACACACACACACACACACACACACACAGAGAGAGAGAGAGAGAGAGAGAGAGAGAGGGAGAGAGAGAGAGAGAGAGAGAGAGAGAGAGAGAGAGAGAGAGAGAGAGAGAGAGAGAGAGAGAGAGAACTGGGATTCTACTTAGCAGTCATGGCATATGCAGCAGGGAGATACTTCCCACATGTCCTGAGGTGCTACAGAGAAGTCTGTTCTCTCTATGTTTGTGTTTCATAGCGGGTGACTCTGCTGAGTGAGGCGAAGAAGAGTTCTACTTCAGAATGGTGGAGTTCTACACGCTGGTTGGGTGCTGTCCACCCCTGAAAGTAACATAGTTACTTTTACATCACAATGCTCAGAGCAATTTGTAGAGCAGAGTAGAGCCATATCTCTGGACACTGGTGATTGGCCACCCTACAGCTCTCACAGTTTCAGGCTTTATGAGAAGGAGGAAAAGCACCCTTATAGGCTCTCCTGGCCATGGAGAGACAAGAGTAGCTCATAGAGGAAGGATCTTCAAGGCTGGATCAGGCAGCTGATGCCTGCAGGGCAGGTGCTTTCTCCTGCTCCATGCTCTCTCTCTCTCTCTCTCTCTCTCTCTCTCTCTCTCTCTCTCTCTCTCTCTCTCTCTCTCTCTCGTCCCTTGCCAGTTTCCAAAGGACTCTCCCTTCTTGCCATCAACAGACCTGCCCATTGGCAGGGAAGATGGTTTCTGTCCTTGAGCTTCTTGTGGCTCCAAATTGGACAATCCCAAGGGAGGACCTGATTAGCCTGGATGGGATCAGAGTTTGAGTTGGGGCAATGGAGGCCTGTGATTGGCCAAATTAGGGTCACATGCTTATTCTTTAAGCAATGCATCCAGAGAGGGCAGAGGAAGATTAGGAAGGTTTGTTGGTGCGTCCCAGAAATGCCCACAGTTCATCCCCTGTTGCTCATCAATATCTTCAGGAAGTTAGAATTAGAGCTTCCAGGAAGAATTGTAAGGTGAGATTTGTTTCTTAGAAAGCATTTTTCTTTGTTTCTGGATCACCTCATTTATCCCAGCAGGATGGGATGTGGCAGTAAATTTTGGGCTTTTATTGAACTTGTTTTATTTGAATCAGAGCAGTGGTGGAGCTCATCCATCAATGTTCTAGCTTATACCCCAAACCTTTGGAGAAAACTGATAGACCACTGAAAAGAATCATGGTCTTGTGGCATTAAAAATACCCAACAAAACAAAACAAAAAACCCCTCTGGTACTGCAAAGCTCTACAATCTGGTATCTGCAAGAAAGCTCATGAGTTTACTAAACCTGTTTCTCTGGATCTAGGAATCTCTCATCCCTTCCCCTTCCTCTAACTTTTGGAGTCATTAGGGCTAGATCTTTGACTTCTTTTGGAGACTGTGGTGGACATGGTGTTCTGTCATGGTTTGATGCATCATCCTCTACCTCAAGACCCTCAGCTTATCTCATACCTGTAAGATAGTTGCAGTGGTGTGCTCAGAACTGAGGATCTGGTCTAGGTCTAAGATCTGGACCAATCAGGATGAGTTATCATTCTCTACTAAAAATGTCAGCCTGCCAATGTAGGGGTCTGCTGATGGCAACCAGCAAGAGACCCAACAGAAAGCAAGAGAGGAGCGGGGTAGAGGGAGAGAGAGGTGGAGAGGGAGAAAGAGAAAGCACCTGCCTTGCATAACTCTAGCATGAGCTACACCCCTAAGTCACACCCTTCCTTCCTGCCTGCCTGCCTTCCTTCCTTTTTTTCTTTCTTTCTTTCTGTCCACTCATCACTTGTGTGCTGTAAACTTCATCTCCACCATTTCATTTCTGCTGTGAGATAGAAGGATCTGGAGAGTTCTCAGCTCCCTCGTCGCAACAAAACGTCAGCTGTAAGTTGGTTATGGCGGCCCACGCCTGTCATCTCAGCCCTTGAGAGGATTAGACAAGGAAAAAATAAGCACAATGAATAAATAGATAAATAAATAAATAAAAATAAAATAAGCACCACCTACGTTTATCTCTGTGGTTGAACTTTAAGTCTTCATAGCTTACCCCAACTAAAAATCGGCACTCTGAGCTGAAACGCAAGGTTGAATGGTAACCATTCTAAAGTCTTTTGTGAACTTGATGCTTACTTTTGGAAGTGCGTCTGTTGAGAGGACAATATTTTGGTTTTGCCTCTTAGACTTACTGACTCACTTATCTCCAGGCATCTTGTCAGCGAGATGGTTACCTTGCCCAGTAGGCTAAGGGAAGAACCAAATGTGGATAAAATTGATGATCTGTATAGTTTCATTTCTCATGCTGTGGCCATGTGGTTGAACACCTTAACAAAAAACAACTTGGGAAGGAATTTTTTTTAACAACTTTAGAGTATAGTTTGTTATTGTGGGGACTGTGTAATTACCATGTGACCATGACCATAATATTCTTTGTCATAATGATTTTTGAGGATAATGGCTGAATGTGGAGTCAGGCTTCTGGATTCAGATTTTTTGGTGTGAAATTTATTAACAACCTGACTTGAGCACATTCCTCAGTTTTCTCCTGTGCAAAGTGGTAGTAATTGTGGCGCTATCATCTTTGGTCTGTGGGAAGGCTCAAGGAAGAGAATCCACAAGATGTGTGTATGTGTATGCGTGTGTCTGTGTGTGTGTCTGTGTGTGTGTGTCTGTCTGTGTGTGTGTGTATGTGCGAGTGTGTGTGTTTTTGTGTGTGTATGTGTGAGTGTGTGTGTGTTTGTGTGTGTGTGTGTGTGTGTGTGTGTGTGTGGTCAGACTTAGCAGCAGGCACTTTTACCTGCTGAGCCATTGTCAGTCCTTTAAGACTTTTAGCAGTGACATCACACATACACATTCAGGTCCTTTCTTTGTCACACTCCTCCCTTATATTCTCTATGAGTCCTAACCTTGAGTGTGTCATTCCATACCATCTCTATAGTTCTCCTTGGAACCATGGGAGACACTGAGAACAAAAGCCCAGACTTCCCTCCAACTCTTCTCTCCATTCTAGCTCCTAAGTTAGAGGCAAGCAGGCCATGCAGGCTTTTAAAGTCTACAATCCAACTTTGCTTCACACAGAGAGAACAGATGTTGTTGTATGTATTTCACAGAAGAGAAAACAGAAATGTAAGAGCCCGGCTGTTGGTACCTAACCAATGTCCATCTGAACGACATACCAATTATCCTAAAGCCTTTTTACCTTTCAAAAGCCCTACTTCCACCTAGTCTCCTTATAGAGGCCATCCAGGTCACCACTTCACAAATCTGGATAGTAAAATTCAATTTTCATAGCTACCAAATTAAAGTTTTGTTTTTTGTGATGGCATAATATTCATTCAGAGTTGGCTTTCATTTATGTTCTTCAAACCATATGTGTCTGGCAAGGAGCAGGCTAGTGTCCAGTGTGGAGAGCTTCCTGGAGGTCAGTGTTTGCTGAACTGAAGAGGAGCCATGTCGGTTGGATGCCTGGGGAGTAATGGATGGCTGGGAGACCATCCAAATTGGGCCCTTATGTGTTGGCTTATCCACTATGTCTTGGAATAATCTGGAGATTTTCTAGATATCATCCAGATATCTAGATGTCAAATCTAGATATCATATTCTTTGCAATTTACCCCATGCCCAGATGTACCCTGCTTTTGTCATGAAGACAATATTAACTTGGAGTGCCATTGCCTTGCCCTGAGGAAGTTTAAGCCCCATCTATACCTAAAGTTCCCATCTTTTCCCAGGAGAGAGGCTTCCCTGGGCTTTTTTCTCTTAGGAGTTATTTATTTATATTTATGTAGTGAGCACACTGTCACTGTCTTCAGACATACCAGAAGAGGGCATCAGATTCCATTACAGATGGCTGGAGTTACCCTGTGACTGATGGGAATTGGACTCAGGACCTCTTAACTGCTGAGCCATGTCTCCAGCCCTGGGAGGAACCCTTATTTTTAACTTGGAGTTTCTACTTTAACTCAAACCAAAGTTTTCTCCATCTTTCTCTTAAGTTCTAGATGCCAAGTTGGAGACAAGCTGGCTAGGCATACTTTCTAAGTCTGCCTTGAAATGCTACCATTTCACACCCCTGCTGCCTTCTTTGCTGGATGTGTGGTTAGTGTCACTCAATCTGACAGAATGTAGGATCGTCTGGGAGACAAGCCTCTGAGCATACCTGCGAGACATTATCTTGATTGTGTTAGTCCAAGTGGGAAGGGCACTCACATTGGGTGGCATTATTCCCTGGAAATGGAGAAAGGGAGCAATCAGCATTGTGGGTTGTTCATCCCATGCTTTTTGACTGCCAAGGCGATGTGCTCAGCCCTCTCAGTCTCCTGCCATTGTGATTTCTCCACCATGAGGAAGTGTGGCCCAAACTGTGAGTCAGAATAAACCCGCTCCCCCTTAAGTTGCTTTTATCCCTTAAGTGTTTTTTGTCACAGGCAGGGAACCGGGACAGTTCAGAAATGAAGCTCGAATTTCTCTCTGAATCAAGATCCCATCCACATGCAGCAGTTTGTGAACATAGTTGACTTCCTCTTGTGAAGATGTAGAAGGATTAGGAGAATTCTATATCCCTGCTTTGCAGCTGTGATTGCACAGTGGGCATCCCTGTATGAGCCCTGACCTCCCTCTCCTGGTCCTTTATGATGCATCAGGAGATGCCATTTGAGATTTCCCAACTTCAGTCCATCTCTTCTCTATTATTTCTTCCTCCCATCCTCAGTATTCTAGAGTAATTCCAGTTAACAACAGTAGTTCAGTTTTTCTTACTTTGATCCTCACAGCCTCATCGGACCCTTTCCCCATATCTTCTGAAAGGATGTATCAAAATTGCAATGATTCATTATTAAGAAGAGGCACTTTCCACCTGCTTCTGAATGGACACTGTCAACTGACATAGCCAAATCTCCAATCCTGGCCTTTCACAGCCTACTGTTTGGCTAAGTATCTCTAAAGGGTCCCTGAGTGGCAGCTGTGGTCACCATACTCTGGTACAAAGCATGGACCTCTATGATCATGAGCCAAAAGTAACTACTCTCATTTGGCTTTACTGTGATTTCCTCTCAACTGAAACACTCCTTCTTAGAGGGAAGAGACAGTCTTCTGAGAGTCAGCAACCTACTGAAGCTTACTTCTGAGACTCCCGAAAGCTGTAAGAGTCACAAGGCCCCTCTCCAAGGTTACAAAGGATTGTTGGGGGCAGAGAAGATTCTTCATTGGAGCTGCCTGCAAGTTGGGCTGGGAGCTCCAGGGACATAGCTTTCAGGAGTCATTAAGATTTCCCATACCACTGTTGCCTCTTGAGTCTCCCATGTACTTGTGAGTGGATCCTAATCCATGTTCTTCTAAGCAACCCCCCCCCCACATGCATATACCAGTTCATTGAGCTATAATTGGGAAGAATCATGTATTTGATTGGCCATTTGCCATTTATCTGAAGTGACTAGACATTTTTTTTTCATGTCTCTTCAGGAAAAGCTACTATGATGATAACGGACTGAGCACCTGAAACTATAAGTCAGCCCCAATTAAATATTTGCTTATATAAAGGTTATCTTGGTCATAGTGTCTCTTCACAACAATAAAACCCTAACTAAGACAGCAGAGCATCGGTCTTGCTTTTCTGCAGACCTGCATGTCCCCTCCCGTTCTCAATCAATCTCTCTTCCCACAGATCAATAAGTTTCTACACTCTTTCGATTTGAAACATTTAATCTTTAATCACAGAGGTTGCCAGTGAGGTGGTGGGAGGATTGTAAACATTGGTATGTGGCTAGGTGGGCTGGCTGCTCCTGAATGATTAAGGTGCAGTGGGCACAGAACTGGCCGAGGAACAGGAGTTGCCTCACAGCCTTGACCATATTCTGCTCCCATGGAAGCTCTCTGACACTGGGTCATCTGACCTGACAGATGACACAGTCATCTGACCTGAATGTCACCTGTAGACCCCATGTGCTTCTTCCTCTGGAGCTGTTCCAGACTCTTTGCTCCTAGAACTCAATGTATGAAGTGTGGAGGGATTGGACTCCTATAGATGATGGCTGAGGACTTAGGTCATTCTTTTCAACCTTGAGTAGTTCAAGTTCAGGATTCTTTAGCCTAATGAAGAAGGGCTGTGGGTCCACTCCTGGCCTTCACCTCTTTTGACATCTGTTCCACCCTGCTCCTTCTAGAACCTTCTTGAGTTACTACTGCCCCAACTTAAACCCTCCCTTCCCAAGGCAGGGTTTCTCTATGTAGTCCTGGCTGCCCTTGCTCTGTAGATCAGGCTGGCCTTAAACTCAAAGACCTATCTGCTTCTGCCTCCTAAGTGCTGGTTTTAAAGCTAAGGACATGCACCACCACTACCTGGCTGCCATTTGAATTTCAAAGATGCTTTAGACAGTTTCTCCTCCCCATTTCTCTCCTGTCTGTGAAATGCTAATTTTGCATTTCAGTTGGCTGCCTCCCGACTTTCTGCCCTTTCCACATCTGTTATTATTCATTATCTGCAGTGATTTATGATATCAGATAACCGACCTCATTAAAACTCTGTCTGGGATGTGAGTCATGGCTGTGAACGAGTTCTTGGGCTCATGCACTGGGTGATGACAATGTATTTGACTTTGTTAAAGCCCCTTTGGCTTTTCCCTGTATATCTGAATCATTCTCTGAAAGGTGAAATTCCCATAAGAGGTGACATCTAACCACAGGGGGTTGAATGTGAAAAAGTGGAAACAGGGGTGGGTCACTGTGGGTACTCTCTTCTGGGGTGAGTTTGCTGTGTGGGTAATCACAGCCCTGATGGCCAACTGTGGCTTCCTTTTGAATATCTTTACCCATAAATGATTCTTCTCTGCATCTCTGTGGGTAAAGGAACACCTCTTCCCTGAGTACTGCTCTGGGAATAGATGTGAAGAACCACCATAATGACATTTATTTTTAACATGTCACTAACCCGAAGTGGTAATTTTTAGTGGAGCCCAAGAAAATTCATGTAAGTCAAATCAAAGCTTCCAATGGGGGCACGCCCAGTGCCTCAGTGAGAGTCTTCCTAAGGATCCATTGCACATCCTTGTCCCACTCTGGCCATTTTCACCCCTTCAGACTTTCTACTTCACATTAGGCAGAGGAGTTCTCCTTGGTCAAGGAAGAGAGAGAGAGAGAGAGAGAGAGAGAGAGAGAGAGAGAGAGAGAGAGAGAGGGAGGGAGGAGGAGAGAAGAAGAAGAAAAGTAGATTCAGATACTTCATGTGTGGCTATAATTATAGGCCTTCTTACAATTTTACATCAGCTTTAATGGGAATAAATGAAAGAAAACTGTTTTTGGTAGTGGTTACATCCTTGCTGTGAGGACAGAGTGATTATAGGACCCACCCAGGCGCAGCCCATGCCATTGGTTTGAACAAATCAGCTTATAAAGAAAGTCACTATTCCCATTAAAGAAGAATCAAGAACACTGAGAAAGAGGATGAAAAGGTATTTAACTCCTGGATGCCAGGAAGCAGTTACTAAGAGCCACAGACAGACAGACAGACAGCCTAGTGAGGAGCTGCAGGACCCATCCTCAGGGGCTGCACAGCGCGTTCCACTGTTTCTAAAAGAATCCATCATTTAACCCGAACAATTCAGTCTTTACTCCTATGGGGCAAGATCACAGTTCAGTTCATGCATGAAATTAGAGCTTGGGGAAGGAGAGGAAGGAAAGGTGCATGGGGGTGGGGCGGGTGGGTGGGGCGGGGGGTGGGGGACTCCAAGAGTAACCTTTCAGTCGTTTGAGGCTCACATGTGTGAATAGGAGATCTTAGAACCTAAAAGAGGCCACCACAATTTGGCATAACAGTTAAAAGCCAGAAATAAGGGGCTGGAAAGATGTTCCGGTTAAAGACATCTACTGGTGTTGCAGAGGACCTGAGTTTGGTTCTCAGAACCCTAACTGGGTGATTCATGACTACTTACAACTCTGGCTCCAGGGGATCTGACACCCTCTTCTGGCCTGTGCAGGCACTGCACTCTCGTGGGACACTTCCTCCCCATTTATGCGAATAATTAAAAATATGTCTTAAAAACAATGAAAAATAAAAAAGAATAAGTCAAAGTCTACATCTGTTGGAACTAAAATGTTATACAAAATGTACTATTTTTACAAGAATTTAAAGAAATATGCAAGTGAAAAATTATTAACATCAGATGCTCTGAAGTATACAAATTATCTGCACAGATTAAGGACTGGGATGGCACGGCCAGGGATTATAATAAGAATAACTACAGGGTTCAGTGTTTAGTGTAAGCATCTCAAACCAGGTTGACACAATAGGGGCTGCGAATACTCCAGTGGATGTGGGGGCCATGTCTCCTGGAAAGGGGGTTGCGTACCCAATGACTGTTAGGATGTACTAGTGCTTCATCAAAAGGTTTCAAGGGGAATTATAAATCATGACAGTTACGTCAAATGTCAAAATTATAAAATGTTGGTTAAATTAAATTACATATCAGCCAAATAGAGATGATGATGGCTTTGTTTTTGCTGTCTGCCATCTTTAAAATAGACTAAAATGTTGGTATTGACTGTCTCCAGGAAGGTTCGTGCAGGAAGAAATCTTACTGTAGCTGTGTTAATTTTTAGTTTTCTCAGTTCCTTCCTTCCTTCTCCTCTCTCCCACCCTCTCTCTCCCTCTCTTCCTCCCTCTTTTCCTTCCTTCTTTCCTTCCTTTGTGTATGTGGTAAATGTGTACGAGAACGTGCAGGTATTTTTGAGCAGAGGCCAGAGGAAGATGTCAGGTATCCTGCTCTATAATTTTCTACCTTATTACCTTTAGACAAGGTCTGTCACTGAACCTAGATGTGTATTAGGACTGGAGAGGTGGTTCAGTGGGTAAGACAGCTTGCTGTGTATTCCTGAGTTCACATCCTCAGCTTCCGTATAAAAATCAGGGTGTGGTTGAGTGCATCTGTAAACCCAGTGCTGTGGGGAGTGGGGACAGGAGAATTGTTGAGGCTTGCTGGCCATCAGCCTACCTCCAGGGACATACAAAAAATAAAGTGCCATTGGAGATAAAGATGGAGTTGGCACTTACACAATAATTGTCGTGTTAGTGAAGGAAGAGTAGGTGAGGGTAGTGGATAGTTCCTGTGGTGTTCTGGAAAGTTGCTGTGCATCCCCATAGTAGCTGAGCTCTCTGACCTTTCCTAGCAGTGCTAAAGGGTGACAGATAATTAGACTGTCACTCTGATATGTTCTCTGTGTGCTAAGACTGTTGAACACTTTATACGCAGGCTGCCCCTCTGAGCCTCATTCCTCATAAACCAGGATAATCATAGAGCTTGTTTCAGAGTGTCCTTGTGCAGACACCAAGCCTCGGGAGTATAGAGGTGGAACAGTCCGAGCTTACCACAGAATTCCCTTTCAGTTCGGCCAGCTGAACCATTGTGGATAGAAGCCACTTAATTTTCTCTGCTCCTACAGACTCAAGGCGGCCCGTGGGCGTGGAGCTAGAATGACTTATTTAAGGCATTATTTATAAATGCCTCTGATGACTTATTCAGGATGTGTCACTCTCTCTTTTCCAGCACTTATGCAAAACACGCAATTTTCGTTTTTGTCAGTTCTTTACTGAAAAGGAGCCGTTCTACTCGGCAAATGCTTCATAAACACAGATTAAATCTAATTCATAGCCTATCTTTGGAATGTTGATTCGGTGTATCTGGAGGGGAGTCCAGGCACACCTGCGGCAGCTGTGAGAGCCTGCCTCACATTGCTGGTGTCGGCTTGTTTGTCTTTGTGATGAACGCCGTCATGTTAATGACCTTCACAACCCAAATCCACTCTCCTGCCAAAAATATACGCTCAGTGGGGCACAGTGTCTTACTGTGCTTTTGTTTGGATCTGGAATGTTCTCCAGGGGCTTAGCCTGTTAAAGTCTTGGTTCACAATCTCTAGTGCTGTAGGTGGGTGGTAGGGTCTTTATGTCTCTGTCTCTCTGTGACTGTCTGTCTGTCTGTCTGTCTGTCTGTCTGTCTGTCTGTCTCCCTCTCTCTCTCTCTCTCTCTCTCTCTCTCTCTCTCTCTCTCTCACACACACACACACACACACACACACACACACACATCCAGGCTGTCAAGTGGTGACCATTTGGCTCTTCTACACATCTCTCTCCAAAGCAACAGGCCACCCACAGGCTGAAACATGAGTAAAAGTCAACCTTTTCCTCCCTTTTCCTCAGGTTGTCTAGCTCACGTGTCACCACAACTGGAAGTTGATTAACATGTATCATATTTATACTTGTCTGTTAATTGATCAGTATAATTTATCATTTTAGAATAGAGGCTTTTTTCAATGCCAAACTCTAGTTTTTTCCACCTATTTATTTACTTACTTTACATCCCGATCGCAGACCCCCTCCTCCCCTCCTCCCAGTCCTACTCTCCATATCTCTCTCCCAATTGCCTCCTCTCCTGTGGGGACTGACCTGCCCTGGCACATCAGCTCTCATTAGGACTAAGTCCATCCTCTCCCCTTGAGGCCCAGAAAGGCGGCCCAACTAGAAGAAGGGGATCCAAAGGCAGGCAACAGAGTCAGAGACAGCCCCTGCTCCAATTGTTAGGAAACCCACATGAAGACCAAGCTGCACATTTGCTACAAATGTGTAGGGGACCTAGATCCAGTCGCTTCTTTGGTTGGTGGTTCATTCTTTGTGAGCCCTCATGGGCCCAGGTTAGTTGGCTCTGTGGGTCTTCTTGTGGTGTCCTTGACCCTCTGACTTACTCAGTCCTATCCCTTACTCTTCCAGAAGACTTCACGAGCTCTGCCTGATGTTTGATTGAGGGTCTCTGCATCTGTTTCCATCAGCTGCTGGATGAAGCCTCTCAGACAATGGTTATGCTTGGCTCCTGTCTACAAGCATAGCAGAGAATCATTAATAGTGTCTGGGATTGGCTCTTTCCTATGGGATGGGTCTCAACTTGGGCCAGTCATTGGTCAGCCACTCCATCAATCTCTGCTTTATCTTTATCTCTGCACATCTTGTAGGTAGGACAAATTTTGGGTCAAATGTTTTGTGCGTGTGTCCCCCTTCCTCCACTGGAAGTCTTGCCTGGTTATAGGAGGTAGCCATTTCAGTCTCCATATCCCCAACTTCTAGGAGTCTCAGCTACAATCATCCTTATAGGCCTCCTGTTCCAGGTCTCTGACTAGTCCCAGAGATGCATCCCCCACTGATTTCTTCTATTCTTCCCCCCAGCCTTCTCCTGACTCCCTTCCCCACACCTGATCCCCACCCCTGTTCCCCTCCTCACCTCCTCTCCCAACCAGTTCCCTCCCTCCATCAACTTTTGATAACTATTTTATTTCCCTTCTGAGTGAGATTCAAGCATTCTACCTTGGGTCCTCCTTGTTACTTCGCTTCTTTGGGGCTGTGGACTGTGGCATGATTATACTATACTTTATGGCTAATGCCCATTATAAGTAATGTTTCTCTCTTAAACTTTGTACCACTGAGTTTAGCCATTTTGGGTGGTTCCCACAGCAGCTGTGTATCGTTGTTGGAGCAGTTCCCAGTTTTCCTCATTTCTTCCACATTTGTTAATTGGATTTCTTATAAGAGAGGCCT
The DNA here is from genome assembly GCF_021556685.1 of Rattus norvegicus. Taxonomy (NCBI): domain Eukaryota; kingdom Metazoa; phylum Chordata; class Mammalia; order Rodentia; family Muridae; genus Rattus; species Rattus norvegicus. The sequence continues at coordinate 146,721,039 of NC_141537.1, read as the reverse complement.
TATCATGTTTCCCTCAGTTATTATTTATTCAGTGTTTTTATGCCTGTGTGGGGTTATGACTATTTATTTTATTCTCTGGGTTCTAATCTATCATCATCATCACTTGTTTCATTTCTTAGGTTGTTTCTCTTTTGACTGCTGGGGGCTCTTTCGGTTGGTCCTTGGGTCCTGTAGATATAATATGATGCTTTCATAGTTTAAGAATACATAAAGTACAGATAACTAAAATCATTACTTGTCTTTTATTAGGCTAGACTGCTATTTTCTTTTATCACATTAATCAATTAATTAATTAATTGTGTGTGTGTGTGTGTGTGTGTGTGTGTGTGTGTGTACATACACCGAGGGCCAGCTGACAAGTCTTGGGAGTCAGTCCTTTTCTTTGCATAATGTAGGTCAGAGGGATTACAATCATCTTCAAATATTGAAGCACCTTACATGCTCCTGGTACTTCATTTTGTGAGAACATATTGTCCCATCAAACAACTCGGACTCATTTGCATTGTAGAAGCCTTTAAAAGACAGTCTGCAGTTATCTTGGGAAATTCACACCACCTTTACCTATAGGTGCATTGCATGAGTGATAAACATTTGTTAGTGTTCAGGTGTGAATGCTTCTACCCTATCCCCCACTAATGCTGTGGTCCAAATGTGCTCCCAAGAGTTAATAAGGTGGAACTGTGATTCCTCCATACAGCAGTGTTGGGAGGTGGAGCCTTCCTCTCCTCCCTCCCTCTGTCCTCCATTGGGTCTTCTTCGCTTTCCTTAATAAAGTACAGTTGTTTTTGTATATGAGGCTGATAAAACTGGAAGACAGAATGAAGGATCCACCTAGGTCATGGAAACAGTCTGAAACGATGTTTTCTGAACTCTGGTCATAGGTATTGGCAAAACTTCAACTGGGGGAAGGGAATTATAAACTCAGAACATTGCAGGATTTAATTTTACAGCTAAAGGCTGAAGGGATGGCTTCACTGAAAATATCAAATTTCAAGGTTCATTTTTCACCAGTGTGGGAAAATTGTGTTCATGGTTTGTATTTTGCCTGCTGTACTGAAGGAGCAGCTGTGTCCCCAGAGCCCTAGAGACCACACCTGTGGATACTATGAAGCACTGTCAAAACCTTAGAAATAATGACTTCAGTGACACAGGGAAAGATTGGGTGGCTTCTGATTCTGTCTGAGCAATGCTGCGTTCAACATAAACATTTTGGATTAAATAAATAAATGAAAGAAAGAAAGGAAGGAAGGAAGGAAGGAAGGAAGGAAGGAAGAAAATGTCCCGCGCTATCGTCTCGCCAGCAAGAACGCACGCGCGGACACATGAATCCTTCTGCAGCAAAGCGTTTATTGTATCTTAAAGAGGGGGACGGGGACCCCAGCATGGCGCGGCTTATATACACCCTAGCGCGGCGCATCCACACCTGATTGGTCGCTTACCCATGATTGCATAGGCATGCCCCGGAATGGGCAAAGACCTGGCACGAAGACACTCTTGCACATGCGCACACAGTTAACTTCCTGAAAGGAAGTCGGGCTGGCGCGGCAGAAGCCAGCGCCATCTTGTAATGGCAAATGCTATCCCGGCTTTCCACGTGGGGCGCAGTGGAAGCCAGCGCCATCTTGTGGTGGCGAATGTTATTGCGGCTCTCCACAAGAAAAGACTTTAGGTGTCTTGTCTCTGCCCACCATTCTTCATTGGAGTGGAGAACAGCACTGGCAGAGCCCTGTCCCTGCACAGGGCATGTGTAGGAATCCCAGCTTGTTGCTCCTGGATAGTTGGATGTCTTTATTGCCAACAGAGATGTGAACCTGGCTGGAGCCTCCAGAGGCCACAGCAGCTCTAATTTTGGAATAGCTTAAGTATGTAACTTCTGGGGCTGGAAAGCTAGCTCAGCAGTTAAGAGCATGCACTACTCTTACAGAGCATTCAATTCCCAGCCCTTACAGCAGGTACCTCACAACTGCCTGTAACTTCAGCTCTAGGAGATCCTATGCATCCTGTCGGATTCCAAGGACACTAAACTCATACGTGAAAGCCCACATGCTACATAGTTGTCCTTCTCTACCTGTCTGTTTCACACCTTCAGATTCAACAAACCATCAGTTGTAACTATTCCACAAAACTTGCACTAGTGTTGAACATACATATCCTATTTCCCTTGTCATTTCTCCCCCTCCACACTGTAGCAGGGCAGCTCTTCCCATGCACTTACACTGAGGTAGGTGTGATTAGCTATGTGCAGATGATTTAAAACTCAGCCTTTTACGTTGTGGGTTGTTGAGGTAAAGAGAAAAAGATAGATGCAACTGGATCCCACGAGTCAGCTTCATGCTGGCTCCTGGTACTCTTGGACCCTGGTGGTTACTCCCTGGCATTAGTTTTGGCACCGTAGGGCCATATAGAACTAACCTTAATTTATCTCAGCGACAGCTGGCTTCAGTGATGAACCACACCACGTTAGCTTACCTATCTTCTAGCCCCAGCAGTCTCTCCGCTCCCAGTGCTAGTGACCCTGGCTAACCCTGGCCAGCTGGGAACTCTCTGGTCCCACCTACCTGTTAAAATCAAAGCTCAACAAACTGTAACCCAACAATCAGATTTATATGTTAAATTCTCAACCCACAATACATCCAAACAATAAACTTATAACCCATTGATAAGGATATAAACCGTTCACCTAGATAAGATAAATTTGCCTACAGAAATCCATCCCAACAACCTTGGGTACCTGGTTCACCTCTTTCTGTCTCCATTTTGATTCTCCTCCCTTCTCCTTCTCCCCTGCCTTACAAAAACATTGTCCCCACCTTATTTTTTTTTACTGTCCAATCATGGCCTTAACCTAACTGGTGCCAGTTCTCACCTGCATACTGACATCAACCTACAGTGTGTTACGACTCCATATGGGAAATAGAATTGAATTTGGGGATTTAAAATATTGGGCAGCAGTGAAAGGTTTCTAAATGTTCAATGATCAAAGTTAATTCAGAGTCAAATGGTAATGAATTCCTGTTGTCTGATGGTACTCACCTATGATGCACCGCAAGACTCTACTGCAGCCGCGGTTCTCATCACACAACATGTGAACTTCACTCTTGGCATGCCGTCACACCACACCAGCAGCAACAAACAGCTCATAACTTGGCTCAGAATCAAGACTGTCATAAGTTAAGAATTGTGCTGTTCTTACTGTGCATACAAACAGTTTTGTCCTTATAAAAACAGGATGGCTTAGTTATAGAAAACATTTTAAGAATTTATGTGAGTCATTGACTTAATTTCATAAGATATCATCATTACGTGAATTTTTGCCTAGTGTTTGGCCAGGATTTTGAACAATTTCAATGGAATTTGACCCATTTCTGTCATTCGGTACTAATGTATTTAGTTGTAGTGGTTTGAATGAGAAATCTCTCCTGTATGCTCACGTGTTTGAAGACTTGGTTCCCAGTTGGTGGCGATTCCTAAAAGGGATTATTGGTTGAGGGTACTTACACCTGCTGCTGCTTTCCTCCAGTTCAGGCCTGGAAGTTTTGTCCACAGTCACAGGGAGAAGTGACTTCTGGGAGTTTGGGTCTCATGATGTCAGGGCCTGGGCACAAAGCCCTACAAGGCAGCTCCTATTGTGGGAAGGTGAGCCTCCAGCTTTGCTCCCCTCTTCCCTGACCTTGCCTTGTGATCTTGCTGCTTCTACGTGGCTCCTGAAGCCCTCACAGCTGTATTTTCTTCAAGCATCTGCTGCTGGGGAGCTCAGCCCAAGAGAGTTAGCATTCTGAGGAGAGCATTTGAAACTTGGAATACAATGACCATGAGGTTGTGACACATGATCTTCTATTCCATTTCTCAGAATTGCACAGGGTGAAAAATTACAGACCACCTTTATCTGTAGGCGCATTACATGAGTGATAAACAGTCATTAGTGTTTAGGTTTGGTAATGCTTATATCCCTGTTTTAGTTAGGGTTTTACTGCTGTGAACAGACACCATGACCAATGCAACTCTTATAAGGACAACATTTAACTGGGGCTGGCTTACAGGTTCAGAGGTTTAGTCCACAATCTCCAAGTCAGGAGCACGGCAGCATCTGGGCAGGCATGGTGTAGGTGGAGCTGAGAGTTCTACCTCTTTATCTGAAGACTGCTAGTGGAAGACTGACTTCCAGGGAGCTAGGATGAGGGTCTCAAAGCCCACACCCGTAGTAACACACCCATCCCAACAGGCCACACTTCTAAATAGTGCCACTCTTTGGGTCAGGCATATTCAAACCGTGACAACCTTCTTCTCCAATACTGCTGTGGTCTGAGCGTGTTCCTAAGAGTTCATAAGGTGGAATTGTGATTCCTCCATGTAACAGTGCTGGGAGGTAGGCTAGTGAGAGACAGGGGTAGGCTTAGTAGCTCATGGAAGCTGAGTCCTAAGAGATTAGGAGTGGCAAAGGTTCATCTCTCTCCCTGTAGGAATGCCTTCTCTTTCCTTCCTGGTTCCTGTTCTAAAACAGCACTGGTGCCTTGACAGATGCAGCTGCCTGATCATGTGTAACCATGTGTAGTCATCTAAGCCTCTTTCCTTATAAACTATGCAGTCTGGGACAGCAGTCAAAGCAGCAGCAAACTAAGTCAATATTCCAGCCAAAAAGAACATTTGAATCCCTGTAGGGAATTCCTTCTTCACTTGCCCTCGGCTTTGCCAGTTTTCCCAAAGGTATTCTTGGAACTAGTCTTGACCCAATCAAGAAAATGACACAATAAAATTTGCTTTTATAGAAGATTAGAAAAAAACTTTTTAATATGTTATAAATAACAAATCATACCCTGAAATTAACCAGACCCAAAGACCATACAGTTCAATGAATATCTCTACAGCTAGAGTGACCATTTGGAGCAGAAGTCATAGAGTTTCACACTGGATTCTATACTTTCACTATCAAACATATTTTAATGTACTTGTTCAGCAACAAAAATGAAAAAAAAAAGGGGTTGGGGATTTAGCTCAGTGGTAGAGCGCTTGCCTAGGAAGCGCAAGGCCCTGGGTTCGGTCCCCAGCTTCCAAAAAAAAAAAAAAAAAAAAAAAAGAACCAAGAAAAAAAAAACTATGACAGAGTTAGACCTAGAAAACATTTTTCTTTAAAGATTGGGGATGAGGAGGAAGCTAAATTACCTCCTCCGATCTCCTGAGGACAAAGAAGCGTTTCCTGTTAGCATCCTCCTTGTTGATAGTGATCCTGGTGATGCCTCAGCTACCACTTACAAATGATTTACTTTTGTTATTTTCATTTGCGTCTCTGTCTCTGTCTCTCTGTGTCTCTCTGTGTCTCTGTGTCTCTCTGTCTGTGTCTCTCTCTGTCTGTGTCTGTGTCTGTGTCTCTGTCTGTCTGTCTGTCTGTCTGTCTGTCTGTCTGTCTGTCTGTCTCTCTCTCTCTCTCTCTCTCTGCCAGTGGTGCCTGTGGAGACCAGAAGAGGGTGTTTGAGCCCCTAGAGCTGGAGCTGGGGCTGTTGTGTGCCTCCTGCTGTGGGTGCTGGGAACTCAGGTTCTCTGGAAGAGCGTCTCTTAGCTGTTTCCGTCTCTCCAGCCTCTTAGTGATCACTTTGACGAAAAGACAGCAAACCTGAGCATTCAGAGAAATCCCATTTCTCGTGCAGGAAGAACAAGTGTTTTACTTCTAGAGTCACCACAGCCGTGCGTTTCCTTACCTGGTGATGTCTCCTTTGTTTGTATTTCCCCAGGAGGACCAGGAGGCAGCTGCTGTTTGTGTGGCTTGGGTTTGATGGTTCGGGGAATTCCCTATGTGATCTCTGCAATCTTTCCCAGATCTTATGGTCTTTGAAAATAATATTTTTCTTTCTTTCTTTTTTTTTTAAGATTCATCTCCGAGTCAGACTGTCCCTTCCCTAATTAGAGAGGTTGGAGAAGCTGTGTTAAACTTTGGCTTCCCTGGAGACTTCGATTTCAGCAGATTGTGATACTATGACTCCTTATGGTGGGAAAATGATAGATGACCCACAACCCTTGGGCCAGGCAGTTTGCTTTTCTTGCATCCCTGCCTTCTTTCTTCCTTTATCCTCCCTTCCTTTTTTAATCTGTCTCTCCTTCTTTCCACTCCCTCTTCTTTGTCTTCCTCCTCTTCCTCTTCCTCCTTCTCTTCTTCTTCCTCTTTTTCCTCCTTCTCTTCCTCCTCCTCTTCCTTCGACTCTTTTTCTTCTTTTTCCTCCTCCTCCTCTTCTTCATTTTTGAGACAGGTCCTCACGTATCCCAGGCTGGCCTCAAACTTGCTATGTAGCATGGGATAACTTTGTATTCCTGACGTCCCAGAGCCTACTGAGTTTCAGGGTTCAGGCTAACCACACACCGTACACTCCTAGTTTATATGGCACGGGGATCAAACCCAGGGCTGTGTGCATGTTAGACAATCTATGTACCAATGAGCTACACCCAGCCTCCATTTTTCTTGTTTCTTTCCTGTCTCCTTTCTTCTTCCTCTCGTGACATCTGTAACACATGAGCTCCAACTGCTCACAACCAGCTTCTTGATTTTTTTCCCACTGTTTCACAATGTGGATGTACACAGCGCCCCCTGTAAGACACCCTGCTCAGCTGACACTGGATTGATCATGCAACGCTAGGAGTCTGCACTGAAAGTCTTCAAGTCCTTCCACGGAAAGCTGTACTTTGGAATGAAAAACAATTAGTAATCACAGAATTTCTCCATTTCTAACGGGGCAGTGGAGGGGGGGTGGTATATTTTTGCCTTGGACAGTATATTTGGTATATTATTTTTTCTTCCAGTTAAAAAAGAAGAAAACAATTTTTAAAGGAGAGGTATTATTAATTTGAAGATACCAATAAGTTCCTATGTGTGTTTCTTATGATACCATGTAGGTCATCAATGGTACTCCTGGGAACTGATTATTTGGAGACCCAAGCAAAGGATGGCTTGGACAAGATGGCTTAATCGGTTAGTGACTTTCCACTACCCCCTGGTGGACAGCACTTGTATTGATCATGGAGTTCTTGGACTTGACTGTTTCTGGCCAGATACCCCTTGTCTGGGACAGGTGGCTTCTAATCATGTCCTACTCCCAACCACAACTTCTTAATTTTCTTCCAGGTTTTCATGGCACTTTGTGTTCATTTCTCTTTCTAGCATGTGCACATGCATCTTCATGAGGTGTATGTATATGTGCAACTGTGTACACATGTGGAGAGGCCACGGGTTGACACTGAGATGTCTTCAGCACTCTCCTCCTTATTTTTGAGACAGGGTTTCTCACTCAATCTGGAGCCTATGTTAACTGCCTAAGTTAGGTAGCCAGCAAGCCCCAGAGGTCCTCTTGCTTCTCCCTGCCCAGCACTGGAATTACAGGCACACATTACCACACCTGGCTTTTACCCGAGTGCTGGGGATTCAAACTCATGTTTCCATGATTTTGTGGCAAATACCCACTCAGCCATTTGCTGTGCCCATTAGTTCCCAAAAAGTCCCACTGAAGCTTGGTAGAACACAGAACGTGGGACCCAGAAGGCTGAGCCTAGTGTTAGAGTTTGGTCCTTGGTCCTTCCTGGGACTGAGCACACACATGTACTTCTCCCAGTCCTTGTCCCCTGGTATGTCATCTGGCTGTTGAATGGGATGGTTGGTGATTCCTAAGGCCCCTTGCAGCAGAATCATGTGGTGTTGTAAAATTTGGCCTTTGAGGTTAGCTTAGCTTGACATTGGAGCTCCGAACTTGAGATGAACTTGTTTGAACTTCAGCATACAGTCTGTTAAGCACAGATGTACTTAGGGATGGTATTGATCCCTGGGGAAAGATTAGGTGGACTGTGCATGCAAAGTTCAGGTTCTGTGTCTGGCACACGCTACCACAGTGAAGAGAGTGCTTTGGTTCCGGCTACTGTGTGTGTGTGTGTGTGTGTGTGTGTGTGTGTCCCCAATCTCTACCCTATAGCAGGAATCATAGTTTGAACATGACGCTAATATTTATTTTATATTTGGAAAGAATCCACAGTGACTCATTCATCTCAGTTTTTAGTGGACATTAGTTAATATCCACGCACTTAATCCCAACTCAGTACCACAGGAGCCTGGGGCCACTTGGGGGCACATGGATGTCACCTCATCCTTCCTTTGACTTGGGATGGGGACCAGAGTCAGTGGTGCAGAAAATGACATCTGTACCAACATGTGGTCCATGCAGCTGGGGAGAAGGTAACGATGCCCTGACAGGTGTCCTAGTGTTGATGATTTGGATCCTGCTGGAATTCTGTTGGCTGCCCCTGCGCAGAGCAGGCCCTCCTGGTCTGTGCTCAATCCCCACCTCCTTCTCTGTTGCTCACATGCACAGGACTTGCAATATTCTTGTTCAAGTTACTCACTGGGGTGAACACAGTACGCCTTCCTGACCACCTCGGGATAATGGCTCCTTCCTTCATGGGGGACAGTGGTGCCACTGTGCATGGCAGCAGATTTGGGAAGGCGAACCTCAGAAGGGACTTCATCAGGGCATTTTTCATTCTAGTGTTGATGCTGGATTTCAGAAGGGCAGACACCTAAGGTTTCTTCCACCAAGTTTTGTCATGAGGGGAGGTCCCCATGGGCGTCTCTCATTTCTTGTGAGTGAAGACATTTTCTGCACCATGTAGACATGGTGCATAGCAAGCATCCTTGGGCAACCTAACTTCCAATCAGAAAGCATTTGGTATTTCCCAGTGCTCAGCATTGCTCTCCAACAACATGAGGCACTTTGTGTGCATTTGCTTCCTGGAGCTCTCCATGTGGTCCTGTGGACCTAGGGAACAGGTGTCCTAGTGTTGATGATTTGGATCCTGCTGTTACTATGTGTAATAAAGTCCTCTACCTTGGTTTAGTGATCTTAGGTATTTGGCCCCATGGCTGGGAAGTGTGTGAGCTTGCCCTAGAAGCAGTTACCTTACCCCTCCACAGGGCTAATGGGTTCTGAGACAGGGACTTAAGAGCAGCAGCACTCCAGGCTTTTAAAGACAAACAGCTGTACCACCCTTCTCCCTATGCCCCTGCTTTAAATCAAGGGAAAGAAGGTGCAGAGGAAGTGAGGAAATACAGGTGCAAAGAGATGCGTGCTTTCTGGGCAGGTGAGGAAAAGGGAGGTTCCGAATTTGGCTTGCAGATGCATGAAATTTTGATGGATGGGAGGGTGGGCCAAGGAGGTCTAGAGAGAGGGAACAGAAGAAGCAAAGGCACGTAGTGTGAAGGTAGAGTCAGGGGCAGCGGCCAGTCTAGGAACATAGAAGCCAGGGGTGCATGGCTAGCTGGTCTGATCGGCTAGACATGGTCTGGCTCTCTTGAGTCACCCTTTACCTTTCCTACTCTGCTCATTGACCTGGTCCCCTTGATGTCACTGGGATGTTCAATGTTAGGACCTCTTGGGAAGAATGGAAGAAGGTGATGTCAGGGTACTGATGGGTCAGATCTAGGCCGTCTGTCCAAGGATAGAAAGTTCCTGCTCCTTCCAGGGGCCTCTTCCCTGCTCCCCTGAATTGTAATACATTCTTTTTTCCCTTTTCAGAGCCAGCAGCTCCATTATAGCTAGCCAGATAACCATACAGTGCTGTATCCCTCCACCCCTCTATGTAGGATTGTCCTTATGATAGTAGATATGTTCAAAAGATTATTAAATTTCATTTAATTATTTTTGTGTGTTCGCCCACAGATGTATGGTGCTAGAGCTAAAGTTACAAGTAGTTGTTGTGAGTTGCCTGATGAGGGGGCTGGGGTGCAGACTTCAGTCCTCTGATAGAGTAGTATGTCCCTCTAAAGCGCTTTTCCTATGACCCTGCCTGGATGCCATCTTTCATTGTGGGCGAAGACTGGCTCAGACCTGATTGATAGGAGGAGGAGGGGATGTTAGCCAGACCTTCCAGGACTGTCTTAAAGCCTGAAGAATGTTTCCTACTGTTGCCTGTTAACCTTTACTATGTCATTAAGACCATTAATACCAAGTGCCAGTGTTGCCTCTCCTGAGATACCTATGAAAGACCTTTTCTTTCATACTCTTTATTGGCTGTTGTAAAATTCCCCCTTCTTTTTTCTCCTCTGAATGCATGAATCTGTTTTTATATGACACTTTCCTCTGGGCATAACATGATCATCCCATCAACCCCTTAGTGGTAGAGATCACCTTGACTTCGTAGCTATGGCAACCAAGCAAAAAGAGTAGTTCAGTGTTAGCTAGGTCTGTGGCAATGATAACAAGGCCGTTGACCCTCTCTCTAGGAAGAAGGAAGAGGAGAGCTTCCGTGAAGTCATCATCTTGAGAAGGTGATGCTTGCAGTCAACCCTACAGGGTAGGGTATCAGTGATGCTTTGGGGTCCATTAGGTTGGACTTGGGTGAGCTTAGACTGTCACTGACATCCTGTCTGAAGTGAAGAGATATTTGATCAGGTCATCCCAGAAAAAGCGAATGCAGCTGTTTCTGACCAACTTCTGTATCTCCTAGGACAATTTAATATTCACGGGTGCATAGCTCATAAGCAGACAGTTGAACACTTCTTCTATGCCAGGATATGTGGAGCAGCGAAGCCCTATGGATGTACTCGCAGAAAGGCGAGAGCAAACACTGTCTCAGGAACCATCTAACTAGCAAACTGAGGTGACACAGTTTAGATATCGACGTCTCTGTCCTGCAAGGTCACCTGTGCTGAGGTGTCCCATGTTCATGGACCTTGAGTATCATGGGAGGCTGGACAGGAGACCACTTTACTTTGGGCAAGGGGAGATGGAGGAAAGCTTTTTGGAGGAGGATGTGTGGGTGGGGGCAGTTAGATGGGTGGGGAGGAGGTGTGAATGAAGGCAGAGGGACCAATGGGCCAGAGTAAGAACAGAGAAGCCCCAGTGATGTAAGATCTGAGGAGTGTGTCAGAGAGGAGTGATGAGCCCCTGCGGTAGGAACGGGGACAGCCAGGAGCCAGTGAAAGTGTGTCAGAACAATTTTCTGTTGTTATCATTACTATGACGACCATGGCCTTTGTGTGTTTTGTTTCCTTGCGGGAATATGACATTTGAGTGTCCTGTTGTGGGTATTGTCAGCTGGGATTGTGGGGGACACCAGGACTGGTCAGCCTCAGAGCTGGGCTTCCTGTCTTTTCTTTCTGGTATGGGAGAATGAGATAGTGGGTTATTAATACCGCTCTCTGGAGGCCTGAGGTCGGGGCTTGGTGGAGGCTTGTTTTTGCAGCTTGAAATAGCCCACCGCTTGCCTGTCCAGTGGGCGTGCCGCCAGTCCAGTGGGTGTGTATTCAGGCGAACAAAGCAAAGCTATTTTTACCCTAGAGAGCCATAGAGTGCGTCAGAGAGTCCCAGGGCTTGCCTTACCCACCCCACACCCAGACTAGTGGCTAGTCCCAGTGGATATGGGTCTCCTGGAGGTGTCAGTGGGTGGAAAGGCCTCATGTCCTCCACCTCCTCTCCCAGCTGGAGACTTGGAAACGCCTAAACTGCTCTAGCAAGAAGGAGGAAGGATTTAGTTTTATTCCCCAATATTCAAGGATAAACCCTTAGCCTGATAGAGCAGTGGTTCCTGCTCCAAGGCATCAGAATCAGCATTGACTGACTACTGTGTTCACTGCCTTTTGTACTGAAATGTCTCTATGAGGGACAACCGTACTTTCCATTATAAAGCCAACGCTCAGAGAGGTTGAGTGACTTTTCCTGGTTTACCCAGCTAGGAAGTGATTTGTCCTTGCCTTTCTTACCACTTTCAGTACCCTGAAGGAGAATAGAAGCAAGGAGTGGTCAGGAAGGATCATAGCAATGGCCTTGGCCCTGACCTCTTGGGGCTCCAGTGTGGCTAAGTCATTATGAGGGTATCTGGGTTACTGGCCACTAGCTGTTGACAGCTGGGAAGAGGTGTATAGAGCCCCCACGGTATGTGGGTGTGTACCTACACTGGTAGTACCAGTGTGCTTTTGGGTGAGGGAGTCACTGAACCAACTCGTTATGAAAAGGGGATGTCAGGAACCTGTTGAGTAGAAGCATGGAGCCTGCCCTTACCTGGTGGAACATATCAGGAAGACCATGGTCTTTGCAGTCAGCCTTTGTTCCCTCCTCCTCCCTGTTCATCTAAATCCTGCTGTGCTTCAGTGCTTGTTCTAGCCATAGCTCCTCCAGGCTGCCTCCCCAACCTCTTCCCACCTAGAGCACAGGGACATCCTTCCTAACTGGCCGCGGTCACAACCTCTATCTATACAAGTGGCATTTCAGACTAGAGATATTTTGTGTCTTCATGAGGTCCTTCTCTGACTGGGCTAAGAGTTTCTTGAGGGTTAGTCCTAATCTGTGCTTCTCCATGCAATTGTGTGCTAGTCTCCTTCTTTCAAGTCTCCAGTGCCTTCTTCTGCCCATAGGATTGATTGTCTACCTATCCATTTGTCCGTCCATTTATCTGTCTGTACTGTCATATATCCATTCATTTACCCACTCACCTGTCCATTCATCTTTCTAGGTAGAGCTGTTCTACCTTCTATTCACCCTTCCATTTGCCCATCTACTTGTGTATACCTCTGTCTACCCAGCTGTCTTCCCATAAGACTGTTCATTTATCCTTCTATCCTCCCACCTATTTAACGACATTGTGAGTAATATGAGGAGTACAGAAGTCCAGTAGACACTTCCTTGGGGTTTAGAGTCAAGGAGAGGAAGAGATACTTTAAAAAGAATCCCTTATGTTTTGAAAATGGTAAATTATGTGAATGAGGGGTTGGGAAGTTGGGGAGGCCAAGGGGACACATACTCTAATCATGGTTCCACTATTGTCCTACTGGAAGACCTAGGTACAGTCATTCCCCCCTGTACCTCAGAGTCCTGACTCTAAATGGGCGTGGTTTAAATTCTCGCCTCATGATATAGTAAGAGTTGAAAGAGATGTATGTGAAGATTGAAGCCTCTTTTCCTTCCTAACATAGTAAAGACCATCTCTTCCTTGCTCTCCTGGTCTCAAGAATTATTGTGGTCACAGGAGTGAAGTGGCTGTTTTCTCAACCTTCTTCAGTTAGCCGCAGCCTGGGATCACCAAGGCGGACCAAGACTTGAGAGATGAGCTCTTAGACCAACAAAACCTACCTCAAGCTTGGTCAGAACCAGTCTTTGATCTCTCTCTAGGCTCTATATTTTTGGGGTTTGGGGAAGAGTTTCTAGAGGTTTCCTTTCATGGCCTGGCCTCAACCTCATTGTACAAGCAGCCAAGCTGAAGCCTGAGGGATTTTGAAATTATTGGAGCCATGCTTAAAGTTTAGATCCAAATGACTGAAAGAAGAGGGTTCAACTGACTCCATTTCCACACTCCTATCCCATTTTCCCAGGGAACACTGGACCCCCATCATGGTCTGAACACACAGTCCACTGCTCCTGGGTTCCTTGGGCATTTTGAAATTATTCTGGGCAAATAAAAGGAAGGAAAATGCCTTGTGGTCTTGGGGTTTGGGGGACATAGAGGACCCAGCTCATGTTAGTGACGGGGACAAAGGGAATCCAGTGGAAAGCTGCAGTATGAATTTGGAAGGTCACAGTGTTCTGTGTTGTAGGAATAGGGAGGAAATGAGTCTTGGACAGCCCTCTTCTCATGCCATTTTACTCCTGTGGAGACCAGCTGGTTAGAAAGAAATGTAGTAAGGAGTGGGGACTGGGGGTGGGTTTGGAAACCTGTCCCTAGAGGTTGAAGTTTTTCCATTGTGAACTCAAATTGAGTCCTTTTGAGCTGTGTGTTTTGAGTATTGTAGAAACCTGATAACTCCCTCTTTCCTTGAACATTGTTAAAGCGAGGCACATGTTGTTAAAAATCAAAACAATGCAGGCCTTTGTTTTCTAGCAGCATAGTTTTATGGTTAGTTGGAATAATATTCTTTTGAAATTCAGTTTACCTTGTGCCACAGTGGTGCATGGGAAAGGAAGAAAGAACATGGGGTGCAGGGAAATGTTCTTGAAATTCCCCAGCGCCTTGGGTTTGGAATAGATGAGAATGAGGTTGTAAAAATCATAGTCTATGTCTGTCTATGTGCTCAGTCCTATTAACTAAAGCTGGAGACCTACTATTTCAAATCCAGGGAGAGCTTTCTGGGGATCAAAGCTGTATTGATGAGATCCAGTGATTGGGTGGCTTGGCTTGCTATAAGCAGGTGGAGTAGAGTGGGTCTTTGTGGAAGACAGAAGCTCTAATGCCTGTTAGAAACTGTCTGCATACATGCCTGGGGTGCCAATGAAGATGTGCATTTAATTCCAGGCCAGTGTTTTCAATAAGATAGAGCAGGGAGGGGCGTGTGCACCAGCCCAGCAGGGATGAAAATCAGGGCCCTGTGCAGCCAACCCTGTGCTCTGAGGGGTGGCCTTGAGGAGTCTGCTAACTGACACACTTAGGCATTCATATGCTTCCTCCTGATCTCCAGGCACCAGCACCTATTTGTAAAATAAGTCAGTAGTTCCTACCTTGTCTGCATTTGAGTGTTCATCACATGGGTGTGGTTATTTTGTGAAAATTCATGAAGTTGTGTTCTTAGGACTTGTGTGTTTTTAGGACACGTGTTACATTCCAATAACATTTATGAAATATAAAAAGCCATATTAGAATAAGAAATAATCTAAGAAATAAATAAGAAAAATAAGTAAGAACTTATTTGTAAACAATATCTTGTTTTGTGTTTTTTTTTCTTTTTGCTTTTTTTTCTTTTACTGTGATATATTCCAGGGCTTTATGGAAGGAAAAGATAAAAATCTGCTATGAAATCAGCAACAAAATCAATAGGCCTATATATAATATAATATGTATACTATTATATATTACACACATAATATATAATAATATGTAGAAAAATGTTCATAATAAACTTTAGTTTTTCAACAAATGATTCTGATCAATATTTCTCATATGACCTCCTTTATGCTTTATAGAAATTCTAATTTACATGCAAATCTGCCTTTGGATTTACATATGGATTAGAAGTGGGGTAGTTAGAAAGTTTAACTTTTAATGTTTTTGTATACTTGTTTTTTTTTTCCCTCATGATGTATTTATTTTGTAACTATCAAAAAAAGATAAAGGAGATAAAGGAATATGAAATGTCTGTGCTGGTGACCTTTGAGGTCCCCTTTCCGTTCTGGCTCTGAGGTGTGTAATAGATGTTAGATGTTAAACGCTGTATTATATGTTAGACAGCATTAGAGAGAACAAGATTTGATTTGAAGGTAACTAAACTCCATTATGGTATTTGGTATGTGTCTCAGGTGCATGTGAATGTATGTACACATGGAGGTTAAGATCATCCGTGCTGGATGAATTCCTCAGGCCCTTCCCACCTTTTTTGAGACACTGTCTTATTGTTCTGTACAGAGTCTCACTATGTAGCCTAGATCCTCTTGCTTCTGCTCTGAGTGCTAGGATTGCAGGTGTGTGCCCCCATATCTTGTTTTTCCAAATTAGTTGAACATAAAGCTAGTTCTGGAAGTAAGGTGTCATAGATGAGCACAGCCATTCCAGTAGCTTGTCCTCAGGAGGAGTCATCATAGCAGTTAAAACCAGAACAGGGATGTCCCCTCCCCCATCCCCAGGAGCATCACACTCTACGCTCACATCCACAGAGCCTTGTGGGGAGGAGACCACAGAAAGAATAGAGAACACAGAAGTGGATAGAGTGTGGTCAAGAACCTGGGGGTTCAGGAAAGCATAAGGGATAAGGCCAGGAAGAATTTGAATTTGAATTATTCAGATTCTAGTGCAGACAGATGGAGATTTGGTTCTTATTACTTTATTCTTTCTTATCCTCCTGTTTGTGCACACTCGTGCATGCGTGTGTGTTGCTGAGTTCAAATCCTTCCTAGCATAGATATAACCAAATATTGATTTTGAGAGAGGAGATTTATTTTAGCCATGGTTGCAGAGATTAAAGTCCATGTTCTCTGGGTCTATTTATCTGGGGCCCTGTAGTAAGGAAAAACAGCATGGTGGCAGGAGAACATGGCGTGTGCATTCATCCCCTGGCAGATAGGAAGCAGCAGGCAGAGGAAATGCTAGAAGGGGCCCCCAGCAGGGTGCAGCTCCCAAGGATACACCCATCCCCATGAGTCCCACTTCCCAAAGTTTCTACCATTTTACAAAAATAACGTTACCTCTTGTGGGTGGGGCTAACATTCAGCCAAGCTTGTGGGGGTGACATTTCATATTTCAATCATCCCGGTACACAGCACAAAGATTCCCTAGGCCAGACCTGAGGCTTTTATGCTGGAAGGCCCCAGTGCAAGGCTGGCAGGTGATGTCTGTAAACGCTGATGGCGCCTTGCAAAGCAAATTGAATTTGTGTTTGGAAATCTTAGCAATCAAGTAGTCTGGCCTTTTAAAATTCTGAATTGGTTTTGGAGGAAAAAATAAATGGATCTGATTAGTATGAAGGGAGAGAGAAATGAAGGTACAGAGCAACGTGGGTGAAATGACTGCTAGGCAGCCTTCTGCCTTATGAGATTAGCCTTTCTGGATTGCTGATGACAAGCAATTCTGTCCTCCATGCCCGCAATGAGCCCCTACATGAGACCCTGTCCCAGAGAAGAGAGTAGCTTGGAGGGACCAGCTGGGCTTCTGCAGTGACCTGCTGAAAGTAGTGTGACAGATGGCATGGCTGGAGTCAGGGCTATCACAGTTTCCAGACCACACAGGGAAGAGCTTGCACCATTCCCACGTGAACCTTGGCTAAGACCCCCTTTCCCTGCCTCTCTGCACCCAGCAACTCAGTCCCCATTGCTGGGTTGAAAATGATGATCTCTAGAGTCAGTGACGTATGGATGTTTAGCCTGGCTGGTGGTCTTCTTTCTATTGCTCTGTTGGAAGCCCAAGGTTGTTTTTACAGAAGACAGCTCAGAAGTCCAGGGCACTGAGAAGATACAGTCCCTGTACAGTAATATTGACTGTGCTCTTTGTTCATGCACCACAGATTTGTACAGTGACTGTTATTTGCTGGGTCTGATTTAGGGTTTGCTAAACGTGTAGTAGGAAGCTAAGTGGATACACATTAAATTTGTATTTTTATGTTTCCTCCCTTGTTTGTTTTTATAGTTATATTCAGATTACAGGGTGTTGAGAGACCTTAAACAAGACAGCAGCAAGACAGATAAACATGTTCTGTAACTAGAAGTGAGGGGAGGGGAGGGAGGTGGGGAGAGCTGGGGTGGGGAGCTTGCAATTTGAAACGTGATGGAGGCTGAGGGCATTCTGTGATGTAAAATAAGCCAGGGACAGGCCAACACTGCACATGGTGTCATTCTGTAGAAGCTAAACACATGGGCTTCCTTTTTGAGCTACAGCTGGGACAGCAAGCACTGAAATACAATTGGGGTGGGGTTGGGTGGGGAGAATCCTTTCTCTATAGATCATAATAATTTGTATATTTTTATGACAATCTAGAAGAGAGCAGTTCAAAGGCTTGAAACACAAAGAAATGATGACAGGGACACACCAACCATCCTGACTGGAACAGAACATACTATGTACATGTACTTTAATGTGTATACCATAAAGAGCCCATGCCACATGCACATGTATATGTTTCATATACCCCATAAATATGTACAAATGTTATGTATGAAGTAAAAAGAAAACAGTGAGTTAAATGAAATTTCAGTGGAGGTCAGGGTGATATCTGAATAACAATTTTTCAGAGGCGAGGAAGTACATCCCAGACAGAGGGTGTTGCATGTGCAAAGGCCCTGTAGCTGCAGTACGTTTATTATGGCCCAAGAGCATGGTGGAGGCTACCAGAGCTGAAGTCAAGAGCAAAAGAGAGATGAGGGCAGAGACACTATAGGGGAAGGTGCAGCTTACCTTTGAAGCTCATGACAGAAGCTTGACTTCAGTCTCAGGAAGTAACAGTCAGCCTGGGAGTGGGACAGAACATAGCCAATATGTAATTAGTATTAAAGTGCTGGTTCAGGATGCTGTAGACTATACAGCCTCTGGGAGACCAATGAGAATATACCACAGTGATCCAGGGGACAGGGGACACATAGGGAGTGTCTTAGTTGCTGTTGTATTTCTGTGAAGAGATGATGACCACAGTGACTCTTTGAAGAGAGAACATTTAATGGGGGCTGGCTTACAGTTTCAGAGGGCCAGTCCATTATCATCACATCCATGAGCATGATAGCATGATGGCACCACACTGCCTTGGAGCAGTCAATGGCAGATCCAACCTGATCTTCATTTCTAAAGAGATCAGTGTCTTTCTTACAGGGCTGTTGTGAATGTTTGCATTAGAAAATGCCTCTAAGGGGGCAGTTCCGTTTATCCCTGGCACATGAAAGTCTTGCAGAGGTCTCTGTCGTTCTACCTTCTGTATTCTCAAAAGTTTGTACGCTGGACCAGCAGGGTGTGCCGGACTCTGACTCCAGAGAGAAGATGGTGTTTAGGCTCAGTGTGGCAGGAATACTCCACTTGAAGCCATTTCTTATTTGTGTCAGAAGCATTTTCCTGCATGCCAGTCTTGGTTCTGCCCTGGGCACCATGGTTTCCATCAGTCAGCCTGCAGATAAGCCAACAACAATGTTATCAAGGATTCCAGGCCCAAGGAGAAATTAGTTTCTGGGCATTGTTGGCCCTTGTCGGGTTCTGGGTAAATCAGGGTTAAGATGGATGCCGAAAGGGCGTGAGATAGAGCCTGGTACCCAGTAGACACTCAGTGCATGAAAAACGACATGGATGTGGAGAGATAGGGAGTGTGGAAGTGGGTGTGGACCTGGTGTTCAGAGTGGGTGATTCCAGGCACGTGAGGTCCTCAGAGTCTTTAAACACTAAAGACAGAAAGTTGGCCAGGACATCCAGGGACAGGGAGGGGGAAGAGGGTTATGGCTCCTGGTTCAGAACCTCAGTTTTGTGTGTGGTGTGAGCTCATTGATTGGCTAGGTTGTCTGGTCAGCAAGCTCCTCCTTTCTCTGCTCCTCCAATGCTGGCATTTAAGATGTGCTCTGCCACGCCCAGCTTCTACTTGGGTGTTGGGGGATTTGAATTCAGTTCTCAGACTTACACAGCGGGGGCTTTCCCCTCCCAGCCATCTCCCACAGAGTCTCAGTTTGATACTAGACTA
The DNA here is from genome assembly GCF_021556685.1 of Rattus norvegicus. Classification (NCBI taxonomy): domain Eukaryota; kingdom Metazoa; phylum Chordata; class Mammalia; order Rodentia; family Muridae; genus Rattus; species Rattus norvegicus. The sequence goes on along the minus strand of NC_141537.1, from coordinate 146,701,949 downwards.
TACCCATTAAAATGGTAAAAGTCAAAATGTTACATTTTTTAATGACCTTTTTCTTTTAAACAGAAAAATGCCTTTATGTAACTACAGCCACCACCTTCTTGTACATGGTTTATTGTTAACAAGAATTGAGCCCTTCTCCTGTCTGCACAGGAGGCCAACAGATGAACCTTGAATAATGGACATCTTGGGTAAATTCTCAGACAGCCGTGGGGGGCTACAATGGGGTCAGAAGGAAAGGTGATGCAGAAAATGATGTCTTTGTTTGAAAGTCCTGGAATTGTTCAAATCTCAGTCGTCCCTGGCTGACACAGCACAAGAGATGCTCCAGGACTCATTTTCAGCTCTGTTGTAAAGATGATTGGCCCATTAGGTCTGTGCCTTGGGGTAGAAAGTGAGATGTCACTTGGGGCTGGAAGCAGGTGACCTCCTTAAGCTCCCAGCTTCCTGTGAGTTTTCATCTGAGCTGAAGAAAGTCCCACACAGAGTGGGCTAGCCTCAGAAAAAAGCTCTTGATTCCACTGACTGACTCATTTTGTTTTGAGATATGGTCTTTGTTGTATAGCCCTGACTAGTATAGAACTGACTGTGAAGACTAGGCTAGCCTGGAATGAGTAGGGATCCCCCTACCTCGGTTTCCAGAGTGGTGATAGGGATGTGTTAATTGGTTATATATTGAAGTGACTCTTAAAGAGTGGAGGATCAGGGGCTGTATTATACTGATCTGATCTGGCTGTCTGCATCTAGTGTATTTTCAGTATAGACTGCCAAGGCTGGAGTCACCTGACTTTGTAAAACCATCTACACTCAGAGTTCTGCCTCACACAGTGTGGTCAGGGCTCCCGAGAAGGAGCTTGGATTCATATATTTGACACTTGTTCAGCTACAGAGAAACAAGAGCCTGGGACCACACCAGAAGGTAAACTAAGTAGGAATTCTAGACAGATGTGCTGGCCACCATTGGAACGGAGAAAGGCCAGTGCTAGTCAACTACCTTCAGAGGTTTTCAGGCAGGAAGTGTGCAGTGCTGATGGTGGTGGAGGGGACTGGCTAGGTAAGAGCAGGCAGAAAGTGAGGCTGAACAGGCACATGCTGTACAAGGACCCTTCTCTTCGTCCTTCAGGCACTGCTCCCAAACCAGTGTTATCAGCTGGGCTCTGTGTGTGATTTACCTGCTTTGGAAGTCACAAGCTATGTCCAGCTATTGGTTTAAGCATTAGACAACTCCTACGTTGTCACCCAGATGTGGGTGGTTGGTAGGGGAGACAGTGGCGCCCTTCAGAATATCTTCCACCATTATGTCCCAAGATTAATTTTGCTGCTTCTACCCCAAACACTATTTAAAACACTTAAAGACAGCTTTAGGCATCCTCTTCCTTTCTGGGCATCCCCCTTCCCATCATACTCAAAGACAGCCACATGAGATGCTTTCTAGGCTGTACTGAGAGCTCATACAGTTCTTAATACTCCCTGCCACCATGACATACCCTGGGATCTACAGAATGAGTAGAGGAAACTACAGAGTTGGATTCTGGGAACAAGGTGTTCAGAAGTCAGTCTGTGGGAGGAGGAGGCTCTGGAGGGAGGCTTGTTCTCCAGGTTTTTAGAGTGATGTCAGGAAGAACGCAGCAGGGTCTAGGTGCTTAGGGGCTGTGGTGCTGGAAGAATGGTAGGACCTGGATCATGTGGAAGAGCTTTAAGGAGCTGCCATAATCCTCAGGGACATAGAAAGAATACAGATTGCCTGGAACCATGCTGGAAGCAATCTTCCCTACCTTGCCTACCCTGTGATACTGGTGGAAGGTAGGGGCCAGCTTTAAACTCACACTGATCTGATCTCAGATGGGCAGAACTTGCCCTTGCTCACAACAGAGAAGCAACACTGTGATGGGTGTGTTTGTTCCCAACTCACTCAGACATTCTATTGCACACGGTATCCCCTATTAATTGCTAAGCAAGATTAGAAGATTCTAGAAGCTTCTCCCCTGCCCCCCAGCCCCCATGCATGCTGGGTAAGAGCTCTACCACTGAGCTAAATCCCTGTTTGTCCATGCATTTTAAGAGCGATTATGAGTTCTTAAACTGCAGGGGTATAGCCAAGGACTGTCACTCTTGCTGATGGTACTTCCTGTTTCCTGAGAGATAGTGGCTACTAGCAATTTTGCAGCCTTGATATTACTGTAACTCCTAATACTCAGTCCTGTTTAATATTCTGTTCTTTTCTGCTTGCTATTGAAATCGCTCCCTATGGCTGCTTCTTTCAAATGCCAAAGGAGTTCAGGCAAACATAACTTGCCACATGAAACATCCCAGATAAAAAGGTGGGTCATTTTGACTAAGCTACAACTATTCTATTGTTGGTTTAATCTGCCTATCATCTGTATAGCTGTCTGTTGATCGGTCATCCATCACTTTTAAAATCAAACATGCTCACACACATACATCCAAGCACACTCATCCATGGACATCTGTAGCCATGGACACCATTCCCCTGGCTTGGAATTATTGCTCAGTATAGGCAAGCACCAAAAGACTGTGCTCCCTCCTCAGGGCACTGTTCTTACTCCTGTGTCTGCAGAGATAAAATGTCTACAACTCTCACGGTGAGTAACTTCAGCACTTTTACCCATAATAAAAAACCCATCTAGGAGGATTGAGTTGTCTGTTTTTAAGTCACACTTGTGTGGCATTTCTGCTGCTGATCCCAGAATCCTCTTGAGGGTGGCAAAGTGGGGAGAGGGAAGGCAGCTCACACAGCACGGGAGTTGTCTCTTATATACTGTGGCCACTCACGCTTTCCAGAGCAATGGTGAACTCATCTTGGTTAAGGAGTGTCACGATACATCTCCATGAATACTGGTGGGTTAGGCAACTCAGGTCAGACCAGAGAACCATGATCTTGGTTAGGGACACTTGCAGCCCCAGAGGAAGCCCTGCTAAGGCCACAGGGGTGGGGGGGCATGTGACCAACCTTTAAGCCCTCTACAACTATTGCTGGGAGACCAACTTTGGTGGTTAATATTTAGACTCATCTGGCGGAGCAGAAGGGCCTTCCTAGGGTGAGGGATTAAAGATTTTCTATCTCATGGCAAAAGTTTTGTAAAGACCTTTCCAAGTCTGAAGAGGGCGCTGGAGGGATGGCTCAGTTAGTAAAGCACAGGGTATGTAAACATGAAGACCAGAGTTAGATCCCCAGAATCTATATAAAAAGCTGGATGTGGTAGTATGCACTTAAATCTCTAGTGATAATGAGATGGGAGACAGAGAAAGAATCCCTGGCTAGCCAGACTAGCTTAGCCTGCCTGGTGAAGTTCCAGATTAATGAGACTCTATCTCAAAATGTGGATTGTATCTGAGAATCAACACCAGAGGTGTCTACACCACGTGTGTGCACACCTGAACACACACACTCACACATAAACGCATGCAGGCATGCATGCATGCATACACACATGCATATACGCCCACGCACCCACCCATCCATGACCTTAAACACATACATACAATTCAGAGAAATCTGGGGCTTAGTTCAATTTCGTTTGCCTCCAAATGCTTGAGGTCTCATCTTCCAGCCTCAGCCTTCACTTCCCCAACCAACCCTACAGGGGCTTCCCAGGAGTTAGATAGAGTGGTGACGGGATGATCCACACCCTGACCGGAGCCCTGGCTTTGTCTATGATGTGATGTGTGTGTCCCCCCAACCCCGGCTCCCGTTCCAAGCCTTCAAAAGACGAGAGACTGCTGTTGCCTAGACTTTAGGGATCCCAGTCAGTCTGAGAACCTGTGTGGTCTCTCCCTTGACAGGCAGTCTCCTGTGGTGGTTCACCAGTTCTCTGTGTTCCTGAGGGACTTAAAACCTGCTCTCGGCTGGTATATGGAGAACCAAGATGACCTGGTACTCGGGCTTATGTCAGACAGAGAAGGATTTGAATTTTGGCTGGGAACAATAGCAGGATGTGAGTATCCCACACTGAATGTAGCAGGGACTCAGGTCTCTAGACGTTTCCACGTGAGCTTGGCAAGTGAAAGGCTCTGGTGGGACTCTCAAGGACCTGGGATGTAGGGCGGGGCTGTGCTCTGACGGACATATGGTGGCTTTGCCTCTGTTACGTCCACATCAGTAACAATGGGCTGGGAGGGGCAGAGGGGAGTTCCTCAGATTGGAACCTCGGTCCTCAGGAGCATACATTCATACTTGGCAGGGCGTCTCGACCATGGACAGGGACACGAGTGAGGACAGTGAGTAGAGCTTGGGATGGAGGGGGCCTCTTCTGTAATCAACACTGAGTAAGACCTGGCTTCTCATCACCTGCCTTCCATCAACATCTCTGTCCTGATCATCTGTCTTCCTTTCTTTATGCTGGAAAGACAGTCTGTGGCAGCCCACATGTGCCTTGGGGCAATGGGCAGAAAGCCACAGCTACCCCACAGACATCTTTCTGCCTACTATGGCCTGTCCATGTCTGCTGGTTCTTTTTTCCTTTCTTTCTCCACGTGACCGTTACCACTCTCTTCTCCAGCCAAATAGAAGCCTGAAAACCTCGGGCATTTTCTATCACACTCCAAGGTGCAGCTAAAGCCACAGAGCCATTGCCCAATCCTCCATCCCCTCCTGCTTGCTCATTACTGCTGGTGTCACAGCCCTGGTGACCCCAGTGTGTCATTAGCAGGACAGAAATGCCATGGGATCAAAGGGCTGGTGTCACAGCCCTGGTGACCCCAGTCTGTCATTAGCAGGACAGAAACGCCATGGGATCAAAGGGCTGCTTAAAACCCAAGGAAGGAAACAAGTTTCAGAGGAAATGGACTGTGTTTAAATAAAGGAAAATTTTCTCCCTGAGTTGGAACAGGCAATGCGGTGGTGATTGGTGCTGCAGCAGATGGAGGGATGGGGACATTTTTCAAGTCCTGGCTTTGGTTTGGATTGTGTCGTCTTGGGCCAAGACACTTAACATCTCTGAGCCTCCATTTTTTTCCCAGTGTAAAAGGAAATTAGGTTAGAAGGTCTCAGTGTGAAGATGTGGGTACAGTGACATTGAATGGCTTTTCTGAGGGTGCAATGAAAGGCTCAACACATTTGTAGGGAACCCTAGAGAGTTCTGTGATGCAGGAGCATCATGAACCCTAGAACTGAGGTCTTTCCATACCCAGTGCCATCTTTTTATTTTTTGTTTTTGCCTTAAGCTGGGGCTCCTCAGTAGACTTTGGATTCACAGATGATTTTCCCTTCCCACAGGCTAGGCTAACAAGTCAGATCTAGACTCACTCCAGGCTCTTTCTCCTAATTGCTGGCTAACTCAGCTTACTCTAAGTCTTTGAACTTCATTTTCCAAGGCTGTTGGGACTGGAACAGAGAGCAGAAAGCTCGGAGGCAGGGGTGTGATAGGAAGTATGGATTTAGAGAGGTCCGAATGTCTCTTGTACATGCTTAAGTGAAGTTCTGGTCACACACACTCATGTACCTATGGGACACTTTGCACCCCTGATGCTCATGTGTGCCTACTGAATGCCCGCTCTTTTCCCGTGTTCAGAGGGTCCGCTCACACACTGAGAGTGCTGAGGAGTGGGACATGACTTGCTGGGCAGGTGTGGGAAGAGATCCTGGCTCTCTGGAGAGGATCACACTGGGATCCCATTAAGACAGAGAAGGTTCTAAGCCAGACAGAACGGCATAGTGAAAGATAAAAGGCGAGAGGACTTCTTTGTTGACTGTGTTTTCCTCCACAAGAACATTTCCTTTATGTGAAAGAAAATTAGTTTGTGGCTGGCAAGCAGAGACCCTGCCTCTCCATCTGTCATTGCAAGGCAAATCTCAGCAGCAGATTGCTTGGGGACTTAGAGACAGGTGCAGAGGCCCTGGGGACGTGGGGGCAGGGCCTGAGCTCTGAGCACTTCTTTCTGCTATGCTTGTGTGGGCTGATGGCCTCAGGTTGAATCTCCAGGCCTCATTTGGGTGTTCTATGAATGGGGGAATGTAGCAATCATATAGAATGGGGACAGTGCTTCTGGGTGAACTTAGATAGCACTGCATTGAGACAGGGTGGGGTACTCAGCCAGATGGCTGCCTCTAAACACACCCTAATGCCCTGGGGACAAAGTGGCACACTGTGGGTGATCTCTATAGTCCTCTTAAATTCCTCTTCCAGTTTGGGGAAATGTGCCCTTCTGAGGGTCACCCTGGAGTCCTTTCTTGTTTGGATAGAATGGTAACATGAATTTAGCCCTGAGGTACTGGGACTGCCCCATAGGTCAGAGTAACTCCAGGTTGATGGATGAAACTGGAGTTACCCACCTCCCATTCTTTCTATCTTCCTGTCCCTGTTATTTAGTTGCTAGAAGGTCACTGCAACCACATGGCCTTTCCCTGTCGTTCTTTCAAGGGCAGGAGTTTGATGCCCCAGCTGACCCCAGACTGCCTGACAGCCAGGGCTGCCCCAGGAGACAGAAATAGCATTTCTTTCTATACTTGACATTTTCATTGTTGTTTTCTGGCTTAAAGGAACATATATTAAGTTCAGCACAGGGGCAGAGTGGTTTTTTCCTACGCCAAGCTCGGGGCTGGAGGCTGCCTCACACAGTCTCATTATATGGGCACCAATGTGACTTACTTTGTTTTGATGGCAGGGCATAGGTTATGCAGATCTGTGTGACATCTGGGATGGCATGTTGGAGAGCCTAGGCTGATAACTACTTGCAGCCATGGTGACTCCAACCCCTCTGGGACTTGTTTACACTCAGCTCTGACCTTGATTTTTGCTGAGCTCTTGGGAACTACAATGGGTAGATTCCCCTGTCCCAGAAAGACCCCTTAGTCCAGCTTCCACCTTCCTGACCACCTCCTAGTCCTTTGCCACAGGTGAGCATTTTCATAAGCTGGCAGGTGAGGGTCTAAGACAGATAGCAAAATACAGCTCAGGAGCCAACCCTGAGCCCTACTTCAGTTCCTACAAATTATTGCACTGGGACAAAGCCTCACTCTTTTGGCAGGGTGTGACTGTTTTCATGCCAACAGTGATGTCCAGTAAGTGAGACAGGGACCTTTAACCCCACAGAGTCCAAACATCTCTCACCTATCCCTTTATAACAGCAGCTGATGTCCAGGACATTTTAAATGAACAAATCTCGTTCAAAGCGACAACTCTGGCACCCTGTTACGTTGTATGGCAGCCATCCCTTTCCCCACCAAGAAGGATACTCTCTCTAGCTAAAAACCTTCAGCTGCATGCTTGTGACTTTGAGAAAAAGCCTCAGAGACATAGGTGTTTTGTTAGAGAAGGATATTTCTAACTCGAAGGATGGCGTGGGTGGGCTGGACTTCATGATACTCCCCTTCTTCCACTGTCTGCAGTCTCAAGTTGCAATCTTCAGCAACCCTCAGCTCTGCCTTCCACATCGGCCTGACTGCTCTCCTTGAGAGCAAGACCTGTTTAGTGTCCTGGTCATCAACTGTATTAACCTAGAAGGAATGGACCATAGCATTTAATTTTGGTGGATGGGAAGATCTAGAGGCTTCCCTGATGTTTGTTTTATAGTGGGGTTCAGACTCGGGTCCGTGTGTGTGCTAGAGAAACCTTATACTAATAAACTACACCCTCAGCTTCAATCTTGATCAAAGCACCCTCCCCCAAGGAATGGGGTGTTTGTGTGTACCCATCCTCCTCTTTCAGCTCCCCCTGAAGTCGCTGCTGACTCTGCCCTATCTCCCCGGATGTTGCAATGTTGGCTTTCCGAGTCCCACCCCTGACTCTTTGTGTCATCATGGCAGGCATGGCTGACCTCAGCTTTGAGGCTGAGAGTCCTGTGATGCCCCCTGATGAGCTCCTGGAGGGATTGCCCAGCTTTGACTGGCTTCTTCAAGGGCGCGGTGAGTCAGAGGGGTCAAGGTACTGTAGCTTCCAGGGGTTCTTGCTGGTTGGGGAGTGGTTAGTGCCATGCTAAGCAAGCCCTTCTTTCTCCTGGAGGTGTAAGGTCTTTGTCTTGGCCAAGTGGGAGGTGGGATAGGATAGAGAATGGGGAGAATTCTATGGCCCTGAAATTCTTCTTCCTCCTCCTAGTCCTCCTATTCCTCCTAGTCTTCCTCCTTTCTTCTTAGTCTTTCTATAGCACAGGCTAGACTTGAACTCATTCTGTAGCCAAGGCTGGCCTTGAACTAGCACCAAGACAGCTTTCATTACACCAATACCTGTCATTAGTCAGGGTGATGTCTTCTCTCCCTCTCCTCTAGGAAGGCAGGTCTTCTTCCCGCCCTTGGAGGCCCTGGGGAGGTCACAGGAGCCTACATGTTGGTCTTCAGTCCTGGGGCACAGGTGAGTGGCAGTGCATTTCCACACACCCTGTTTCCCCACAGGAGCTCTCTTTGGAGGTACTAAGCCCCAACACTGCCCCAGAAGTCATTCAGAAACCTTCTAGGGGATAACTTCCCCATCCCAGACCCACCAAGTCAGATCTCCCTGGGGATGTGGCCTGGGAATCTGGAGGGTGCCAGGCTCTCCAAGGGTGGAGGCCATAGACCATAGACCATATCAGGACTTTGCAAACTCTGGCCTTTGGGCCAAACCCAGCCCCCAGGCTGTTTCTGTAAGTCCTGTAATACTGGAATCCAGCCACGCTCAATTGTGTGTGTATTGTCCATGGCTGCCTTTGCCCTGCCATGGCAGAGCTCCAGAGACACTGCTTGTCTGGCCCATGACACTCACTGACTCTGGTTCTCCACTGACTCTGGTTCTCCATTGCTGAAGTCCTCTATCCCCCAATCCTTTTCCTGGGGGACCCATGTATACCCTCTCTGGTTTGAGAGGAGTTGTCACAGAGCTCTGGGTTCCAGCCAGCTCTGTGCAGAAGGTATGCGGTGGGGCCCCTTCCCGAGTATACGATGGAGCTGAGCTTGTGGTCTGTCTAGAGGGGTCTCCTGGGGTCCCCATCTCTCCGGATGCACACACTTCTGTTCTGTGTCTGCTTCTCTGGCCCAGCATGAACTCATGTGGCTCCAGCTGGCTGGCTGGCTCTGTTGACCACTTGGGACACCACACTAGCTCTGGCTGTGCAGGGAACAATGGGATTTAGGGGTAGCGTGCACATGGTCTACTAGACACTGGGGAGACTGAGATGTGGGGAGGAGGGAGATGGAGGCCAAAGGCTCTTTACTGAGGTGTTTGGGGGAAGGGCATCGTGAGGAGGCACCTGGATTTCAGAGAGAAAGCTTTCCAGAGATAGGGGCGGCCAGAACCTATTCCACCACATTCAGGCTAAGCCTGCTGGGCTGGCCCTCAGCTAGTATCTTTCACGCTCACAATTCTTCTGGACAAGAACCAGTTCCCTGAGGGAGGGGACCTTATGTAGTTGGTTTCTGTCTCCTTATAACTTTGTGACATCATCTCTAGACCCTCTGTAGAAGCAGTATCATTCATCTGGTACAGTTTGGAGATGAGACAGCCTGGAGGCTTCTGTACCAGAGACTTGATCCCCTAGAGCCCCTCATAAAAGGGCTTTGAGGGCACTGACCTTGACATTGGATTCACCCTTTGCTAACCACAGCTGAATGGTCTGTTGGGAGAGCGCGAAGAGTTGAGGGTGGGTCTTGCCGGAGGTAGTAGGTCCCTGTGCTCTCTGCTTCCTGTCTGCTCTGCACCTCCCCATGCTCCCACCCTGGTACTTTGCCCCACCCTGGGCTCAGAAGCATGGAGCCAAGGAACCACGGAAACTATCAGCCCCAACTCATCTTTCCCCTCCTTAAGTTGTCTTTCTCAGGTGATTCCTTTATTATTATTTTTTAAATTGGCAATTTAGCCTCTTTCCCAAGCTCCATACTTGGCCTAATGTGGGTTTGAGGCCATCTAGAATGCCCTACCGACCTTGGGCATCCTGTCATGTGGTCCCCTTGGCTAGAAGTCTCCTGCACAGAGTGCGAAGCACAGTCAGGCCTTCAGGCCTTGGATCTTTGCCTCGTAGGGCCCCAGTGCTCCCCAATACACTAAGGGACTGGTTATGATAAACCCACAGGTTCCTCCCAAGACCTATGTTCTTATGCCCTCTCCCCAGCAGAGTCCCTGTGGTGACAGAGGAGGTGGCCCGTGAAGCCTTGCTCAGTTTTGTGAACTCCCAGTGCTGCTACAGCAGTGCCGCTGCTGGCGACTTCATCATCCAGGAGCTGAGGCAGCAAACTCTCTGCAGGGTAGGCCGTACCTGGGCGTCTGGGCACACTGGGAAAGGGGCATTGGTCCTGGGGGTGTATGCAAGAGAGCATGTCATATGTCCTCACTGTTCATCACACTGTAGTGTTGTCTCCAGTGTCTGGAGCCAACACCAGAGATCAGAAGAGGCTGAGACACTTGACCAATTAATTACCATAGATGTGATGGTTCCTGGGCTCAAAGTCAGGCTTACTGGCTTGAAATCTGGACCTCCTTGCACCCTTTCACGAGGCACAGGCTAAAGAAGGACCCTCTGTTTTAAGGACCCTGAATCACCTCCATGTCTCACAAGCCATGCCTGTACCTTAGAACTGGGAGCATCTCATCTCTGACAGCCACACTGCAGAAGGTGCTTTAATCTCCTCCACTGACAGGGTTTGGGATCAGACTCAGGTCACATTTACTAGTGTCGTGATCCTTGTCTCTGATGAGAGCACATCAAGTGTAAGTCAGACCATGGCAGTGGTTAGGTCCCAGGTGAGGAGGAAACAGCCAGTGTGAGCACTGTGACTTGGGCAAAGTGGCCAACCTTTCTGGCTTCCGTTTCCTTTCTCATAAGATAGAGACAGGATGAGGGGGCAGTTTGGTCAGTAAGATGCTTGCTACACAGGCACGATGATCAGAGCTCAGTCCCCAGAACCCACACTAAAAAAGCTGGATGGGGTTGAAATCCCTTTAGCTCCTTCAGTCCTTTCTCTAACTTCGCCAATGGGGACCCCGTTCTCAGTTTGATGGTTGGCTGCAAGCTTCTGCCTCTGTATTGGTCATGCTCTGGCAGAGCCTCTCAGGAGACAGCTATATCAGGCTCCTGTCAGCATGCACTTCTTGGCATCAATACCCCATAAGAACAACAATACCGTTCAACCAGAGCTCCAAACACTACACATGGACAGACCCGTGGCTCCAACTGCATATGTAGCAGAGGATGGCCTTGTTGGGCACCAATGGGAGGAGAAGCCCTTGGTCCTGACAACGCTCGATCCCCCCAGTGTAAGGGAATATCAGGGCAGGGAGGCGGGAAGGGGTGGGTAGATGGGTGGGGGGCACTCTCATAGAAGAAGGGGGGATGGGATAGGGGAGATTATGGATGGGAAACTGGGAAAGGGGATAACATTTGAAATGTAAATATAAAATCCAATTAATAAAAAAGCTGGATGTGGTAATATGTGCCTTTAACTCCAGCACTGGGGGAGCAGAGACAGGAGGATCCCCGGGGCTCTGTAGCTGGCCAGCTTAGCCAGTTGGTCAGTTTCAGACCAGAGAGAAACCCTGCATCAAAAAAGAAGGTACATAACTCCTGAGGACACTGGAGGCTATCCTCTGACCTCCACATGCATGCAAATGTACACACATACCATCCCAGCATCTCAGGCCCAGGTGAGACTGAAGGCCCCTTCTCATGCTAGGTCTATGCATAAGGATTAAGGTGAAGGATGCTATTGTAAGTCAGGGGTGCTTAGAGCAGGGAACCTGGGGCTTCTGTGTACTATGGGCAAGCATTGCCTGTACAGGAATTACTGTGTAGATGGTTCCTCTGTGGAACGTCACAGAGAGTTGGGCTTGCTCTGGGTGGGCAACCTTAATAGCAAGGCTCACCCTTTGGTTCCTAGCAGCCCATGCAGGTGGAAGTTTCATCCTTTTGCAGCATAGAAGGGACAATGTTTGTGACATACTGGTGTTTTCCTCTGTAGTATCGGCTGGAGACCTTCAGTGAATCCAGAGTCAGCGAGTGGACATTTCAGCCTGTAACCAGTGAGTGAACTGTCTGGAGTCAGTTTGCTTGGAAGGGACAAAGCTGAGGCTTGGGGACCGTCTCACGATGTGGCTCAACTACTAACACTGACTCCGATACTCACCTTTGTGGAGCCTTAGCTATTCCACTGAGTACAAAATGATGGGATGATGTCAGCTCATGATGTGCACCAAGGAGGGTGCTTTGCTGTGTGGTGATTACTCAAAAGCTTTTCCCCTTCTGTCCTTTACTGTCCTTATGATGATCCTGTCTGTGTCAGACCACTCAGTGGATGGGCCACAGAGAGGCACCTCCCCCAGGCTTTGGGATATGAAGGTCCAGGTGCCTCCGATGTTTCAGGAAGACACCAGGAAGTTCCAAGTGCCCCACTCCTCCCTGGTTAAGGTAATGGCTAATTAGATCATCTGTATCACTCTCTAAGTCTGTTTCCCCGGGTTCTCTATCTGTCATCAGACTTTCTTCTCTGAGAAAGGGCACCTCAAACTCAGCCTGGTAGGTTACTCCTGGGGTAAAAGTAAAATCCAGCTTAAGAACAGCATGTCTTTGGGAGGTAGCATCACACAGTGGGGAGGCAGGCAGCATTCACACAGTGGGGGGGGGGCATCGTCAGCTTGGGAGAGCCAGGGACAGCATCCCCAGGGCATCGGTGCATGTATGTGCTTGGTTTTCATCTGACAGTAAGGTAAGTGGGGGGAGTCAATGAAATGGACATGAGCTAAAATCTGAAACACGGTGGACAGATAGATCACTTGCTGAGCAAGCACAGGGGCCGAGTTTGGAGTCTTAGCACACACATATAAACTTGCACCTATAATGCCATCCTTGGGGAAGGAGAGACAGAAGGACCTCTGGGGCTCACTAGCCATCCAGCCTAACCAAATGGGTGAGCTCTGGGTTCAATGAGAGGTCCTTCCTCACAATGTAAGGTGGAGAGTGATTGAAGAAGACACTTAACAATGACCTCTGGTTTCCATGTGGCCTGTGCACTCATAAGCACACAACATTCATACCCCCAAACACACCTACATACTCTATTGAGCTTTCCCTGGGCTGTCAGCAGGACAATAAGTTTGATGTTCATCTGTTGTATAGAAATCTGTCTTAGCAAGAAGTGTGGGAAACCTGGTGGTTGATTGACACCCTCATTTGGTTCTTGTTTCACAGTTGGCTGTTTTCTCATTAGGTCTTGATTTAAGAATGTAATTTGACTCTGTGAGTTCTCATAGTTACCAGATGTGTAAGAGGTCACAAGAGCATTCCACTCTTTTCCAGACTGTGCAAAAACTTTCATTGGATGATAGGTTCTAGCAGCTAGCTTCTTGCCTTTCACACAAACCTTGTCCATCTTGTGTGTTCTCAAAGCCCAGGTGAAGGAGCTACTAGGTGGCTGCATTGCCACCAGCCTTTGTGGTTTAGTCTGCCAGGAAACTAGAATATGAGTTAGTTTGAGAACTCAGGGAGCGCCCTTCTTAGTTTGTCAGAAAGCCTTAGCTCGGCTTAAGGATGTGCTAACATGAGACCTTGGCATCCCAGGCCTTTTTGGGTCCCCAGCTACCTGGAAGGACCCCTTACCCTTACTTTTCCCTATGGCATCCTAGGGTTGAGAGGGATCCTATTTAAGGACATCCACCCAATGAGAATTCTTCCATTTCAGGAATGTCACAAATGCCACGGGCGTGGCCGCTACAAGTGCAGCGGCTGCCATGGGGCTGGCATGGTGAGTCAGGGGTGGGCCATATGACCAAATGACCCTGTGTGAGTGTTGGGGTGGGCAGAGGGATGGCAGGATAGGTAAGAGCCTAGAGACTCCCTGCAACTCACATGGGCCATCTCCCCTTTCTAAGTCTTCAATTTCCTATCTGTGACTGGGACAGTCAGATTGGGTGCCTCCAGAGACCCCCTCAAACTAGGATGATTCAGTTAAAGGTTTCTCACCTTCCACCTGACAGTCTTTGAGGGTCTACATGGGGATGAGCCCTGAAGAGAATGGGCCTTAAGACTTTGTTGCTAAAATGCCTTCCCAAGGCACGATGAAAACAATGACTATTCCTTCTCCTATGATTCCAGAGACAATTTTACCCAAGTTCATTCTGGAGAACCAATGAGTTTACTGGGATTCTTTAGAACGCATAGATGGGGGTTGCTTACAGAGGCGTGGCTGTTCAGGTGAAGGTCTTGTGATCCTTTCCGCTGCTCCATGAGGGGCATAAGCAGTCAACAACACCAACTTTGCAGGGGCACAGCTATTCCAATGCCCCAAGATGGTTGATGGTCACTTGGTTGCGAGGGCAGTCACTCATGACAGACCCCTCTGTGAAGGATGGCCAAGAACATGGGAGGTGGACACAGAGAGGGGAAGTTTAGAGGGCTTGGGAGATGAAGTAGAGGGAGCTTGAATTATCTGCCCAGGCAGCAGCAGCATGTCATGACATCTTGGGATTGTAAAGGTCAGAATCCATTGGCTCTGGGGGTCTAGTTTAAGCCAAGGCTCCCTGTCATCTGATGCACACTGATCACATGCGGTCCTATCTTGTCTCTCTCCCCATCAAGGGGTCTGCTGGGCCCTCACCTCTCACCTGATTACTGCGTGTCCTGGTGAGCTATAACTAACTTTTCTCTCTGTCTCCTTCTGTCATTTTCCTCCTGTGGCATCTGCAGTCCCACCCCCACTCAGGCTCCCAGTGACCTTTCTTTTCTTTCCTCCCTGAGTTTGCTTTGGACATTAAGAGTCCACCCTTGGGTGCTTTCCTAAAAAGGACCTCTGACCTTCACCCTGGTGGTCAGTCACTATGCTCCTGGCTCCTCCCAGACACTTGATTGAAGGCAGGTCTTGGGGCCTGAGGGTGGGGATCAGAGAGGAGGCTATGGCTCAAAGGAGGAAGAGACCTGGGTCAGGGTCATGGCACTGTGTTGGGAGCTGGTCTCAGGGTGGCCTGGGTCCTGCTTCTGGGAGCCAGCAGCTGAGGTTGGACGTGTTCACAGGTGAGGTGTTCGTCCTGCAGTGGCACCAAGCGCAAAGCCAGGCAGCCCCGGAGATGCCACATGTGCTCTGGCTCTGGCCGACGAAGGTAGGAGTGAGTGGGTTTGTGATGGGTGGGAGAAGGCTCTCTGGTCTTAGGTTTCTTTCTGGACACTGTGCCCTGGAAGGGGCATGGTTCCTTGTCTCTTTCTGCTGCACCCCCAGAATCTGTGCATAACTGATACTCTTGGACTCTGTGTGTGGGAAGGCTTGCCTCATGGCCTCATCAAGAAGTCACCAATAGCACATGGGGCAAAAGGGAGGATGAGGCTCTATTAGGAGGTGGGGAGTAGGGAGAAGCTCCAAGAAAAGCTAGCTAGAAGGGCGGTTTTAAACTCCGAGCACGAACTCTTGGCAAAGCCTTCTTCATACCTCAGAGTGGGGCCTAGTTGGAGGAGCTATTTGTCTAGTTGGTTGGCTGAACAACCCACACATTTCATCTCTGCTCTTGGGACTTTGTATACAGTGCGTGGTGACATCTTGTAACCCATGTCTTCTCACTATTTATAAGCTTTAAAGGGGAACAGGAAAACTACAAGGAAGGAAAAATGTTAAAAATTAGGTTGGTTAATAGTCAAAACTTGCTGGCCAAGCTTTTTTGAACCTGTAACCAGGACTGGTGAAAATTGTCTTCGGGTTAGAACCTTAGTTTACTTTGTTTTTCAAGTAATATAACTGAGTTCAAATTGGCTGTGGCAAAAAAGTACACTGATAGGCCCAAACAACTGTACAGCCCAAGAATAAATTTCAGGGATGGCATCAGGTCTAGCTGGATCCAGGTGCTTAAAAATGGTGTCACCCAGCAGGAACAGTGAGAGGACCAGGTTAAGCAGCCCGGTAGGAAAGGATTTTCTTTTCCAAACAGTTCTAAGGGTGGTTCTCATTGCATTGACTTGGGCCCATGTTTGTTTTAGCTTGCTTTTGCCCAGAGATGGAATGAGGTAACCATCTAGGTAACCAGCTAGGCTGAGATCCCAGGCTGGCCCCAGAGGGAGGGTGAGAACAAAAACTGAAAACAACCAAGGTCTGGGTATGGCTGGGTAGTCTCTTAGGGGGATACTAGGGCCCAGTTGTCAGAGGTGGGAGGGTGACAGTGAACAGGCAGGTACATGCCACCACAGCAAGGGAGTCTTCTACTGAAGAGGGTTGCTCACTGTGGATACAGGTGCAGTACGTGCTCTGGGAGGGGCAACAAGACATGTGCCACCTGCAAGGGGGAGAGAAAGCTGGAGCACTTTGTCCAGCTGGTCATCGTGTGGTAAGTGACACCTAGGTGCCTACCATGGAGGTGGGGAATGTACCTCCACCACCTGGTCCAAGGACCTTTTCCTCATGGGTGTTTCCACCTGATTCAGGAAGGAGAGGCTCTGGGGATAGGGATACAGACTGGCTTTGTCTCTGAGTTTATTTTTATTCTAATTTTAAGTTGTTTTTTCTCCTGGGTGAGTATGAGCATGTTCAAATGTTCAGGTGCACGTGTACGTGTGCAGGCACGTGAGTACTATGGCCCTTATGTGGAGGTCAGAGGGCGACAACCTGCAGGAGTTGGTTCTCTCCTTCTGCTGTGTGGGATCCAGAAACTGAACTCAGTGTGCCAGGCTTGGAGCAAGCACCATTCCCCACCGAGAACACTTCACCTGCTCTAGCTTCGAGTTCACGTTCTGTCATGATCACCGGCTAGGGCAGCAGTCACTGAGCACCTAACTCTGATGCCTAGGATAAAACTCTCCGTACTTAGGTCAGCCAGGGGTGTGCTCCTATAATGAAGTCTTTGTCCTGCACATGGCTAAACAAGCAAGGGTGCAGGGGGACTGGATCCTGGAAGGCCAGGACACTGAGCTTGGAGAGGCTGTGCACTCCCTCCAGCTCCCGGCCCTGCCCCACAGGCTGTGACTTCCTCTGGTCCCCCAGGCTTGACCCCACTCAGCTTAGGTGTGCTGATCACTGATGTGAAGCCTGTGATCTGCTTCCCTTCCCCCCTCTTCTCTCAGGAAGAACAGCCTGTTTGAGTTTGTGTCCCCACACCACCTCCACTGCCCTGGGGAGCTGCTCGCCAAAGCCAGAGGGGAAAACCTCTTCAAGGATGAGAATGCCATGGTAAGGGGGGGTGCCTTGTGCCCAGGTGGCAAGGAAGTTTGCATCCTCGAGAGTGGCTGGAGCATCTGGATCTCTGTGGGGTTCAGAGCAGGGGGATGTTGAGTGAATGTGGAAAACAGCATTGAGTTGTCAGTGTCATGAGTCAAAGGAGGAGCAGTACGGGAAATAGGCTTGCACACAGTAGGCAGTTTCAATGTTGGTGTGACACATGACTCACGTGCTTTAGTCTCGGCTGTATCTCAGCACTTAGCATGACACTCAGTACAGAGTAGGTCAACAGAAAGGGTGTTCCGGGTAACATGAGATGCATGTGGAAGTGTAGGCTCTCTGTACCCCCTTTTGCCCTGGACTCTTTGAGCCAATAAGCGGTGAATGGTGACTAAAGAGGTTTCCTCAGTTTGCTGTGTAGCCTTGGAGTCTTTCCCTCCATCCTCTGGGCCTCCTGTTCTGTTTAGTGGAGTCAGCCCTGGCATCTTCCATAGCACCACGAAAGTGAGGTGCTCTGCTTGTCTCTTCCCAGGTGTACCCCATTGTGGATTTTCCCCTGAAGGACATCTCTCTGGCCTCCAAGAAGGGCATTGAGGAACACAGCGCCATGCTGTCCTCCCGTGCTCGCATCCTTCAGCAGGTGAGATGGGAACTGAGGATTACGGCTTGGCTTGGGGATGCTTCAGAGCTGAGGCAGTGTGGCTGGAGTTGAGGGCCAGCATCTGAGACTTGAAGGGGCACGCTGAACTATCAGTCACTGGGAGAGAGATCTTGTGGGTTTATTCACAGGAAATGAGCCCAAGTGCGATTTTGAGTTTAAATCCCTCGTATTTAGAGAGCAGAAAGGAAATCCAGCATCTTGGCCTTTGGCAGGGGCATGGCTGCATTTGGGCAGTTTCTCCAGGTGCCACTAGGTGGCAGTAGTGCCTCTAGAAACACCATAGACTAGCCAAAGAGTACCAACCGTTCTTGGGGTTCTGGAGATATTATTTAGTGAGTAAATTGCTTGCTTTGCAAGAGTGAGGACTTGAATTTGGATCCCAAGTACCCACATAAAAATCTGTAGTGGTTTCTGGGAGATAGGCCGCATTTTGGGGTTTGCTGACTAGCTTGTCTGGTTTAGTGGGAGACCTTGTTTCAAAACCGAACCAAACTAACCAACCAACCAACCAACCAACCAACCAACCAACCAACCAACCAACCAACCGAACAAACAAACACCAGAGAGGGACAGAGAAAGATCCCCAGTATTGGCCTCGGGGAACGCCCTGTGCTTGAGGTTAGTTGTAGGGAGTCTGGGCCTTGCACAGCGCTCACTTAGATTCAGGGGCTCCTGCATCCTCACGTGACCTTGGGACCGTTGGTTTCTTACCTGAATGCTGGGGCGTGTAAGGGTTTACAGGGAGCTTTTCCAATGACCCCACCCCCAGCCCACCCAATGTGGAGCCCTTTTCTCTATACATTTCTCCTGTTGGAAAGAGAGAGAAGGGAAGTTCGCCTGGGGCCTGGAAGGGGGCTTAAGTGAGCTTCAGCCATTGCAAACTCCATTGCCTCCCAGGGTCTGGAGATTATTTAGATGGTCCTCTGAAGACTCAGTCTCCACTCAGCTTCCTGTCTACGCGTGGTAGGGAGTTCTCAGATGTCCTAGCATCTGGACATTTACATGAAACCTTCTGACTTTTCAATATCCTAACAGAATCTGGACTAATAGTCTCTATGGTATTCCCCCGATCTGCTCTCACGAATGCTAGCCCAGAGAGTAGAAGCAATTCAATAGGGATGGCAATTCTTTACTAGCAATTCCGGCAGTTAGTACAGGCTTTTGGGGGTCTGGGGTGTGGGACTCGAGGCCTTGTCAGTCGTCCAGACACTGCAGGGCACCTGGTTAGTACCTGTTTCTCAGCTCTGTCACTCTCTGGAGGTTTGGACTCCCCCTCTCTCCAAACTTCAGCATTTATAAAATGGTGGAACTGGTTCTTGTCTCGGGTTGGGCTCCACAGAAGCATTCCTGAGACATGTCTATGTGCGTGTCACTTACCAAGGAAGGGGTACTCGAAGGGTTGGGGATGACGAGAGGGGAAACCAAGCCAGATTACATGGCAGCCTCAGTTGAACCCAGAGTGGCTCTGAGCTCCTCTCAGTGACTGTGGATGGGGTGAGGTGAGGAAGAAGTCTGTCTAGGTGACACGTCAACCTCAGTCTGATCCCAGACTGATCCCAGTCTGTACTTCTGACAAGTCCCAGTAACCACCTACCTGCCCTGGACGTGGAAGATAGGCTTCATATCCCTCAGAGTTCTCTGCAGAGAACTGGACTGTGAGGGAGGGGTCCAACCTGGGGGTGAGTACAGCATCAGGCTGTGAGAAAGTGGGAAAGGTGGAGACAGAGCACTGACCGGTCTCCAAAGGAGTTGGCTTTTGCATAGCTGGAGTGTTACAGCTGTTAGCTGAGTAGTTAGAGGGAGAGCCTGGATCCTGGTGGCTCATAGTCTGGGCTTGGCCACCTGTTTCCAGTGCATGAACTAAGGAGACAGGAATAGGGAAACATAGAGAAAAAAGATTTACTGAGAGGAATAATACATAAAGAAATCAAGTGATCCCCTTCAGGCCTGTCAGGTTTGGGTCCTGGTCAAGGTGTGGTCCTACCCATCGGCTACCCATCAGATTCTATGCTCTCCCCACTTCTGCAAGGACCTGACACCTTGTACAACATGACATCCTTTCCCAGGAGACACAATCCTCCTTTGGCTGGCACCAAGGTTTTCTTTTCTCTGTCTGCCACATAAGAATCCTGGTGGAAAATTCCACTTTCATGGACCCATTTTGTCTTTAGTCTGAAAGGGAGGGATGCAAAGTGTCTTTCTAGACTGTTGCCACTCCTACCAGGACGGTTTGTGTTACATGAGAGAGGAGCCCCAAGTTGAGGCATTTACTCTGAGCTTGGTGGAAGGGCCTGGGAATACTTGTAGGTGAGGGACAACATGACTTGAGCAGCTTGTACACAGTGGTCACTGTTTGGGGGCCATCAGACTTATGGAGTGGCCAGTGTGAGTTCTTTCATAACCTACTGCCCTAGAGGATGTAGTAGGAGTGGTTAGTGTGGCTTCCAGTCTTCCTCCTGTGATCTCATATCAAGCAACGTAATCCGCTGTGGTAAAATCTTGCAGGGGATGTGCACATTAAAAAAATATTTTTTAAGGAAACGGAACGATTGAGATCACAACTGGGATTCTCTTTTCTAATTGTCCTTTGGTCCTGGAGCTAGAGCCACTGATGGTGTTTATTCAATATAGAAAGTGGGGAGTGGAATCCAGATATGAGGAATGGTAGTCATCTCAGAGTACACAGCCCCAGCTGCTGCAAGTGGATATCTAGAATCTTCCCCATGGCAGAGGACACCCAAGAGGCAAACATATAAGGAGCCAATTACAAGGGGACTCTCATTTGAAGGGATGAGGGCATGGGTGATTTTGGATGGAGGTAGGGAGGCTTCTGCTTCCTGTAGAAGGGTCCAAAAGCCAGAGTGCTCCTGACCCTCTGCCCAGGCTTTCTGAGCAGCAGTGTTAGCCTTACCCTCACATGCCCCATTTATTTATGGCCAGGTTATGACCATTTATGGGAGGTTTTGCATGGCAATTTTGGGTGAGGAGGCTTCTGTCTTTTGATTTTCAAAACGATTATTTGTGCCATTGCTTCTGGCTTATGAATATGACTTAGTTTTCTTATTTCATTTGGTCATTCCAACTCTAAAACAGTCTTGACCCCATTCCACAGATAAAATGTCAAGGCCTAGAGAAATGGAGCTCAACACCACTCAGGAAAGGGTCATAGAAATTTCTAACCCTGACCCCGGGTACTGTCCTATGTTCCTAGCTCCTCTTCCAGGGTCCTGCTCTGACCCAGTGTTCTTTGGGACTCGTGGGCACTTAGAGAGAAATCCAAGCAGCATCTTGCTTCGGCTTCTTCTCCTCCTGGGGCCTCTGAATGACGAGAGCTATAGGACGGGGCACTTCTCTGATGGAAAGGGCTTTCAGCTCTGAGCCTCTCACACCATTTTCTTGGGTTTGGGATATGGAAAGGGCATGGGCAAAAGGCATAGGGCAGACCACAGCAATGCTCTACGGATGTTGTTACTTCAGCATTAGGAGTCGCAATTGTATACCAACTGTGGGCTGCCTTTGTCAACAGCAGAATAGTACTAGGAGCCAAAGGTGACAGCAAACCCTCACAGGAGCCCCAGGAGTCCCAGGAGCCCTTCTTCCTTCCTCAGCAGAGCTGGGGTGTGTGAAGGGTTGAACTACCCACTCAGAGAAGGCTGGAGATGAAGCAATGAGGCAGGCTCTGTAGGAGATAGAGTTCTATACCCACTTATGGGGCAGGTTGTTTAGAAAGAGCTGGGAGGAGATGTTGGGAGATCTGAGCTTGACGTGAGGACTGCTAACTGTGAGGAGCCCAGGCTTGAACTGTTTCATATCCCAAACCCGAAGTCTTAAGAACTTCTTGCTTACCCATCTACAAAAAAGGGGAACATTTGAGAAAGTCTTCTCTGAGACCACACTGACACACAACTGTGGTGGTGTTTGAGGGACAACTGAGCAGATAACCCTGACAGAATGCAACAAACATTAACCTTTCTTTAACATTTTATCTTAAAATCAAAATCCGAATTGGTAAGCCACTCCAGATATCTCTATGGTAGTTTGGATATGAAAGTATTGAACGCAACTTTTCCCCACCCCTCTCCAGTACCGCATGGAGACATTTATGCCTCTGGAAATGTCATGTGGCTTCCTTGAAGTCCCCTGGGGATGCCCAGGCTTCACTCCTAGCATCAGACAATGGCTGACAATAAATTACTTTTTCCTAGGACCTAGGCCATGGGAGGGAGCAGTGATGGTTAGTTGTAATTATTAACTTGACACACTTGAAGGCCAGTCTGGAAGAGTCTCTCCCAGTGAGCTTTTGTTCAGACCAGGTTGGCCTGTGGACATGGCTGTGGGGGATTGCCTCGACTGTGTTCATTGAAATGGTAAGACCCACCCACTGTGCGTAGCACCATTCTCTAGGTTTGAGTCCTAGATTAGGCAAGTGTAAAGATGGTTGATGAATGCAAGAAAGCATGCGTGCATTCATTCTCTCTCTGCTCTGGACTTTGGATATGACAAACTATTTCAAGTTCCTGCATCAACTCCCCTCAGAGATGGCTGATAACCTGGTGTTATGAGCCCAAATAAGTCCTTTCTCCTCTGAGTTGCTTCTGCTCTGGGTATTTTATCATAGCAGCAGAAATGGAACCATCACAGGAACACAGCAGTATACAAACTACCATAGAGGTATCTGGAGTGACTTACCAATTTGGATTTTGATTTTAAGATAAAATAAAATGTTAAAGAAATGTCAATGTTCAGTTGTCCCTCAGCCACCACAGTAGTGTGTCACGTCACCACAGATGCATGTAGATCTGGGACATACTGTGCACCCAGTTCTGCATATTACCCTGTAGGGGGAGCTGATGCTGCCTCACAGATGAGTTACTTGTGTACAACTCTGAGGTATATTTGGCCATTTGTTTCCTCAGCGCCAGACCATCGAGCTGATACCCATCACAGAAGTTCATTACTGGTATCAAGGAAAGACTTCTGTCTACTACATCTATGGCACCGACCACCAAGTGTACGTGGCTGACTACCCTGAGCGATACTGCTGTGGATGCACCATCCTCTGATAGGCACAGCTGTCCCCAGACTCCAATGGTCACATTTGACAAGGGGACAGCAGTACTCTTTGAGTTTAGTTGTGTTGGTGATGTTGGACAACCCCCCATGCAAATCTTGGAAGTCTTTCTGAACAAGCTAATGATCTATCAAGAGTCAATTATTGATGGAGCTCGTTTGATGAGACCTATGTTTAACTCACAAGAATTCTCCTAACCAAGTTCCTCTAGAGTAAAGGTGAGATGCAAGATAAATGGTGGGGACTTTGCCTCTTTTCTCCAATCCAAAGCCCCTGTCTGTGTGTGGGAACAGGTATCGCTTTTGGATTCTGCTTTGAGCCTCTGGCCGTAGTCAGCATTATAGCAGTGCTGAAAGACATTCACAGGTTGATTTTCACCACAGCACCTTAGCTTCCTACCCTCTGGGCTGGAAGTACTGATGTTGCCATCGCTGGGATGGCTCAACTGTACTCTGCAGGTCTGAGGTCTCACCTGGAGGTTAGGAAGCCAGGGTGGTCCAAAGATGGGCATCCTAGAAATCTGAAGGGTGGTTTATGAAAATGTTATCTAGTTGATAGGAACCTGACCACCAGGATGCTTCCCTGTCGTCTTTGCTTCCTCGCAACATGGCAGTTCTATGGTGGTTGTCATTCATGGGTACTATAATGGCTAATTGGGAACTTGCCAGTATCTGGAATCAACCAGGTGCTAAGCTTTTGGGCATGTGTATGAGTGAGTTTCTAGATTAGATAAATTGAGGTGACAAGGCCCATCTTCACTATGATGTGTTGTTGTAAAAATATAAAAATAAAAAAGAGTAGTGTTGTCTTTTACCCCACTGGGTCTACACCTCGGTGACTCAAGATATCTGCTAGATATCTTGGCGGAAACACAGCCCAGCCGCACACTTTCCTACACTCAAACCCTCACATAAAAGAACACACAACACAATAATCTTTGACCTAATTGGTAAGATATAATTGCCCACTTAAACATATAAAGCCTGGTACCATCCATCCCTTAAGAACATTGATAACAGGGGCTGGGGATTTAGCTCAGTGGTAGAGCGCTTACCTAGGAAGCGCAAGGCCCTGGGTTCGGTCCCCAGCTCCGAAAAAAAAGAACCAAAAAAAAAAAAAAAAGAACATTGATAACAACCTGTAAATACACAGAGCAGAATCTTAACATCACCTGCCATCTTGTCCTGCCATGGCTTCTCTTCCCCTCTCTCCCTCCTGTCTCTTCCTCTCTCCCTTAGTCTCCTCCTCTTCCTTCAAACTTCTCTCCCGCCCATCCTTTGTTCTCCTCCAATGACAGGCCTCCTTCTATCCTGTACCTGCCCCTCACCAGTACTTTACAAATTCAATGGAGAGGTGGTTCTGGTGAAGTCACCTGAGTTCTGAGTCCTTGACTAGGCAGCTGTCCTTGGGGCAGTGGAATTAGCATCAAAATACAGTAACTTCAGGGCAAACCACAGCAATGATGGACTGGCATCTTGTAATAAGTTTAAAAGGGAGAAAGGGAGCTGAGCACCAACATTCATCTCCTTCTGCTTCTGGGTCGATGTGATCAGCTGTCTCCTGCTCTTACTGCCGTGTCCCCCTCACAGTGATGGACTTACTCTTGAATTATGAATAAAAATAAAATAAACTCTTTCTTAACTGCTTTTGTTGGGTATTTTGTCACAGAGAACATGAAAAGCCAACAGCAGACTTCTATCCTCAAACCAGAAAATCAAAGCAAAGCAGAGATATGATGGAAGAGTGGGGTCTAGTTGCTGATCCCTACTGAGTGCTCATGGGAGGAGTTCCACAGAGTGTTTTTGAGTAGATGTGGTGTGGGACATCTGAGGGCGTGAACTGACTTCTACTGGTGAAGCTGGGAAGGCAGAGGGAGCTCCCTGTAGGCCCAAATGCTGGCTCAGCTTTGGGAAGATGGTACTGGGCCATGAAAGGCCACGGTGCCCCTGACTGTGAGAAACCAGAGGGCTGTCATCCTGTGATGCCTGTCCTTGACTTGGAGCAGCTGCTGTGCACAAACAGTGGTGGCCTTTATATGTGTTCTTGTATAGGCTATCCAGGACTCTTTCTTGAAGTTCAAGTTCTACATTACCCATATCATTAACGTACACCCAACCCTTCTAGGACAAGGCCCTAGGAGTCTGGGTTGGGAGAGGTATGACACAGAGATGTGGAGATTGTGTCTTTGCTACTGTTTGAGCCCTGGGTTTCCTCATATCAGTTTGGTTCTTTATTTCCAGGGCTTAGTGAGCCATACACCTGGGGGGGGGGTCCTGATGGACAGCCTGGTAATGCTAATGAAAGCAGTAAGGTTCAGAGTAGGCTAGGTAAAGTCTATCTCTCCTGCTGGAGCTGTAGAGCCCAGTGGGAACTGGGCTGGGAAGTTATGGGGTGGGAACCTTGTGGCTTAGCCGAGATTGAATCCAGTGCTTTGCTGGTGCAGACTTGGGTTCCTTCTCTGTATGCCTATTGCCATGTCCATGGGTTCTACAACGAGGAAAGAACACACTCTTAGATTGAAATATATCAGGGCATGAGCAGCAGCTGTTCCCTAGAGACAGAGCCTCAAGGTGGCATGGGAAAGAGAGACATCTTGGAGGCAGATCCTACTTCTTTCTCTGGAGCACCACCACACTCTACTGTGGAGACATTGGCTCTGCACTAAGTCTGGCTTGCAACTTATGCTCTCATGTACATTGTCCCACCTTGATAACCCTCACTGCAGATGCTTCTGCCTCATTATGAGAGGGATGGTCGCTATGCATTCACAGGTGACATTTATTGGGTGGAGGGTGTTGGAACACAGTCGAATGAAGCTGTGTGAGATTTCTGAGACCTTGTAAGAAAAATCCAAGAAACAAAACTAGAGTCTTGTAATCTCTATTCCTCCATAATATGGTTTATTCGTGGAATGTGCTCTCTTGCCCCTCCTGGGTGTAAGAATAGGAGTGGGTTTTACTTAGATTACCCACCATGATAATCAGTAGTATTCAGAATGTTGTTTCCAAGCATGAGTTGTCTTCATGACTGTATACAGCCTGAACTCATGTGACTTTTGCTCACATGACCTTGCTTAACACTAAAGAATATACCCAGAAAAAATTGTCTGGGACTTTGAATAAAGTTGGTTATTCATTGAGACTTCATATTGTCTCACTCAGTTCATATAGTTCACTTCACTTTCCAGAGTGGTAACAAAGAGCAGGCAAACAGAGCTTCAGTTGCTAACCCATGGCAAAGCCAACCTCTTTACTTCATACAGATCCCACTGATGTTGAAGTGAAATATTAGTAAATACAGAACTCTCACCAGCTAGTTCTTCACAGAATGGTCATTTTTACATTGAGCTTTGCTCTGTTCTCTTGAGTTCTCCCCCATACCTTGTCTGAAACACCAGATCTCTTACCTAATTTCAAATGTGTACATGTATGTGGGCAAAACTGATTTCATTTCTGCCTTCTCTCCGTTATGTCTGAGCACTTAGAGGTAGAAACATATGTATTTTTATAAAGGGATTTCCTCTAATTTCTCCTTTGTGTTCAACATTAAGTGTAAGTGGGCTGCTATGTTTCTTTGTTTCTTTGTTCTAACTAGATATCCAACAAGCCATAGCTTTAGGGAAGAGAGATTTATTCAGGCTTTCAGTTTAAGAGGATACAGTCCATCATAGTGGGGAAGACATTGTGGCTGGAACAGCCAGAGGGTGAGGTGACCCGTCATATCATCTATCAGGCAGGAAGCAGAGAAATTCAGCTGGAAGGAGAGGCAGCTCTAGCCCATAAGATCCATCCTGGTTACTCATTTCCTCCAGTGAGAACCCACCTCCCTAAAGGTTCCACAACCCCCAAACCAGCAGTCCTGGCTGGGAACCAGACACTCAACCATTCAAGCACAATGCCTGTGTGGGATGTTTCACACTTGAACCATAATGGCTATTGGGGGCTGGTTAATTTGGGAATGAGAAGGAAACGTTGGCTGTTTACAACTGACATCCACCGGCTCAGCTATGCTATTGAGCCCTCTTCAAGAATTCAAGAACATCTTATCTAGAAGGAAGTAGCTTCACAGGGACACCCATGGGGGTGGGGAGAAAGATGCAGAGAAACAGAGACAGAGAGAGACAGACAGAGACAAACAGAAATGGGAATAACAGTTGAGTAGGAGAGAGACACAGAGACATAATACACACACACACACACACACACACACACACACACACACACACACACACACACACACACACAGAGTTTTGCCTAGCTTACTAGGTCTGGGCCCCCTGTGCAGGGAATAGTCTGTAGATATCTACTTGAGTTGACAATGAAGATCAGCCTTCACAGACAGGCACATATAGATTGAATCAAGCAGATCTAGTGGGTGGGGGACATTCTTTCTCCTACTGACCTTGAACCTTCAGGTCCAGGAGTCCAGATGAAGACAGCTAGGTTAGTCCCTCTGAGACTTCACTGTCCCCAGGAAAGTTCTATGAATCAGGAACATGGGCTGTGTCTGACTGAATCCATCTGAATCTACCACAAGGCCCTCCTCCAAGACCCCCACCTCCCCTCATTTTGAGAGAATTCAGCTCTTGGAGAGCCATGGAGAACCTGAATGAGGGGTCTGTGGAGGACTGACAACTTCTTTTCAGTCTGTCTGGAGCAGAGTGCCCTGAGGCATCCAGATGTGGATCTCTTTCTATCAGGGCTCCCACTGGGTTCTTTCCTTGTTTCCACATGTTCAGTCCCCTCCCCATATCATCTGACAGAACTTAGCCCTCTAGCTAAAAAGAGGACTGATTTGGGGATCGGAAAGGCTGTGCTAACTTTTATGGTCAAACGTAATCTCTGAGCTTTTGGCTACTTTAGTTTCTATCTCATGATCAGAAAGTAAGACAAGAATTTGAGGAGGCTGGCACACATGGTGTGAGACATCATAGTGTGGCCTTCTGACTATGTACCCTGCTGTGACTTTATACCTCTCTACTTATCTGCTTTGTCCTTGGTGGTACCCCATAACTCTTCGGACTGGTGGGGAGTTGAGGCCACTGTTTGTGGTGCTGATGTACTCAGGCTCTTAGGAGGCACATGAGGTCAGGACTGAAGCAAGAGATCAGATATTCAAGTTCATTGGCTGGAGCTTAATGTAGTGTCTAGGCACAGACTGAAGTTTCCAAAAGTCTATCCAAAATGCAGGGACCTCTTGGGGCATCGACAACCCAGTTTGTCATAATGCAGTTCTGCTGCCCCCTGGTGGACCTTATTTCTAGATATTTGTGGTGACAGTGGTTGAAATTCTGTAGAGTTGACCAGTGTCCTCAGGGATTCATTTATTTGTAATTAGGGCAGGAAATTAGTCAAAATAGTTGAACTTTTAAACATATATTTTTAAACATACTTTTGACAGTTTCACACATGTATACAATGTATCGTTGACCATATATGTCCACCCAACTCCCTCTCCCATTCCTTGCAAATACTCCCAACACACCCCCTCCCACGTTCATGTCCTTTATTCTTTGTGTGTGTGTGTGTGTGTGTGTGTGTGTGTGTGTTTATGTGTGTGTGTTTCTGAGTTTAATTAGTGCTGCCTGCTGGAATGCTGACTGACTTTGTCAGCTTGGTCTCGTGCCTGTAACAATAGCTTTTGTGAGTTCAAGAGTGCAATGGCCTTGTTCTGGCTAAGAGATAGCACTTCCTTCCAGGGTGACCTTGAACTTGTACTGCCTCTGACTCTTTAGCATATCCTGTCAGCTTGCAGCACAACAACTGGCTTTGCTGGGTATTAAAATAACAACTGTCAACTTGTCATGGCTTTGCCACGGCAACAAACTACTGATGGCAACTAACTTTTGGAAGAGATTAGGTTTATTTAATTTTGAGTATGGAGGTTCAAGGCTCAAGACTGAGTGGAAGGTTAGTGGTGCCTTGATTTGACATATAGAGAGGGTGGTAGATTTATGGCTTCAAAATGAGCAGAAGGAGAGAGAAAGTAAAGTTCCACAATCCCTTCAGGAACAACCTTCCAATGACTCAAGAATTGCCTACTAAGGCCAACCTCCTCAAGGTCCTACACCTCCTTGTAGCAATGCCCCGTGGTCAAACCTTTGGTGCTGGTCTTGTGGGATAATAGCTATTAAGTCTCAGTGCTGGCTTTCCATGGCTGGTCCTCTTTAAGCCTTAGTTTTTCCTTTCTCTCTCTCTCTCTCTCTCTCTCTCTATATATATATATATATATATATATATATATATATATATATATATATATATGTATATATATACACATATATATATCTCCCTTCCTTCCTTCCTTTCTCCATCTCTTCCTTCCTTCTTTTCTCCCACACCTCTTTCTCCCCCTCCTTCCTTTCTCTTTCCCTCCCTCTTTCCCCTTCCTCCATCAACATTAGCATACATACCTAGAATGACTGTTAATCATTTTCACTCTATTAGTCTGCCTCATGCCTCTTCCTCTTCTAAGGAAGCCATTCTTCCCTCGCCATTCCTCTTCTACTCTCATGTCTGTTTTGTGTGTGTGACCCACTGAAGTTAGTGAGAGTTTCTTACCTGAGCTTGAGTGGAACCTTGCCTATTGACCGGCAGCTTACCAATTGCTACACCATTGAAACAAACGAGTCCTCTTCCCACAGCAACTAGCAGCTATTAATAACTGTAAATAGTCCCCCAGGGAGGGCAGGCTCTCATGAGTCGCCTTCCCATCCATGACGACATGCCTGGTTTTATGCAGGTCGTGTTACCACAGAAATAATGAGTTCACGAGTGTTATGGCCATGCATGCTATGACCAGAAGACAGATTTTTGTAGCACCCCCCCATTTTCCTTCTCTTATATTCTTCCCACTTCATTTTCTGAGATGTTTCCCACACCTCAGAAAAGGCAGTCTTGTTTAGGACAGAGCACTTCACCATCATTTATTCTTGGCACGTTGATCAGGGAGGAAGCTCCTGGATCAGTGCTAGCTTGATGTCTCAGTGTCCTGTATCCAAAGTGTGTGGCTAGTGGCTTCAGCAAGAGGATCTTATCAGGTTCTGGTGGACTACCAAAATCAATTTCCATAGTGCTGTTTTGGGAAACACTGGGACCTCCGAGAGAATACCTGGGCACCCGCATTCAAATTATTATCTTTATTTTTAAAATACATTTTAGATTACCATTTAAAAATATAATAATAATGATGATAATAATAATAGTAATAATAATAATTTTTCATGCATCCTCATGTGTGGTTACCTCGCCTCTCTCCCCTCCACTTAAACTTTTCCACTGGCGTCTTCTAGCTCTCTTCTTTCATATCGTACATGTTCTAGAAAATCTCAGTTTCTTTGTCTGTGAAATGTGAAACGGCTTCACTCTAGATGCCTATTAGCTTTTTTTGTTTGTTTTTGTTTTTTTTTTTGTTTGTTTTTGTATGGAGAGGGGCGAGGAGAGAAGCGGGCGAGCTCACACAGCCCTCAAGATTTGGACTGCAGAAAGCGTTGGATAAACTGTGAGGCCACAGCTGTGTCCACCAGGAGGCAGCAGATACTCGCACATGAAACCTGCCCAGCATTGTTTTCTTATCCCAGCAGGTAAGCATGCAAGCTTAGGTAGCCACACTGTCCCCAGGTGGCACGTGCCACTGTGGCCATGTTATAAAGATGACACCTAATGCTTTCCTGCGCCATTTGGCTTTAGGATCTACGTTATTCCATTTCATAGAAGAGGAGGAGGCTGAAGCCTAGAGGGATTGAAAAACCCCAGGCCCAACTTTAACCCAAGGTTTGGTGGGTGAAACCTGGGCTGGAGGCCAGTGTGCCTGTCCTGGGGTCATCAGGAACATATTGTTAGGAGACTGTGCTAGCAGCTACTGGCTAGAAGTCGACTGACTGGAGTTCATGGAGGGAAGTTTTGGGTTTA
Organism: Rattus norvegicus; assembly: GCF_021556685.1. Lineage (NCBI taxonomy): Eukaryota > Metazoa > Chordata > Mammalia > Rodentia > Muridae > Rattus > Rattus norvegicus. Next base: position 146,671,263 of record NC_141537.1, on the reverse strand, counting down.
CTTTATCTTCTTGTCAAGGTAGGCTGGGCCCAGTTCACTGCCTGAGCCACTCCCCAGGGTAGAATTCTTTGACTTTCTGTTTCTGTCACTGCCTGGACAGAATACAGGGATTAATTACAGCCTGGGTGGAGTTTCCTGTTGCCTGTCATTCGTGGAATAGAGTCACAATACTGTATGGCATGTCGAGTGCTTACGTACAACAGCTGGTAGCTCTAGTCTGGAAGGTTATGGAAGCTTTGAAAGGTAGGACCTTGCTAGCAGAAGTCAGTGGCTAGGAGCAGGTCTACACATGTTCCACTAGCCCCTGGCTCCCATTCCCCATCATACTGTTTCCTGGTCCGCAGGGATGGGAACAGTCACTGCGAACTGAAATGCTCTGCCATGCTTTCCCTACCATGAGAGACTGAAACCCTCTTCAAGAGTGAGCCCGTTTCTTCTTTCAGGTGTCCTGTGCCGCAACAATGCAAAACTGACTGACATAGTTCTCCTGGGAAAGTGTTTGTGTTATGTTCTACAAGGGAGAAGGAGCACAGACAGCAAAATAATCAATGACCAGGCTAGTGTATGTGTACAGGCTAGACTCTGGATGTCCTTAAGTTTTTCACTGGAAGACAGTAAGTCTGTGGGACAGTGGACCATACCAGGAAACTTGATAAGGTACAACAGGTCTGAGACCCCTGTCTTAGGGTTCCTATTTCTGCTCACACATCATGACCAAGAAGCAAATTGGGGAGGAAAGGGTTTATTCAGCTTACTTCCATGCTGCTCATCACCAAAGGAAGTCAGGACTGGAACTGATGAAGAGACCAAAGGAAGCAGGTCAGGAAGCAGGAGCTGATGCAGAGGCCATGGGGGGGATGTTTCTTATTGGCTTGCTTCCCCTGGTTTGCTCAGCTTGCTCTCTTACAGAACTCAAGACTACCGGCCCAGGGACGTCACCACCTTCAATGGGCTGGGTCCTCCCCACTTTATCACTAATTGAGAAAATATCTTACAGGTGGATCTCATGAAGGCATTTCCACAACTGAGGCTCCTTTTTCTGTGATAAATCAGCTTGTGTCAAGTTGACCCACAAAACTAGCCAGAGCAACCCTGATACCTGGGAACCCACCTGAGATGGGAGGTAGGCACCCTGCTCCCTGCCAGATTCCTGGCCTGCTACATGTGTCCACACTCCCCAAGTCCATCATGTAGCCCAAAACATATTCTCCATGCTACTGAGGTTTAACCAATAAGCTTTCCTACCTAGGCATTCCTCCCTGCAAAAGGTATCTAATCTCTGGTGCACTCTGAGAAGTTGGTATGCATTGATTTGCCATGTTGAATAGTCAATAAATGGTATAGACAAGCATGAACCGTCTCTTCCACCAAAATCACCATGAAGAGCACAGAGAGGGCCTTTCCCTACAGAGTCACAGCCTAAGTCTCCCATAGAAGGACTCTCTGGACTTCCAGACAACTGCTGCCAACCTAAGGACAATCACTGATGAGTGAAGCTGGAGCTCCCCATTTCCCCAGCCCCAGGGTCTTCATCTTCAGCCTTCAGGACCCCAATAGTCCTGGCCTTGTTGAGTGCACATAGACCCCTAATTGTTCCCAACTCCTCTGTGCAATACCCCAGTGGCAAGTGGAGGCCTGGGGGTCAGGGAACCCCAACTTTGGTCTTCCCCATCTTAGAATGCATTTTCTCAACCCCTGAGTGGTGCGTTGACCCTTCCCTATAACCCAACACCTGACAGTGGGGATTCAGGGAGACACAGTCAAGCACTCCCTACATTTTACCTCCCCACAGAACACAGACACACATAAGTCTCCACTGGTTCAAGGTCCTTACACATGAACTTGGTAAGACATCATCATGCTGGAGGAATTTCTCTGAGGATATATGGTATTAGCCAAACACTTTCTGTCTATACTGACTGGAATCCTGCATGAAGCTGGTCAGGAATATCAGAGTCTTGGCTTCTCTTCCTCACCAAGATTTACATCATCTATCAGTGATCATCTTGTCCCTAGAAGGAAGATGCTGAGGACAATGGACACTGATGTTTCTAAGAGACAGAATGTTTCTTCTTTGGTGCAGAATGTAGCAGACACATGGGTGTTTGTGTGCATGAGTGCATATGTGTGTGTGTGTGTGTGTGTGTGTGTGTGTGTGTGTGTGTGTACACACCAAAGGTCAATATCATGTGTCTTCTTTGATCTTAATTTTTGAGACAGAGTCTCTAACTGTACTCAAAACCCACCAGTTGGCTAGACTGACTTGCTAGTGAGTTTAGGGATCTTTCTATCCCTGCTTCCCCTGGTATTAGATTATGGGTTCTCAGCCATGCTGCACTTCTTACATGGGTATGGGAGATTGGACTTAGATACTCATGCTTGTGTAGAAAGTGTGCTTTTACAAACTGAGCCACCTCTCTAGGCTCAGAATGCTCTTGGAAAGAGTGTATGAGGAAAGCCAGGCTGCAGAAGTCAGTCTAACCTTCCTTAGGTGTTGGTGTATAGATGTAGGCACATGGCTTAGAGTCTGTGGCTGTTTGTGGGCATGAGGGAATCCGAACTCTCACTGGGAAACAAATCAGATCTGATTATAGCAACATGAAAATCCTCCTGGCTCCAAGCATTTGCTTATTTTTCTCATTCCTCCAGCTTGGCTCAGAGAGCGTTCTCTCAAAGATGGGAGCTGCTCTTCACAGAGACAGCAAGGCCCTACCTTGGCTTTACCCTGGGGCTCCTCTCTGTAAGTGGAGCAAATGATCCACGAAAGAATGGGATTTGTATTGATAGACACATGTTCATCCAGGTTCATTAGGGAAAATTATCATTGCAATAGTCCCCAAGCAGGGTTTACAGATAATAAGGGTTTTGAGCAGGGTAATGTGAATGGCAAATGTGCAAAATGAGATGAGAAAGCTGCTTAGCAGATGGCCTCCTAGGAGGGCAAGGCACAGTCAGGGGAGATGGTGCAGTGACCCTTTGGAACAGAGGGAAGGATGCTTTCTAAATGGCTCTGCATAATTAAGGAAGGAGAAGTTCAAAGTGAGAAGGGAGTAGACTTAAGCACAGGGGTACACTGCGATGAAGGAGACTGATCCTTCTGCTGGTGACCTTAAGGGAACTCAGGGAGCTGGATGCTGGGAACCTGCACACTGTCAGCAGAAACTATTGAGGAATTCACACAAGCATGGAAGGCTGGATCTATTCTATTTGCACGTTTTCTCATCAGCTCTTTAATTCTCTCTCTCTCTCTCTCTCTCTCTCTCTCTCTCTCTCTCTCTCTCTCTCTCTGCATGTGTGTGTGCTCCAAGAGATCCTACTTGAGCTCCTTTATCTTCTGACTTTCTTTAGGTTTGGGCAATGAGCAGTGTCTTTTAGGTTTAGCCAATGAAAAAGTTTCCTTTGGGTTTGACCAATGGGACGTTTCTTTATGTTTGACCAATAAGATTCTTTCTTTGCTCCTGACTAGTAGATGTGTCAATTGACTTTAGTTGATAAGTCAGTTTGTGTCTGGTCAGTAGTTGAAAGTTTGTATCTCTTCTTCCAAATTCATAGCAGACACCCTAACCCCAAATATGGTGCATTAAGTTAGTATTAAGGCAGTGACACCTTTGGGTGGTAACTAGGTTAGTTGGATGAGAATGGGCACTCTGCATAGAATTTCTTAGTGACTCTCTTCAAGATCTTAACTCTACTTCAGGTCCTGACTCCATCCCTGGCTTCTGCTCCCACCTGAACGCCATTCTTCCATTGATCCCCAAGGCGAGCCCAATACTTGTTAGGGGTCAAGTACATTATGGGAGAGTTTCTCCTGCTCCAAGTATAGTATATGTTTGTTTTCTGCTGTCCAGATGGTTCTCCTCTCTGGGGCCCATTTCACTACTCCTGGGAAAGTGATACGATGACCTTGGACCTGATGGCCAAGGAGTGCAGGAGAAATTTGGCAACTTGACGGTATATTGGTGCCAAGCACTTAGCCAAGCCACTGTACCTTGAGTTCACTCATCTGCCCTACAGCTTCCTCCGAGTGATGCCTGCACAGTGATGCCTTCAGAGGAGAATGTACCGAAGTCTGAGGGAAGGTTTTGTGATGTGTATATGGAAAGAATGGTTGGCTCACAGTAGATGTGGAGCCCTGAGGTCCTGAGTCTGTGTGGGCCATTCAGACAAATCAGTAACCCCAAGTTTCAGTTTTCTCTTGTGTGTTGGTTTGTTTTGGAGTAAACAAGTTCCGACTACAGATTGACGGAATGCTTATATGCTCCACTGTACACAAACATACCCCAGCTTTCGTCCACTTCACTATCTACTGGATGGTAAATCCCAGTTCTCACCACTTATATGTTCCACTGTACACAAACATACCCCAGCTTTCGTCCACTTCACTATCTACTGGATGGTAAATCCCAGTTCTCACCTGCTTTATTTTCAACTTCCTTCTACTTACATGCGCATGGAAACTTCTTAGTAAATTATCAGTCATAGCTACTGAGACCCAGGACTTTTACTGGGGGAATGGCTCAGTGGCAGACTGCTACTTACCATGCTTACATGCAGGGCTCTGTGGTCTCTCGAACACTTTTTCTATCTGTCATTGCCCTGTTGTCTCGTCATTTGTTATAGTTTTGTGTGGCTCATGTTGATATTAAATCAAACGTGTGATTATGATCTGCAGGACTTTAATTGGGAATTATCCATCATTTGGGAATAATGAACTCTTTGTCTGCATAGGACAGTTTAAGTTGTTGAATGGGACTGTCTGATGGATGTGGAAACAGCCTGAGAGAGGAGGGTTGCTATGTCTTGTATTTGGTGATTGTAGAACCAGAAGTAGAAGAGTCTCGGACCCCAGGGGATACATTCCTCACTTTATCTATGGTTTGAAAGCAGTGGAAGCCCTGGGGAGCTTTCTGTCATCTGGGGAATAGAATGCTGTCTATTCATAAGCAGTAGAGGAGAGGAGGAGAGTATGTGTGATCTAGAGCCTCATGCACTTGGAGCATCTGAAGCAACTGCCAGTATGTCTACAGTGCTGCTTAGAACCACTGATGCCCTCCAAGCTCTCACATTTATTTATCACTCATCTGCCCAGCAAATTAGTCAGGGGTACTTGATGTTTCATAGTGCCCCACACTTCAACTCGAGGGTGCTCTATCATGTCCTTCTGTTGAATTGTGTGTCCTTAGAATTTTTTCTTCTTTAATTTTCTCAGGATTATCTTTGTTGATGTCTGCAGAAGAATTTCAACAAGGGCAAGGAGTTTATATGAATCTTTTAGGCGGTGGATCTATTTAAAAGACTTTGGTAGACAACTGAAGTGCTGGGACATATTGAAGTCCTATGTAGACAATGCTAATGGCTTAGAGATGATGGCTCAGTTTCCATGGGAGTAAAGGGAGACAGGAGACAGGCAGGTTGGCTAGGAGTATTAAGGCCCAGATAATATAAAGGAAAGGCTACTCCTGGTTATTGACTGAACCAGTGACAGAAGAGGACAGCGTTGAAGAACTTGTATGGACCATAAACCCAGTTCTGCTCCTTACTTCACATGGGCAGATGACTGGACCTCTCCAAGGCTGTTTCATCATCTGTGAGACAACTGGAGAGATGCCTAGCACAGGTTCTGACTCATGGTGTTAGATAAATATGATCAACTATTGGTGGTAATAGTAGTTAAAGTAATAATAGGTTGTTGGTGGTGATTGTGTTGATAGGGATAGATGGTGCTGATAATTATGATCACTATGATTGTGATGATGGAATGATGATTTTGTTGTGGTGATGGTGCAAATACTGGTGATGGTGATAATAGTGATAGTGGTGAAGAAAAGTTGATGGTAAATGTGGCGATGCAGTGATAATATTGATGGTTTTAATGTTGGTATGACGATAAGGTGATAAAGATGATGCCGACATGAGGGTGGTGATGATGGTCATGGTAGGATGGTGATGATACTGATGATAGCGAGGATGATGCTACTGATAGTTATGGTGGTAGTGATGGTGAGGATGGTGATGGAGGTGGTGGTTTTAAGGATGGATGTTGATAGTGATGATGGTGGTTATGATAGCTTGAATAGGAATGATCCTTATGGTTCATATATTTGAATGCCACTAGGAAGTGGCACTATTAGTAGGTATATTCTTGGAGTAGGTGTGGCCTTCTTGGAAGAAGTGTGTCATGAGGGGTGGGCTTTGAGATTTTCAGAAGCTCAAGCCAGGTCTAATATCTCTTTCCCTCTTCCTGACGTCTATGGATTTGGATATAGGACTCTAAAGCTCCTTGTTCAGCATCATGTCTGCCTGCAGGCTACCATGGTTCCCATCATGGTGACAATAGATACACTAAGCCTCTGACCTGTAAGCCAGCCCCAATTAAATGCTTCCCTTTGTAAGAGTTGCAGTGGTCATGATGTCTTTTCACAGCAATTAAAAACCCTAACTAAGACAGCAATGATGGAGCTGATGACGCTGATCATGGGCATGGTGATGAAGCTGATGTGTTAACAGTGGTGTGACAGTGGGGTACTGAGCATGATGATGCTATTGAATTTTGGGGTTACAACCTATGCTCCAAGTCACATCCAGCCACTCATGCTCAATTATGCAATTAAAAGAGCCAATTAAAAGTGGAAAGCACAAAACAAAAATTATTCAATGTGACCACATTGTGAGGAGGGAAATAGAAATCCAATGAGCTCCCGAATTAACTTTTAAGGATCCTAAAATGAGATTAAAGTTTAAATAGAGAGTCAAGAATGTGCATTGATAAGTAGTCTCGGTAAATGTGTAGTCCAACCATCATTGACTCATCCTTGTCAGAGCTTCACTTTCACCTTGTAAGGTGGTCTGGCAACTTGCTGGAACTCTGTGAAATCTGAGACAAGTTCTACCCTGGCCTGTTGCTTTTTCTTTCTTCCAGCATGAGAATCCTTGGAAAATTTCATTTCTTCTCAGCCCATTGTTTCAATAGACTGATAGTCAGATCGAGAGACATATGTGTCCCTGTAATAGCTTCATTTCTGCAGTGCTGGCTTGATCTCGATGGTTGTTAACTCTGAGGGATGGAGATGATCAGTGAGATCTGAAGAAAGTCATAAAGATGACTCCTATAAATCTTTATGACTAAGGAAGACCTTTAAACCAAAACAAATTATGTTCATATTACCCTTGGTGTCTTAGGGTTTTATTTCTATGAAGAGACACTATGACCAATGCAACTGTGATAAAGTAAAGAATTTAATCAAGGCTGGCTTACAGTTTCAGAGATTTAATCCATTATCATCATGATGGGGAACTTGGCAGCATCCAGGCAGACATGGTATTTGAAAAGTATTTGAAAAGGAGCTGAGAGTTTTGCATGTTGATATGAAGGCAGCAGCAGGAGACTGTATACCCACTGGGTGTAGCTTGAGCATAGGAGACCTCAAAGCTCATCCCCATAGTGACAAAATTCCTCCAACAAGGCCACACCTACTCTAACAAGGCCACACCCCCTAATAGTGTGACTCCCCATGGGTCAAGCATTCAAACACATGGGTCTATGAGGGCCATTCTTATTGAAACCACCATACTAGGCTTTATCAGAACTAAGGAAACTGGACAGATTGTCCTCCATGGGGTCTTTCTACCTGGACTGCCCCTAGTGTCCTGTCTCTTGTGCTGAGTGGTGCTAAGCAGCTTCATAGCAACTTCAGTATATCTGTCTTCAACTCATCTGTTTCTTTAAGATTTGCATACTACTTGAGTTGTCTTTAGGTGATATTTCTTTCCATTGTCTTACAGTGCATGTGAGAAATCCGACCAATAGGAAGTAACTACAGAACTAGAAATGATGATCAGATTAAGTTATTTCATGGTAGCTAGGCCTTTGTCTGCAGATTCTCTGAGCCTCAGGCTTCCTTTATTTGCTGTTAACTGGTGTTAGGTAGGTATTAAAGAGGGGCTATATCAAAACGAGACCCTGATCTAGCCATCAGGATCTGAAAAGAACAGATGTTGCAATGCGGTAGCTTTGGTTAATAACTAGATTTTAGACTACTCAAACCCAGTTCCCAGAAGCTAGTGATTCTTACTATACTCACTGCACAGTCTGCCCCAAAGACAGGCTATGGTATCATACACCATGTATCTGTACCACTTAAGACCCATGGGGACTGACACTGACAGGTGGGCCCAGGTAAAAATTAGCTTGTAACTCATCAGCTTGGACTCCCAGCCTGGCTTCTGCAAGCAACTGAAGGGCAGACACTGTCAGACAAGGCTTCTATTTAGAGAAAGCATGTGAGTGTCTGGTAGGCTGGGCCAGGCTCTCTCCAGGGCTTGTTCAAGTCCCCAAAGCAGGCATGCTGGGGAAATCACTGAATAGTAGCCCACCATTGAGATCACCATTCATCAAATCAAAGGACGAGAAACCCCTTCCATTACTAGAGGCTTCCAGGGGACTTTCTCCCTATGAAGGAGGCCAATGAAGCATCTGGTCTCGAGGAAGATATGGAAAGGATAAGCATTGTGTACGTGGTTTATGTGTGTGTGCATGCATGTGCTCACGATTGCGTGTGTGTGTGTGTGTGTGTGTGTGTGTGTGTGTGTGATTCATGTATATGTACTTGCATATGAAGGCCAGGGATCAACCTCAGTGTCCTTAGGACACTGCCTTGCTTTTGAGAAGGGGTCCCCCTCACTGGTCTAGAACCCAGAACTCATTGCTTTGACTCAGCTGCCTGGCCAGTGATCCCTAGGGATCTACCTGTCTCTCTACCTTCTAGTATTGGAATTACAAACATACCTCACTTTTTTTTTAAGGAAACAACATTTTTGCCACACCTGTTAATGAGCAATTTCCCCATTTCCTGTCCTGCTCAGTTTTCCCAGATGCCTTCCAGGAAGACTCATAAGCATATACAATTACGAATGCCAACATTGATTATTTTTAAAAATTTTATTCCATTCTCTTACAACTGTCCTTTTATCCTGTGACAGTAGTGGAGATTCTCTGAATATTCACAACCTGCCCTTATTTCAGTCTTGAGCTATAGGCAGTGTCAAACACATATCGGCGAGCATTATTACCACAACGCCCATCTTAGCTCCATGCTCCACTTTCAATGAGCATTACTATGTTGTCTCAGTCCTTACCACACCCCTGTCTGGCACCTTGCATATTTGTTCTGTGGAGTTGTGTCATTTAATTGCAAGTACTTCTGAATAGATGAGGTGGAAGCCGAGTATTACTCTGATCTCCTAATCCATCTCAAACTGGTCTATTTATTTGAGGATCTGGACATAATCCCTCATTTTATTTATCTCCCATGTTTTCATCTTTTTTGTTCTCAACATCTCTTTGTGTTAATTTCCAGCAGTGTGCTTCCTTCTTGCTTCCTTTGGACATATATACTGTGTATTTCTCTTCTATGGGAATTTTTGTTCTCAGCACATTGAAAACTACATTAAAGATGTCCCAGTGATGAGGACGGAGAGCAGAAAGCTCAGAGGAGGAGTTGCTGGGCCTGCAGGGTGACCTTTCTGAGAACATTGAGTATAGAAGGAAACCCCATTCTTATTTTCAGCTTTGCTGTGTCACTTTTCTGGGTGAGACATAAAGAAATGTTTGTTCCCCCCCACAATTCTTTAACTGAAGACCAACTGAAGTGATGAACCAGTCTGTTTATTGGGTGAACCAGTCTGTTTATTGGGCTTACTTTTAGAAGTATGGGCAATAGGTTACTTTTAGGAAATCATATATCTCAAAAGTAGCTGCATCACCAAAACCCCATCCTAGCATGCCACTCAGAAGATGGAAACCCAAAACACACTGGGGAGCTTGCACACAGCTCAGCGCACTGAAGCATGTCTTTTCCATATTACTTATATAACCTTGGGGAAGGAGGACCTGGTGAATTTTGGGAACTTCCTGAGATTTGTGAGTTTTTTTTTGTTTCCTGAGTCTTAAGGAGCCTCCCTTTAGAACTTTCTCAGTCTTGTCAAGCTTCCATTCAGGACAGAAGGCTTCAATTCAGAGAAAATTGCCATTCGGCACAGTTACTCCATGACTCCAGTCAAGCTACATAACCTTCCTGGGCTCTGAGGTCCTCAGACATTACAGACAGGAAGTTGATTTGTTATTCCCTTTCTTTCTTTCTGTCATGGAGGAATAATGGAGACTACTGCCTCTCATGTGGCAATAACTTGCTAAATGAGAGGAACAGGTACCCTCTGGAAGCACTTGTGCTTTGAGGTTCTGCTGGTCAACCTCATCCAAGACTCAGACATAGACCTCCATGCCTCTGTGGTATGTTCTACCTCCTTTTCAGGTTTGGGTTTGGTTGTCAACCATGACTGTTCCTGGCTCAGTGAAAAGACAATGACCTACAGCCTTCAGTAGAGAGGGGAATGACTAGGTATGGTGGAAGCCACTAACCCATGTCCTTGGTTGAATATCCCCTTTCTGGGTCCCAGTGTTTAGTTCTATTTTGGCATAAATCACCTTGCTAGAACACAGTCCACAGAGACAAGCTTTTCATAATCTGCTATAAAAATGATAATTTGAGGAAACATTCCTGGAGGTTTCCATATTCTTTGGGTGGATGGCATGGACTTGTTTGCCCTGAGGAGGGCTTCAAGCTATTGTCTCTGGGCTCCAGCTGATGTGCAGTCCTAAGTCCTTTCCTAAGGAGTGGAGGAAAAGGAGCCTGTAGACAGAATGTCCTGAAAGTGTGCAACCTTTCCACTTCAGCCAGAGAATCGAGACAAGGGTGTTTTTAATCAACTTCTCCAGAGGTAGACTTGACTTGTGGCTCTTAGAAAAAGGCATAGATTCCTGGAAGTCAAAGGTCTTTGCTCGCTTAGATCTACTGGGGGACTTATAGAGGTAGTCAACTGCCTATCTTTGATTCCTCTCAGTGACAGGGAGCTCAGTCTCTCTGAGCGAAAACCCATGCCATCAGTAGATGTTGACTTCTTGCTAGCACCGTTCTTCCTCCCCTAGAGCCCAGATCTGCTTCCGTGTTACCGGCACAGCTCTGGCTTCATCCCAAGGCCCCAGGCAGAATGACTTTTAATTCCTTTTCTTTTCTGAAGCAGCATTTCGGATGTCTGAAGGGATTCCTGCTGCCCCTCTGAGCTGCTTCTCCATGTTAAACATGGCTCTGTCCACTGTCACTCACATGTCATGGCTCCAGTTCCCTCCCTCTCTCCCACTGTCTTCAGAATTTTCTGGTCCTTAAAGCTCAGAGGGTCTCTTCTCTAAACATAGGAGAACAGAGTGATCCCACCATTCTGACACTCCCTTATCTCCAATCATAGCTCTGCCTACAGGTATCCCATATCCTGTGGATGTCCCCAATCCTCCCTGTAACCTGATCCTTTCTCATACATGTTGTTGTCAAGTTGTGCCCTCTACCCTGTCTACCCTTGGATAGGCAGTTGTGTTTCAGGGCCAAAGCACAGAGCTTGCCACTAACAGTCCCCATTGGTTAGCTTGCTTCAGGCTGTCTAGATGTTTGGGGGGGTTGGGTCCTAATTTTCTCATTTGATATTTGGAAGCTACTCTCAGCAGTCATCTTCCACCCATCCTATGTCACCTTGTGTCATTGATGGCCTACTGTGTGTGTGTGTGTGTGTGTGGGTGTGTGTGTGTGCCTTTTCCACACAGAATCATATATGGGGACAGTTGTCATCTAGCATATTACAATATGAAAAATCACTCAGTTCTCGTTTTATCCTCCTGTCACTGGCAGCAATTGTGACTACCTCATCTGCACAGGAACCCTGAGTGAGATGTCTTGTAGTGCTGTTCCCAGGTCTGTGTGCACCTCTCACCCCTGCCACTACCTAGTCATCTTCTTTAGTAGATCTCTGGCACAGGTAGGAAGGAATAAGCTTCAGGAATCAATTCTGGGCCAGGCAATTGCCCAAGGTATCCTGGATACTAGTGACAGATGTTAAACACCCTTGGCTTGGGTTACCCGGAAGGTGAAGTCCTGTGGGTCAAGTGTAGGGAAAGGGGTGGTCAATCATAATATTACCAGAGACACAGCTCATGGGTTCACAGCTGTAGAGATGACAGGGGCTATTTCATGCCTTTCTTTCCTCTATGTTCCTTTCTTTCTGCTCCTCCTCTTGAC